>NC_140582.1:720956810-721573353 GCF_964204655.1 Triturus cristatus
TCTCTCTCTCTCTCTCCTTAAGAAAAGGCACTTACTCTTTTTTCCTCCCCCTTCCTTCAGTCATTACCCTGTGAAATGGATAAAAAAAAAATACCCACATTGATGAAAATGTCGTCTTTTTAGAATTTGTTTCCTTCCAAAGTGCAACCCCGGGGCTGAAAAAAATAAAAGGAATTTGTTTTTCAAACAAAACAAAGTGGTTGCAAAGTGGCCATGTTAGTTTTAGTCACACCCAAACACATTAGCAACACTTTACTGAGTTTCCAGTGAAGCCCTCCTTTCATTTTCTCATCTCTCTTTCAACAGCGTTGGGACCAAGGCATGCAGCTGGCATGCAGCTGTTCCAAATCAATGCTCCTCAAACCTTACAAACAGCAGCCCCTGCAGTTCTAGTTTTAACATGCACGCATATTCAGCGAGTGACCTCTTAACCAACAGACGGGAGCATTTTGTGATACCTGTATGGACAACTTGTTTGCTCATTCTGAAAAAGAAGCCAGAGGCAAAGACTTGCGGCCAGCAGGGCCCGTGGAAGATGAAATGTGTACCGGAGCAACCATTAGAAATATGTGCCCTTGCTTGCTTATTTTTGCCTGTCTTCTCCCCTCTTCTAGTCTCTCCTCTCTCTAACTCTCTTTCCCCTTCATTCTGTCTCTATTTCGGTCCTCCTCATCTGCTGAAAACCGTGACTCTAAGAAACGGCACTTACCTTATTTTTCCTCTGCTTTCCTTCAGTCGTTTCCCTGTGAAATGGATCCAAAAAAGGAAAAAAATACCGTGCATCAAATGTCTTCCTTTTCAGAAATGTTTCCCTTTTAAAGTGCAACCTCAGGACACAGGACAAAGTAGTCACAGAGTGGTCAGTTTGGTTTGATTCCCACCAAAACACATTAGCGCTACTTTAGAGTTTGCAATGAAGCGCTACTTTCGAGCTGGACAAGCTCTTAACATGTAAACATTGTACTTTCGATTTTGTAATCCCTAATGTGGCAGTAGGAAGCAGGTAGCTATTACAGCTTTGTGATGTCATGTAATGATGTATGTGTGCTCACAGTCAATAAGATGGCATCATCTTTTTCATGTCTGACGCAGAGCCTTTTTTTGCAGCCAAACAGATACATATTGCTGTCATCGTGCTCCTCAGCTGATTTTGCAATTATTTTGCAAATCTTGAAATTGTGAAATGCTGCTAACCAGTGCTAAAGTGCATATGCTCTCTCCTCTACACATGATACTATTTGGCTGATTCCCAATTGGCATATTTAATCTACTCATAAGTCCCTAGTAAATTGCCCTACATGTGTACAAGGCCTGTAAATTAAATGCAACTAATGGGCCTGCAACACTGCTTGTGCCACCCACTTAAGTAGTCCTTTAAACAGGTCTCAGGCACCACACACGTAGTACAGTAG
The DNA here is from genome assembly GCF_964204655.1 of Triturus cristatus. Lineage (NCBI taxonomy): Eukaryota > Metazoa > Chordata > Amphibia > Caudata > Salamandridae > Triturus > Triturus cristatus. The sequence continues at coordinate 720,958,223 of NC_140582.1, forward strand.
ACTGTGGATTATGTGCGCACAAAGTAATTTGGAGGAATTGATTCCATACAACAATGAGTTGAGATTTACTAACATTAGATAGGATTTCCCATTCATAAGGATTTGTTTCCAAATGTCTGCAACAATTAAGATGGACTAGTGTTTGAAATGGCTGTTTCTACTGGGTGACCGCAAACCTTTTGCCTTCGATCTCCTCTTTTTCTAACATTGTTTTTGTTGGTTTTGGACTCTGGCACTTTACCCCTGCTAACCAGTGATAAAGTGCAGCGTGCAATATATTTAAAAAGCTGGACCTGTACCTTTAAGTTTTACATGTCCTGGTAGTGAAAAACCCTTAAATCCATTTTCACTACTGTAATGACTGTGTCTCCCATAGGATAACATTGGGCTTACCTTATTACATCTTATTAGTGTAATTTTCAAATGGAAAGTTATAACTGATTCAAGTGTGGTGTCTCTGAAATCAGAATTTAAAGTCCAAACTTAACGTGAAGTCGGGATTTAAATAGAAATTCTAAAAAATGCCACTTTTAGAAAGTTGGCATTTTCTTGCTTTGGCCATTTGGTGCCTGTAGGTTGTCTCAAGACAGGGTGTAATTGGCAGTGGGGCTTTGTGTGAATTTCTCCTAGACAGCCATACACAATGGGAGCTTGGGTATGTCTCAATGGGCCATCTCTGGCAGGATGGGAAGGAGAAGTTGGGCACAGCCTCACTTACACCTGAATAGGCTGTGTCCTGACCTCATAGAAAGGACTACATACCTACTTGTAGTGAGTCTGGATCCTGGACAGGAAGGGAGGACCTCTGTGCACTTCAAAAGCATGTCTTTGAAGTCTCATAAACTTCAAAGGCACCACTGGGTTTAAGTACTGGACCTCAGACACCACCACTTCAGTACACTTCTGGACCTGTGGGTACTCTGCCAAGAAGGAGGGCTGCTGTGCTGCTGAAGGACTGTCACTCTGCTAGACTGCTACTCTGCTGTATTCCTGCTTTGCTGTGATGACGTGCTGTCCTGCTGCCCACCTGCCTGGATAAAAATAACTGGGCCTGCATCAGTTGACCTGATTACCCAGAGTGACTCCAAGGGCTAGCTATCTGGCCGCTTGATCTTAAGCCTCAGGAACATAACAGGCTTCCAACCCCTGCACATAGACTCTGTCATCTGAGAATCTACCCTGCCAAGTGGTGCCACCCCAGTCTGGGACCCTTGGAAGTGTGCCTAAGGTGCTTGCCAGCTGAACTGATTCATCTTATCTACTGATCGACACATCCTGAGCAGAACGACGCATCTCTTCGGCTAAGCGGTGCATCCCCGAGCAGAACTGACGCATCACCACTGCTGGACCCATCTCAAACTACTCACATCGCCACCACCTCCTAAATCTTGCGTCCAATGCATCACCTTCAGAACTGCTGCTGTGTGACACTCTTCCTGGTACAAGCTCCTGGCATCCCTCGTCAACGGCACCTTCGATGTCACTGTCGAAACTCTGCATCGCAGCTTTACCGCTCATTGGAACCAATGTATCGGCCCAGCTGCATCTCGCATCCTCGACACTGGACTTCACATTGCAAGTCCCATTGACAGGATCCTCGACCTTGCACCACAGGTTGCTGTATCTCGGAACTGACGTATTGCTTCTGCTGCGCAACGCATTTTGAACACGGATTCATGCTATGCTCTGCAACCAGGATTTCAGGTACTTTGTTCAACGGTCTTAGCTAGATCCCTGTAGCCAGCCTGCGCTCCATTGTGGTCTGCCTGAATGTGTGACTTTGTCCCGGTCCGCTAGGACCAGATAACCCCTAATAGCACTTTGTGCATTTTGGTGCTATATTTCTCTATAAACCTTCAAATTCAATATCTTCGGTTCTACTAATTGGATGTTTGTCATTTTAGTCTGGTTTTATTTATTAAAATCTACTCTATTTTTCTAAATCTGGTGTGGGATCTTTTTGTGGGGTCATTTCATTGTTTTAGTGTTTGGAGTGTTGCATAAGCCACCAGAGGGTGAGCACAGGTTACTTTAGAGTTTGCCAGTCTCTTACCCCGACTAGGATTTGGTCGCTGCTTGACCAGTGCTCATAAGCCAGTCAACCAGAACCCAATTTTTAACACACAGTATTCCTCAGCACAAAGCAAGTAGCGATTTAATTGGTAGCACTCCGTGAACAACTGCTTAGCACAGAGCACAGAATTGCATGACTAAAGTATTAAGTGCAGTAATGACTAGCAATTTGTGTTAGCCGGACCCGTGATGCATGGCACTTGACAGGACTGAGTGAATTTTGGCACAGTATTTTAACTGTGCTGTCCTGCCCATTCTGACAGCAGCAGCCCGATAGTCACTTTTCCTGGGACATCTACTCTTTGCATTGACTGTCCAGCCTGGAAGCACTCCTTCCCATGCCTCTGTCAGTAGCATGGCACTCTGTTCTGTGGCTGGGCACCCAGGTCTTACCGGGTCCATGTGTTATTCCTCATTTCAAAGAAAAACTTGTCATCCCTGTTATCTCACTGTGAGATACTGACTGGTATCATTAAATTCGACCCAGTAGCCTCCCATTGAGATAATGGGGAACTCGGAACGAAGCATTTTGTATTTTCTTAAGAAAATCGGAAATGTTATGATTTATGGGGCACATGCATCAAGCAATTTTCGCCTTTGCAAATGGGCCGATTTGCAGAATCGCCCCTTTTGTGATAGCAAAAAATGCTTTTTTTGACATTCAGCAAACCCTATTTTGCAATTTGGCGTGTTTAGGGCATCCCTTCCTAATACAGAATCTCATGGTTATGTAGGAATGTTTTGTGATCGAAATGCGGTCGTAAAACATTCGCATTTTACTATCTACTTTAAGTAGGTGGTAACCCATTCGCAAATGGGAAGGGGTCCGCAAGGGACCCCTTCCCCTTTGTGAATGTTTGTTACAGCGTTCTTTAAGAGCAGGCAGTGGTCCCACAGACCACGGCCCACTATTAAAAAATTAAAAGAAAACTTTTCCTTTTCCTTTTTGTAAAGCATTTTGTTTTCCTTTAAGGAAAACGGGCCGCTTTACAAAAAAAAAAAAGTTTGCTTTAGTCAAAAGCAATCATGGACATGGTGGTCTGGTCGCAAAGTGTGATCTACCTCATTAATATTAATGAGGTAGAACAATTTGCGAACCTCTGGAAATCACTAACTGAAATTCTTTGAGTTTCATATATTGTAAATTGCGATGACCTAATTTAAGTATTTGCAATTTACAAATTTGATGCATGCATCCCTATGTCTTTTGCAGAAATGGGCATTGGTGTGCAGTAAACTACTGCACTCAAACTCCAGCTCGTGCATGTTTCTACTGTGGGTGAGGTGAAAGCACACTTCTAAATGTATGTTCCGCAGTTCCATGTATAATATGATGTGTCTCCACTTCTTAGTTATCATCCCCACACAAAGAGCACCTAGCTCTACAGTATAGAGCGATATGACACAATCTGGAATGGACTATTAAAATATTCAATGAAGACTTCAACAGGCCAGGGTCTTCTTTACTGTTATAATTCATGCAATGGGACACCTTTAGAGAGGAAAACCTACCTCTGAGTGTTAGTCTAATGCCCCAGAGTAGCTCCTCAAAACTCCGACTCCTGAGCAGAAGAGACGTGCAGACCTGTGAAGGGAGAGAGAACAATGGGGAGGCTGAGAGATAAGAGAGGACAGGAGTGGAGGGGTGAGGGGTGAAAGAAAAGACAACGTAGTAAAGAGAAATAAAAGAAATCAGGGTAAAAGCAAGAGGGGAGAATACATCTGATACACGTGTAGGGTGAACACAGACCCGAGAGAAAGGCATGGTAAGAGGGAAAAAAGCACAAGTGTAGAGAAGAAGTTAGAAAAGTTAACAGAAGGGGTAGAGAAAAAGAATAGAGAGAGTTAAAGTGGAGGGGGGGAGAAAGAAAAGAGCCAGAGTAAGGAGAGAGAGATGGAGAGGATGGTGTGGCTAGAGGGTAGACAAAGCTGCCGAAAGGAGAGAGGAGAGAAAGCATAATAATATTGACCGAAAGCGGTGACAAGTTCAGGGGTGGCAAAGGAAATAGAAAGAAAAGAGTCGTCACTAGACATGGGCAGTATGGGAAGCTGCCCAGGCCCCCACCTGCTCACACTCACGTGGCCTCACACCAGTGCACAGAATTTTAAAAGACTCCTTTACCAGCCAAGGCAGCGGCATGGAGCAGTGCTGCCTGAGTGAAAATCAGGGGATCCTGCTGGGCTCACCATAATAGAAAGAATCAGGTCGCATCTCAGTGCGCATTGCTCGCCTATGATGAAGGACAAATGAGATGTGTAAAAAATGGAGGAACAGTGTATGTAAAGGGGTCAAGATGAAGGAAAGAACTAAGGTAAGAGGTGTGGAGAGATGATAGAGAAAACGTACAGCAGAGGCGACAGCTGAACGTAAGACCGGCAGTGACGGTAACGAAGAGCAAAAGGCTGGAGAAAACAGGCTGGGGAACAGGAGCATTGTACAGCGACAGACAGAATCCTTGAGAGAAGGGAAAATTCTTGTGGTATATTTACAACCATTTTGCTTGAAGTTTGCATCACAAAAGTGACATAAATTAGCAGAAAATGTTATTTTGGAATTTACTGTCCGGTGCAAAACTTGCTTTGCTGTGAAAGTAAAGCAAAGTAGCACCTAACTCTGCTTTGAATTACTTTGCGTCAAAGGGACTTTCCATGGGTGTTATATGGGCGTTCGCATGCAATGACCAATGCGTTTTGATGCAAAACCCTATCTACTAAAGAAAAGTAGACAGGGTTTTGCATAAAAAATAATGCCCTTTTGACATTGGCACCATCGAGGAAAAAATCTTTTATTCTCCAATCTTTTCTGACTTTGCATATGTGCTGCACTATACAGTATACATACAAAGTAGGAGAAGTTTGAAAGTGAATGTTTATCCAAGAATAGTATTTAGGGTTTAGTGTTAGGGTATGCTTCCGGTGCAAAACCTATGATAGACATGAAGCAGGGACTTTTGCACTATGTGCAAAGGTGTGTGCATGACACTGGCATCCAAATTGTGAGCCAGTGCTGGCGAGAGAGCAGGTCAGCACCATATCTCTGTAGATATGGTGCTGTCTTGTTCGCTCCTTCGCACTCAACCTGGTGCAGTATTTTTGGTTACTGCTCTGCATTGTGTGTCATTTTAGGTAATATGACCCCTTGGAGACAGATGAGGTGAAGGAATAAGATGTGGACAAGCCAACAAATTAACAGGGAGAGCCAAGCCAGAGTCTACTCAAAGCATATTTTTTTAACACATGGAAGTGTTTCACCTTAATACATTAGAGTGTATCAATGCATGAGAAATATTTATTTAAAGTAATAGTTTTTAAACATGAACTGGGAAATATTCCTGCCCCCACCCGAACGATAATGGCATTAAGTGAACTAAGAGGCGCATCAGAGTTTATGTGTACCGTGTGTGGGCTAGATTCTCATTATGGAACAAAACGATAGTGTATTACATCAAAGATGAGAGGTGTCTGTACAGTGCACATCCTGAACTCACGCCTTTGAAAGTGCTCCGATGTGAGATAATGAAAAAAATGGTGGCCAACATAAAGCATTTGCTTTCATTCATACAATGTAGTGCCAGCTCTAGCATTGGTGGTGTCCCAGGCAGAATAGGATCATACCAGGCCCCTGTAATATGTAGCATCACATGAACATGACTTCACGGAAGTGACATCAATTGACCATTTTCTGGCATTGTTTGCAAGAAGATTCTTGCCTATTGTGGATATTGCTAAAATGGCTACAATATACATGTATTAACTGTAATAAAATAAATACATATATTTGAAGCTGTATGAAGTGGAAATATATTACATTAATCAAACTAGATCAAAAAGCTAGACCCAGGTCTCTCCAAAACCAATATGATGACTTTGATGTTCACTTATTGTTTCCAGGTTAGTGCATGCTTAAAATTCTAAAACAAATTGTCCCAAAGCTTTAAGCGGGACTTCAAGTAACTCCTCAACCCTCCCTTTACACCAGTGAAGTTAAAGATAAGGCTTTTGATTTTCATCAGGCATGGGGGATCAATACGAGGAGTTACATGCTTGTCAGGTGAGTGGCCTGCAAGTACAGCAGCAAACAACAGAGTACATTAGATTATATCACTGTATTGAGAAATATTTATTAAAGCTAATAGTTTTTAAACATGATCTGAGAAATATTCTTGCCCTAATGATAATGGTATAAATGACCTAAGAGGCACATCAGGGTTCATGTGTACCCTGTATGTGGGCTCGATTCTTATTATGGAGCAAAATAGTAGTGTATTACATTAAACACAAGAGGTGCCTGTAAAGCGCACATCCTGAACGCACATGTTTGAAAGTGCTCTGACGTCTGACAATGAAACAAATGGGTACTTCCAAGACCATCAATCAAATCCTAAGCTTTGATCCTAATATCTAAGCTCTGACCACCAACAAAATAGGGCTGAGTAGTCCTGTTGTAGACTACAACCATGAGGGCTACAGTGATAAATGTCTCAAACATTTGACAGTGTAGGACACTGGATGCACATCGGTGTATCTTACTTCCTGTTTGTTTCTCGTTTAATTTCTTTTCAGGTGTTTCATCTATACATGTCTTGTCCTAAATCAATTTATTCTTAAATGCAATGTCCGTTAAATGAATGTAAAACATCCCATGTATTATGTTTGTATAGGCTTACAAGTGTCCTTTAAAAAAAACTAAAAAAAAGAATGAACTGAGAAAGAGGACTCTTTGTGTACTTTCTGAAAAGCACTTGAATTAATTGATTGTGGCGTAATGCAGTTAAGTGCACACTATTGAACAACTCATTAAGTAAAAACCAGCTGAATCATGGATGCCTGAAGAAACAATATTTCAGTTTCTTCAACAGCGAAAGGATTTGATTGATGGTCTTGGAGGTATCTATTTATGACAACATTTGCACTGATCCCAGCCTCCAAAGTCCTCAACTGGATCACTCTCCTTTACGATACACAATGAAACAAATGGGGGCATTAGCAGACAGTAGTACATGGATAGAAGAAATAGATATACGAATGGAAGAATGCCTTTGTGTGATTTATACATCTTCGTCATTCATTCATTCAGAACCATCAGGAGAACTGAAGTGGTGGGAGAGGGTATTTTGAGAGGTGGATGTAAGAGGGAAGGACCACCAAGAGCAGGTAAGAGACTGATGGAGAGGGGCAGGGGAGAAGTAGATGCTAGAGGGGTAGTGAGAAAAAGTTAGGGGCTGGGAGAGAGGAGAGGTGACGTGCACAGCAGGGAGGTGACAGGTGTATATAACAGGGGCGACAAATGCAAAAACACAGTTGATGGACAGAATGCAGAACAATGTCATACATTCACCCCAGTACAGAGATCTGGGCCTAAATCCATCGTTTTTTTGCTCACCATGCCATTCCAGATTGAACCCAGCCATATGCAAATCAGTCTTGACCCTGTGCCTCATGGGAACAGTCCAGCCCGAACTGCCAAGCCAGGTCCTCCCTGGACTGGAACCAATCATCCTAGGACCAGTTTCGGGGTTTCACCCCTCTTCAGCCAGGATAGCTTGATTCCAGTGGCATGGAGAGCACGGGACTCACGTCTGAGCATACCCGTCCCACTCGGGGTGACAAATGCAAAAACACAGTTGATGGACAGAATGCAGAACAATGTCATACATTCACCCCAGTACAGAGATCTGGGCCTAAATCCATCGTTTTTTTGCTCACCATGCCATTTCAGTATGTAACAGGGGCAACATCAGTGAGAAAGATAAAAGACCAGGGAGAGCTGAGGTGTAGTGTAGAGCATTGGAGGGTAACGTGGATATATGAGAATCAGAATCAGTGAGACAATATAAGAGACTGGGGATGGGGAAGTGAAAAAGTGGATGTAAAGGGGCAGACCAGCAAACAAAAGCTAGGAGACTGGAGGGAGAGATGAGAGGTGAAGGGCTGTACCTGGATGGGAAATTTAGATGTAAGAGTGGCAGAATCAGCAGGATAACTTAAGCAGAGAGAGGAAGAGAAAGTGGTGACAGGTGGATGCAGGAGGACAGGATCAGTGAGACAGATACAATGCAGAGGAAGACATGAGGTGAAGCATAGGGCATGGAGTAGAGGTGGATATCAGAGAGACATAACCAGAAACAGAATGGAGGAGGCTAGTAGAAAAAGATGGCTGTAAGAGGGTAATTATCTGCAAGATAAAGTTAGAGGCTGGGGAGAGATAAGAAGATGAGTAGAGTATGGTGGGAGAGATTAGTGTAATAGGGGCAGATTCAGTGTGAAAAGATAAGAGGCTTTAGGAGGATGAAAATAGAGAATTAGACATAAATGGGGTAGAACCAGTGAAAAAGTTAAGAGGCTGAGGAGAAGATGAAAGGTAAAGATAATTCATGGATAATGGGCATGGATATACGAGGAAGAACCAACAAGGGACCATAAGTAGAGTGGGGAGACAGAAAGTGGTGCGATGTGGATGAAAGAGGGCGTAACAATCAAAAGATGGTAATATGTTGGTGGGGAGAGGGAGAGAGGTGGGGTGAAGGGAATCTTATATGGGCAGAAACAGCAGTAGAAAGGTAGCGTCTTGATAAACAATCAAGTAAATTGGGGAGGTAGAGTTTGATGCAAGTGGGGCAGAATCAGCAAGAGTAGGTAAGAGGACAGAGGGAAGGAGGAATTTGTGAGAGAAGATGAAAGATAAGGGGAGAAGGAAAAGGAAAAGGGATAGGTGGATTTAGAATGGCAAAACCAGCAGAGAAGATACAAGGCTGGTAGAGAGTTGAGAGGTAAAGAGTACGGCAGGGGAAGGAGATATGGTTGCAAAAGGGGCATGGCTAGAAAGAAATGTGAGAGGCTGGGTGGAAAGATGAGAGATAAAGAATAGAGAAAGCATGGAGGGGAAAGATGGATGTAAGAGTGGGTGAATCAGAGAGAGAAGGTGATATTCTTGGGGAGAGATGAGAGATGAAGAGAAGACAATGTAAGGGTGAAGGGGATATAAGAGGAGCTGAACCAGCAAGATTATGTAATAGGCTCGGTGCAGGATGAGGTGAAAAGTATCAGCATGGAGGAGAGAAGTGGATATCACTGGGTATAATCAGCAAACAAAGTAAGAGGCTGGAGAAGTGGTAAAAATGTATTTGAAGAAGTGTGTGCTGATGAGTCTGTTGAGCCTTCTGATGAAGTTTTAAATTCCCTATCTCTTTATTTTCCATGTAAAAAATTAGAAAACATTATCTTAGTTTCTACATGCATGTGTCACCATTCACAAAAGGTTGTGATTTTGAACCATCTTGTATGTGCCTGCGGAATTTCAACCTGCTCCCTGTGGACCATGGTACTCCTTTCTATTAAATGTCACTCCCAGAGGGATTCTTTACTGCCCATGACCTGACCAGAGATCATAGCTCCTGTCCTGACCTCACTTTGCAATGTCTTGCTTGCATTGTCACTGGTTCCTATCAATGTAAGAAAACAAAACATGGTTGTTCCTCTGTTCTTCAGCAGGCTCAAAACTTCTCAGCATCTTCTGACATCTCTTTGCTGCATTTTTCCTTGTAAATCCCACAATAATTTGAAGTAATAAGAAAAAGGCAGAAGTATATTGTGAGACCTAAGGATTCGCTGTAGTATGCCCTGAAGATAGTGGGAAGCTTCACAATATAGACTGTTGACATAGTTGAGCTCTAAAGTGAAACTTATGGGGAAACCTACAAAGAGGGATCTTTAATGTAGGCATTACATGATTTAGAAGGTACATTTGGCATCTTAATTTACTTGCGCTATAGAAGTGAGAGTCCATAACCAGTTCCAGGTTCCTTACTTTTGTGTGTATTTCAAACAGTGTAGGTTGAGGTGGTACTTTGCAACCAGTTGGTTACCACTTGCTGTCATGAGTTCAAGTTGTGATGTGTCTTCAACCTTTAGATTGATTTGCCTGTCATCAGTGTCATTGAAGCAGATAAGCAAAAACGAGAATATGAGGTCAGGGAAATGACTTAGATCTGTGTTGAAGAGGAGGGGGATGACGCCGGAGCCATAGGAGGCATGAAGGGGCAGTATAGAGTAATGGTGTTCAGGATATTGCTGTAAGTGATATGAAGAATCTGTCAAAGAAGAAGGTTAGCTCTTGTGAAACAGTGCCATGTATTCCGATGTTCTTAAGTCTTTTAAGCAAAGGCGGTTGTTGGAAAGTATTAAAAACAGAGGAGATGTCTATTAACAGAAGTGCTGCAGCTGAATTTGAATCAACAATATTTGTATGCTGTCACACGTGGCAGTCAAATTGGCTTTTGTGCTGAGACCAAGACAAAATGTATTTTGGTAGTACAAATCATCTAAATTGCTTTGCTAAGTGGTTGAAAGTGGAATTTTCCATGAATTCTCCCCCTAAGACTCGGCCACTGTAAAGTCAATAATAATCAGATAATTCAGGCAGGCAGCTGCATTTTATTTTACGATAAGATTGATGCTGAATGACTGGAGTTAGTCCAGGAACCATTGTGGCATGAAAGCGTGCTTGACAAAAGCTGTGGCTGGGATGGTTGATGAGCTTTTAAGGAAGGCATTCTTGAGTTTTTATGTCATATATGAGTCTCCAGGTCAACTTGCTATGCCACAAACCTTCGATGAGATCAATGAAATGAGGCTGGATCTATACATTTTTTTGGCGGTTTACGTGTCCTGTTGATTTCCCCTTTCTTTGTCTTTTAAGATGAAGTGGTCTGCTAGTGAGCCAATTTACTCTGGGGGTCCAGAGTATGGCAATTATGATAGTGAAAAATATAGATTCAGTGGTGTAGCATTTGGTACAAGTGGCAATATTGGTTCTTGGCTCGTCGCAAGAAGCAATGGCCTTAAAGACTCTATTGCTGACGCTATTACTGGACTTCATCCTACTCATGTGCTCTTGTTTCTGTTCTTAATAAATATCAAGATGATTATTTGCTTCGAATAAATCAGTCTCTCAGTGATTCTCACCCATCAACTGTATTCCTTCCATCTCAGCAGATCAGCATTGTTTTCTTATGTACTGTATGTAAGTTTGTCTAATCTATAAACAATCTTCTAAAAACTGAATATTTATGTGAGAGTAACTGATCTTAAAGTGTGCGTGAGTGTAAAAGATTATGATTAATGTATTAATCTAGATAATTTGAAATAAATGACGACACAGTTAAGACTTTGAGTAAAGATGTGACTCTTCTGTGATGATTCCTCCCTAGATTGTACTTCTGAAGTATATATTGGGCTGGATATGATTGGGGTCAACTATAACATTACTAAAGCCAAGAGTGTGGATCAATGCCAACAACAATGCACCAATGATGCCCACTGCCAGTTTTTTACATATGTCACTGACAAGTTTCACAGTGAGTCGCTACGGTAGGTCTTGTCTTCAAATTATATTCCTATAGCGCAAACAATAAATAAACAACTAATGAAAATTGCCCAGAATGATGAACTGTTTAACAGACTAAATCGTAACAGCTCATTGACTGATGTATATGTATATATGTGGGGAGAGGCTAGTAAAATAATAGAATTTTGGTAATTAGGACGTAATTTGAGATGCATAGTCACTTAGGCAGATAAATCATAACAGTGTTCCAGAGCCACGGCTTTTTTCGTACTATTAACTCAGGTATTGATACAAAAAGCATTTGCACCAGCAAACGATTTACATGGTCCATGACTGGCTACCGTCCCCTCCCAGCTACCCACACCACACCTTGAAGGATTGACATCAGCAGGTTGTCTTTGGAAGGCGGGGGGTCAGGGACCCCCCGGCCGTATTTATTATACAAAAACAATAAAGGATGAAATATCAACATTACATCAATATGTTAAGAAACGCAAAATTCATCACATTAGATCTACAGTACTGAAGACAAATATCAAAGGCTAACCTTAACAAAAGTCTAATACAGCGTGTTTCCTATCCGAATCTAACATCCTGCCTGAATTTTGCATTCTAACATTTCTGGCCCGACGGCAAGGTCGATAACCGGTGTCAAGTCCTACTAGCCACGCCCTTACCTACAGGTGCGCATGCGCGACAGGGGACCTCCTACCCCGTCGGCATCGTGAACTCCATTTAACCAACAAGGAGGGCCCTTACACTCTGCGTCATTTGCTGACGTCATGATGTATGTGCGGGGTGGCTACCAGCCTAAGGAAAGCGTGACTCCCTCCCCCGCATCTTTAGCAGCTAGCGGATTTTCCTGCCCCTGAAGTTCTAGGAGGGACCAGTGGCCCCTCCCCCTGGGCCGCCCCCTCCGTGGATGGTGACGCCCCCCCTAGGACCTTAAATTGCTGCTCCCCGATCATGACCTTACCGCCTGACCTACCCTAATAAATACGACGATGAACCTAAGGAAAAAGGGAAAAGAACTCTCTAAAGGACAACTACACTAAACTAAAACCAGACCATAGTAATACAAAGCATGCTGTACTAATGGGAAAAAGGCATAAATACACACAATATTACACTTTTAATGATGACATAATCACAGCTATAACGGGAAAAAGGCCTAAGTACACACAACATCTATATTTGATCACAACTAATCACCGCTAAAACGGAAAAAAGGGCCTAAATTCAGATCTGACCACAGAGAAAAAAGGGGGGGCTATGTACAACCATACAATCATGTCGACCTCCTACACATGTAACGGGAAAAAGGCCTAAGTCAAACTTACATAGTATCACTGACTAGCATTGTTTAGTACCTTGTTTTTTAGGGCTGGTGGGTGGGGAAAATTAAACGCCCCGAGCGTGGGGGCACACGAGGTATGCGGGGAGCGAGCCAGGAACAAGAGGGTGCCCAGCTCGCTCCCCGGGCCTCTTATGGGACTGTGCCCCCAGGGGGTCGCCGGCCCAGCCGGCCCGCCCCCCGGCCAACCCGCCCCCCTGCCCCGGAAGCAGTACAGCTGCCTCAGGGTCACGGGGGAGGCATCAGCCTATTGGTGGTGGGGGTGCACCGCGCGCGTCATAGACCCGCGATGCACCCCCACCAACGAGAGGCCGGGGCGGGGGTGGCGCCGCACCGCCATGTGGGTGGGAGGGCCGAGCGGCCCCCCCTTTACACATGGTCCGTGACTGGCTACCCTCCCCTCCCAGCTACCCACACCACACCTTGAAGGATTGACATCAGCAGGTTGTCTTTGGAAGGCGGGGGGTCAGGGACCCCCCGGCCGTATTTATTATACAAAAACAATAAAAGATGAAATATCAACATTACATCAATATGTTAAGAAACGCAAAATTCATCACATTAGATCTACAGTATTGAAGACAAATATCAAAGGCTAACCTTAACAAAAGTCTAATACAGCGTGTTTCCTATCCGAATCTAACATCCTGCCTGAATTTTGCATTCTAACATTTCTGGCCCGACGGCAAGGTCGCTAACCGGTGTCAAGTCCTACTAGCCACGCCCTTACCTACAGGTGTGCATGCGCAACAGGGGACCGCCTACCTCGTCGGCATTGTGAACTCCATTTAACCAACAAGGAGGGCCCTTACACTCTGCGTCATTTGCTGACGTCATGATGTATGTGCGGGGTGGCTACCAGCCTAAGGAAAGCGTGACTTCCTCCCCCACATCTTTAGCAGCTAGCGGATTTTCCTGCCCCTGAAGTTCTAGGAGGGACCAGTGGCCCCTCCCCCTGGGCCGCCCCCTCCGTGGATGGTGACACCCCCCCTAGGGCCGTTAAATTGCTGCTCACCGATCATGACCTTACCGCCACAGGCAAGCATTGTTTCCCGACGATCTGGCCCCCCCACAACTCCTGCCTGAAGGTCATCCCTACCTCACAAAGCCCTTCAACCAAGCTAGGATATTATCAAACCATATTGTATTCCCTGCCTCAGTCAAATGGACCCCATCCTGTAAGTCCAATTCATCCCCCAAATAGTCCCGTGTGGGATGGTCTGTAAGTGCGTGGTTCGGAAAAGTTTTTCTAACTTGGTATTGATCCTCTTTACCGAGTGATTCAATGCCCTGACGGAATCACCCCCACGCCACTGCAGCCGCAGTATCAGCTGGGACCAGACTACAGTGCAGTCAGGGCACACCCTCCTTATCCACCCCGCTGCTGAGATGATCTCTTCCAGGAGGACCCTCCTACCCAGTCTAGCAAGGTCATTCCCCCCCAGATGAAGAATCACCACCGCCGGTGGTGCTGCATGTTGGGCGACCAACTCCGCAAAGACTCCCCGAAACTGACTGAGGCAGAGACCCCCCCTCCCAAAGAAGGAGATGGACCAACCTTTGTAATTTAGCTCCCTTCTACCCTTGCCTGTAAAAAAGACATTTTTAGCACGATTAACATACGAATGACCAACAATCCAAACCCTGCCTCACCGCGTCCTGTGTTCCTGACTGTTCACGCTACGATGAGTCGCCGATGAATCCTGATGATGACCCGAAGCAAGCTCTCCGCCTGCGTCACAGAGCGAAGGAACTGCAAAACCAGAAAAAACAACCCAATGTCAGCAAAACTCTAGCCACTTTACAACATGTGTACCCGCACATACCGTTTGTAGCAAATGGAATTGGGTGACCATCTCCCAATTCTTCTAACACTGTTCACATGCAGACCCCTTGTGATTGCCTCAGTGGCTGCGCCTATCCTAAAGGAGTGTGTGCCAAATTCCTTCGGGTCAAGGCCCACCCTGGCAATAGTCAACTCCATGACTCTTCTGAACTGGTATTTGGTTAAAGGGGTGCCGTCCGCGTGTAGTAGGAGCGACCCACCCAACAGTCCACCTTGCTGCCTGATGAAAGTCTCTACATGGTGTACCGGGCAGCAAGGATTATGCCTCGCCCTGTGCAGTACCACAGTCTCCCCCCGCGACTCCTGATCAGTTTTTGATCTCAAAATTGTCACCCACAATGTGTCTCCCTGTATTGTTGTGTTCAGGAATTGGATACCCCCTGCCTATCTGCCTTGGAGGCTGCCACCAACTCGCTCAGCCTCAACACTCCATAAAAGGCTAATGTGAAAGCTGCTTTAAACAATTGTATCTCCCAGCCTAAGCTACAGACGTCATGCAATGCAGGCAGTAATGCCGTCAGCCTCCCCAAGCCTATTGGTTTCCGAGTGTCCGCCGTGCTGCCCTGTAAGCGGCGCCAACCCCTCAGACCCTTCCGCACCGCAAAGCTGTTAGTTGGATCTTTTACTCCCTTTGCCTGTGCGTAGAAGGAGACAGCTGCACTATGCCTGTTAGCTGTGGCCACTGAGCGACCCTCCTGATGCAATCTACCCAGATAATCTGTCAAGCTATTCTCTAGAGCCCATTTGGATTCCCAGTCATGCCCCAAGAAAGTGCAATATGAACCAAACGCCCCTTCATACGCTGTCCTTTTCTTGGGGGCTAAGCTAGCAGCCACGAGGTCCTGTAATTTGGGGCACCAATCTGCCAGAGCGCTGACGGGAAGTGTGTCGGTGTAGGCTCTGCTGATGGAAGATGTTCCCTGAATACCTGCATTTTTTGGCGAGAGAGTGCATCAGCTGCATTATTAAGGACACCTGGTACATGTTTTGCCCTGAATACAACATTCAATTGCAAGCATCTCAACACAATCTCCTTCAAGAGGCGGAGAATTAACCCACAGCGTGCCGCTTGCTGATTGATGCACTCCACCACCGTCATGTTGTCTGACCAGAATATCACTGATTTGTTACGCAGAAGTTCTGGCCAGACCATTAATGCAACCCAAATGGGGAACAGCTCCAGAAAACCAATGTTGGTTGTCAACTCACTGTACACCCATTCGTCCGGCCACCTGTGGGTGACCCACTTGTTTCCAAGGATGGCACTAAACCCAACACTCCCAGCAGCGTCAGTCCATAAACCTAACTCTGCTGAAGTAGTGGGGGGGCCGGACCACACAACACTGCCGTTGAAGTCCTCCAGGAATGCCATCCATATCTGCATGTCCTGGCGTACCTCAAGCGACAGTCTAGTGCGGTGGTGTTTTTCTCGCAGGCCCTTCATAGCCTGCGCAATTGAGCGAGAAAAGGGGCGAGCCATTGGCATCACCCTCAACGCGAAATTCAACTGGCCCACTGTTTCCTGAAGCTGTTGTAACGAGACCTTCTCTTTGGCCAGGCACGCGCGTAGTGCCGCTTTGAATTTAGACACCTTCTCCTTTGGGAGCCTGAAACAACCCTCAACAGAGTCTATTTCAATGCCCAGAAATTCTAAGCAAGTAGCTGGCCCCACTGTCTTCCCCGGCGCCAGCGGGACCCCAAAAGCCCGCATGAGCGCGCAAAATTCCTGCAATGCCCGTGCACACTTCTGGGACCCAGCCGCGCCCAAGAAGAGAAAGTCATCCAGGTAGTGCATGACCTGCTGATGCCCGGTTGCCTGCCTCATTACCCATTCCAAGAAGGAACTGAACTTCTCGAAATAGGCACACGATATCGAACAACCCATGGGCATGCATTTGTCCATGTAATACTTCCCATCAAACTTGAACCCCAAAAGGTGGTGATCCCCCTGATGCACGGGGAGAAGACGAAATGCAGACTCTATGTCAGACTTGGCCATCAATGCCCCTGGACCCAGGCCCCTAAGCAACACCACCGCTTGGTCAAAAGAGGCATATTTTACACTGCAGACATTCTCATCTATAGCATCGTTCAAGGATGCCCTCCTTGGGGCTGAGAGATTATGAATGAGTCTATATTCGCCTTTCTCTTTTTTAGGGACAACACCAAGTGGGAAACAAACAAAGTTGGGCACTGGCACCTCGTCAAAAGTTCCTACCAACCTACCCAGGCGTAATTCTTTTTCAATTTTTGCAGCCACTACCCCTGGGTTATGCTTTACAGACAGTTGGTTCCTGCACTCAGTCTTACCTGTGTAACCTCCTGCCGTTATCCTGAAACCCCAAGAAAATCCCTCCTGAAGTAATTTAGCCGCTGCGTGATCTGGGTATCTGTTCAGCCAGGGAATCATTGCCATGACATCAATGGGAGTGTGCGATACTAAACCCTCCTCTAGTCTATTCAGGTTTCCTTCTCCCCCTGGAGCCCTGGTTGCCACCCTTAAATCTGCAGGAGGTCTCGGGGTGTGAAGGGTGCCCACACAAGGAACAGGCGTGTTTGAACTTACATGTGCCCGCTGCCCTAGTGCAGGACCGTTTGTTGAAATCCCAACTTACGCCCTTTTTATCCCCCCAACCCTTACCCTTTCCTGGTACCTCACTTCCTTGCGCATGCCGAAAGGGCTGCTGCGGCTTGGCCGGGTATATTTTCTGTGAACCGGTTGCCCCCATCACTGCTGCCCCCCCAGATATCTGATTGTACCATGACAAGGAATCCACCACATCCCATGCTAGAGAGGGATTGAATTCCTTAGCTTTCCTGAATGAAATGTCATATTCCTTCCATCCATTCCCCACTTGTGTCTCGCTCCACATGGCAATCCTGCTCTGGTAGCAGGCCATTTCAGCTTGTAAATTAGGCGACCTTTCAGCTGTAATGGCACTAAACACGGAAAAGGCCCTCATCCACTTAACAAATGTCTCCTCAACTCTGAACTTAACCAACTCTGTTCTCCATTCACTGGGCAACATCCATTCCTTTTGTGACTTGGCGTATTCAAGTTCCCTATTATCGAGCAGCAAGGAGAAAATGTTGATATATTTGCCCGCCCAGATCATCTCTTTCACAGCCTGCGACACATGTTGCCCCAAACTCTCCTTCCTTGAGGGCGTAGCACCATCTTTAAGTATAGGCAAAGCCACCTCCTTACCACTGTCAATGCCTTGCGACGTCGCCCCGTCCTTCTTTGCCGTCTGCTCGCTGGCGGAACCTGTTGGGGGAGTAATTGGTGCCAATGGTGCCACTTCCCCCGCCCTGGCCAACTTAATCATCTCAACCAGTTTCAAGGCTTCTGCTGAATGATCCTGCGAGGATGGCAATACCCCCCCAACTGTAACCAGGGTAAAACCGCGGCTATCTGTGATGCCAATTCCACCGGGACAACATTGATCGGGGGGGTTGGGACCCCGACGGGGGCAATGTTCACAGGGGTGGCATGGAGAATGACAGGTATAAGAGGAGCTGGCCCCGCCGGTGCCAATGGGGGCATAACGGGAGCATTCTTAGGCACTCCCTCTGGCATACCCTCCCCCTCAGCTGTATTCTTGGGCGCTGTGCGTGCAGTTTTCTTGGATTTGCCCCTCTTAGGAGGGGTGACAAAATCACCTCTAGGCTGTGGTGGGTTGACGATCCTTTTTGGCCTGCCTTGTGGACCAGGGGGCCCGTCCAACCTCTGATTAATCTCTGCCACATTCCTACCCAACTCATCAACCTTACCCAAGCGCCTATCAATCGCTGTCATCCTGCGCATCATAGCCTGCATCATTTGCTCCATGCGGGAACTCTTATTAAATCGTGCCCCCGGCATATTCCCCAATCGTAATGCAAACTAATCCTAGCCAAGCACCGGCGATTGTACCTTCTTTCAGATGGAGGATGTGAAGATGGCCGTAAGCACCATGCAACTGTGTCCGCAAAACACACCAAGCAAGTCTTAGCGTGTGGGCGAGCGCAAACCCCTTGTAGGAAGGTCTCAAGCCCCGCGGCCCCCCAGAAGCAATGAAATGCAGGCCCGCCTCACTCCCCTTACCACCGATGAGTCCGCAGCTCGTTGCTGTACTCTGTGCCCGTGTTTTGATGTCTGCGACTGGAAAAACCACACAGTCAAGCTTCCTAGAAAAAACTAAATATTAATAGCTTGCAATAGACTTTGTGTGATCAACCAACCCTGCTTGGTAACCGGAAACGCTTGTCTTGGACAGAATCTGTGACCCCAGAGCCACAAGCCCTACTATTCAATTAGGGCTCCCTGCTTCAACAGTATGGATATAATCACAGTAATCTTAATGCACAATTTCCCCCAAGCAACACCAAGCAAACCTGAAACCAGAAACCCTTAAAAATTCAGCCCAGCCTCTAGCACTATCACAATGGTCTCCCCTCCAGTGGCTGCCCTGCTAAGTCCTGCTTCGCCCCCACCCTGGGAAAATTGAAATGAGCAATGATCGGGAGAAATCAATTGAAAAAACCGGCTTCAAACAATTTAAAATTAAGCATTATTCTATGTGGTCTCCCCTCCAGTGGCTGCCCTGCTGAATCCTGCTTCGCCCCCCACCAGGGAAAAGCAACCTGGCCCAACGTGTGAAACGGACAAAACCCCTGCAGCCTATCTCGCCGCTCGACCGGCACCAGCTCCCACACCTTACCGATCGCTCGTAAGCACTCGACGCTCTCCCCGGACCTGAATGCAGCGACACACGCTGCCTCAAGCGCTCCGTTCAGATTATCCGGCTCGAGCGCACCAAAACCGGCTTCGCTGTACTTCTCCGCTTCACTCCTTGGATGAACCGAATGCCTGCAGCCTGGTTCCTTCAAATGGCTCGACACCGCCAACCTCTGCCTTCTGATCAGGTTTCTGCCGCAATCCCTCCCGAAAAGGCTCGACTCGTCGACCTCCAAACGATCCGCGACCTAAAAAACAAAAGCTGAAAGAAAATTAAACGCCCCGAGCGTAGGGGCACACAAGGTATGTGGGGAGCGAGCCAGGGGCAAGAGGGCGCCCAGCTCGCTCCCCGGGCCTCTTATGGGACTGTGCCCCCAGAGGGTCGCCGGCCCAGCCGGCCCACCCCCCGGCCAACCCACCCCCTGCCCCGGAAGCAGTACAGCTGCCTCCGGGTCACGGGGGAGGCATCAGCCTATCGGTGGTGGGGGCGAGCCGCGCGCGTCATAGACCCGCGACGCACCCCCACCACGAGAGGCCGGGGGAGGGGGTGGCGCCGCACCGCCATGTGGGCGGGAGGGCCGAGCAGCCCCCCCTTTACATTCATGATCTAAAAACATTTATGTACAATGATGGAATTAGACCAACAGAAATTTGCCAGCATGATACATTTTTCTCAGTACTAAAGTTACAGGTATTGATCGAAACATGGGCCGTTTTGATGGATGTGCACGCCCGTAAACCTTTGCAATGGCTTTTCACACCCAATTTGCACGCTTCATATACAAAAAGGCAGATGAATAACATTCAAATGCCCCTATGTCTCCTGTGGAGCATGTCAAGACATTTGTACATCAGGAATTATACATTTTTCAGGGGGAAGAAGGTCAAATATTTTATTTTCTAATGTATATATTTTGTCCAAACTGTGGGTTGTCTGGATTGAGTGAAAGTAAATGAAGTGCAGCTTTAGAACTCGTGGAATTACAACTTGCTCGATTTACGAGTGTATTTCAGGTTTTTTTTTCTTCTTCCAAAAGTCTGAAATTTACTCAAATGATAGGAGGAAACGTAATCTGAGACACTATCTCACGTATAACAACAGGTTTGTAAATCAGCCCCAATATCATCAAAAGTTAATGTTCTTTTACCTAATACTGCGGGTTTTCCTCTGCAAGTAGTGAAATGCATTTAAAGCATACCGTTGCGCAATGCAAAACATTATGAACGTCTGGTCATAATTGTGCATAGATGCATAAAATAAGCTAACAGTGGTCTAATATTGCACGTGTAAATCATTCTGTGCTGGGTTTAGCAGGCGTTTCAGGGAGGAGGCGGCCTATATAAACTGGAAACAGCACAAACACATGAGTGTGTGGATATTTACAACTTGTTTTGATCCCTTTCCACCATAGAAAAGCTGAAAATGTACTCCTACCAAAGGAACTTTCATTTGTGGGAATGGGCAGGGAGCACCCACCCCAACAAGTGAGGGTGCATCAAATTGGGCGAAAGCACTTACAGCAAGCTCATTAGTTCCAAGACTCTGACTGCTCTCTTCCATTGACGTACAAGTATTAGTGCCTGGGCAATTAAAAATGTTCCTATCCATAGCCCTACCCCGATCATAAAATGTAAACATTGCCACTGCCAGGAAAGTATTATACTTTTATATGAAACAGGAAACAGATTGAGACGCTGTAATCATAGCATATATATTGAACATGCTGCTGCTAGATGCGTTTTGCTCTTTTATTCCAGTCTGGTCAAATAGACGAGCCTCAAAAGAGTTCATTGTCCATCCACGGTATTCTCTCTGTGACAGGTTTCTCCTGCTTAGAAAGGATATGCTGAACTACTCAATCTTTTCAGCCTTGTGTTAAGCATCCATGGTAGACAAAAACAATGCATGCATTTCAAAAAGAATTTCGGACGCAATACCTTGCACATGCTACATAAAAGAAGACCTAATTTGCTCCAAAAGACCTAGTCAACACCAAATATTTACAGACCATGGTAAGGTCTTAGAATTTGCTTTATCCTGCCCTCCCTTAGATAAGAAGCAACGTGAATGCCAAACATTGGCAACGCCAATATGTCTAGCCTTTATAATGTGAGTGCTATGCTGTTGGCTTTAGAAATGCTTCTTTGTAAATCATTGTAAACAAAGTCAAAATACTGAAAAAAGCAAACATATATCTTAAGATAGCTTCAAACTGAATAGTGAATGTAGGAGAGTAGGATCTTCTTCACCTGTATACCCCCACTTTTTGCTGGTGTTTCACTGTTTTTCGACTTTAGTCTGGCTGGGACGCTGCTATTCAGGGCCCCAGCCTAGCTGCTTCCTCTCTAAATTGATTGGATGTACTTTAGGTACACCACAGATTGGATCCTGAGGTACCCTTGTGAGTCCCTAGTATATGGTATTTATGTACCCAGGGCATAGGTACCCCAGAGGCCTACCAGGGGCTGAAGCATGTATTATGCCACCCCTGGAAAGCCACCCAAAATGACACCACAGGTCTGATACTGCAGCCTGGGTAAGGTGGTGCATGCACCCCTTACTGAGGTATAGGTTCACGATATCTCACCTATCACTGCACATACAAACCTATCAGTCACCCCTATGGCAGGCCTTATCAATCCTGAAGGCAGGGTGCTTGGTTATATGTGAGAGAGTGCCCAGGCATGAGCTGAGCCCCTCTGCAGCCTTCGGAATATCTTCTCCGGGGTTGTCAGTGGTGCAGCCTGACCATATACTCTTAAGTGCATTATAACCAAACGGTAAATGCTAACTTTGGACTGGCTGCACTGAAACATGTTGTGTTTGGTGTCAAACACCTTGGAATCATACCCCCAAACCAGTAACTGGTGTGGGAGTATGAACCCACCCTTATAGAGGGAGAGACATGGCAAAACTGGTATACCCGGTAGAAACTTAACAGAGTCCAGGCATCACAAAATGGATGCTGCAGCCACAGACATGGGTCTGGCCTCCTGCTGCTGACAGAAACTCTGGCAGGGGAGGCCTGGACAATAGGTTTCCTGTCACAGTGAGGTGTAACCACCTCCAAGACAGGATGATGTGTATTGGGGCTGGGTGGGAGCACTCTCAGAGTGCTTTGAAGTCCTGCACTGGGGGCATATTTTGTGTCCCTGTGCATAGTCCAGCTCAAACCGGTTCAGGGGCTTCCAACCCCTGCTCTGGCGTGAAACTGGACAAAGGAAATGGGTGTAGCCACCCCTCTTTAAAACCCTCCCATAGGTGGGTCCCCAGAGCTAGTCCAATCCCTTCCTTAGGTATAAGTAAGGAACCTCTGTAACCAGAACTTTAGATGTCCCCGGACGAAACTCTGATGCTGAATCCTGGAACTTCAACGCTCTACTAAAGACTAGAGGACTGATGAAATCTCCCTTGGGGTCAAGGAGTGACTCCCCTGCTTGGCAGGCACCAACAAAGCATTTTGCTGGTCTGCATTTCCGAAGCTCCAGCCGGACTCCAAAGTATTTGCACTTCAGGAAAAGGATTTCCAAACATCTCAGAGGTTGATCCGAGTATCCAGCAAAGCTGAGACCTGCAGCCCTGGTGAGTATCATGGAACCAGAACTCCTGGTCACCGTGCCCTTTTGCAAGCGCATTGACTTCTCGACGTCTCTTGAAGTTGTTCTTGGGGTTACTTGTAGCCTCTACCTCGAGCAGAAGATCCATCAAAGATTGTCAGCCTAGTCACCCCGAGTGACCCGTGGAATGCCATTTTGTGTTTCCTCTTGAGGTCCCTTCGCGATCCCTGGTCTGTCAACTGGTGGGTCCCTGAGGGGGTAACTTTGAATTTCCTCGTGCTTCCCTGGTTGCTCCAGACATGCCCTGACTCCCAACCAAGTGGTGAGTCCCACAGACCTTGCTGGTCTGCACCGAAGCATCTTTCTCGTTTCCACGTGGGTTGCTGTTGCCAAGGCTTGTTGTGTCCAATCTGGGCACCGATGCTGTAGCACTCGACATCCTTTATGGGACAGCTCAAATCCAGCTCCTGGTTGTCCTCGACGCCTCTTGATCCTCGTGGCTGAAGAGTCAAGCTTCACCTTCTTCACCTGAAATCACCCAACATCGATGGGCATCTGCCTATCGCCTTCCTGGTCACTGGCTAGTGACCCAGACTCTGTCCCCTCTGCTTTCAGGTTCTTCTCATCTTCGATCCAGGCTTGGATCTCTTCGGACACTTCTCATCTTCCCAGCAGCAGCACTTCTTTGCCAGCTCCCATTGAAATCAACGACGCAACCTGACACCATTTGACACCTATGCACCCGGCTTCCCTGGGTGAGGTAACACGAGTACCCCGGTGCGCCCGTGGGTGTTGATCCTAGAACTTCCTAAGTCCTAAAGGGTTTCGTCCTAGTTCGATTCTAAGTGTCCCTAATCTTTAAAAATCTAACCATGACTTTCCCCATAGAAGCTAACGGGAGCTCGCGGCTGTGCTCTCACACTGCACACACCCCCCTGGGTCCCCTGTGTCACTACCATGGGTGGTTCCTTGGGGTCCCAGTGATTCTAGAGGTTCTAGGCCTTGTGTCTAGTTAAGTCGTAGTTCTTATACCACTATTTTAGTATATGGTTTGGCTCGCCCCTACGGCCTGACGTGTATTTGTGCTTATTACTGTCATATTTGAAGTGTAACTTATGTGTTGATACCAGGCCAACTTCTCACAGTGAATTCAGAATTTTCAGTCTTCAGAAACAGCATGGTTCCTCCATCTTAAAAGTAACAAAATGACTAGTTGCATGTACTTAAAAGAACATAATA
The DNA here is from genome assembly GCF_964204655.1 of Triturus cristatus. Lineage (NCBI taxonomy): Eukaryota > Metazoa > Chordata > Amphibia > Caudata > Salamandridae > Triturus > Triturus cristatus. Next base: position 720,982,359 of record NC_140582.1, read on the forward strand.
GCTGCCTGGTGCAGTGTCAGAATTGAAAGAAAAATCTTTGTCATCTACTAGTCAGATGACTTGAATTCCGAACAAATACTCTGGTCATGTGTTGCTTTGCAGACCCACAGAGAGCAGATTTATGTCTCTCCAAGGAAAGAGAAATGTTTCCAGGAATGCTGGCTACTCCTTCTGCCTCAAATGTAGGCATAGGCAGTAAACTCTGCTCCACCAGCGGAGTTTAACCACTCTGTGCTCCATTTGGAGCGTGGAATTCAGCAAAAACTCTGCCTACCCTGCGTGTCAGACTTTACCAGCACCCACCACTAAAATACTATTCTGGTGGTGCTACAAATGTGTTTTCAAAGTGCAGGCGCCAGGGCCCAAGGCAAAGCCGGCTTCTAAAAGAGTTTAATGGCCCACAGTGGGCCATAAAATGCCAGAAGAAACAGGTGGCAGGCATCACTTAACAGGAGAATGTGGTTGGGTTCTTAGGCGTTGACAAGGATCAGGTGCAACTCATGTGCAGTCTCTTGTGGTGCATCCTCCGCTCCTGAAGATGGCACTATGGCAGTGATGTGGCTGCTCTGGCTCTTTCAATTCTCACTGGCACACACACATGCATGTGCCCTGCTCTGCAGTTTGCACTGCAGCCTCCTTCACTGAGGTTGTTTGAGATCCACTTTGTTGGTTACTGTCCGGCCTTGGTGTTTGACGAGATCGTCTCACATTGTGTGTGGGCCAACCCCAAAGCACCATACCTCACAGGCCTCAGACTCTGTCACAACTATTAACTAAAAAGTTGAACCAGGAACTTTCCAAAGTGTCCTCCAACCACCGTCACCCACCACTGCCGCCATGCTGGGTGCTCTGCTGCTCCTCAGCCTGTAGCCCTGCACGCAGTAGGGGACCCTAACCCTTGGAGGACTTGATCATTGACCACTACGACGTCCACATGGTCTGTCCACAGGAGAAGATCTGGGACTTCATTCGCTACCATTACTGTGGCACCTCAATGTTGCCAAGAAATTTGACTCCAGGTGGGAGTGTAGGAGAGTGGTTAGTGTGTGGCTGCAAAGCACTTTCTAATATAGGGTTTATAAAAAAGCAAACACAGCATGGCTGCAGAGTGGCCTCTAAACGTGTAAACGTCTTGCAGAGGTAACAGATAAAAGCAGTGTGCAGTAGTGTTATTGTAATGCTTTCGGGCTTCAGGAGGCTGTTGTGGATGTACTCCAGTATTTGGGCCATTATTGAGGTGGTGGCATTGCTAAAAAAAGGACCTTGTGTTGGAGATCAGAGGGATAGCGAAAAATAGTTTTTGCCAGAAGGTGGGGAACTTTTAAAAAGAAGAGATTTTGCCTGAGGGAGTCGTCAAACAGTTAAATCCGACCCATAGAACTTAGTGAAGCCTGGTAAAGTGAAGTCGCAGTTCAGTGAGGTGTCTTCTTGACATTGAAACTGTCTGAGACCGGTATCAGGGGGCTTATTGTTTTCACTACGTAATGTGTGTAATGCTCGGGCACTGCCAAGATTGTTGTAAGAATACTGATTGCAGCTCACATCATCTGTGATACAGTATCCTACTCATATGACGGAAGCCGGCAGTAACTCTGCCTGCTTGTGGAACTCAATCAAATTTGGCAGGGTTTTTCTTTAACTCTGTGGAATTCCGCAGAGGGAAACTCTGTGTGCTCCACTCAGGCCTACTCTAATGCAAGCTGAGTGAGTGCAGTATCCAGTCTATCCCCAGCACCATAAATGCTGCCTTTGTGTGCCAAGGTCTTGGCCTTATTGAACACGTAGAAGGCAGGAGATAAAAGAAAACCAATCCGATAAAGTCTTCTTCCAATGAAACCTGGCAAAAATATTCTATTGCTGTACTTTTAGAGAAGGGCTAGGAGAGGTGGGGAGCAACACAGAGAGCAGTGTGAGGGAATATAAGGAGAAAGCAGCCCAGGAGGAAGAGAGCAAGAAAACACATCCACTCCCATGGAGTGCCCAAAGAATGTAAAAGTAGATTCCTGATATGAGCAGGGAAAGGATACAAGTCATCAAATCAAAAGAATGGTAAGGAAGCAATACTCGATGAGGGAGACAAATACAAGAAAGAGAAGGAAAGCCATCTAATTAATATAATCTTCATATATTTTTCATTTTCAGTATCACCTTTTTTGGATTATGTATGCTCTTTTGTTCGGGTGTAGACTAAACACAAATGCGTAATTATCAGTAGCATTGAGGGATTTGATTAATTGCAGTGTGATAATTCAGCTTGCTCAAATATGTTGTTTATTTTTAGCATGGAATGATATTTTGATTTACTAGTTATTATTACTAAACAATGAACAAGGTTTTATAAAATTAGATTTCTTTATTTTTTAGTGTTTTTTTTAACGGTAAACAATGTTTTGCTCTTAGACCTGGCACCTTGACGTGGGTCTCCCTTCCATTTTTTGCTGTTGCCTCATGTGTTTTTGCTGGTGTTAGGTGCTTTGGGCACTGTGCTACTGCTATCCAGTGCCACAGTGCAAGTGCTCCCTATTGTAAATTGATGTATGGATTAGTGATTCCATGATTGGCTGATTTGGCTTACTTTTCAGATCCTAGTACAGTGCATCAGGAGTGCCCAGGGTTGGTAATCCAAATGCTGCTAGTGGGCTTGCAGCACTGGTTGTGCCACCCACAGAAGCAGCCTGTTAAAGTGTGTCTAAGGCTTGCCATTGCAGAGCCTGTGTGCAGTCTGGTACTGCCATGCTGACTGGGCAAGTGCACCGACTTGCCTGTCCCTAAGCCTTCCCTTTTCTGCATATTAGTCACCCCTATGGTAGACCCAAGGGAGGGTGCATTGTAGGTAAAAGGTAGGACATGCCCTGATGTGTGTGGCATGTCCTAATAGTGAATTACAGCCATTTTCGGTTTTCACTATTGCAAGGCTACCTGTTCCCCATAGGCCAGAATGGGCAGTCTGGTTATTACATTTTATAATCCTAACTGACTCAGGAAACAAGGTAGAAATTCAAGTTTAGTATGCCTGAACTCAGAATGATAAAATACAAATTTTAGTGAAGTTGGTTTTAACATTCAGCGTTTGAAAATATCACTTTTAGAAAGTAGGTATTTTCTTGTCTTACCATCCCAGCCTGCCTCTGCTAGGTTGTGTATTCCTTGTCTGGAGTTTGAGTGGCAGGGGCTGGGGGATTCCAGGAGACAGGGTGAGTCAGCACAGGGCTGAATAGTGAGATCTGCATGCAGATGGGTGGGAAGAGTTAAAGCCTGGGACCTGAATAGGGCTGTACCTTCCCTCCACAATGCTGGCTTCACCTCCTGTGGTGCGTCTGATGTCTCTGCCCTGCACTGTGAAACGAAAGAAGGAGTCATGTAAACAGAGTGCTCCAGGACTGACCAGAACTGGTTTGGACTAGGCAAAATCCTCTCTGTCTTCAGAGTACAAAGAGAAACTGTGTATAAAAAGGGGGACCCAGACCCAGAACTTTTGATCACTTTTGGGAAACAAGAAGAAACCTTTGCTGAGGAGAGGAACCAGCGAGACTGAGGAGAGACTATCCTTAAGCTTGAGGGATTGGCCTGCAGTGGTTGCCTAACTGCCAAAGAGAGGAGAGAGAAACTTTGTGTGTACTTTCATCAACTTGTGAAGGGTCTCCAAGGGCTTGAGAAAGAGCATGCCTCCTGCTGAAGTCTCAGGGACAACAGACTTCAACCACTAGCCCCCCAAGAGTTCTTTGGAAGTGCCTGCAGTTGTGTTGGGCTTTCTGAAGGACTGCGTGTCTCAAGGAGCTGGAAGCACGACTCACGAGGAAAAGCGTGTCGCCGACTCAGCCGCTGTCGTCACATCCGTGAACAAGAGTGTCGCCACTGCAGTTGTCGCATCGCCGAAGTGTCTGGCATCACCAGAGAAGCGTGTCGCACGGCGTGTCGCGGCTCAGAAGAATCGTTGAGTCGCCGCACATCCGTCGGGCGTGCACGCATCGTGTCGCATCAAGAAGAAGACGCCATTTTTGTTTCATTGCACCGGATCTTCATCACATCACGGCGTTGCGGGCCGCATTGCCACAGAAGCGTAGTAAGAAACCGATGCATCACCGTTCCTGCGTGTAAGGAAACGACGCATCACCTTCCCTGCAACACTTCCGTTGTATAGCGTTACGCATCCAAAGGTTCATTGAACTCAAAGTGTTGCATCTTAACATCTAAAGAGAACTAAGCTAATTCTACCATTTTAAGTACAGTATTGTGGATTTTTGTAGTTTGTGGTCTTGTGATAAGTCTATATAAAGAATACTTATTTTTTTATATACAACTTGTATGGTGTCCATCTGTAGTGTTGTCACTGGGTTACTGTATGTGTTCACAAATGCTTTACACACTGCCTCTGAGATAAGCCTTTCTGCTCGTGCCAAGCTACCAAGGGGGTGAGCAGAGGTTATTTTAGGAGTGTACCCCCTTACCCTGATGCAAGGGTCCCTATATGTCAAAGGTACCTACCTCTGCCAACTAGAGACCCCCAAATCTAACAATCGCAAAATATAAGTAGGTGAAGGATTACAATGGCTTTCTATTGACTTTGTTTTGAAAATGTTCAACAATGTTAAACAGTGAAATAAAAACTGGGTTGTCTGAATGTTACATAGAGAGCAACTTCGATCCAGGAACTCCAGGCTGAGGGTCATGCAGTAGCTGTAAACACCATACCTTGGTGAAGGCTTTTGAAAAGACAAATTAATTCCTCCAAAAGGCTTACCTGCCTGCTTTAGGACAACATAGTTGCTGGAGTTCAGAAATGAGAACATCAGCGGTCTTCTTATTGAACAATTTTGCTGTTGTACAGAAAAGGAATATGGGTATAGGCCATCTATGACTCTCGACTAAGCTCCTTTTTGTGCTAAAATGAGTTTAGTTAGGTGAGGGAAAAGTTATGTTAGGATTATCAATGTAGATTCCCTAAAATGCCATCATAATATTACAATATTTTCTGTTGTTCTGCCTATTTACAAATACAATTAAAACTATCTTGTTTACTTTTAGAATACCTACATTCATATTGTGTGTACTAGGATAGGATTTAATAAATCTTGAAAATATATTCCTAGCTTCCAAGTGTTTCTATTCATGATGAAAGTGGGTTTGAGTTACAGTAACGATACATGCAAATTTCACAGAAGTGATTGTTACCTAATATGGACCTTACTCATGTAATTCTAAGTGGTTTGAGGAAGGTTGTAGTCCATCGTGTTTTCTGTCTCATATTGGTACATAGAGTAAGTACTTAGTGCCAGAGAGTTTAGAGAATCCCCTCTTTAGCTGCATTCTGGGAAAGAATTCTAGAAAACATATCAAAATAGGAAGCCATCAAAATTTTATTGAAAAGGATACCAAGAAACAATAATTAATGGGCTAATCAAAGCCACTCTAAGTGTTGGGATTGTATAGATCTTTGACATCATACAGCTAAAAGCTGGCTGCAGATAACACCTAAAAGGAAAATGGACTCTGAAAAGACAAACTTGCCAAAGATAAAAGATAAGACTGAGGACAGACAAAACAACAAAATTAAGGAAGTGCCCTATTTCACAGGCACAGAGGTGGGGACAAATACATGGAGCTAAACCATTAGCATTAGGCACTAAATGTTTGAGGGTAAGAAAGCGGTTTAAAGGATCCTGAAGAGATACACTGAAATGACTGATTTGGCTATGTAGAAAATAGCAGGGCTGTAAGGGAAGTTGAGTCAGCAGAGCATATGAATAGGTTCTCAAATCAGAACAAATCTGCATAATTGAGATTAGCATTAGACACCATATCAATAGAAAGAGAGCGGCAATCAATTCAGTTTATAAACTGTATTAAATTACTTAATGAATCATTGATTGATTTACATATGTTTATTGTTAGAATAGTGAGGGTTCCAAAGTACTGGAAACATCTGACATTATCTTACATATAAACGTAATACTGTATAAAATTACAGAGGGTAGTTTTAATAGGGGGCCTGTTAATCTAGGTATTGCATTAACGGGTAAATGTTCCAGTGAGGACTTATTTGATCATCAATGGTGTAATAGAATGGACTGCCAACAGGATATATATTATAACATCAATCGAAATAAGTATCACTTAAATTTATATATGAAGTATTTGGTAATCCTTTGGTCATCTTGAGGTTCTGGACTTTTAAGAGTCCAGAGGTGTCAGGGAAACAACACCCGAAGACCCCTGAGTTCCTTCCTGTCTCGGTGCACAAATAAACAGAGACGCGGGTTTCTCGATGGTGGCGTCAAAGACCAAGATTTATTCACTGCAGGGACACAGAAGTCATAGGAACCACACAGAGGCAGAATCTACGAGACTGTTCAAATTGCATTAAGTGGGTTGTTCTTTAAATACACGCAAAATGTCTTTAGGCAACATTACACGAATATTTCTCATGCCCAACCCGGTATCCCAAACAAACAGTAAATAGACATCAAACAATAATTAGTCGTAGGTTTTCGGTATTCGATCAGGTCCCCTCGACAGTTTTCCATTCTTTGCCTGATCCTCCTCATCATAAAAATCATAACCTCCCCATTGTAAAAGCCCAGAAGGAGAGGAGCAGAGCCAGGTGCAAAGGATTGAAAAGTAGGATAAGAGGTGTTTATGGATCATAAACGGGCATGGCTACCGTCTTCGGCCTTTCAGTAAGGACAACGGACACGAGAACCAGTATAGCAGGACTGGCCTCAGGCAAGAGAGGCAGCTTGATTCTGCCTAGTCATGCAGCGTCAGCCTTTCTCGGAGCTCGAGCTTACGTGTCCTTAACAAGGTGACTCTGCCGGGGTCATCGTCCGTTCATTGACTATGTGAGGGCAAGAAACAAAATGGATGCCGTAACTAAAATGGATGCCATGACTTTACAACAGAATGCCCTATTTCTCAGTGAATTCATGCTAGTTGCGTAGCGAAAACACTGTTATGCATATAATGGATCATTTGCGGTTCATTGGTACCGAAATCGCGTCAGTACTACGATACCGAATTCACGGGTTCGGATTGCTACAGAACCTCAGACCGTCCTTTTGCCCTTACATAGGCAATAACTTACTCTATGTCAGAGTCCATTTCTATGTTCATCAGGTCACTGATATGCTGTTGAAGCATTACTCTATCCCGTGGCGTATCTCTAAAAACAGGTGGTCTTCTTACGCATGTTGAAATGCAGAGATTACATAAGGCAGGACCACACTGAACAATGAGACAGCACGTAAATAAAAATACCAACGCAACACCAGTGACTATCAGAACCTTCCATCCCCACGCAGATAACAGGCTCCAGAACCATCCCATTAATGACCAGTCACCTTCCTCTACATGAATAGAGTCAGAGATTTTGTGTAACTTAGAGATGGCCTTATATACCGTTGGCGCATTATCTGGGATAAAAACACAACAGCTCGATTGGATCATCTTACATACTCCACCTCGATCTGCAAGTAACACATCAAGGACCATACGGTTCTGTAACGTCATGAGGCGATCCGCTTGAAGCTCAGCTGTCAGGTGTCTAAGGGCACCCGCAGTTTCGGTGATAGTGGATTCAACTACCCGTGTTAGTTGACGTAAGTTTCTACTGTTGGCCATAGGCCCCCAGAATGGAAGGAAACCTTTGAAGAAGTCTCCTGCTTCTTGGCCAGCAGTATCTTCTTTACTGAAAACACCTCTCACAACTCTAGTTTTGTGATAGTCCGGTGCAGCAGTGTATGTCGGAGGTAACAGTTGAGCGATATAACATGAGCCTGAGAAGTCAGCAGGCAGCCATGTGTGTGCTCTGTCTTGGCAAACAAAATAGGTACCCTTAGCAGCTAAGAATGCAGGGGAAGACTGTGACGGGAAAACATATGTTTCGATACAGTCACTCTTCCCTAGTCGAGCTTTCGGATTCCTCCTATTTCCTTGCAAACAGACCTGACCTTGGTGGGGTACCACCCAGATCGGAGTCGAGCTTTTACGTTTGTTCTCACCCAGAGTAATGCCATATTCCGTAACATTCCAACCCATGTAAACTCGCAATTCATCCTTGGGAATGAACGGAGTGTTTTTGACATCCCTAACCATGTCAGTGATTCCTTTTACCAAGGCTCTATTAGCAGAGTTATACCTAGTGGAACGCGGAGGTCGTGGAGGATAGGTCTCTAGGGCATAAGCGAACATGGTCTGAAATGCCCAGAATGATCCATTATAACTAAAGGGCAGAACCAGATAAGGGATGCCCTTGTCCATGGTATGTGGTATCAAACCACACACCCAGCAGTTTGTTGTGTTAACCACTAGTTGATGTTATGTAAGAGCTGAATGAAAGTGTTATTTATAAACTCAGAGCGTCGAGCTTGCTCGTGGGCAGGAAAAGGATGGAAAGAATGAAGAGAAACAACAGTCGGAGAAACAGGAACATGGGGAGATACTGTAGATGTAACAGGTGTAAAGATCAACTGAATGCCAAAAATAATTCCGCCTACCAAAGTTATCAAAACAATTAGAAGTGTCAGAGTACATTGCATTAGAAAACATTTGCTATATAATATGTCATATAGTTTTGTCTTGTGCACATTTATGACATTAACCCGTCGCAGTTCAGGAAGCTCCATCTTCTACAACCGTTCGCAACGGATGGTTTGTACCTGTTTAAAAACTTGCCTCTGTTTACCCTGGGAGTTCCCAAGATAAACAGAAGAAACCGACCTTGTGTCTGGTTCCCTGCAAATTAAAACAAGGCACACGTTACGACCCTACGGTAACCCAGACGGCAAGGTGAGAGAAACAAAAAAAAACAAAAAGATAAAAATTAGAGCAAACTTCCTGACTGAATGGAATGCAATAAGATCAAAAACTGTTTTCAAACAGAAAGGTAATTATGCAATGTCATTAGTTCACAACATGAGAACGTAGATTATATCTGTACTTTCCGGGTCTTGTCTGATCTTGAAATAGCTGGTCTATAGGTGCGGAAATGTTCGACTCCACAGGTGACAAATGTTCACTTTGTACAACACTCGGTCCAGGATTCAAAAGAGCGGTTCCTGCTGAGGTGTCAAAGTTCTGTGTTTCAGTTCGTGGGTGGTCCGTTATGTACTCTGCATCACTGAAAGGGATGTGCCTAGGAACAGGTTCTGTCTCGGATACACCAAATCCCTGTCTAACCCAGTTGTCATAGGGGAGTGGGAGAGGGACACGTTTCGTATGGCTAGCGTACACCCAATTCTTCCTTCCAGCTAGGCGTACAGCAGTTCTCGTTGTTAGGAGTACCTGGAACGGACCCACGAATCTTGGCTGGAGGTTCCGAGTTCGTTCAAAATTCCGCACTACCACTTGGTCGCCTGGTTTCAACGTGTGTCCTGGACTCTCTGGCAGTTTAGGCAAGGATTCAAATACCTGTTGACGAATAAGGCTTAGTTTAGCAGTCAGGTCATAAAGATAATCAATCAACATTGGGTATTCGATCTGTTTGAATTCCTTTGGCCTAGGGACTCCCCAAACATTAGCAGGGCGACCGAACACAATCTCATATGGGCTAAGCCCTACTCGAGAGTGTACAGTCGCTCTGGTGGAGAGTAGAGCTAAAGGCAGTGCATCTGGCCAAGATAGACCAGTGGAAGCTTGAATTTTAGCAAGTTTCAGCTTCAGGGTGCCATTGTACCCTTCAACCAAACCCGCTGACTGTGGGTGATTCGCACTGTGAAATTTTTGGGTAATACCCAGACCCGTACACACACTCTTCATAACTTTCCCTACAAACTCACTTCCATTGTCCGACCAAACAATCCGTGGCATACCATACCTGGGGAAGTATTCTTTGAGGAGGATTTTGGCAGTGGACATAGCAGTGTTATCCTTTAACGGATATGCCTCAATCCATCTTGAAAAGGCACAGACTTCCACTAGGACATATTTAAGATTGTTACACCTGTCCATGTGGATAAAATCCAACTGAATCACTTCAAAGGGACAAGAAAGGGGAGCAAAATGACCAGTTGGGGTTGGGGTTCCCTTGCCAGGATTATGCATCAGGCATATCATGCAGTTTTTCACCACTCTTTCCGCACACTTAGTAATTCCATCATTCTTCCATACTGGAGCTAACATTTTACAGATCCCTTTCGAACTAATGTGCGCCGCTCCATGCGCCATCGTGACTACCGCAAGTACATACGCATCAGGTAAGATCCAACGTTGCTGCTCAGACAAATCAACCCAACATCCACTTGAATCCATTTTACCCGTTTTCTCCTTCCATTCATTCCTCTCATTTTCAGCTGCTTCATTCTGGATTGCCTTCACACTTTCAATCGTATTCTCACACATCCCTGATTCAGCAATCCATCTTGCAGACGTTGCAACGTACATTCGGCTCATCATGTTCTTGGCCGTTTCTTTAGCGACCTCATCAGCAAACGCATTCCCACGGCCAACATCATCCGTAATCTTTCGATGTGCACTGCATTTCACAATCGCAACTTCATTCGGTAGGGTCAGGGATTCCAATAGATCGCTGACTAACTGTCCATGTTGGATCTTAGTCCCATGGGACGTGAGAAAACCTCTTTCTTTCCAGAGACGTCCAAAGCTATGTGCTACGCCGAAGGCGTATTGGCTATCAGTAAACACATTCACTCTCTTTCCCTCAGCTAAAACACACGCTCTTGTTAATGCAATTAATTCTGCAGCTTGGGCAGAATTCTGACTTACTCTTGCAGTCTCAACAATCGTACTCAAAGTCGTAACTGCATACGCGGCCGTCACATCACCATTCTGTAGTTTGAAACACGACCCATCGACATATAAAGTGCGGTCTGGATCTAGTAACGGAGTATCTTTTAAATCAATCCTCCCTTTTGTCTCTTCCTCAGTTTTGAAACAACAATCATGGGGCTCTGAATCACTTGACTCTAGAGTAGTCGGCAACAGCGTTGCTGGATTCAAGATGTTGCATCGCTTGATCTGAATGTGACTTGCCAAAAGCGTCAGCTCATAGCCTGATAGTCTAGCACTGGTGAGGTGCTGAGTTTTCGTTCGATTCATGAGTGTATCCACAGCATGTGGAACCATGACTACTAACATGTTGTTCATGACTAGTCCAGCAGACTGTCGGATAGACACTGCAGCTGCTGCTGTAGCTCTCAAACAACTTGGCAACGCTCTGGCTACCGGATCTAATGTGGATGAGAAATATGCACAAGGCTGCTGTTTGTCACCAAATTGTTGCGTTAAAACACTCAACGCACAACCTTCTCTTTCATGGACATATAAAGTAAACGGCTTACTGTAGTCAGGAGTACCCAACACAGGAGCTGAACACAGCGCATCACGTAAGTCGGAGAAGCTCTGTTGACATTCATCAGACCATGGCAAAGGGCTTGGAACACCTTTTCCAGTCAGGGCTACCAATGGTTTTGCCATGAGAGAAAAATTTGGGATCCATTGCCTGCAGTATGACGTAATACCCAAAAACGCACGCACTTCTCTCTGTGTGCTTGGTACAGTCATCTGCGAAATTGCTTTGATTCTCTCTGGGGTCAACCTTCTTCCCTCCTTTGACAAAAGATGACCTAAGTAGGTCACTTCTTGGCAACAATATTGCAGTTTAGAAGGTGACACCTTGTGATGTAAGTCTGACAAATGACGTAATAAAGAATTTGTAGCTGCTTTGCAAGTTTCCTTGTCATCAGCAGCCAGTAAAAGATCGTCTACGTATTGGATCAGAGCAACACCAGGAGGAAGTACAAGAGCATCTAATTGACTCTTCAATGCTTGGCTGTAAATTGAAGGGCTCTCACAATAACCTTGCGGGGCGCGTTTGAATCTGAAACTGCGACCTCCTAAGGAGAAACCAAAAATGTCTCTACTTTCCTCGGCTATCGGAATGCTGAAAAAGGCATTCTTCAAGTCGATCACTGTAAACCATGAAGCTGAGGCAGGAATCAACGTCAATAATGCAGTGATATCTGGTACCACAGGAAACTGCGGAATCACTATTTTGTTAACTTCTCTGAGGTCAATCACAAATCGGTAGATTGGAGGTTTGGACGGGTCAGTGCATTTCAAAATCGGCAGAACAGGACTATTGCAGACATTTCCTCTAGTTTCCTCTATCACATCTTTCTGTATTAAGTCTTTCACAATCAGCAAGAGTGCACGTTCACCTTCATTCGAAATCCGATACTGTGGGATTCGTGGGAATTTAACATTTGCTTTCAGACTTACCACATAAGGGGAAATTTCCAAGAGGCCTACATCGTTAGGACCAGTCGCCCAAAGAGTATCAGGGAGAGAACGCAGCTCCGGTGGGAGCTTATCCATCGACATATACATTGGAGAGATGACTCTCTTGCCTAATGTGAGCTGTACTCCCGAAGGAGAACAGTACAGTGTCGCATGCAGGCGTTTCAACAGATCTAAACCAAGCAGATTCTCATTACAACCGGTTGTTAGAATAAGGGGTGCTTCTAGTTCGCATGGCCCAACAGAAATTGACAAAGGACTAGAAACAGGATTGTGAACAGGGGCGCCTGAGAAACCTACTGAAGTGTTCGTTAAGCCAGACAAAGGTGCGCCAGGGAGTTTCGCATGCATAATTGAACTTTTCGCCGCACCAGTATCCAACAGAAACGGTTCACCCACGCCTGAGGTAACTACTGCGACATAAGGTCCACTCTGATCAACTGGAACTGATACTACTCCCTCTCTTTGCCTGCGGCTGTCCTAGTACTCGCTTCTCTGAATCTCTTCATTATGTTCATAATAATCTTCAACATGATACTGTGGAGATCTACCTGGTTGCGCAGGTTGTGCATTTCGCTGATCGAAATATTTTGATTGGCGATCAGCCTGTGGTGTCATTGTACCACGTCCTCTACCTCTAGGAGTTTGCATAAACTCCACATTACCTCTCTGAGCTGGGACACCACTAGTCTGTGCGTGCAGTACTGGACACTCATTCTTATAATGACCCTTCTTTTTACAATAGGCACACTGATTCCATGCTAACTGTTGTCGGGAAAAACCATAATTAAATCTTTGGGACGTCCCTTGCTGGAATTGTGGCTGTTGCTGAAACTGGGGTCGCTGCTGTGAATCTGTCTGATTCGAACGAGGCGGATACGCCTGTTGCAATAGAACTTTAGTCTTTAAATCTTTCGTTTTCTTTTCTGACTTTTCCTTCTCTTCTTTTTCTCTATTCTCGTAATACTGAGCAGTTGCAAGTATCTGTGCTGTCGTCGACACTGCCCATGCACTTTCAGAATCCTTTAACTTGTTACTAAGCTCAGGTAATAAATTAAACACGAACTTGTCGACAAACAACCTCTGGCCTCCCTCAGTACTCATATCTTGCCCACTGTGGTCTACGAAGGTCTCTTCAAATCTAGTGAAAAAGTCAGAGACGCTTTCGTCCTTCTTTTGCTTGCATGCCGATAGTTTATCCCAATTAACTCGTAGCGCTGGCATCAGCGTTTTCATCAGATTAATTATTCTGCCAGGTAAGGCAGCAATCAGAGGTTCCGGTTTAGCACCGCCAACTTGTTGCCCATCTGCTGCTACAATAGCTGGCCAATCACCTCCTAAGGCGACTGGGTGGTTCTCTTGCCGAATTTTGGCCCATATAGGCTGTGGCACTACATTGCCAAATAGCATTTCAATGTCTGCCAAATTCATGACACACGCTTGAACTGTCTGCGTTAATTCTTTGTAATAACCACCAGGATTTTTACGCGGGTCCGGCAACGCCTGTTTTACTGCTAATACTTCGGCCCGCTTCCAAGGGATGTGCATCCACACTCTCTGGAATTGTGCCGGGCAGCTGCAATACCATTAGCCCCATCAGCTTGAACTGCATCACGCCATATCGGTGGAACTTCCCTCATCGGATATTGACCTCGTCTTTTCCTAGTAGTAATCGGTGAACCATCAGGGTCCCTTGTCGCTCGAAGAGGGGAATCATCCCTATAAGCTAAAATCAGTTCTATCGCTCCTCTTACTTCTGAACCTATCACCATTCCTGCGGCGAATTTCTGCTGAATATTTATCAGATCAGAGGGGACGGAATCTAAGTCATCTTCCCATTCTTCACGCACAAGAGAACACATTACGTCAAAAACATAACGTTGAGTTGGTTCATTCCATTGCATAAAGGTATCTAACACTCTTCGTGCATCATACTTCACAGCTTTCGACATCCACCTAAGAGCTGTCGAATCTAACATTTCTCGTTCCTGAGGACCAGGAAGCTGGCTACATCTCTGTATAGAGTCAGAAACGGGGGTCCCAATTAAAGACCTGTAGAGAGGAGTTAAGATATTAGTTACAGAGTCGGTTATTTTCCGACGAACGGAAAGCGGAGTCAGAATGTTCACAGGGTTCGGGAGCAGGGCAGCTGAAGCAGATGAAATAGTAAAGGTGGGAGTAGCAGGTAAAGCAGTTTGCGAAACGACAGGCAAAGGCGGAACAGGCGACCCAGGAAGAGGGGGTGCCGAAGGAACATTAACCACGGGAAGGACAGGAGCTGGAATCAAAGGAAGTGGAGCAACTATTCCAGGCTGACCAGCAGCTGGCTGTACAACAGGTAATAACTGTGGTGCTGTAATACCCTGTGCATACGGTGGAGGTGAATTCAACAGGTAAGACAACAGAGGATCCTTTTCATGATCCTCCATCGGCTTAGTAGGACAAGATGGCAATACAGGGTAACATTTATCAATTGCCAAATTATATTTTCTATTCGCCACCTCCATTGCTTTCTCAGTCTCGTTGACATGCAGCTGCCTAGCAGACTCCATTAAAGTCAACCCTTTCTCTTTCTGTTCTTTCTTCGTCCTCCTAATTTCTCTCTGTTTGGCTTCTTTGCGCCATACGCGAAAAGAATCAAACATTGCCGGCCGGGCTTTTCTCTTAAACAACTTCATTTCTAGATTGTCTAGTATTTCGGTTTCGAAGCTACCATGCGGTGGCCAACTAAGGACACCATCTTTTCTGGTATAACGGACCCATACTTCATTATACGTAATAGGACCCACACCATGTTTACAATAGAGCTCATATGTAGGAGTTCCAATCGGAGGAACCGAACACGAATCCTCCAACCGGGAATCCCCGTTGCAACGTAACCAGGACAGGAAACAATTACTACTGGTAGTCATGACACAAACAAAGACAAATTCTAACCAAAATGCGCAGAGAACTTAGGCCTATCAAAATGAACTAATATCAAAACAAAGATTATCTAAACAAGAGCAACCAATGATAATCTACGAATTAAACCAGAGCAACAAAGAACAACTAAACTGAACGTAACCCACTTAATACTTAACTGAAATGTGGAAGACGTCACCAAGGAGAACCCGTCTACGTCTCGCCGTACTAAGGTCTGCACCTCGGGTCCAAGACAGGGCGACAGTCAGGGCAGCGGTCCTCTGTAGCTGTCTGGGAACGGGAACCCTCCTGGAAGAGATCGTCGGGCCACTTTTACGACATGCAGGGATCGATGAAGCGGGGTACCTCCCTCCGGAATCTTCACACGAAACTTCTCGAACTTTTCAGGCTTTGGACCGGTACCGGATGACGTCGCCCACGTTGGGCGCCAATTTGAGGTTCTGGACTTTTAAGAGTCCAGAGGTGTCAGGGAAACAACACCCGAAGACCCCTGAGTTCCTTCCTGTCTCGGTGCACAAATAAACAGAGACGCGGGTTTCTCGATGGTGGCGTCAAAGACCAAGATTTATTCACTGCAGGGACACAGAAGTCATAGGAACCACACAGAGGCAGAATCTACGAGACTGTTCAAATTGCATTAAGTGGGTTGTTCTTTAAATACACGCAAAATGTCTTTAGGCAACATTACACGAATATTTCTCATGCCCAACCCGGTATCCCAAACAAACAGTAAATAGACATCAAACAATAATTAGTCGTAGGTTTTCGGTATTCGATCAGGTCCCCTCGACAGTTTTCCATTCTTTGCCTGATCCTCCCCATCATAAAAATCGTAACCTCCCCATTGTAAAAGCCCAGAAGGAGAGGAGCAGAGCCAGGTGCAAAGGATTGAAAAGTAGGATAAGAGGTGTTTTTGGATCATAAACGGGCATGGCTACCGTCTTCGGCCTTTCAGTAAGGACAACGGACACGAGAACCAGTATAGCAGGACTGGCCTCAGGCAAGGGAGGCAGCTTGATTCTGCCTAGTCATGCAGCGTCAGCCTTTCTCGGAGCTCGAGCTTACGTGTCCTTAACAAGGTGACTCTGCCGGGGTCATCGTCCGTTCATTGACTATGTGAGGGCAAGAAACAAAATGGATGCCGTAACTAAAATGGATGCCATGACTTTACAACAGAATGCCCTATTTCTCAGTGAATTCATGCTAGTTGCGTAGCGAAAACACTGTTATGCATATAATGGATCATTTGCGGTTCATTGGTACCGAAATCGCGTCAGTACTACGATACCGAATTCACGGGTTCGGATCGCTACAGAACCTCAATCTCATGCAGAAAGTGATGTACTAATATGATTTATTATAATATATAGGAATGTATCGTTTGTATAGTGATTTTTAGTGTTGCCACAATTGCATCATCCAAAACAAAGATTTGTGCAAATGGAAACAAAATGACATATAGAAGTGAACAGAAAGAAAATAACATTTATTAAAACACACATATTTACGTTTTCTAAATACATAGGGCCTCACTTCTGTGCTAGTCTTGATGGTACGGGTTACAGGAGTTAAAAGGAATTACCATTTCAATTGGGAAAAAGAGATGCACTTTACCTCAGTTAATCGTCGTTGTCCAGGTGAAACTCTGGGGGGAAATTTAGGAACTTCAGCTGACTACTGCTTCCACTGTAATTTTCTTTTTCTGAATGTAAATTCTGGGCACATACTGTAATTCCCCTGTGGAATCACTCATACCCCCGTATGAGTAATTTGTGTGGTCAGATAGACCCTGGGCCCAAATCCAGGGCACTCATATTGAGGCTCACAGTGTGCATTACATCTTAAAAATGTACACAGTAATATACTTATGGCCACACGAGGTCTGACTTAGATGGTACAATGCTTCCATTGATAACTTGTCTGCTGATTGATTATTTTCATGTAATCACCATTTGAAATTTGTACTTTAAAATGGCAGTTCTGGAATATGCTAATGTTGTGCTATATAGGTATCAGTTATGTTTGTCCTTTATAAGTATCATTACATACATCACTTTGTAGGACAAATGCATTAAGGAATAGAAGCTTTATTACTGAAAAGACGTGCTCATAATTTTAATACCTCCCTTTTGTCTTGTATGTGGGGAGTAATTATAATGTGTCATAATACTATTCCACTACATTTCACAGTTGTAAAACACAGTTTTTGCTATTTTTTAAGTAGTGGCCAACAGTTCCTATGTTTGGCATTTCACCATACTTGCAGCTTGTGGGTAAAAGGTGTGAAACTCATGATTGACCCCAGAAATCTATACATTTATGAAAAGTAGATACATTCTACATTCAGCAAGGAGTTATTTGTGTAGCTTGGTTTCCAAAGACACTAATTATCAAAATCAAAAGATAAAAATGTAATGAAAGTAGGAAAAAACAGCAAGTGAGGAATTTGTTTTCATCTGTCATTTTTGCCCTTGTGATACTTAACAAAAATAATAGCCAAAAGCCTTCGGTCACACTAAACTTGTGCAAAGAGGGTTGGGTGTGTGTGTGGGGAGTGTACTATGGTAAATCCAGTTTGGGGCATTCACTGTACGCATACTAAACCCAGAGACAGAAGTCTGGTAGAATAAAACAGGAGTCATTAGCAACCATACAATGGATACAAAAGAATCATCTTGTCATCCTGTTCTCTCCCTTTCAAATGTGCCCCAAACTGTAATATGGAAAGGCGGCAGAAAGGCAAAGAAGGCTTTAACAGTCAAGCAGGATGTAACACTGAATGCTCACATCCATCACCCTGCATTTTCTAGGAGGTTTAAAGGAGTCAACTCTGCCCGTTCAGGTCAACCTGCTGTTTGCTCTTGAATGGCATTTCATGGTTTTTTCAAATCTATTCAAGTGATAGTCCCTGACTTCGAGAAGCTTCAAAGAAAATGCAAATTATACTCCAGGAAATTCAAGCAGGGAAAAGGTACCTTTCTAAGAATTATTTTTCCTTAAAAATGTATTTAAAAATCTGACTTCACCATTGAAATAGATTTGTAATAACTATGAAAATTAGTTGTTAATTATTTTTCTAGTTAGAGAGGTTTTGACCTGTCAAAGGGTTTATTTAGACACATTGAATTGCAGTGTTTAAACTACCACAGTCAGGTTACAATGGCAAGCCTGAAACCATGTTTTACAGTGTCACAATAGGTGCTGCAGTCCATGAGTGACGTTTAGCTTACCTTGGTATATTTTTACACTATACTAAGGATTTATAGGGAAGTTAAATATACAAATTGGGAATATGTCAATTCCGCCATATTTAAAGGGGGAACACAGGCACTTTTCCTCTGTGTAGCAGGGTTAAAGCATACAGCGTTCTAACACCTGCAAAAATTGAGGGTCCAGCAAAAGGTGAAAAATATGGGATGACATGCAGAAAAGGCAGATTTCCTGTAGTGTTTATCAGTTGCCCAAAAAGACATAATAGCCTATACAACCACTGTGTTGTAGCTTACAATTATTTTCTGCATCAATTTATGAGGTAACCTATAATGAATGAAAATTAGCTATAAAGAAATGCTATGTATTTCCGAATATTGCCCAAAAAACTGTGTTTAGGAATAGATGTTATTCATAGCACTCTAAATTTGGAGTTATACTATGATCCCGAAGGCATTTTGCAAAGTGTGTTCTTTTTGTACACTGATTACAAATCAAGTTCAATAGAATATAACATATGTTCTGCTATTCTGTATTCCCACAACTATCTTGACACAAACAATTCCCCACATGTGTTACTGTTGGGCCTGCTATATGGGACATGAAGGGCCCGAAAACACACAAGGACAATGTCCATTCTTTATATTTGAATTACATTGATTACTGAGATGGCTATAGCTCTGGTATTTGGGTCTTCCCCAGGTGTTTTTTAAAAACAAGACACTCATGAAGGTCCAGGATGGTATGGCTAATGCGGGTGCCACTACTTTTTCTTAACTAGAAAACTTGCATAAAATCACACACTTTTCTCACATTCATATGAGGGAAAGTTCTAGAACCTGCAGGGATCAACAAGAGTTTTACCACCCAGCATTTCCCCACATCTCCCAATAAAAATGTCACCCTATTTGTTTGGGTGGCCAACGGGCTGCATTCGGAATGGCCCCAAATATGCCATGGAAACATCAAGACTTTTCCTATATTTTTTTTAATCATTCTGGTGACATGGTTTGCTGCAGTATTTATACAGAAGGTTGGGTTGGCACCTATAGAATCCTTTCAACCTCACTTATTTCTGAAAAGTAGGCATCTGGACCAGTCCGGAATTCCTAGGCTAAGCCACACCTGCAAGGTTTTCACTACTTTTTCTTACCCAGAATGACCTGCAATAATAATACCTTGCCAAGCATTGCACATATTTACCAAATTTCTCAGAGGGAAAGTTTCATAATCTACAAGGACAGCTAAAAGTCCTAGAAATGATCTTTTCAACATGTCTCGTGATAAGAACGGTAACGGCTATCATGGGCAACAGCAAAGTCCCCAAAATGCAACATGTAAACATCAAGACTTTTCGTTTTTGATTTTCAAGCTTTTGGTGATGTGGGTGGCAGCTGTATTTGGGCCCGGAGTCGGCCAGCACCATGCAATCCTACCAAACCCAGACATTTAACCCTTTCGATGCGCATGACGGAGCGGTTCCGTCATGCGCATCAGTCACGCTGTGCGGATGATGGAACCGCTCCGTCACAGCCCCGCCCGCGCAACGAACCTTCAGCACGGCGCGGCAATCCGCGCCGCGCTGAAGGGGTTAAAGAAAACTAGAGATCCAGATAGTCTATGGTGGTATGGCTTGCTTGGATGATATTACTTTTTCTTGTTGAGAATATCCTGCAAATGTCAAACTTTGCCTAAAATTGCAGATGTTTCTCACATTGCAACAGTTCCCTTTCTTAAAAAAATAACCAACTACCAGACAATCAACAGGCATGGCAGGGCTTACAGCGACGTTCCGATAACCTTAGACCCCCTACCACTCAAAGGGAACCAAAGCCACCTGTAGATGGCCCTCTCAATTGTCGGCGACTATAACTTGGTGGAATGTGTTCAGTACGACCTGCTCTGCAGACACCAGCTGACACTTGATAGTAGTCATGCTGGCTCCTGTATCTCAAAGAGCTTCCACCCATTGGCCATTAATGGTGACCTACTGCCTATACTTTGAAGTATTTGCAGGCATATGAGCTTGAGCTTCAACTATTTGTCTTCCCAGGGAAACTAAGGTCACCTCTGTCTGTCTCGTAAAGCTAACTGGGACCACCTCCCCAAGAGCTCTGCACTTGCCAACCCAGGTGTCAGCCCACCGGTTGGGGGGGGCTGTGCCCTCTTGGGACATTTGGAGTCGCCCTTGGAGTTCCCACACTTGTAGCACTCAGTGCATTGGGGTACAAACCTTCTTGTCTTGTGATCATTTAACCCTTTTTTCTTAGAATCAGACTGGGACTGGCTACCACTATTCCCATGGGAATTATTCTGGGGGGCTTTTGAGAACTCCTTACTTTTAAGTTATTCTCCCTCTCTATCTTCTGTTGGGAACACTAACCACCTTTGGGGAAGTCCCTCCAGATACCTTTTTGAACACTCTGGTGCTAGTGTCAGGATTCCTACCACAGCTCACCTCTCTTGACTATCACAATATACCGGCATGGCTCCTAATATTCCTGCCAACACTTATGAATGAACAAACGTATTGCACCCTGACTTTTGACCATATTACATGCTGTGGTAATAGCTAGCTGCAGCTGGTAGTTTCCAGTTTGTTTGAAAAAGCTTTTACAGGAGGAGGAGCCTAGCGCGCAACCAAGATGGCCGCGTAGGTGCGAAGCTCCCGAGGACCTCCGCGACCTCCTGAATTAATCCTGATTATATCCTGTCTTTGACGAGGGGACTGTGTCTGTGTACCCGAGCTGAGGCGGCACCCGTTTTCCGTTTTCGAATCGGACCCCGGACACTGGTGGGAGCACCGATCGAAGATTGCGGCCTTCTCCGCGCCGGCCCCCCGGATTGGAGTTGTGGGGCGATCCGGGGACAAAGCGAACAACAACGGCGGGCAGGGCTGGGCGACTCGCGTAACCCGCGCTTTCACTTTCGCTCTTGCGCCCTCCTTGCCCTCAAGCGAGGTAGGGTTGCGGAGCGGGGTGCGGTGGTGTGGCCTTGCCCCTGTGCCCGGCTGACCCGCCGGCTGTGAGTTGTCCTGCGGTGCAGTGGTCAACCCCCCCCCCGGAACCTGTGAACTGGTTTATCGGCCCTTTCGAGGAGATTGGCACGACTTCGGGAGTGCGACATGTCCACAAAGCAAGATGGCGACCGGGCCAAGGTGAAATCGACCCGCCGCGGCCCGGCACCTCAGTCAAACAGTATGGACCGCTACACCCTCCAGAAGGGATCCCCAGAGGCACAGCGTACATCCCCCGCGGGCCCGGCTGAGGCGTCTGCTCAACCCGCGGATCTGACCCTCCGGGACGTCATGGGCGCCATTGCCGAAATTAAGGCCTCGGTGGACCAGCGCTTTGATACTCTGGCGCAAAAGATAGACTCGGCCCTGGTGGAGGTGGGCCTGGTGAGAGCCGACTTGTCTAAAACAAATGACCGGGTCGATTCCCTGGCCCACACCACCTTAAGTCTCACTACAGACGTGGCGGCCCTTCAAAAGGAGGTGCACCGGCTTGGCCAGGCGAGCGCCATGATGGACCGTCGATTGGAGGACGCCGAGGGTCGGGCCCGGAGGAACAACGTTCGTATTGTCGGGGTGCCGGAGGGACGGGAGGAGGAGGCGGCAGATTTGTTTGTGGAAGACCTGATCCTCGCCCATCTCCAGCCCCGGGGGCTGAGTAAACTTTTTGCGGTGGAACGTGCTCACAGGGTCCCCGGAGGAAGACCTAAGGTCGGAGCTCCGCCGCGGCCTCTCATTGCCCGGATTTTTAACTTTCGGGACAGAGACGCTATCTTGCAGACTTCCAGGCTACAGGGACCGGTCAAGCTTGATAATATGGACGTGAATTTTTACCCTGACTTTACTCCGACGGTCCAAAAGCAGAGACTGAGTTTTCTCGGAGTTAAACGTCGCCTACGGGACATGAACCTTAAGTACTCAATGCTTTTTCCAGCTAAGCTGAGGGTAGAGGTGGATGGTCGCACGCATTTTTTTGACCGTCCCGAGGCGGCTGGGGACTGGTTGGATACTCTGCCTGGGGATCGGGGCCGGGGGGGTGGGGGGGGTGCGGTTGGCGGGGAGGGCGCACCGGATCAGAACTGAGGGGTGAAAAGTAGGCCTTGCTCTGGACAACATTTTGGTTACCATTCACTGATCGTGTATGTTCCCCTCCTATGGAGGTCGTACGGGGTCCGTTGGGGGCTTTCCCTCCTCCTCTGGGGGACTAGTTAGTTTTTCATCTATGGGGCGACAGGCACACTGCACTTTGGGGGGGCTGTCTGGGCTCATGCAGGGGTGCAGGGAGGGGGGAGTTCTGTTGGGATGGGTGGGTGGGGGTGGAGTGTTGTTTGTTTGCACCGCAAGGCGAACCCTTTACTGTATTGTTGTTTTTGAGATGCTCTGTGGGGGACGATTGATGGCTTCCATGTATGATGGGGGGTAGGGACCTGACTGTGTTATCATGGAATGTTAACGGACTGGGGGATAGGATTAAGCGTGGTGTGGTCCTGCAGTATCTGAAACGAATTTCACCAGATGTGATCTTCCTGCAGGAGACACACCTTATAGGTAATTCCTTTCATGCCATGAATCGGAGAGGCTATCGCTTGGTGGCCCATTCGGGCTTCACCTCGGGCTCGCGGGGGGTGGGCATCATGATTAAGAACTCGCTCCCATTGGAGATTGATGAGGTGCGCCATGATGAGAGGGGACGTTACACTGTCTTGGTAGGTAGAATGGAGGGCAGAGTGGTCGTTTTTGTATCAGTGTACGTTCCGCCGGGGTTGCAATCTACCACGTTTGCGGACCTGGGGCGCCTCCTCCTTGACCTCCCGGATGGGCTTCTGGTAGTTGGGGGGGACTTCAATGCGGTGGCTTCAGGGTCTATGGATCGTCATCCCCCCAGGGACCTCCCCCGGGCACAGGCGTGGCTGTCCGGCCTCTTAGATACCCTAGGATTGGTGGATTGCTGGCGACTAAAGCATCCCGCTCAGCTGCAATACACCTTCCACTCGGGCGCCCATGGTAGCCTCTCGCGGCTTGATTATATCCTTGTTCCTGCGGCCTCTGCTGGGAGGGTGGGAGAGGTGCGCCATTTGGCGCGGGGTATTTCAGATCACTCCCCACTACTGCTACATCTGGATGTCTTCCCGAGGGGGGAGGGCAGGGTGGCCCCAATTAATGCCTGATACCTGCGCGACCCCACTATTCGAGCCGAATTGATCAAATCCTTGCAGCGGTACTTTGAGGAGAATGTGGGGTCTGTCCCTTCTGCCATCTCCCTTTGGGAGGCTTTTAAGGTAGTTCTTAGGGGGGAGGCCCTCTCCTTTATCTCCCATGCCCGGAGGCGCGAGCGGGAGGAGGTAACCCGGGTGGAGGCCGAAATTACTGAACTAGAGGGTGACCTGGGGAGCGGGGTGACAGATGCCACATTGCATGTTCTACACCTCAAGCAGGCGGCCTATAGGGCCCTTGTCACGGAGGCGGCCAGGGGCCTCAGTAGAGAGCAACAGGGGCGACTGTATGATGTGGGTGACAAGGCTGGTAAATTGATAGCGTGGTTGGATAAAAAGGAGAGAGCGAGTCGTGTGGTTCCGTTGATCGAGAGGATGGATGGTGTATGTGTCACCGAGCCGGACGCCATTGTCTCCTGCTTCGCGGATTATTTCCGCGAGGTATATTCCCCTGTTTCTCCCTGCTCGGAGGAGGATTCCCATGCCCTGCTTCGGGACATCGCGCTGCCCTCCCTTTCGGTGGAGGACAGGGATTCGCTGGACGCTCCTCCCACCTCGGACGAAATTGCCCTTGCTATCCGCTCGGTCGCATCTGGCAAGGCCATGGGCCCCAATGGCATTCCTATCGAGCTGTACAAGCTGCGACCGGATGTGCTGGCGCCCCACCTGCGCGCGATGTTCCTGGCGGCCTGCTCGCGGCGTTCCCTTCCGCCGGACCAGCGTCTGGCCACGATCGTGGTGATCCACAAGGAGGGGAGGCCCCGTGAGCGGGTCACATCCTATAGGCCTATCTCGCTCTTGAATGCGGAGCCCAAAATCCTCGCCAAGGTGCTGGCCAACCGGCTGGTCGGCGTGGTGGGCGATTTGGTCCACCAAGACCAGTCCGGCTTCATACCCCATCGTAACACGGCCCTTAACCTGCGACGCTTGCACGGGGTGCTCGCGCGTGTTCCGTTCGTGCGGGAACCGGCCATCTTGGCGTCCTTGGATGCCACCATGGCGTTTGATACGCTTGAGTGGCCATACATTTGGGCGATGCTGGCGAAGTTTGGCTTCGGACCGGGCTTCATCAGCTGGGTCAAATTGCTGTATTCCGGCCCATTGGCACAGGTGGTGGTGAATGGACGAGTTTCGGCCCCATTCGCACTGGGACGGGGTACGCGACAGGGCTGCCCCCTGTCGCCTCTCCTGTTTGCACTGGCCCTGGAGCCCCTGGCGGAGTGGCTGCGGTGGCACCCTTCCATCCGTGGTCTCCGTTGGACCCCCGAGCATGAGGACCGTGTGTCCCTCTACGCTGATGATATCCTTCTATATCTTGCCTCCCCGCGTAAATCACTGATCGTCCTAGTTGATGTTTTGCGCTCATTCGGTCGCAACTCAGGCCTCGTCATCAACTGGGCGAAATCCTGTGTATATGTGCTTGCCGGGGAGGCTCCGGTCCTACCACGGGACTGTCCGATCCAGATCGCCTCCCAGGGGTTTCGGTACCTGGGTTTATATATTACTCTGGACCCGGAGGCCCGCTACGAGCGGAATTTGCTGCCCCCCCTCCAGCGCTTGAAGGAGGACGTGGTGCGTTGGCGGCGTCTGCCGCTTTCGCCACTTGGCCGAGCGGCCTTGTTTAAAATGATGTCGTTGCCGCGCTTTCTGTACGCTCTCCAGAACACTATGGATTTGGTTCCGGCGCGCTACTTCCGAGAGGTGGAGAGTTTGCAGCGTCGCCTGTTCTGGGACGGGAGGCCACGTATCGCCTTGGCTAAATTGACGCTCCCGTGGTACGATGGGGGGGTTGCCCTCCCGGATATTAAACGGTATTACTGGGCCTCCCAGCTAGCTGCGATTAATCATGACCTTTACGGGCCTGCCCTGAACCCGGCATTTGAAATGGACAAGATGCTCCTGCCCGGTGGCGACTACAATCGGGCGCTTTACTCTGGCGCGCCGGACCCTCGCCTGACGGGACCGACGCATGTCATGGTGCGTGTGTGGCATGCGGCTAACGCAGCTATGGGGTGGAAGGACCGTTTGACCCGGGCGTCACCGCTATATGCATCGGCGAGGTTGGGCTCGTTGTGGACCTCGAAGGGCTTCGAGAAATGGGACACGATCGGCATCAGCACAGTGGGAGATCTCTGGACGAGGGGGGGATTCAAAACTTTCGAGATGCTGCAGACGGAGTTTCAATTGCAAGGCAGTGAGTACTTCCGGTACTTACAAGTCCGCCACGCGCTGGGCTCCGTCTTCCCGGATGTCGCGTCCATTCCGGAGTCTTCCCCCCTGGAGGACAGAGTGCTGGATGGCCATGTCCCAGACAGCACGATCTCCCTCATATACAAAAAACTGATTAACGACCGATCGGGCCTGCTGACTGGCCTCCGCGAGGCCTGGGTTGCCGATGGGCTGGAGTTGGACGACGAGGACTGGATGTCCGCGGTGGCTTCTCCGAAGGAGGTGGCCATCCCGGCTCGCCTTCGCTTCGTCCAGCTTAAGATCCTCCACCGGGTCTATGTGACGGGGCCAAGGCTACTACGTATGGGCTTAGCTGAGGATGGACTGTGTAAGCGTGGCTGTGGTGCTTTGGCAACTTTCTTGCATATTCTGTGGGAATGCCCAAAGGTGGAGCGATTCTGGCGTGGTGTGCATGAGGTCCTGCGAGTGGTTACGCGTGTCGTGCTGTTGCCTGAAGCGAGGAGATGCTTGCTGAATGTGTGGGAGCCAACTGACTACTCGGTTCCGCAGACGCGGTGGGTGACTCTGGGATACATGATCGCTAAGCGTGACATTGCTCAATTGTGGGGATCCCAGAGGCCTCCGGCGGTGTCGGCCTGGAAAGAACACATGGATTGGTGTATGTTTCGTGAAAAGGTGGTGTATGTTGCGAGGGGTAAGCCTGGGGCGTGGGTGAAAATCTGGGGCCCCTGGAACGCCTATCGCGGGGGTATTTGCGAGCCGCCGCTGCTGCCGGCTGCTTCACCAGCTCCGTCCCCCTAGCCGACCCCCTCCCCCAGCCATGGGCACGTGGTTCCCCAGTCCCTGATTTGTTCTCATTCCCCTCTTCAGAGTTTGGCGATTGGTTGGGGTCCCCCACTTAAGGAGCGCGTGCTGTCACTTGGGATTGCGGGTTGCCTTGCGGGTGTGGTTGTTTTTGTGTTGTTGTGTTTTGCCAAAAGGAAACCGTATTGTTGGTTCGGAGTTATGTGGCCTGCACTGCTGATATCTCCTGATTTACTCTTTTCGCACCGCCAAGAGATTTTTCTGTATGTATGTCATATGCTACTGCTACTCTAGCGGCCGGCCAGAAGGTTGTAGGCCCATACTTGTAACTATTTGAGATTGTAATAAACGGTTTCAAAAAAAAAAAAAAAAAAAAAAGAAAAAAAAAAAAAAAGAAAAAGCTTTTACAAATGTTTTAACATGCATATGCAAGGTCAGGTTTCAGGTGCCACAGAAACATCCAGTAAATCCAGAAGAGCAAGCATCAAGCAACCGGCATAGATGACCTCAAAGCGAACCTTCAAGAAGACAGCCCTCATCAAATTAATCCCCTGCACTTGTTCCTTGCTACAAGCAATAAAATGCTACCTTTGTGAACATTCTACAACACCTCCTAGAAGACAGCCTCTTCAAATGAACCATCTGCACCTGTTCCTTGCTTTAAGAAATTAGAACGCAACCATTGTGAACATTCTAAAGCACCTTCTAGAAAGAAGCCTCATCAAGTTCATTATCTGCACCGCTTCCTTGTTGCAAACATTTAGAATATGACCTTTATGAACATTCTAAAGCAGTCTTATTTAAAGACTGCCCACACTCCTCTCATTCACTTAGCCTTTTCACATGCCACTTACCTGTTTCCCAACTTCCAGGACTCTGTCTTGCCAGCTCCCTTGTTCCTTCCACTTCGACCTCACCGCAAAGGACGTCCTGCATCAGTCGCGCACCTGGATGGAAGAACAAGACGAAAAGGAGAGATGTAGTAACAGACTTGATTTTGCTATGCGCTATAGCACAGATTGCAGAGCTTTTTTGTTCAACTTGTACATTCAGTTGGCAGGGCTCTGCCAGAAAGAACTTGCGTGAAGCTAACCCCATTGAAATTATTGTGTGGGTTTGATGCTGGAATCAAACTCTCTACAGTTTTGAAACTTTTATGAAGGAATCTCTATGGACTATCTAAAAACAAATGACAACAAAACTAAAGGTTGGTTGATATATAAACAGCTTTTGTGAGGTGATAACCTAAAAGATATAGCTAATACCAGACTACAGCTTTATTATTTGTTTATTTATAAATAACATATCTACTGGTACCCTTCATCAGGCTGGTGTGAATGCCTGCTGCAGCACTGTGGTTGCGTAGATGAGCCACATTTTCTTTTACTCCACACACTCTCTCCATCACAACCACCTTCCCCCCTGGGGTTTGCCACCAGAGCAGTGTCTCCTTCTGTAAATCGAGGGCAAGTCTCAAGAGGATTCGGGAACTAGCATCGGCGTCACATTGGAATCACTGGGGATCCATGTAGGTGGCTTATGAGAGAAAGCTAAGTCACAACACTTAACATTCCTTTTGGGCAGTGCCATGACTAATCAAGACCAAATATTCACAGACGATCTAGCATGTGCCTTATCAGGGGACCTCAAAGATGCTAACAATCTGCCTAAGTTAATGCAGCAGTTGCAACTAGATCTGAATAGGTTAAAAGCAGAAAACGCAACACTAAGGTAAGAGTTGCAACAAGAGAGGACACATTTCAATCAATGGACGAATACTAAACTCAAGGATAGTTGGCCAGTCTTGGCCCAGCCTGTGTTTGGGGAATCATTTCAGAGAGGGTAATTTACAACTACTGACCAGAATCTGTATATATCTGTCTCTCCACCCATTCCTGTGCCCTTACCAGCTCCTGAATGCTTTCATGGAGACAGTACTAAAGGTGATAGCCTTTATGAGTCAATGCCAATTACATTTCTTATGCAAACCTCAGTTGTTCCCCAATGATGCTGCTAAAGTAGCATTTGCAATCTCTCACTTGGGGGGTGTACCCGCTAACTTTAATAGAAACAAGCAATCCACTTTTGTACAACTATTCTGCTTTTAAGGCTGTTTGACTAAGTTATTTGCAAAGCATGTTTTTATCCAAGCAAGGCTCTAAGGACCTACTGACCTATATCACCACTTTCAATTGACTGGTTGTGGATACGCACTGGCCGGAAGAGAAAAGAACATCCTCATTTTATCGAGGGTTAAGGGATGTCCTTAAATATTCCCTCTCGAATATGGTTGATCTGCCCGAAGATTGTGCAGAATTTATTGATCTTGTGGTTAAGTTAGATGATTGATTTGGTGAGCGAATGGGTGACCAATCTCTCAGTGACTCCAGAGTAATTGTTCTCAAAACTGAGAAGAAGGACTCAGACAGTAACACTCTTGATACTGGAACTGTGCAGATTGGAGGTATAAACAGTCCACTATCTAATGAGGAAAAGTAACGTTGCCGCACTTTAAACCTATGTCTTTATTGTGGCAAAGCTGGTCATTTCGCTAGGGAGTGTTCAGCACTGCAAAATCAAAAAAGACTAAGGCTGTGGCTAGTGTAGAGGTTGATCAAGAGCAGGGAAAACTAAGGCTCTCGACCAGAAGGGAGATCGTCTCATCGAGAGAAGCCGTACTGATCTCACAAAATCTGACCAATGTAGGAACATGAATTCCACGGCATATGACTATCCAAGTCACAGTAATCATATCCCCACAGCGGAGGCACATAATATCCATGCTTATTGACACAGGGGACACAGGTAATTTCTTTGATTCAACCCTAGCTGCCAAACTTTGGCTCACGAAAGTTCCCAAAGAAAAAACTGAACCTGTGCGAGCAGTAGGCCATTCAGAGTTGTCTTCTGTACTAATTTGCTTTCAGACAGAGGCTAACCCTAGTGTGCGATAATGAACATACTGAACACATTTTCTTTGATCTAATCGACACTCACACCTTTGAGGTAATTTTAGGAGTACCATGGCTAGAACAACATAATCCAAAAATCGATTGGGTACACTGCACTGTAACCTTGGCTCTCACCCTTCTGCACTGCTACCTGCTACCAAGAGTCTCCGAAGGTGGTAAAACCTCTGCATTGCGTCGTCTTCCAAGGAACAGAAAATCTTAAACTACCCAAAGAATACCAGGACTTTCAAGATTTTTTGCACCCTGAGAAAGCCACCCATCTGCCCCTGCACAGAGCCTTTGATTGCCGCATAGATCTCCTACTGGGAGCAATGCTGCCTTCAGTAGAGTCTATGCATTAACAGAACCTGAAACCCATTATCTATGGAAATATCTGGATGAACTACTAGTGATAGATTTTATATGCCACTCCGCGTCGCCAGTGTCTTCCCCACTCTTCTTTGTATACAAGGAGAATGGGCAGTTGAGGGCTTGTGTGGATTACAGGGAGATCAATAAGATGACTATTAAGAACCGCTATCCTCTTCAGTTGCTACGTGATCAGGTCAGAAATTCAACCATTTGCACAAAACTAGATTTACAGGGCACTTACCACCTAATCCGTGTGCGAGAAGGTGATGAATGGAAAACTGCCTTTAGGACTTAGTTTGGGTTGTTTGAGTATACTGATATGCTCTTCGGGCTATGTAATGCTCTGGCAGCATTTCAATATTTCATTAATAAGGTCTTGATGGAGTTTTTGGATGTTTGTGCAATTGTCTACATAGATGACATTCTGATTTACTCAAACTCAGAACAAGAACATGTACACACCATCTTGCAATGCCTTAGGGTAAAACACTCTCTTTGCTAAACTAGAGACATTTTCCTTCCATGTACAGTCAGTAGAGTTTCTGGGGTATCACTTATCTCCGACAGACATCACTATGGAGCCCATGAAGGTAGAAGCCATTACCAATTGAGCAACTCCAACAAACGTTAAGGAAATTCAGCAGATACTTGGCTTTGCCAATTTCTATCGTCGTTTCATCCCTCACTTTTCAGAGATAGGGTCGCCCATAACATAGCTGCTAAAAAAGTAGCAATCATTCACATAGTCTCCAGAAGCCAATCATGAGTTGCAAGTGTTAAAAACGAAATTCACCACTGCACCCATCCTTCAGCATCCAAATCTAGCCCAGCCCTATTACTTCGAAGCAGATGCTTTGCGGGTAGGAGGACCATTATCTCAAAAGAACTGGGCACATGTATCCTATAGCCTTTTATTTAAAAAAACGCCAACCAACGGAGCAAAACTATATAGTGGCAGAAAGAGAACTTCTGGCCATCAAACTAGTGTTCACTGAATGGAGACATACAAAAGGGGGCTAAACATATAATTTTCTCAGATCATAAAAATGTAAAATTCTTTAGCTGCGTTAGAGCTCTCACTGCCCGTCAAATGTGATGGCTGCTGTGCTTTAGTGGGTTCGATTTCATCATCACCTATCACCCAAGGGCCAAGGCAGTTGCAGTCTGATGTTCTTTCAAGACTGGGGTAGGGTATGCCCACTCTTCCTATTCCACATCAGACTCCCCTAATGATAAAAATCCAGTGAGTAGAACTTGAGATATGAATGTTTAAAGAATAAACTGTAAAATAGCACTTAGAATCAATAAGCAATTGCTTGGGACATCTGGTTGCGCCGATGAAAGGTCAGGCTGACTGTGATAGAGCTCAGACCAGATGCAGGGACACGGCGAGGTCCTTTGTACAAAAGTAGCTTCAACCAGGGTGTGTCAATGTTGAAGATGTGGTGTGCAGCTGAAACGATGTGTCAGTGTTGATCTACGCAGTGGGGGTAATGTGCTGGTCTTCAACAGCACAATAGCGGTAATGCGTTGGCTCCGATGAGTGAAGCGATACAATGTAGAGATTCGGCACAGTTGTTGAGGATGCTGTTGATGGAGTTGCGGAGACCTTGTGTAGTAGTGGTTCCAAAAGCAATGCATCAGTGCTTATCCACACAGTGAAGGTGATGCACCAGTTCTAGTCCTGTAACTGGAGTGATGCATCGGTTCCAATCCCCACAATGGTGCCGATGCACAGGTTCGACAGATTATGCGTGGCTTCAGTTGAAGCAAGCACCTAAGGCATCATTTCCAAGGGTCCAGGACTGGGGTGGCATCGCTTCGGAGGGCAGACTCACAGATGCATAAACAAGTAGTGTTATCCTATTGGAGAGATAGGCCTTGCATTTAGTGTAAAAACAAAGTTGAAAGTTTTTCACTACTAGGACTTGTAAACCTCAAAGGTCCATGCCCAACTTTTCAATACATTTTTCCCTGCCCTCAGGGGTGACCTATATGTATAAAAAGGGAAGGTTTAGACTTGGCTAGAGGTTTATCTGGCCAGGTTGAAATGGCAGTGTAAACTGAACACACAGTCTCTGCAATGGCAGGCCTCACCCATGTTTACCGGTCTACTTAAGTGGGGGGCACAATGAGTGCTGCAGGCCTACTAGTAACATTTAATTTACAGGCCCTGGGCACATGTAGTTACTAGGGATCTATGCGTAAGTTGCCTTTCTGATTATCCTCTCATATATTTGCAAGTCAGCAAGATAGATCTGTTTGGAGTAAGCAAAATATGCTTCAATTCCCTTTCTGGTTTCTTAGAGCCATGTTTAGTTAATGATAAATCCAGTTGGAACCATGGGGGAGATGGCAGCTGTCTTCGACCATCAAGGGCTTAAGAGAGATCAGCTGCTCTGAGGCACCACTTATCCCATCATTACATTTTTTAACATTGACTGTAAGATTTAATGTTAAATCTGGCATCGTGGAAGTAAGGACAGATTCAAAGGAAGTTGAGAACTACTACTAGTAATCTCTGTCTTAGAGAAACTTTTCTACAGGGAATAACTTCACAACAAGCCCTATAATGTTATTTTACCTACTGGGTAGCATGATCACACCCAATGGAAACATTTTGATCCCTGCCTCCAGAATATCACACATTGGAATCAAGCCTTTGAACCAACTGAAACCTTAAAAATTGTCTCCACATTATTACACATCTACAAAGTTACATAGATTTCGCACAGTCTTTCGTAAATTTTGTCCTTGTGTCTTAATTTTTTGTTTAAATATCTTTATTGGTATTTTCTGATTTTATCATTACTGATCTCACAGTTTTGTACAACCAAAGATTAATTGCATATATATATGATACACATAAAGAATAGCATTACACATTTCAACAATGCGATATTATTGCTAGGGTACTATTCTTAATTACAAACACTTGTACCATAGATGGATATGTGCTCTTAGATCTCTGTGTGCTATTGCTCACACGTGTTATTACATCATGAATCGTAAATTGTATCCATAACTGCCTACATCCTGCTTATAACACATCAGGTCGGAGCCAACCTAACGGTACCTGACATATATACGGTCTGAACATACAAAACTGTCATTAGATATAATCATCGTTGTTAGACCTGTCAGCCCTTTGGCAGTTCCCTCCTCATTTTATTATTTTTATCCCTTGTCCCCTTCTCATTTTTCTGTCTACCATATTTTTTTTAGGTGTTGTTGTAGAGGTTCTGGGCGCCTCTTCCTCATCCCTTGAGGGAAAGACGCAAGGTGCTCCTCTGAGGAGAATAGATGAGAGAGGTGAGATGCGCAAAATGGTGGCTCCAACTGTCACTTTGACACCTGGGCCATGACTTGCCATGAGAGGTTCCGGAACCTTCTGGGCCCTTCTGGCAAGTCAGGCCCAAGGTGATAAATAGAGGTGGCAGGAGGGCAGCCATTTTAGGTTAGAGTGGACTGCGTGGCGAACAGGAGGAAGGCGCCTGTGTGAGGAGGTGGTTGTGCTGGAAAAAGGAACGGACAGGTTTAAGGGCCTGCATAGATTTCCACTCCTGGTAACATCATCCCTAACCGTGCGACCGGGCCCTGAACGCAGTCGGAGATCTGGTGACCAGCGTTATCTGGAGGTCCAGTGGTCAGACTCCTTGAAAGAGGTCCAGGAGCAGTCTGTGACCGTCTCCCTATCCTCAACACCCCCCCCGCTAGAGGGGCGATGTCCATCCCCAGGAAATGAGAGGGTTCTGGACTCTCATCTAGCTGCACAGAAGAATTCCTGGCACCCTTAATTTGCCCCCCCCCTTCTTTCTTCCTCCCTACGAGACCCTACCTGACACGATCACCGCCGCCACCCCAAGATCGGAGGGCTCCTGTTGTCCTCTGGAGGTGGCTCGCTGCTGAGGGGAGTTTGTGTGGGGCTTCCTGTGAGGAGCGGGTGAGGAGTTCGCCTGAGAGAAGAGAGAGACGCGACAGGCTTGGAGGCCGGCATCCTCCGATCACGTGTGAAGGGCCTTAGCGCCGCCCCTCTCTGCTGCCGGTAGCTGAGGAAGGCCGCGCCCCGTTTGACACGCTGTTTCTGGAGGCAGCGGGCGCCTCCCACAACTGAGTTCGGATCGACCCGGGGCCCATAGCTGTGGAAAGGTCAGGGAAAGGCCAGCGACAACGGAGGACACCCGCCGAAGAGTCAGCATTGTCAGAGGCACTTCAGTGGGGGGTGCCTAGAGTGACGCCTCTGACTCTGTCAGGATTTCCCCATCGGGGGCCATGAGTTCAGTCACCCTGGATCAGGTCCCTTCAGTGCCGGATTCAGCGCTACTACTGCGGGGACAACCGGCGTGAGCACAGTAAGCGGGGCATTAGAAGGTGGGAGGTGGAAGGAGTCCCCGGAGGGCACCTGGGAGTACGCCGCAGCAGTAGGGGATGTCCTGATATCCATTAGGTTCCGTTACTGTGGAACACAGGCTCTTGGCAAATAGTACGGGGAAAGAGACTTGAGTTAACACAAGACTGATCATTGGGGAATACAGTCCTTCCACTCAGTGTTGAGGAGAAGCCACCTCCCCTCCCATGACAGCTTGAGTTCGAATACCATGTTAATGTAAAGGTTATGAGTTGCCAGCCACAGTGAATGTCCAAGGTAGCGCCTAAAAGGCAGAGATTGGATAGGATTGGCAGAATAAGAGTCAGGTGGTGTAGTTGGGAGGGGAACCATCGGATTGAATGTTTTGAGGGGACTAAATGCTCATTCGCAATGTGATTAAAAGCTCAAAGGGCAATTACAAGTCTATTGTATGAAATGTATTGTTTGGAGTGAATTGTCATTTCCTCTGCAAGTACAAGGTACACTGTTGTCATGTGAAATTGCGGATTCTTGTAGAGTAAGACAAGTTTATCTAGTACCGTAACGTGCAGGTTTGACCTTAGACAAAGGAGAGAGGTTCTAATGTAAATGAAATGAACTGGTTTTAATTGTAATGTCAAAGTGAAAACTGAACCCTGATCAGAAAAGAAAGGTTATAAAGTTTACAATAACTCTTTACAAAAATCGGTGTAGTGTTCTTTTTGAGTGATGTGGCGCAGGATTGCGAGCTGAGTGGGATGCAGGCATGAAAAGCCAAATGGAGTGTTGAGCCAAGTGACTTGAGCCAAGCTACCCCCTTAGACGTAGGTCTAACAAATTGGTGCTCAGCGGTGGGATCGTTATTCAGTGCTTGCATCCGCTTGGTAGCAG
Organism: Triturus cristatus; assembly: GCF_964204655.1. Classification (NCBI taxonomy): domain Eukaryota; kingdom Metazoa; phylum Chordata; class Amphibia; order Caudata; family Salamandridae; genus Triturus; species Triturus cristatus. Next base: position 721,017,528 of record NC_140582.1, read on the forward strand.
TTTTGCGCGCATCACCACCTACACTGTATTGTTTTGACTGGAGTTTTCTCCAGACTGTCTTTTAATTGGAGGATTTTTGAAATTGTCCTGTGTATATTCCCTTTCTTGAGAAAAGTTCTTGCTAACTGTGTGGGGGTCCCATCTGGCAGGATGGAATTCGAATTGGGTAGGCTGGAGGAGTACACAGCGGCCCAATTGAAGGAGTTCTGCCAGGAACGGGGGGTATTCTTTAAGCAAGGGGTGAAGAAGACAGAGCTCCAGGCAAGCTTAAGAGCCTGGGTTATGGCCCACCCTAGCGGGAAACAGGAAGAAGAACCAGAACTAGATCTCCTAGAAGAACCGGAAGTCCTTCTACCCCCTGGGAGCGGTAATATGGACGTGGGGTCCAGGGCCCCATCAAGAGTGGGAAGTAGCGCCTCGGGGGGGAGCCTGTCCTCTGCTGACCTAGTTGATCGGAGGGAAGAGAGACAGCTTAGAATGGATCTGGCCCGGTTGGAAAAGGAGAGGGAGGAGAGGAAGTTCCTCCACGAGCTTCAGTTAAAAGAGTTAGAGCTCAAAGTCCTTCAACTTGGAACCCCCCGTAGTCCTAATGGTGGCAGCATACCGAGAGAAGTCTCGAGAGAGTCCAGGCCCTACCTGCCCAAAGACGTGGTTGCTAGCTATGGCGTAGGGGATGATATTGTAAAATGGCTGGCTGCCTATGAGGTTTCTCTAAGAGCCCATGGGGTCCCTGAAGCCCAGTGGGGGGGTGGCCTGTATAGGTATATGCCTCCGGTGGGGAGGGATGCCTTGTTAGCGCTAGAACAGCCAGACCAGACCCGGTACCCTGTTATGAAGGTAGCCCTAGTAAGGAAATTTGGACTGACCCCTGAAAAATTCAGGCAGAGGTTTAGGGGTAGTCAGAAGTTGTCCACTCAGAATTGGGTGGACTTCTTGGACTACGCCAGGAAGGCCTTAGAGGGCTGGGTGCAGGGCAGTGATGTCAAGGACTATGAAGGACTGTACAATTTAATTCTAAAGGAGCACCTCCTAGAGAAAAGTTTTCCAGAGCTGCGTCAGCACCTGGTAGACAGCAAGCTAACCAATCCCAGGAAGCTTGCGGAGGAGGCGGATATCTGGGCGAGTACCCGGGTATCCTCAAAAGGGACTGGAGGGAATTTCCAAAGGACTGGACAGGGCGCCCCCCAGAAGACAGAGGGGGGAGACAAAAAGAGGGAGTTCTCTAAAGGTCCCCAAAAGAGTTCACCAGGGAAGGGAGTAGGATTCCCTCCTAAGGTTGTTCCCCACAAACCCCCTTATCCTGACCGTGGTCAGCAGCCTAGGGTTGTCCGATGTTACGAGTGTGGTGAGGTTGGGCACTATAAGGGGGATGCCAAGTGTCCCAAGAGACCACACCCTCCCATTGGAGGAAAGACCCCTGGGGTGGCGAGTGTAGTGCTCGGGGAGGAGTTGCCCCTAGATAAGGGAGGTGAGTGGGCAGGGCTAACCTTAGTGTCCTTAGGGGATTGTGAGATGGTTCCTAAGACCCAGATGCCCTCGAATACTACTAAGTATAGGCAATGGGTCACCATCAATGCCCAGAGGGTGGAGGCTCTGAGGGACACAGGAGCCAGCATGACTATGGTAAGGAGTCAGCTGGTGTCCCCAGAGCAGGTGGTCCCCAATGTAGTCCACCCGGTTGTGATGGCTGACAACCGAGAGGGTCACTATCCGGTGGCCCAGGTTCCCTTTGAGTGGGGAGGGGTTGCGGGTCCTCTACGAGTTGCGATCAGCCCTGCCATGCCGGTCGACTGCCTGTTGGGAAATGACCTTGAACACTCGGCGTGGAAGGAGGTTGAGTTCAGGGCCCACATGGAAATGTTGGGGACCCCTGAGTGGACGTGTGCTCACACTCGGTCCGTGACCACCCGAAGAGGGGATTCACAGAGGTTGGAGCCTGGGACAAAGGCCCAACCAGCTGCCGGAAAGGGTAGACGGGGACGGGGAAAGCCTGCCCCGGCATCTGACCCTCCAAAGGTGGATGGGGCCACCAAGGCGGCCCCGGAGTCTACGGAGGGGGATGTAATGTCCCTGGAGGGCTTGCCTACCCCTGCAGACTGGCAGGTGGAGGGAGGACCTACTAGGGAAGAGTTTTGTCGGGCCCAAAAAGAGTGCCCTACCCTTGAGGGTTTACGGCGGCAGGCCGAAGCCCAGGCAGCGGGTAACGATTCGGGGAACTTCCACATATACTGGGAAGATGGACTCCTGTATAGCGAACCCAAGGCTCCGGTGCATGGTTCATCCCGGGCCTTGGTAGTTCCCCAGCGTTACCGAGCCTTCCTATTAGGACTGGCTCACGAAATACCCTTGGCAGGACACTTGGGACAAGACAAGACCTTTGCTCGACTTGTTCCTCATTTTTACTGGCCTCAGATGAGGATTACGTCCGATACTTTTTGTAGGACGTGTGTAACCTGCCAAGCTAGTGGGAAAACAGGGGTGAAGCTGAAAGCTCCCCTGGAACCACTGCCTGTCGTTGGTACCCCCTTTGAAAGGGTGGGCATCGACATTGTCGGGCCATTGGATCCACCAACATCGGCCGGTCACAGGTTTATCCTGGTTCTGGTGGATCATGCCACACGGTACCCAGAGGCTATCCCTCTGAGGACCATTACTGCACCTGTGGTGGCACGGGCCCTTATGGGAATTTTTACCCGGATGGGATTCCCCAAGGAAGTGGTGTCGGACAGAGGTACCAACTTCATGTCGGCATACATGCGGGCTATGTGGAAAGAGTGTGGAGTTACCTACCGGTTTTCCACTCCTTATCACCCCCAGACTAATGGTTTGGTGGAAAGGTTTAACAAAACCTTAAAGGGCATGATCCGGAGTCTGCCCGAGAGCCTGCGGAGGAAATGGGACATCCTCCTGCCTTGTTTGCTGTTTTCGTACAGGGAGGTACCACAGAAGGGAGTGGGCTTCAGCCCCTTCGAATTGCTGTACGGGCACCCTGTGCGTGGACCCCTCAGCCTGGTGAAGGAAGGATGGGAAAAGTCTCCCAGAAAACTTCCCACGGATGTGGTGAGCTACATGCTGGCCTTTCGTAGCCAAATGGCTAGGTTGTGGAAGCAAGCTTCCGAAAACCTAGAAGCCAGCCAAACGGTCATGAAGGAATGGTATGACCGAAACGCTCACCCGGTGGAGCTGGAGCCTGGCCAGAAGGTGTGGGTGATGGAACCTGGAGAGCTTAGCGCCCTCCAGGATCGCTGGTCAGGTCCCTTTGAGGTGGTTGAGAAAAAGGGTAAGGTTACCTACGTGGTAGATCTTAAGACCCCCAGGCAGCCCCATCGGGTGCTCCATGTCAACCGCCTCAAGCCTCACCAAGAGAGACCCGAGGTCACGTTAATGATGGTGACTGATGGGTCAGAGGAAGAGGAAAGTGAACCTCTTCCCGATCTGTTTGCGTCCCGAGAGAAGGATGGATCGGTGGAGGGAGTGATCCTTTCACCGACACTAACTCCTGAACAACGGAAGGACTGTCGCCATGTCCTGGAGCAGTTTGCTTCCTTGTTCTCCCTTATTCCGGGAAGGACTCATCTGTGTACCCATGATGTGGACACAGGGGACAGCCCACCTGTGAAGTCCAAGTCCTACCGACTGTCGGATAAGGTGAAGGCTAGCATCCATGAGGAGGTTACCAAGATGCTAGAGCTAGGAGTAATTGAGCCTTCAGGAAGTCCTTGGTCCAGTCCGGTGGTACTGGTACCCAAAGCTGCCCCACCGGGCACTACCCCAGAACTCCGGTTCTGTGTGGATTACAGAGGACTGAATTCAGTGACAAAGACAGATGCTCATCCTATCCCGAGAGCGGATGAGCTCATTGACCGGTTGGGAGCTGCCCAATATCTCAGTACCTTTGACCTCACATCTGGGTACTGGCAGATTTCCCTAACAGATGGAGCCAAGGAAAGGTCAGCCTTCTCCACACCCGAGGGTCACTACCAGTTCTGTGTGATGCCCTTCGGGCTCAAGAACGCCCCTGCTACGTTCCAGCGATTGGTGAACCAGGTCCTCTCTGGAATGGAGACCTTTTCAGTTGCGTACCTGGATGACATCGCTGTCTTCAGCCGCAGCTGGGAGGACCATTTGAGTCACCTTCAGGCCGTACTTCAGGCTTTGCAGCAGGCAGGTCTGACGATCAAGGCCAGTAAGTGCCAGATCGGGCAGGGGTCGGTAGTGTACCTCGGTCACTTGGTGGGTCGGGGCAAGGTGCAACCCCTCCAGGCCAAGATCGAAACCATCATGGCCTGGGAACCCCCCAAGACACAGACAGAGGTTCGGGCCTTCTTGGGCCTCACTGGTTACTACCGACGCTTTGTCAAGGGATACGGAACCATCGTGGCCCCCTTGACTGAGCTCACTTCCAAAAAGCACCCTCGACGGGTGATCTGGACCGAGGGATGTCAACAAGCTTTTGACACCTTGAAAAAGGCCATGTGTGCGGCCCCTGTTCTCAGGGCCCCTGACTTCGCTAAGGAGTTCATCGTCCAGACGGACGCGTCGGAGCACGGTATTGGAGCAGTGCTGTCGCAACTTAATGATGAGGGTCTAGACCAACCGGTGGTTTTCCTATCTAGGAGACTACTCCCCCGGGAGCAGAGGTGGAGTGCAATTGAGAGGGAAGCTTTTGCGGTGGTGTGGGCTCTGAAGAAGCTGCGGCCATACCTGTTTGGCTCGCACTTCCTGGTTCAGACCGACCACCGGCCCCTCAGGTGGCTGATGCAAATGAGGGGCGAGAATCCCAAGTTGTTGAGGTGGTCCATTTCCCTACAGGGGATGGACTTTAGGGTGGAACATCGCCCAGGAGTGGACCACGCCAATGCTGACGGTCTCTCCAGGTATTTCCGCCTTAGTGAAGAGGACTCCCAAGGGGTTGGGTAGCTCTCCCCACTTTCAGCTGGGGGGGACGCGTGTTAGACCTGTCAGCCCTTTGGCAGTTCCCTCCTCATTTTATTATTTTTATCCCTTGTCCCCTTCTCATTTTTCTGTCTACCATATTTTTTTTAGGTGTTGTTGTAGAGGTTCTGGGCGCCTCTTCCTCATCCCTTGAGGGAAAGACGCAAGGTGCTCCTCTGAGGAGAATAGATGAGATAGGTGAGATGCGCAAAATGGTGGCTCCAACTGTCACTTTGACACCTGGGCCATGACTTGCCATGAGAGGTTCCGGAACCTTCTGGGCCCTTCTGGCAAGTCAGGCCCAAGGTGATAAATAGAGGTGGCAGGAGGGCAGCCATTTTAGGTTAGAGTGGACTGCGTGGCGAACAGGAGGAAGGCGCCTGTGTGAGGAGGTGGTTGTGCTGGAAAAAGGAACGGACAGGTTTAAGGGCCTGCATAGATTTCCACTCCTGGTAACATCATCCCTAACCGTGCGACCGGGCCCTGAACGCAGTCGGAGATCTGGTGACCAGCGTTATCTGGAGGTCCAGTGGTCAGACTCCTTGAAAGAGGTCCAGGAGCAGTCTGTGACCGTCTCCCTATCCTCAACACCCCCCCCGCTAGAGGGGCGATGTCCATCCCCAGGAAATGAGAGGGTTCTGGACTCTCATCTAGCTGCACAGAAGAATTCCTGGCACCCTTAATTTGCCCCCCCCCTTCTTTCTTCCTCCCTACGAGACCCTACCTGACACGATCACCGCCGCCACCCCAAGATCGGAGGGCTCCTGTTGTCCTCTGGAGGTGGCTCGCTGCTGAGGGGAGTTTGTGTGGGGCTTCCTGTGAGGAGCGGGTGAGGAGTTCGCCTGAGAGAAGAGAGAGACGCGACAGGCTTGGAGGCCGGCATCCTCCGATCACGTGTGAAGGGCCTTAGCGCCGCCCCTCTCTGCTGCCGGTAGCTGAGGAAGGCCGCGCCCCGTTTGACACGCTGTTTCTGGAGGCAGCGGGCGCCTCCCACAACTGAGTTCGGATCGACCCGGGGCCCATAGCTGTGGAAAGGTCAGGGAAAGGCCAGCGACAACGGAGGACACCCGCCGAAGAGTCAGCATTGTCAGAGGCACTTCAGTGGGGGGTGCCTAGAGTGACGCCTCTGACTCTGTCAGGATTTCCCCATCGGGGGCCATGAGTTCAGTCACCCTGGATCAGGTCCCTTCAGTGCCGGATTCAGCGCTACTACTGCGGGGACAACCGGCGTGAGCACAGTAAGCGGGGCATTAGAAGGTGGGAGGTGGAAGGAGTCCCCGGAGGGCACCTGGGAGTACGCCGCAGCAGTAGGGGATGTCCTGATATCCATTAGGTTCCGTTACTGTGGAACACAGGCTCTTGGCAAATAGTACGGGGAAAGAGACTTGAGTTAACACAAGACTGATCATTGGGGAATACAGTCCTTCCACTCAGTGTTGAGGAGAAGCCACCTCCCCTCCCATGACAGCTTGAGTTCGAATACCATGTTAATGTAAAGGTTATGAGTTGCCAGCCACAGTGAATGTCCAAGGTAGCGCCTAAAAGGCAGAGATTGGATAGGATTGGCAGAATAAGAGTCAGGTGGTGTAGTTGGGAGGGGAACCATCGGATTGAATGTTTTGAGGGGACTAAATGCTCATTCGCAATGTGATTAAAAGCTCAAAGGGCAATTACAAGTCTATTGTATGAAATGTATTGTTTGGAGTGAATTGTCATTTCCTCTGCAAGTACAAGGTACACTGTTGTCATGTGAAATTGCGGATTCTTGTAGAGTAAGACAAGTTTATCTAGTACCGTAACGTGCAGGTTTGACCTTAGACAAAGGAGAGAGGTTCTAATGTAAATGAAATGAACTGGTTTTAATTGTAATGTCAAAGTGAAAACTGAACCCTGATCAGAAAAGAAAGGTTATAAAGTTTACAATAACTCTTTACAAAAATCGGTGTAGTGTTTTTTGAGTGATGTGGCGCAGGATTGCGAGCTGAGTGGGATGCAGGCATGAAAAGCCAAATGGAGTGTTGAGCCAAGTGACTTGAGCCAAGCTACCCCCTTAGACGTAGGTCTAACAATCGTGATATTGCAAGAAAAGAAAGATATGATGAAAAGAAAAAAGAGGGGAAAACACTGAAGGATACCAATAAGACATATTTTCTCTAACGTACAAACAAAACAAAACCTTATAATATAAAAACTGCCATCAGTAAAATACAGATAAAGTCAATACAACATGACTGGGTTTGAAGGTGTATTATCAGTACTGTACAACATAGTGGCTCGCCTAGTCGGGATTTTAATCCATTCGCATAGCCGGAGACAAAAAAAATAATGAAAAAAAATAACAAAGGGCACTTCTGCGCCTAGAAGTAGGCAGGGCATAAGTAACCTCCCGCAGCAAAGCAGGGGGTGCATAAGCTGTCAATACTACACATTCTAACGTGTATCCACTCCTTCCAACTGAGCACAGAGTCTCTAGTGTGTGTACTACAGATCGCCCGATTGAGTATCATCTCCTTCCGCTATACCACCCCGTTGGAGGGCAGTGAGTAGTGTATCCCAGCTTTGCGCTATGGGACATTTGCGGAGTCCCGCTGTTTCCTCTCGGTGTAATGTCGTGCTTTCCGCCTGCGTCCATATTGGGAGTGAACATTTCCAGCTAATTGCCTCTGGGGGATCCGCATGTTTCCATTTCTTAGTTATCAGTCGCTACATGGTTATCAAACCTAGATCTCGGAATCTCGAGGTGACCTTGTTTCTTTTGGATCTGGCATAAAGCACTAGAATACAAACTTCCCAGGACAACGGCAGGGGTGTGTCTGTACATAAGGCGAGGTTTGTGGCCACCTCCTGCCAATAATGTTGAAGGGAGGCACAAGACCATAACATATGAAGCAGGTCCGCACTGAGCTGTTGGCAGCGTGGGCATGCAGAAGTGGCAATGTGAAAATACCTATTTATCTTGTCGGGTGAGAGGTACGCCCTTTGTATAATGTATTTTTGTATAAGCTTGAACCTAAAGTTCCTCGGTATACACCTGGAGCCAGCTAGGATAGCGTCCCATTCCTTATTAATCCAGGGCTGGCCTTTGTCTGCCTCCCAACTGGCCCGGAGTCGCTGCATTGGCTTCAATGTGTGCACAAGTAGCGCCTCCACCAACCAATGCACTATATGTGATCCCGCCCCCATTACATGTAAATACTGTAGTAGTAGATGTGTTGGTGGCTCAGTCGTTAGGTCTCCCCATACGGCTGACAAAGCCTTCAGAAGGGAGGTGTGCAAGAGGAGTTGGCCTGCAAATCAGTATCTTCAGCCAATGCCTCGAATGTCAGTAATGCGCTGTCTCTGTATAGATCACCCAAAGTGTCTAGTCCTGCAGTATGCCAGGTTGCCAGCGCTATGTCCGAGGTATCCAATATACCCCTTGGAGTTCCCAACAATGGTAATATCAGAGCATATGGTGGTGTTGTGCGGGTGAGGTATAGACTCCTCCTATAACATTTATGTGCTAGTCCCAAGTGTAATTGTGGTGGTCGCGGAAGCTTGGCAGCCGGGTGGAACAGGTGATAGATTCGAGAGTGTGTCCAGGGCTGTTTCAAAGTCGCTGTGTCTTACAGACACCTGCCGTCTAGCCATTTCATCACCCATTGGAGCTGGGAAGCTATGTAATACAGCTCCATATTAGGAACAGCCAGCCCGCCCTGACTAGTAGGAGCATACATCTTCCACAAGGCAACTCATGGTCTTCCTTTATTCCAAATTAAGTCTCGGAAGAGACGTTCCAATTCTCGAAAAATCCTAGGCGGGATATAGAGTGGGAGATTCGAGAAATAGTACAACAGTTTGGGAAGAACGATCATTTTCAGCAGGGTGATGCAACTTATGACATTTAGTGGGAGTGTCTTCAAAAATTGGGTTTGAGTTCTTATAGCCGAGATTGCTCTTATCAAATTGCCGTCCAATAAGTCATCAGGCATCCGGTATACAAAGAAACCAAGATATCTGAAGGTAGTGGGATACCATGTGTGGAGTGAGCCATTAAGAAGTACATCTTCCTCTGTTGTGTCTACACTAAATGGGTAATTCCCCGATTTAGTCCAATTGACCCGGAGCCCCGATTTCTCCTCAAAGGTTTTGAGTATATCTGCAATGGAAGTCGGGATAGCAGTGACATCCCGAAGGTATAACAGCAGATCGTCTGCATATAGGGAAACGGCGTGTAGCCCATCTCCCAGCTGTATACCCCAAATCTCGCCATCACTCCGGAGCAACATCGCTAAGGGTTCCATAGCTAGGGAAAACAACAACGGGGACGAAGGGCAGCCTTTACGCGTCCCTCGTCTCACTCTAATGGGGTCTGAGATTAACCTACTGGTGCGAACCTGAACAGTGGGACGCTGGTACAATAGGCAAACCATGTTTAAGTAGTGCTCCCCCCGTACATATTTGCTTAAAACTGCTGCCAGATAAGGCCATTCCAGAGAACCATAGGCCTTCTCCAGGTCCAGAACCAAGCAACCCATTCAGGGCCAACTATGTATTGCGTCTTGCGTCTAAAGAACCTGCGGATATTAAGGGAGGTGCACCGGGTGGTAACAAATCCGTTCTGGTCAGGATGTACCAACGTTTTCATTAAGGGCGAAAGACGCCTAGCCAACAGGATACAAGCAGGGCTTCATTTTGTGTGTTGGTGAGAGTGGAGTGATCGAGCGCGGTTTCATATACTTTTAGCAGCTGCGGGACTAAGATGTGAGTGTATGCCTTGTAAAATTCAGTCGGCAGACCATCTGGTCCTGGTGACTTCCCATTGGACAGCGAGAATATACAGTCCCAAACTTCCTCTGATAGAAGAGGGGCGTTTAGCTCTTCCCTTTGGGTGCGTGTAGGCTGTGGCAAATCGAATCCCTCCAGGTAAAGCTGCAGCTCTAGGGGTGTAACTCGCATGCGCGATTTATACAAATCTTGATAATGTGTTACAAACGCTCCATGGATATCTCGCTGCGTACATGCAATTCCTCCGTTTGCCATCCGCACCGATGCTATTGGTGCTGATGACTCATCTTGGCGGATGAGCCATGTAAGCCATTTGCCAGCTTTGTCGCCCATGTGGTGTGTCCGTGCCGAGTGAGCGGCGTAGTTAAGACACCACAACTACTCCAGCAGTCGTGCATGTTCCTCCCTGTGGTGGTCCAGCTGCCCTTTGCCCCATCAGTAGCTGCCTGCTCACTAGTGGCCAACCTCCTTTCTAAAATAGTGAGTTCCTTTTCCAGTTGTGTCCTCATCCCTGCCTACGCCCACAAACAGTGCCCCCTAACGACCACCTTAAGGGGTCCCATTTCACCCATGGTGACGTGGCTGTACCCGCATTCTCCTCAAAATATTGTGCTTCGGGGTGGTTCATAATAAATCTCGGAACTGCGTGTCAAGGAGAACATCCGGCTGGAGGCGCCACACTGGGATCGGCGGAGGCTCGATCTCCCACTGCAGCTCCATCACATGATGATTGTGGTCAGAATGCATTCGCCCCATATAGGAGGACTCGGGGATACATGGTAGAAGATCATTCGATACCATGAAGCGATCTAGGCGCACATGGAGACCATGGGCCCCTGAATAGTAGGAATTTACTCTATCCTGCTGGTTTCTGTGGCACCACACATCAGAGAAATGCCATTGCGCAGCCCAGTGTGTCAGTGCTTTCGCTGCTGTGTGTGTAGCCGTGCCAGGCAAGGGAGGAAAAGAACGGTCTAGTGAGACATCCAATACACAGTTATAATCTCCACCCAAGACCATGGGTGTGTCGTGCCACGTGGCTAGCTTTTGTGATATCTGATCTAAAAAGGCTGCCTGTTCAGTGTTGGGTGCATAAAGTGATGCTAATACAATCGGCTTACCGTCCAGTTCACCCCTGACTATAACATACCTGCCCTCCCCATCCACCATGGTGTCCTCCACCCGAAATGGAGTTCCCGGCCTCACCCACACCAGCATACGCAGAGTAGCCTGTCGCATATAGCTGCCCCCTCCAGCGTCTGTGTAGGCGTGTGACTTCTGCCCGAGGCAAATGTGTCTCTTGGAGGAGTGCTATTTGTATGTGGTGGCGTTTTAAATATGAATATATTAGATAACGGCGTACCGGGCTATGAATAACCAGGTTCCTATCTTGATAGGTGCCATAACCGGTGAGTGCTAGGGGTGCAAGTGGTCCTATCTGGCCAATGGGTGGGAGGGGCTGACAGTGGGCGTGTGAGGGCCATTCTAGAGTGTGTTTCCCTACGCAAGCCAAATTTACGACAAACATACCTTTGTTGAAAAACGATGGGCATAGTAAGCATTAAAATAACTCGCAATAAAGAATACCATGAGAGCAATTCTGCAACAAGCAATTGCCCAAACTTGTAAAACAATAGCACACAACTAACGTCTGGGGGCGACTATTGTGCACAGCAACGCAGGAACTATCCAAAAGAAGGAGGGTTTGTCTTTAGCGGCTAAACCTTTCCCTGGCTAGACACTTATGAGACAGGGCTGCTGTCTGTTTGTTATACATAATGTTCCCATATAGAAAGGGGCCAGAAGGGTGGGCCTGCCGATAATTCCTGGATCTGTCTTACAAGGGCTACATTATCTCAGCTACCAAGGTCGAAAATTTCAACTGGTAGACATTATACAGAGTCTATTATACTTCCTTGTCCGGTAAGACTGTGTACTGCTCAGTAGGTGAAGGCCAGAAGAGTGATACGCAGAATCTCAAACAATGTCATCGGAAGACTGCGGGGTGACATGAGGCAGAACACAAGAATCTTGGGAAACAGGAAGATTGTCTTAGAGTTCATCGTCACTGGGTGGCCCTTGTCGATCAGAGTCCGAGTTAGATTCTACTTCAAGTGACCCTCTAATGTTCGCCACAGCCTGTACTGCTTCAAGTTGGGCTGGAGATCTGAAAGATCAGGGATTGTGATTGTCTCCGTCTTCTTCAGCAGCGTCGTAGAGAAGTCGCTGGTACCGGTTCCCTCCGCCCGGTCTTTGCTAGATAAGAATGCCGTTGTTTCTGGATTTGAAAAGTGTAGTCCGGGAAGAGCATGACTTTATGATTGTCCACTTGTATTTCCTGCAATTTCCGAGTGCCCTGAAGGATGGCATCTCTGTCTCTATAGTTCAGTAGTCAGATTAAGAGTGGTCTCGGGTTCGACCCCGGGGGAGGGGGCTTAGTAGGGATCCTGTGCACTCGTTTGACAACAAAATGTGGAGAGAGGGCCTCCCCCGGCAGCAGCCAATCCTCGGCGTAAGCCACTGCATTCCTTCCCCCACTCCCTCCGGGAAGCCCACTACGCGCACATTGTTGCGTCAGGCCCTGCCTTCAGCATCATCAGCTCTATCCTCCAGAAATTCTACTCGGGTTAAAAGATCACGAATGTTCTTCTCAGCCGTGTACTCTCGCAGACAGACCTCTGCAATTTCCCCTTCAGTGGCTGCGGTGCGATCCATAAGTTTCCGATTGTCTGCATGTAACAGCGTAAGGTCAAGTGCCACTTTGTCATTTTGCCTTCCAGGGAGGTGCAGACTTGATTCATCGTCTCTCCAAGCATCTCAACTGCCGCCAACACCGCGTCAAGTTTATGCTCCATGGGGTCCGCTGTCTCCGCCCCTGCCATCTTATCTGCTTGTGCCTGAGTCTGTGGGTGAGGGGCGGCTGCGCCCCCAGTGCCAACCTTCGTTCGGCCTCCCCGTGACATGGGGTAGCGGGTAATGAATACTGAGCTAGACTCAACACTTCCCAAATACTTCTGGAACAGTTTCCAGGACCAGCACCCACCATCCGAGCCAGTCGGGGCCCAGGAGGGACAAGGAAGGGCAGATGTATCTTACCGGTTCTGTCCGTGACCTCACCGTAGTATCTTCAACTTGAAAGTCGCCAGATGGGTCCTACTATACCCCAGTTCGGTGCTGTAGCCGTGGAAGGCAGGGTGTGGCTGACACCGGTGTGTGGCCAGCCGTAGGTCCGCTACAGCCCAGACAGGAAAATCTCGTGACAGTAGGAGGGGGAATTGTGCGATATGGCAGATTGTGCCAGAACGGGACATATAGCAACAGAGCTCCGACAGCATTCCTTACTATGGTCTATCTTGGGTGGTCTTCCGTGGTCGTCTCCTCCCGGCAAGCAATGTCCCACATTCTACCCCTTTAAGCCTAGCGTCTGCAATACAGCCAAAACCAAGAGGACCACTGGGGCCGCAGCATCACATGCCTCATGTGCCGATGTAAATGAGTCCCCGGCTACCTTTTCAAGGGTCCATGGAGGCACCATTACTTGTTCATAGTTGGGGCAGTACGGCTGTAGTGAACGGAACTTTCACAGCCATCCAGGCCCAGGGATGGGGCAGCCACCGGCCTCACATGGATCTCGGTGCCAGGCGCTTTGTTCTCCTCCTCTCGGTGGCCGCATAAGGAAATAGGACAGCCTCAGAGCCCAAAGGCCCCCACCTCCCGTCTCCTCCCCGGGATCCTAGTGGCGATCTTGAAGCTCTCGCAGCAGGCAGCGGTCTTCACGACGAGTCGGCGCCTCCTCACCAGGTCGGGCCTAGGGGGCGGAGTCAGCACCCGGCCTCGCGCAGAATGCGATGGCTAGTGCCGCGGTCCTTCACTCGGCAGCCCCGCAAGCAGTAAGGTCCGCCTCAGAAACCAGCGGCGTTCGCCTCTCATCGCCTCTCCAACTTATCGGGGCCGAACTTGGGCTTCCTGTAGCGAGCAGCAGTTTGCAGGACAAGGTGGGGCCTCCGCGCCAGTCAAGGCCTAGGGGGTGGAGTCAATCCCCGGCCTCACGTAACTCACGGTGCCCGGCGTCGCAGAGCTTCACTCGGCGAGTTCGCAGGTAGGGAGGTCCGTCCCAGGATTTTGCGATTTCCGTCCCCTCACCTCTTCACCGAGGTATCAGGACCATTCCTAGAGCAGTCACAACTGGCAGTGGTCCTTGCATCTCAGGTCTGAGCGGATTAATGCAGCAAGATGAGAGAGCCAAAGACGGAGCTCTACTGCAGCATGTCTGACTCCATTGCCGGCCAAGCCACTCCCCCTTTGTCCTTGTGTCTTAATGACTGAGGTCAATACTTAATATGAACTGATCGGATATGATAGAAATTGGGTTTCTGGTTGGCAGAGGTATACACCCTGTCTCAGCAGGAACCACAATCCTAGTCATGCTAAATCAAATACACACCATAAATTAACCTGTGCTCACCCTCTGGTAGCTTGTCACAGAGCAGGCAGGCTTAACTTAAGAGATAATGTGTTAAGTATCACTTCAAACATTGCCACAGTGAAAACACCACAAAAAGATGATTAGGATTTTAAAAATAAAACAAGATCAAAACAACAAAAATCCAATAAATAGAAGTGGAGATATTCATCTTTAAAGATTAAATGTAAAAATAGCGCTTAGAAGCCACACGTACACGGGAGTTATCTGTTCGCACTGGACCAATAAAAAGTCAGGAGTTTAGGCTAACTGCAATGGAGCATGGGCCAGATATAGGAGCCACACAAAGCATGCTGCACAAAGTAGCTACAGGGCAATGTTCGGTGTTGTGCACTGGGCACCAGAATCTGAGTTGAGCTTATTGACAAAACTTGAAGGCTCTAGTCTTCTCTCATAGAAAACTAACCTTACATTTTGAAATGACACCGTGAGAGTTGTTCATCAGACCTGAACTCAGAGCAGTGCTAATGGGGGAGACCTGGCTGTAAACAGAGGTTTTCTTTATTCAAATGGGCATAAGTGTAACTGCTATGTCCATATTAGGAACTTTTAGATGTATCTGACACGTCAAATTCCCAGATTTGCACATCTTCATCTCACCTAATACTGTTTCCTTTGTCGACTGCTTGTCTCCTTGCTGTAGTTATGAATAAGGCTAGGAATTGTAAAGTTAGTCCACAGACATGATACCTAGTACCAGCTGGACTCTCATCTCATGGTTGAAGAGAGACAACTATCGTACTATTAAGGGCTGAAGGCACAGTGAACCCTAAGTTAGCTAGGAGGAGGAAAGTCCACTAGACACCAGCTACTATACAGTATTTCTTTGAGGGGAGTGCCCCTTCTGGGCATGGGCTCATGCTCTCCCATACTTGGGGCCTAATAGACTTTTTGCTCACCTGGGTAGTGGATACGGGTGACTACCCCCAATCAGCCCCACTCGGGAAAGGTCAGAAAGCCCACTGGACATCAGGGACTGTATTGATTCATTATTTATTTGGGAGGAAGTCGGCCCCTGGGCATGGGCCTGTGCCCCACCCCTCACCTGGTGCTCAATAGACTTTCTACCCCCTCGGGGAGTGAATATGGGCATTCAACCCATAATGCCCCCCCAAGCAGAAAGCCTACTAGACATCAGGAACTGCATTTATGCACTATTTTTTAAAGAGGAGCCGCCACCCTGAGCATAGGTCCGTGTTACCCCCACCCCATGACCCAATTGACTTCCTGTCCCCCAAGGGTGGATAGGACTATTCACTCCCAATCTGCCCCCGCAGGGGGCAACAAGCCCTGTCCACAGGGACTGCATTCATTCAGTGTTTGTGAGGGAGCAGGCCCTGGGCATGGGCCCATAGCCCTCCACCATGGGGAATAATAGAATTGTTGCCCCTTTAGGAGTGGATAGGGCTATTCACTACTAATCTGCCTCCAAGGGGGCAGAAAGCCCACTAGACACCAGGGACTACATTTATGCAGCATTTCTGGGTTCATGCTCCCCCACCCTGGGGCCCAATAGACATTTTGCCCACCTCTAGGGGTGGATAGGAGAATTCACCCCCAATCTGCCACTCCCAGGTGGTGGTTAAAGCTCACTAGGCACCAGAAACTGCAATTATTCAGTATTTGTTCAGGAGGGAGTGGGCCCCTAGGCATGGGCCGTGCTCCCCCCACCTGGAGCCCCAAAACCTTTCTACAGGCTTACTGGCCCCTTAGGAGTGGATAAGGCTATTCACCACTGATGTGACCCCCGGGGGCTGAAAGTCCACCAGACACAAAGGACTGCATCCATTAGAAGATGGGGCCAGCCTCTCTGATTGGAATCATGGTTGGATGACTCTACGCACCTATTTACAACTAAAACCCCAACGCTACCTAACGATAACTTTTAACGAATGCATTAAGCTTCTGTTTCTAAAGCTGAGAATGAGAATGATCCCCTTATCCTGTCACTTTCCAAAATGGAAAAGAGACTGTGCCCAGGAAATGTGTCGGCTTTGCATCCAACACAAGGTGCACATAATACAAGTGAGGCTGTGCGGCTCAGAAGTTGTATGCTGTGCTGTTGTTCTATATGTCAGAGAACTTCCAAAGTTCAATGTATAAGGGCGTGTGTTGTGCACGGGAGAGGCAGTAGCTCCCTTCACGCATGAATGAGCTGTTTGTGTTCGGATTTATTTATGTGGAGCAGCACTGAGACTGCTTAACGATCTGGTCTTGGGGCTTGTTTCAGTGAACTGTAACAAGGAAAGGCAGAAGGCGAACAGTGCAAGTGGGGAGTCGCAGCGTTTGCTTGGGCTGCAGCTCGGTGGCAGTGAGCAGGACTACCAGCCCCAGGAGCCTAGGGGCAAGACCGAGCAATGTGGCCCCGCCCCCCTGACACCGGGACCAGTACTTGAGTACCTCGCGCCTCTCGCTTCGCGGGAGACACAGCGTTTGTTTGGGGCAGCAGCTCAGTGGCAGTGAGCAGGACTACCAGCCCCAGGAGCCTAGGGGCGAGACCGAGCAACGTGGCCCCGCCCCCCTGACACCGGGACCAGTACTTGAGTACCTCGCGCCTCCCGCTTCGTGGGAGACGCAGCGTTTGTTTGGGGCAGCAGCTCAGTGGCAGTGAGTAGGACTACCAGACCCAGGAGCCTAGGGGCGAGACCGAGCAACGTGGCCCCGCCCCCCTGACACCGGGACCAGTACTTGAGTACCTCGCGCTTCCCGCTTCGTGGGAGACGCAGCGTTTGTTTGGGGCAGCAGCTCAGTGGCAGTGAGCAGGACTACCAGCCCCAGGAGCCTAGGGGCGAGACCGAGCAACGTGGCCCTGCCCCCCTCACACCGGGACCAGTACTTGAGTACCTCGCGCCTCCTGCTTCGCGGGAGACGCAGCGTTTGTTTGGGGCAGCAGCTCAGTGGCAGTGAGCAGGACTACCAGCCCCAGGAGCCTAGGGGCGAGACCGAGCAACATGGCCCCGCCCCCCTGACACCGGGACCAGTACTTTAACACCTCGCGCCTCCTGCATCGCGGGACGCGCGCGGGTGTGCGCCGGGCTAAGCCCGGACAAAGGGCGGGCCGTCTGAGGCCGTCAGAGGCCAAAGGAGGCTGGGCTGGGCCACGGCCCGTGGCCCCGTTTTAAAGAACTGATAAATTACGTGAGTCTCCTTTATATGTTGATAGAGTAAAGCGTTTTTACTAACTTATTCTGGTTATTCATGTTGTATGGTGGCATATTGGTAAAGGTGGTCCATGTCTAAGCTTAAGATTGATAAAAGTGTATCTGGGTTAGGAACTATGGACAATTACCTGGTCAAAAAGGTGAACCAAATTAATAATGACCGCAGGGCCTCACTAGGGCGAGGAGATTACCCTGCTCTACATGAAGAGGTATCTCTCCCACCGACAGACCAGGTTGTAACTGATACACTGGAGGGGGGAATTAGGGGCACCTTCTCGGCTGAAGTACAGGTATATGCTGAGATAAATGATGTCCTACCTGATATAATTAACGAATCAGTGGAAGAAGAGTTATTACCCTCCCCGAGGCCAGTGAGATTGTGTAGAAAGGCACAAATTAAACGTGGGGGAAAGAACAGCAAAAAAAGAGCAGAAAAAGGACATTCTGTCCTGAATAGTGCTGTAGCTATAGCTGATCGACAGGAAGGTATAAGTGTGGCTGGCACAAATCTAAATATAAATATGGAGCAATTTGCCCTTCTCACTGATTCTATAGAAGCAAAGATAGAGGCAAAAATTATAGAACTGATGAAACCCCTGGTATCCAAATTAGATACAGTGGCACTGGAAGTTGAGAGATTGGGTGGGTTGTTAGCAACATACCTGGCCTCAGCAGCGGCAGGCAGTCCTAAGGTGGTGGACAAGAGAATAGTCGCTGAGGGGCAGGGAGCTGGTATTGTAAACTTACAGCAAACTAGCCAATTAACACCTGTAATTGAGCCAGTCCCACCTGAGTCCATCCCTCTTACTATCCGGAATACTAGGGCCACAGTAGACTCTGAAGGAACGTCAGCTCTTAGGCTTGTAAAGAATAACCGCCATGCTAATCTTCCCCCTGATTGTGCTCCTTATGTGGTTGTTCTTACGAACGTCCCCCCATTGCGTGTCATCCTCATCAGGCTTATGAGGAATCCCATGATTCATTAAAAAATAGAACAGTATCATGGTTAAATAAAAACTGTGGATTTCCAGTCACATTTGCTGATCAAATATTGTCAACAAGGAGGGTGAACTGGATTGGTATGTCAAGAAAATCAACAAATGGAGACTGTGTTATTGTCAACTTTAAGCATCCCCAACATGTTACCACTGTTCTATTAAGAGCGGCATCTTTAGCTCATCATGTGAATAATATTTGTGTACGCCCACTTGGTTATTTCTATACTCACCTGATTAAAGTCCCACCGAACCCTGGGTTATTTAGACCATTCACCTTTATTCAGCCGCTGACCCCCAATGGAGTATATTTGCAAAATGTCAATAATCTATGTGGGAAAGGTTTTAATATTGTCACGCAGAATAGATTTGACACTCTTTCAGGATTAGAGTCATGTGACTGACGTGAGGAGTCTGTGGGTCAGTGTAGGACTTGGCCCTTTTTCCCTCAGTTGTTTTCATTTTTCGTGTTGCTACAGATTCAGGGAGCCATTTTAGCTACCCCTGAAACTTCTGTCTGAGGGCCTGAAGCACAAAATGGTGGCCTCCTGTGACAGCACCAGCATCCACTGGAACCTACCAGCACTTTCCGGAACCTTCCAGGAGATTCCAGAACTGTGTGACAGTTGGAAACCGTTTAGAATGTTGGGAGGATAAGAGAGGCAGTTGGCAGTTGGAGCTGGCAGTTGGCACCTGACTGGTGAAGAGAGAGGAGCACAACAGTGAAGGAGGAAGGAGTGAAGCAGCAGGGGTGGAAACTTGTGCCTGGAGTGGGGTCCAAAAACCCACCCTTGATACTTGTCCCAGCTGATGGATCCCAGCCTATAGCCCTGTGTGGGAAGAAGAAAGGAGAAAACCATCCTAAGGACCTGGACAGCAGGAACAGGCCTTAGAACCAAGAAGATAACAAGATTCTGACCTGAGAGTTGGTTTCCCTGGAGCCTGGCGTCGAGTAGCCGAAGACCTGGAGCCCGAGGTGGAGAAGCGGCGCTGACTGAGGTAGCAGACGTCGTACCCGGAGCCGCCTGAGGTCATAAGAGGGCGCCGGCGGAGGTCGAGTGGAATACCAAGGGTCGAGAAGGAGGTGAACCGAGGTCGAGCGAGCGGCGTCATCGGAGGAGTGAAGTCCGCCCTCCGGAGTCGTCGGAGACCGAGGTCGAGGAGCACCGGAGGTCGGGAGTGAGGATCGCACTCCGGAGTCGCCCGGAACCTGTAAGGAGGAACACCGGAGGTCGGGGGTGAGGATCGCACCCCGGAGTCGCCGGAAGTCGACAGCGAGGCCAGGCCGGCCGACGTCATCGGAGCCGAGTGCGCCATCGGACCGGAGCCGCCCGAAGTCGACATCGTGAAGAGACTGCCCGACGCCGTCGAATCGGAGGTCGAGATCGAACCGAGGCCACCGACATCGGACCGGAACCGCCTACCGGCGTCGACAAAGAACTGACACTGTGCCGAGGCCGCCGAGACCGAACCGGAACCGCCTCACGGCGTCGACACGACTCCAGCGGCGTCGGAACATCAGAAAAGGGCAGTAAGTGGAGTAGAGGGCGCCTAAGGCCCTGTGGAGACCTGAGAGACTACTCTGAGGGGCTAGGAAGGTGCTGAAACCCACCTGACTGTGCCTGGGGTGAACTGGGACTAACCTAGAGAGGTTGTGTGGAGAGGGAAGCCAGGGCATTGGAATTTCCCCCCTTTTGATCTACCTCAGTTTAGGCCTCAGCCTTTGCCTCAGCCAGGGAGTAGCCCCCCTCAAGCCTTCCACACCCTACAAGCTGTACCTGGGCCAAATCAGCCCTTAAGAATTGAAGTGCCATCTGATTCACAAAGTGTACTGTATACTTCTAATTATTTATTGGGGATACTGTATTTATTAAGTTCTTATCTATTTATTGCTGCACTGAATTTATAGGTCCACAGGACTTGTTGGTGTACAGTATTTATTGGGACAGTATTTATTAGTACAGTATTTATTACCTCAAAGTATTTAATTGACTGTATATATTGCACTTGTATTTATGCCCTGTTATTTATGATCACCCCTATTTATTTCAGCAAACAGCCAGTATTTATTTGACCTGCTCTATTTAAAATGTATATACTGTGATTGTTATTTATTTTCCCAATCAGCAACTAAGAGAAGAAAGATAAAGAAAGCATATTTTCATAATTTTTACGGTGTAGAGTCGTTTTTGGAACGGATGCACGCATGGTTATTGTATGGGTATATTGTATGCTTAGCACTGCGCCTGTTTCCTGACCACTCGAGCCAAGCTACCCCGTTGTGTCGGGAAGGTCCACCACCACCCTTTCTAGTGTGGGAGTGGTTTTCCAACATAAATTGGTGGCAGCGGTGGGATAGAGCTGTGCCTACATATACTCACCAATAACTGTGGGTAGTCCATAGGCCTACACCGGGAGTTTTCTCACAGCGGCCTTCCTAATTGTGGGTTTTTGTTTTTTCCAAATTTACTCTGGTGGTGGGAGGAGGTATTATTAAAGGTACCCCCCTGCATTGTTACTGCACAAAACCTGTCCTCTAACCTGAGTGGGCGAGATGTACCAACCTGAGGTGGGGAACCTGTCAGCAGGGCCCAGGACACTTTCTAGGAAGGGCAGCAGTGCCTCTAGCGGTGGCTTGTCTAAAGTGAAGTTAACAGACCGGAGGGAGGAAAGACAGCTCACATGGGACTTAGCAAGGCTGGAGAAAGAGATGGAGGAGAAAAGGATGGCTCATGAGACGGAGAAACAGAGGATGGCTCATGAGATAAGACTGAAAGAGATGAAGCTGCGTGCCCTCCAGATGAGTGTGTCCAGCGAGGACACTGGTGGCAGCATACCAGAAGCTCCAAAGGAGCTAGAAGTTTATTTACCCCAGGATGACATCACCAGGGTGTCTGAGGAGGCATTGGGGTGTGAACCTGAAGGGGGTAGTGCAGGGATCTCCCAACCCAGCGAGGTGGGAGAAGGGGCAGATAGCCCAGCTAGGTCCCAGGGAGAGAGGGTTGTAGGGCCTCACGACCTATCTGTAGGAAGGCGTGAGACGGGGAGGTGTCCCGAGGTGCCCCAACCGAAGTCTCAGGGCCTGGAGAGTTCCGCAAGGGAGCCCCAGGTTGGGAGCCTAGGCTGTCCCGAAGTGCCATCCAGTGCAGGGGAGCCCCTAGTGTCAGGAGGACCCAGGGCGACTGTAACCAGCGCGCCTGAGGTTCTGGGGTTGGCTCAGTTTCAGGGTTTAGGTCCTGGGCTGGGATGCCAGGCTCAGGGGTTGCCTGACCTGGCGGGTGGGCCCTCGGTTAACCGGGTCCCCCCGAAATTGACTTCCAGGGGTACTTTTCCCGTTAGGAGGGTGCTGAAATCTGGAAGGGGGTGCAGAGGGAGGAAGGTCTCGCCTCGGGCACCGACTCAGCCTAAGGGTTTAGACCCTAGGTTGAAGGATCAGTTGAGGGGTCAAGGCCCTAGACTGAGGAGGAAGTGTTGGTCTGAGGGTGCCTCG
Source organism: Triturus cristatus (assembly GCF_964204655.1). Lineage (NCBI taxonomy): Eukaryota > Metazoa > Chordata > Amphibia > Caudata > Salamandridae > Triturus > Triturus cristatus. The sequence goes on from NC_140582.1 coordinate 721,039,359, forward strand.
CAGGGTAGGATGAGGAACCCCAGAAGGAGAGTTAGGGGGAGGAGAGCCTCGCCCCGGAAGGCTGGTCAGCCTAAGGGTGCGAAACCCAGGAGGAGGACCGGAGTGGTCAACGGGCACTACAGGCCTGGGGCTACTGCCCCCCACTCCGCGAGATCACCCGGGCCAGAGACATCTGGATGGCCCAGGGGCCGATCCTGGCCACAACTAGCTAGGGAGCCCCAGTGGGGTGGTTTTGTTGGTCCAGGGAGGTTCATTAGGGAACCATTGGGTTCCAGAGCGGAGGAGAACTTGCGGGTGCTCCTGCCGTTGCGGGCCTGCGTCCACCTTTTCTCGCCCCAAGCAGGGAAGACCATCAAGGCATTGATCGGTCTACCCTGGCTTTTGGCTGGAAGGGGGTTGTGTAGGACTTGGCCCTTTTTCCCTCAGTTGTTTTCATTTTTCGTGTTGCTACAGATTCAGGGAGCCATTTTAGCTACCCCTGAAACTTCTGTCTGAGGGCCTGAAGCACAAAATGGTGGCCTCCTGTGACAGCACCAGCATCCACTGGAACCTACCAGCACTTTCCGGAACCTTCCAGGAGATTCCAGAACTGTGTGACAGTTGGAAACCGTTTAGAATGTTGGGAGGATAAGAGAGGCAGTTGGCAGTTGGAGCTGGCAGTTGGCACCTGACTGGTGAAGAGAGAGGAGCACAACAGTGAAGGAGGAAGGAGTGAAGCAGCAGGGGTGGAAACTTGTGCCTGGAGTGGGGTCCAAAAACCCACCCTTGATACTTGTCCCAGCTGATGGATCCCAGCCTATAGCCCTGTGTGGGAAGAAGAAAGGAGAAAACCATCCTAAGGACCTGGACAGCAGGAACAGGCCTTAGAACCAAGAAGATAACAAGATTCTGACCTGAGAGTTGGTTTCCCTGGAGCCTGGCGTCGAGTAGCCGAAGACCTGGAGCCCGAGGTGGAGAAGCGGCGCTGACTGAGGTAGCAGACGTCGTACCCGGAGCCGCCTGAGGTCATAAGAGGGCGCCGGCGGAGGTCGAGTGGAATACCAAGGGTCGAGAAGGAGGTGAACCGAGGTCGAGCGAGCGGCGTCATCGGAGGAGTGAAGTCCGCCCTCCGGAGTCGTCGGAGACCGAGGTCGAGGAGCACCGGAGGTCGGGAGTGAGGATCGCACTCCGGAGTCGCCCGGAACCTGTAAGGAGGAACACCGGAGGTCGGGGGTGAGGATCGCACCCCGGAGTCGCCGGAAGTCGACAGCGAGGCCAGGCCGGCCGACGTCATCGGAGCCGAGTGCGCCATCGGACCGGAGCCGCCCGAAGTCGACATCGTGAAGAGACTGCCCGACGCCGTCGAATCGGAGGTCGAGATCGAACCGAGGCCACCGACATCGGACCGGAACCGCCTACCGGCGTCGACAAAGAACTGACACTGTGCCGAGGCCGCCGAGACCGAACCGGAACCGCCTCACGGCGTCGACACGACTCCAGCGGCGTCGGAACATCAGAAAAGGGCAGTAAGTGGAGTAGAGGGCGCCTAAGGCCCTGTGGAGACCTGAGAGACTACTCTGAGGGGCTAGGAAGGTGCTGAAACCCACCTGACTGTGCCTGGGGTGAACTGGGACTAACCTAGAGAGGTTGTGTGGAGAGGGAAGCCAGGGCATTGGAATTTCCCCCCTTTTGATCTACCTCAGTTTAGGCCTCAGCCTTTGCCTCAGCCAGGGAGTAGCCCCCCTCAAGCCTTCCACACCCTACAAGCTGTACCTGGGCCAAATCAGCCCTTAAGAATTGAAGTGCCATCTGATTCACAAAGTGTACTGTATACTTCTAATTATTTATTGGGGATACTGTATTTATTAAGTTCTTATCTATTTATTGCTGCACTGAATTTATAGGTCCACAGGACTTGTTGGTGTACAGTATTTATTGGGACAGTATTTATTAGTACAGTATTTATTACCTCAAAGTATTTAATTGACTGTATATATTGCACTTGTATTTATGCCCTGTTATTTATGATCACCCCTATTTATTTCAGCAAACAGCCAGTATTTATTTGACCTGCTCTATTTAAAATGTATATACTGTGATTGTTATTTATTTTCCCAATCAGCAACTAAGAGAAGAAAGATAAAGAAAGCATATTTTCATAATTTTTACGGTGTAGAGTCGTTTTTGGAACGGATGCACGCATGGTTATTGTATGGGTATATTGTATGCTTAGCACTGCGCCTGTTTCCTGACCACTCGAGCCAAGCTACCCCGTTGTGTCGGGAAGGTCCACCACCACCCTGCGGAGTGGGGGTGGGCTGTTTCCAACAGTCAGGATAATGGAAGACTGGAGGAAGTGGGATGTGCAGAGATAACCCTGGCAAAATGGAGTCAACATAATGTAATTTCATGGAACATTGCGGGCCTGGCCAGTAAGATGGAGGACTGCAATTGGACTAGGTACATCAAGCAGTATCAAATTATCTGCTTGCAGGCGACTTGGTCCACTGACTGTAACCACTTTCTCGAAGGGTATAAAGCTCACTATGTCCCTGCAATAGCAACTACTAGGGGCAGGTCCAAAGGGGGAATGGTTATATTTATCTCGGTTGCTTTATCTTGTAAAGTACGCAGAGTCTCAACATGTAATACAGGAATTATTGGTCTAGTTTTAACGGGGGAAAACTGTATGGCCGGCGTGGTTAATTTTTATAATGCTACTAATTCTTGCTCTGCTTTGAGTCAGATAGTAGCATTGAATGCTTTTATTACTAGTTCTATGAAGGATTGTGCCCATAACCTCCTGATTATGGGGGATTTTAATGTCCATCTCTGTGGGGATCCACTCTTTAAAAGTATTACAGATTTAAACTGCCCACGATCCACGGATCTTCATTTTGAACATACAACGGAGGGGGAATATTTAAACGACATGCTTAATGATCTGGACTTAACGACGACAATGGCACTAACTGACCCTACTATGCGTTTTATGACACCGACTTTTAAGGGTCATGGGAGGGGAACCTTTATTGATTTTGTTTTATTAACATCATCAATGCAGTCTTTTGTGGGTTCCTCTGCTATTGAAGTCAGTGAGTTTAGTGATCATAACCCACTCACTGTATATATGAGGGGTCCGTGGTTAGCCAAAGAAGGATTGAATCTTCCTTCAGGCAGGGTGAGTACGACAGACGGGAGACGTCGTTTGAGATGGTCCAAGATCACTCCAGATCTGCTGTATAAAGAGATTAAAGTCGCCTGTGCAGATGAGATCATGGCTTGTACGAAAGAAGGTGCACAGCCACACAATGTCATTAATGCGTTCCAAAGTCTGGCGGACAAGGTCTCAAAACTGATGTCAGCTCCGGCAAAGAAGCTGGAGATCAGGGGACCCAAATGGTTTAATCGTGAATGTTCAATGGCTGCTAGAAATTTAAGAATAGTACTGGCAGCCAAACCAAGGATAAAGGCAGAAGTTCAGCTATGTCGTAAGATATATAAAACTTCTATCGCTCGACATAAGGAATTCCTTAGGGAAGAAGCTTGGAGTGAGATTCTTGATCCCTCTATCCTGCGGAGTAGCACTAGATTTTGGACAGTGATGAGGAAACATTTTTTGGTTCAGCAGCAGGGTGATGGCTTAGAATGTCACATCGCTAAGGAGGACTGGGAAGCACACTTCAGCAAGTTGTACTGTTGCTCGTTGGATGAGTCTTACAGCTCTGCCCTTTCCGTCAGTGGTGAAATAATTAGTTTTAATAGAGGTGAAGTTATTGAGGGCATTGTGGGTTTAACTGCTGGCAAAGCACCAGGGCCAGATGGGATCCCTCCGGACTTGTATAAGTCCGAGCCTAACTTCTGGGCACCTATACTAGAGTCTGTTTTTAACGCTGCTGTGAAAGATGGGTGTCCGCAATCATGGGGTGTCTCTAAATTGTCCCGGTTTTCAAGAAGGGGGACAGAGGTAGCCCACATTGTTATAGACCCATCTCACGAATAGACTCTATGGTTAAAATTGTGGGACGAATTTTATTGTCACGACTCTCTGACTGGGCAGAGGAAAAAAACATTATGTCCATTTCTCAGTATGGTTTTTGCAGAGGTCGCTCCACAATAACTCAGTGCCTTAATCTCTTTTTAATCCTAAGTAAGTACACTGTAGTCCAAAGGGGCACCATTCCTCTCGCCTTCATGGATTTGTCCTCAGCTTTCGACTGTGTGAACAGGGGAAAGCTGTGGCAGTTCATGAGGGAGAAGGGGGTAGACAGTGGTGTGGTTGATTTCTTGGCTGATTTACATAACAATACCAGAGCTAATGTGAGATATTCCCAAGATTTGAGTGTTACGGACAATTTTAGTATTAGAAAGGGTGTTCGCCAGGGATGTATTTTGGCCCCCTTCCTTTTTAATTTCTATATTAATGAACTAGATAGCGTGTTACAGAATGTCCCGGCAGACTGTCCTAGAGTCGGTAGGCGGGGAATTCCTATACTTCTGTACGCAGATGATGCGGTTTTAATTTCAAGAACTGAGAAGGGTCTTCAATTACTTTTAGATGCTTTTAAATCGTTTATGACAGATAGAGACCTTCTGGTAAATAATTCTAAATCATTTGTCATGCAAGTAGGTCAGCAACCAAGGAGGACTTTTACATTCAAAATTGATGAAGCTATAATCCCCGTAACAAAAACTTTCTCCTACCTTGGGGTTCTCTTTGATACAAAACTAAATTGGGCCCCTCACCTTGGAAAAAAAAAGGCGATTTTGTGAGGGTTAATGCCTCTATTTTTAACTTTGCTGCCAAACTGGGGAAAAAACCCATTTGTGCCATGTTAAAATTGTATAACGCAAAGTCAGTGGCAACTGCAGTCTATGGCAGTGAAATTTGGGGGTATGTTGGTGGTGAGCAACTGCAGATTGCTGATAATTCCTTTTTGAAGAGTCTTTTATGTGTCCCTGCAGGCACATCTAATTATGTCGTACATGAAGAGCTAGGGTCGCAATATTTAAGTGACATGTACTCTTTACGTCCCTTGATCTGCTGGCTTAAATTATGGTTGAATCAGGACATTCCATTAACACATCTGATTGTGAGTGACTTTCTGGGTCTAGAAAACGTAATGTGTACCCCTTGGATAAAATATCTGAAACTCAATTTTCGTTCAGAATTGTTTGAACACCCGAGTAAAATTGTAAAAGGGGACTTAGAGCTCATTAAACGGGCCTTCCTTATGGATAGGAGGATCCGGAGGGAAGAAGTGGAGCTTCAGAAACAAAGTGTGAGGAAATTTGTCATGCTGAAAACTTGTGAAACCATAGAACCATACCTGACTGGCTCCCTGACCTCACATGAAAAATTTTTGCTGACAAGGTTTAGGTTAAATCTTTTTCATCATTTGCTGATCAGACCAAAAACCGATATTTTTAATAATTTGGCAGCACCCTGCGGCTGCGACGGGAAGTCTCCGCAGGATATGCTGCATTTTATATTTTGATGTAAATTTTATGAATTCCCTCGCAAGCGCTATTTGGTTTCTCTTTTAAAAAAACTTGATTTTACACAAATCAGACCGGCATTAATGTACCTACAATTGTTGCATAGTGACAGTATCCTCCAAATGAATGAATTTTTAAAATTAACTGTTAAATTGAGACATTGTCTGGACCAGTAATGATTCACTGTGTATTTTGCACTATTTATGCCTTCATCCTTAGTAATGACTCTATTTTGTGGAAGAAAGTACAGTTATTTTGGCATTTTATTTGTAATGTACTTTGTATTGTATATGTACTTTTATGGTCTATAAAAGAACCGAAATAAAGTTTATAACTAACTAATACAAGTAATATGCCTGTGTCCTAATCTCTTAGAAGATAGAAGGGCCCTGCTACAAAGGGGTTGTATTGCAAAAGATATAAGATCCTGCAGAGGAGAGCATCTGGCTTGTTTTGACCCCTTGAACACTACCCTAAACTATGCCTTGGTCAGATTTATGGATCGCTTCACTAAGAAGCTAGAGGAGGCGAGATGTGCACACGATGGACAGTCAGGTAACCTGTCTCCTCTCCTTCACTGAGCCTTTTGCCTCCGGTCATCCACCAACAGACATGCTTTCGACTTCCAATCAATGCACGGCACAAGAGGAGTTTACTTGTCTATACTGTTTTCTTCAACCTCTCCCCCTTCATTTGGAAGATGCCAAACTCTCTTCTTCAAATAAACATAATCCGCTGAGTATCATGGGCTGTGCATCAGGCAATAGAGGCTTTTATGTCACAATGATCCCTTTTTAATTCCCAACTGTTTAAGCTAAAACTTAAAGAACTTTTAGACTTTAGGTTTTAATGTTGTTCTTAACTCCACTGTCAAAGCTAGTACCTAAAGACATAATGATGTTTTTAACTTTATTGTCAAAGTTAGCACCTAGCAAAGGACCTCTGTTTTTATATACTGTTGCAAAGGTTTTGAACAAATCATGCAATAAAGGAAATTCATTTGTGACTGCAATCATGCAATAGTTTATTAAGGGGAGCACTCCCCGGCATGGGCCCATATTGCCTCCACCCTGGGGCCCAATAGAGTTTCTGCCCACCTGGGAGGGTGGATGTGGGTATTCACCCCCATTCTCTCCCCACAGGGGCAGAAAACTCATTAGGCACCAGGGACTGCATTCATTAATCATTTCTGGGGGAGAGCGGCCCCCTGGGAGTGAACCCCCATCACAGGGCCCAAAAATCTTTCAGTCCCCCCGGGCAGTGGATAGGGCTATTCACCCCAATCTGCAGAAAGCCCACTACGCATCTGGGAAAGGATTTATGCAGCAATTTTTCTGAGTGGTGCCCTGCAGCATGGGATTGTGCTCCCGCCACCTTGGACCCAATAGATTTTCTGTCTCACGGGGAACAAATAAGAGTGTTCACCCCTAATCTGCCCCCACCAGGGGAGGGGGCAGAAATCCCACTAGGCAGCAGGGAGCGCATTTATGCAGTATTTCTTTTTGGAGGGAGTGCCCCACGGACATTGACCCATGGCTGGAGGGTAGTGTGTTCCCAAAGCACCATAACGTTAGATGTCACATGAAGTTAGGAACCATCAACCAATCAAAACACAGCACATACAGCACATACAGCACACACAGTGATCACACACTTCCCTTGCCAGACATCTGGACATGTTACCCACTGGCCCTCATTGTGCCCACGCAAGTTTGAGACATACCTGCCTTTTTCATCAGGTGGGAATAATTTATGGCTCTATGACTAGGACTACATTTCTCTCTCAAAAAAGGATCAATGAATTGTTTCATGATGCTTCAAGAAATGTATATAAAGACACTCAAAACAATCATACTTTGAGACAGTCTTCAGGCCCGCTCTATAACTGTGCTCCCGGCCATAGTGTTTGATTAAACCAACTGTTTCTGTTTTGCCAAATCCCTCTGTCAAGCCAGATAGGAGAGATTGGCACTTCGAACCCAACTGCAGCCGAAGAAAAGGACCCCGCTCTGACGGATTCACATCAGTGATGCAAGGATCGTGAGCAGATGTCACATTTGATTGAGGGTTCTGCTGAATTAAAGTGCGGAGATCTGTCCTGAAGCCTCCGTCAATTGGGTAAGAGACTACATCTGATCCTTAGTCCCAGCATTTGGCATATGGAAAACTAGGAAGAAGCATAAAAGTTTTACCTGAGTGCCCTGACACTGACAGAAATCTGACTTTTTGCCTAGTTTATGTGTCTGAACTGAGGAGTTGCAAGGTGGTCTTGAAGGCGATCCTGCGGACGTTATCCTTTTTCAGTAGCCAGCATGCTAAGAAAGGTGAAGGATGTTTGTCGCTTGGACCACTGGGCTCAACACAGTCAGTACGATTGCTTCATGGGTGTGATACAGGGGTGAGGCCTCACCACTTGAACCACTGGGCATGACACACATGATACGCATAGGCCCTGGGTGTGATATAGAGCGAGCACCCTGATCTTATTTTTATGTCTAAAAGGGTTTTTCCAGAGATACTGGTTTCTTAATACTGTTGGTATCTGAAAGGAGTGAGAGGTGTAATTCCCTTGGACCACTTGGTTGATACAGATGGTACACATGAGCCCTTGGTGTGATATAGGGTGTAATTCAGACATTAGGTAAAATTTGGAGATTAGGTGTAGCTTGTGCTTGACTAAAGAGGGCCAGTGGTTGTCAAGTTGTTCCTTGTTTCTGCATAAATTGTAGTTATCTTTGCCCTGGAGCTGATATTGACAGACTATCAGGCTCACTTAGTCCCATGTCCCAATTAGAGTAGAATCTAATATTATTTGATCTTTAGAAGCTAAATGTAAGTCCCTTAAAAAGTTCCTTACTACCATGGAGTTGCCGCTAAAGCACATGCAAACTGACTACCCTACACAGATGAAAAAACTTAGCAAGTATTGCTATGAATGGCATGCACATACTAATGCACACGTGTTCCTCTGGCTAGAGGGGGGAGCCTTCGACACTAACAAAATCGAAAACATGAGAACCCACATTCTCTGGAGGTTACTGGTCAATGATTTGGATACTGTAGATCCTGAAGATGACAAGGAAGACTGCTTCATAGCAAGTGTGGATGTTGTTGAGATGAAAGCATGTAGTGAGGTCAAATGAAGGAAGGCCAAAGATGATGACACAGTGTTGAAAACCGTCAACAAATACATTGTGAATGTATGGCCTAAAGAAAGAAATTAGTGTTCTGATACCCAACCATTCTGCAAAATTGAAGATGACCCCTCCTTAGAGGATGAAGTGGAAGTGGTGATGAGGTGTGATTAGTGTGTACCACCCTACGCTATACGAACGATACTGGTGAACAATGCTCATGATGGCCATCTGGGCTCAACAATGACCAAAAGAAGGATTAGGGCTCACTATCGGTGGCCGCCTATGGATAGTGATATTGAGTTGGCTGTGAAAGAGTACATTGTGTGCAGGAGATCCGAGAAGGGTTTCAAGATAGTTACACCGCCTTTACAACCCATACCCTTACCTGAGAGGCCATTAATGAAAGTAGTCATTGATATTGCCGGTCCATTTAATTTTCATCCTTATCATTTGCATTATGCTTTTGAACTAATGGACTACCATAGCAAATGGCCTGAGGTTTGTTTTTTTTCAAATCCCACTGCTAACAATGCTGGACATTTCCTGAAAGACATTTTCATGAGGGAGGGTTTCCTGGAATCGTTACGGTCAAACAATGGAGTGCAGTTTGGGAATCATGAAATGAAAGTGTTTTCGAAAGAATCAGGGGTAAAACATTTAAAGAGCTTGCTTTGCCATCTAATGGTTTATTGGAAAGAATTAATAGAGTTGTGGTGGAATTTTTAAAGTGGGATAAAAACGAATGGCTATGACATGGAGGAGGCGATGAAATCTATGCTGTGGTTTTATTGAACCATGCCACATTCACTCACCAAGGTGCCTCCTTTCGAGTTGCTTAGAGGGCGTCAATCCACATCTATACTGTATCCCCTACGGTTGTCTAAAGCTGCACAGAACAAAGTCAGGAGCTGTGTTGATCAAGAAAACACGGTGGAAAAAGAACAGAATAAAATGGAAGACAGGTATGATGTAAAAATGCCTACCAGAAAACAAGTATTTCCCCCTGGTGAAGTGGTGCACGCTAAGAAAGCTAATTTTGTGAGGAAAGGGAAATTGGGTTATAGTGATTCAGTTTCTGTCCAGAAGGTGTGTGGTAACACTGTAATGGTTCAGGATGGGCATTGGTGGAATGTCAGTAAAGATGTAAAACTACAGGATGGGACTAGGGATGGGTGTCATGGCACAACAAACATGGAGAGGTCAGTGGGGTTTTCAGCTTCTAAAAAGAGATCCACTGTTTTGGAACTACAAAGGTCTACACGTGAGAAGGATATACCATGGAAATTGAGATCATGGGCATTCCTGTGTTTATTTTGTGATATAGTTTTTTTAAATTGTTTTAGTGTATCTTTTCTTTAGATAGGGTTTTGGTACAGTATTACCCTGAAGGTCATTCTTAGGGGGGTTTTATTATTGTGTATTTCTGTTGAGCTGGGTTTTGGACTGTGTATGGTCTGTTATAAAAAAGAGAGATAATATGTTATGTTTAGTGGTTTGAGTTGGTAGAACTTCCAACTCTTGAAATGTACTGATGGGAGGTCATAGCCGTGCTCTCTGTGGAGTACTCAAATGGTGTCTCCAGGTGAGAGTATGGAGGTGGCTCCTGTGTCCGACTACATTATTCCCGAATAAACTTGATGTTAAAAGTGTTACCGTGTTGTGGCTTCATCAATTACAACAGAGTTCTCCATAATCAAAATCAGACACCTGTTAAAGTGGCTTGTTACCTAAATAAAGATTATTCAAGTTTCATGTGGAGTGATTGAACCTTGTTTTTAAACTTTTGATTATTAGCCCCGACTGATGACAAAAGACTAAAAAATCTATCCAGTGGATTTTTCATTTCCAAACTAGAGTATGGGAGACTAGTAAAGCTTCATTTGCAAACAAGAATGTTGAGCTTTTCGTACCCCCAAGCTTTGGTGCTCCATTAACACATGATTGTAAGAATACCACTACTTGAATAATGTATAAAGTAAACACATTTTTAGGTATGACTCACCCTTGATGGATGCCTTGCCTCACTGGAAGTGGTTGAGTGGTTTCACCATCCACGCCCCAGCGAATCTTGGCATAATTGTTGCCGTGTATTTAACATTGCACTGGGAGGTGCCTTCTTTGACAGTGAAGGCCGTAACATATACCTTGAGATGTTATCAAATGCAGACTAAAGGTCCACAAAGACCAAAAACAAGTTATTTTTAAAGAGAAATATATTGTTTAGGTATCATGTAAAACCTAAGTCTTTACCAACTGTACTTAGCTTTCTCCTGAAACCTGCTTGACAATATGAGGAAATATCATTCTCATTTATCAAAGATTCAAACTTTGTGAGCATCAGCCTGCCAAAGACATATAATGATGAGCCCATAAGGCTGACTGATTGGTAGTTAGCTGGATCTTTGCGACAGCCTTTCTTGTGTATTGGAACCATTCTAGTCCCAAACCAAGATGGAGATACCGGGGTACCCTACAGAACAGCATTCATTAGGATCAGGGGGAAATGGCCCCAAATCTGAGATTCTGACTTTTACAAGTTGACAGGAATCTTATCATGGCCAGGTGCCCTTGCACTGTTTTTGAGACTGAACCACACATATTTCTCTTTGTGCAATCACCAATGACGTTAGCAAAACCCCCATGCCTCCTTTTTCGGTCAAAATAGGACGACTATTATCGGTAAACAGATCAGAGAAATATGAGGCTTTTTTTTAATGTGGTCCTCAGGGATAAGTGCGATGTATTTTTGAGACCATTTGTCAAAATGTCCTGGGGTTTTACATTTTGAGGCTTCCAAAATCTTTTCTCATTGACTGTCCACCCTCACCCTTTTACATTCTAACAGCGCCTGGTAATATTTAAGCTTTGATGCCGTATGAACATCTAACTTTCATTTCAGAAGCTACACAAGTGTTGACTTCATGGCAATTGCAGTCACACCAAAGGTTGTTTCCATTCAAGAACAGAAGGTCAGGTCAGAAAGGGTAAGAAAGCTTCAACCAGGTTTGCATGCAGGGCTCTGTTAATGTGAGAATCCCTATGGTTAGTCCAATAGCGCTCCAGTATCTTAAGAATATGCTTGCATCGAGTAGGAGGAACATCATCCGAAATCACTCGTTTCCACATCAGCCCTTTTCTATTATATACTAGAGATCAGTTTCATAGTGTCAACTGATAGATGTGAAACAATGTTCACGATAAAGTACTTAGGTTCGAAAAATAAAAGTAGAGGCTTGTGATCAATGTCACACTTCATTATGACCGCCGTGTCCTGGATTAAAAGCATTCGATCTGTTCGTGTAATATGCAATTGATACCACCGATCCCCAGACTAAAATGTTAATTTGGGAGGGTCGTAAATAGTCATGGACATGAACTAGAGTATATGGGGGCAGAAGTTTCTATGTCTGTCTATTCTGTTGATACCCTGGCACTTCCCTTGCTGCACTTGGCCTCAGAGGTCCTAAAGGGAGCAGCAGGGACATAAGTTAACAAAAGCTTTAGTAGATCTGCTTACTTTCCATAGTTTTAAATCCCCTCTCTTCCCCTTGCTTCACAGCAGCAAATAGGAAGGTTTGGGGGGCTGAAGGTGGAATATAGCTTACGCCTGTGATGTCACTTTTACCGAAGTGATGTTCATGTAAATTATGCTTGCTTGTTCAGGTTTTGTGCTCCACAGTATAACTAGAAATATGCTGGAGTAAAAGAAAGCGCTGAATGTTAAAAAAAAAAGTGCTGAGTGTGCAAAAACAGGTACCAAACTGCTACGAAAATTGTCACTGTTTTATTCTACCATATTTCAAATGAAGTGATAAGGACCAGATAAGGAACTGAGCTAGTAAGTGTATTGAAAACCCGAGCCAGTAATGTATTTATTTATTTACTAATTGTTTTATGTAGAGCAGAGATGAGCCAAAGGTGTCTGAGTGAGCACCCAAAAAGGTAGCAGCTATGCATGGTTACCACACGTAGGTCTACTTTACAAATGTACAGAGCCAAATGGAGATAGTAGCAATTATTTGCTTTTAATCATTAAATAAATGTGGTGTTTGGTTGTGTCTGCTACATACACGCCAAAAACGTACAGTAAGAGATGAAAAAGTACACAAGTATTTCCAAATGACAAATAGCTACATGGAGTGTAATGTAGAAATAGAACACATTGACTGAAGGGTAGGCCTGGCGCGTGAGATGGAAACGTATTTCAGATCTTTTTTAAAGATGGCAAAGGATTAAATTGGTCTGCTGACTAGTGAAATTGAGTTTCTGACCTTTGCAATACTTCCAGAGATTGATTGACTGAGTGTTTCGTCCTCTTAAATGTTGGTGTTTCGAGCAGAAAGTTGTCTTTAGTTCTGAGAAGACGTAGACTCCCTGTTAGTTTGTGAATTAATTACTGCTCTTTTCATCGTCTACTCTTTCCCAGCTTGGTAATTTGGAGACTAACCAGCAAAAATAGTGAATCCCCAGGTAATTCTGCACCCACTTGAGAACTAACAGAAGGTTCACAATATTTACGGTTGTAGCTCCAAAAATACCTGATATGTTTTCATAGAGGGATAAAGAGAAACAAATGTGCACTACAATGACAACGAACCTTTTTTTCCTGTCCTTCCAGTTAGCAGCACTTTCATAATTGGGTTTAAAGTGGATGTGAAACCCTAGTGCTTGCCTAGTACACTCAGTAATGTCATAATTAATTTTTAAATGCAGATTTTGCTCCAAACTCCTTTTTTTTTTTTTTTTAAGCAATCCCCAAAATAAAACGTCAGCAGATCATTTCAAAGATCACCATGTTCTTTTCTAAGATTGCTTTTGAAAATAATTTATCAGTTCGTTAAATATTCAAGCAAATATTGTTGTGAATTATTCATATGGACATATTTATTTCTTGATCTCCGTTTTTTAGGCAAGTATGCTACTTTAAATACACTTTAAGAGGAACTCCCACAAAAATACGATTCCTTGAGAAAGTGGTTTCTGGATTCTCCCAAAAAGCTTGTGGACTTTCTACGGCTGGTAACTACTAATCTCTCATTCTAAATCTAATTAAAAATGCAAATACTTCATGTGTTTCTTTTCGGCCTTGAGAAAATATGGTATTCAAAACATTCATTATTTTATTGCAGTCATCTCACACACGCTCATCTTTCACACACATCCCTTTTACAACAGTTAATTAATGAGATATGAATGTTTTATTTATCAGATAATTCATATGGTAAAAATTCTATAACATTTTAGCACGGATTATGATGGAGTGCTATATTTATGCCAGTACATCTACCCTGTATGACTACTTATGCAGTCATATGTTGTAGAGACGCTTCATTGATACTATATGGACATATACAATAAATAACATCTTTAATTTGGGGTAAACATACTGAGCCACCTTGCTTCCTGATGAATTGATTCTTCTACAAGTCCTGAATGCTGCAGATTAATATTTTCTCATTGCTCCTACCCTTTATTGGCAGGTACCTGTTTAAGACTATAATTAATCTGTTCTTCTGACTATATAATAGTTTTGTTGATTTACCTTTCGTGTAGATTTGTGTAGTAGATCTACCCTGTATATTTTTCATTAGTAGCTTCCCTGTGTGCACCTATCCCACGTGGATACCAACGGACAGTATTCTGAGTCACGCTGAGGAGTGGTTTGCCTTTTAAATAAATTATTAATTAAACATTTGTTATATGTTTGTGCCCACATACCAGCTTTGTTTAGTGTATTTTATAATGTTTAATACCTTTAATGTCTCAATTAGGTATTACTATACTTTACACATAGCATAATAACATGGACCATAGAAAGTTAGATAGGATGAGGATGTAGCCTTATGGCTAGAGCGTTCGAACTCGAAGCTGGGGACCCGGGTTTGAGTCTCGGCTACGACACTCAACATCCTGTGATTCTGGGCAAATCACTTAATCTCCCCATGCCGAACAAAAATTAATGTGCCCATTTCTAACGAAGCTGGTGCTCATGTAAAGCGCTCTGATACCCGAAGTCTCGGGTCTAGTTTGCGCTATATAAAATTAAAAAAAAAAAAAAATGACACAAGGTTAAGAGTAAGAAACATCGGAGGTCTGTCAGAAAACTTTAATTCACATCTGTTAAAATACATAAAAGTGCAATAAAAAGAAAAACACACTTTTTGATACTCGTACATCAGAGATCAGAATAAGTTGAAGTGGAGGAATACAAGATGGCCTATTAACAACTTCCTGAAAGAGAAATGGCCAGGTTGAGATCTCATTTTCTCAACACAAAACGATATTGTGAACCAGAAGAAGAATATAAAAAGGTTGACAAACTCACCAATAACAGCAACAAAGGTTAGACAGGTAGCATGTTTCGGCGAAGATGATGTTATTCTTGAATCCTTCTTATCTTCTAAGATGGTTAGCAAGGTGACAATATGTGTGGGTTTGTTTAGGTAGATACCACTGGAGTGAATTTGCATCTGATTCTCATCTCAGTGTGGAGCCAATATAGATTTCTCAATATTGGGGGAAAATGACGGAATTTTCTTCTAGTAGAATTGTCTTGCTGGGGAACGAAGCACAGCTTTGACCAGGGCCAGATGGGGTTGAGGAACACCCATAGGGTGTACAGTTATCAAAGTCTCAATGAGAACCTATTAATGAAGGGGCTAATGTTTTAATTTTGGTAGGTGTTAATAGATGTTTCCTTTTCTTAATTGAGAAAAAGTGGAAATATGCAAATGAGCTTATCTTTTGAAGTGAGGAACGAGGGGGGCCGGGGTCAAGAGTAAAGCCTAGGGTTCCACTATCGTGGCCCTGCTCCATTTAGACCACAGATCTCTGCCACACAGGCAAGGATCACCACATTAAGTGGACGGTCCTCTGCCCGAGTGGCAGGGATCATGATGGACGACTAAATGCTAGAGTCTAAAGTATGCGCAATGTGTTTACCTATGTTTTAGCAAATATTCTTATGAATTCAATCAAAGATGTGAAATTCGTCTAACCCTCATACAATCTTTAAGAATGATCATTGTATGAAGCACTGGTTTACCAGTTCTGTTTTTCTGTTTTTTTACAGGCTGCATGTCAGACATTTTTCAGAACAGAGACTTTTCGGGAGATAATATTACAAGTGTTTTTGCTCCAGATATCCGTACATGCCGGAAGATTTGCACCTACTATCCAAACTGCTTATTTTTTACATTTCTAACAAAAGAATGGAAAGTGCAGTCACAAAGGTAAGAGGAATTATATCAAATGGCAATTCGATATTTTTGCAATCCTAAATGACTCTAACGGTTAAATACATTTATAGGAAAGAAAAAAACCTGCAATCTAGTGTTATGTATTCTGTTAATTGAAATGTGATATACGTTGTTTTGAGTTAAGGTTATTCCAGAAAATCCTTAATAATGTATTTACAATGTTGTTTAAACCCTATTTCTGATACATATACAGCTTTCCATACATATGATCACAATATTGACTTTATACAAGAAAACAATATAAGCAAAAACATATCTCAAACATAAAATCTTGAACATTGGAAATCATCTCTCAAATAAAACAGCACATCTTCCTCTCGCTTTCAAAAAGTACAAGAAGAAGAAGCCATCATAAAGTCTACCATAACTACACACTCTCACTATGATTCAGAACCAAAACTATCCACTGCGAGACACTTGCTGACAACAATCAACGGGTATGTCACAAAAGTTAAATATAACTGACGTGAGTGTGTGAACGTTCCTGTGGGCCTTATAGTTGGTATCATGAGGTTGGTGAAGATATTCTTTTTGGAACCTTGTCTTCTTCTTCCCTACTATGGATTGAGATGGCTGTGCATTGGGTCACAGAGAATTGCATGTCAGTGACATGACAAGTCCCGAGGGTCATCTTGAGTGGCTTGGATTCCTTAAGTGTTCTTGCCTGACTTTCACTAATGCCGGATGGGCTTCTTAAATCACTTGAAGCTATTCAGTGTGATTATGGGATTAGCAATGGTGACTGTGAGTGACCTGCCTTTCTTTCTTACAGCACTGCAGCTCGTGGAAAGGGAAGTTTCTGCATAGCTCCATATTTGATACATATTTTCTCCTTTCATTTGCTAATGAGGAGGCTTACATCTACTATGGTTCTGTGGCCCTAACTCAGTGGTGGAGCAGCCCATAGCCTTCTCTGCAGAACAAGCACATGTGCCTTTTGCCCTGTTGGCTTGAATAAATGAGCATTCCTCCTCTGGGCATCATCCCTGTACTTTGGCCTCCTTTGTGTGCAATTGAGAGTCCTTACGTGTACGTTTTTGTAGCTTGGTGGACTCTGAGTCTCTTTTGGGTAATTACAGTCCCAGCCATTTTGGCATACCCTTGCATTATGGGCGGTGGCCACTTGGTTCCGGGATCTATGATGAATCACTTGGATGTGTGGTTTCCCTAGTTGGAATGGTGGCCTTGTCCCTAGCATTGTGCCCCTGCTCTATCAAATGCTTAAGCTGATGTCTTTCTTGGCCTCCTATTGGGGGTAACTGGTGAATAAATGACTGCATATGTCTCCCTCTGAATGGTGTTGGATATCTTCATTGACATCAGGTGCCTCTTGGCCATCCCTGTCGGAGAGTGGTGCTCTGGAGTAAGCTCTCTCTGTGTGCAACAGTACTCCAGTGAAACGTACCCTCATAACATGTAAAGAACTTTGATACCTTCGGATCCAGCTAGTGCTATATAAAACCCCAAAATAAATAAATCTGCTTTCTACAACAGTGATATTCTTGGTTCTGGCTTTTAATGTTTGCTGTCAGGGTGTGGTCCCTTTCTTGTGGGCATATTTCAATTCTGGTTTGCCAATTCAGTTTGCATGTTCTACCTGGTCCTCTTGATCATGTGTGTTGCCCAGGTGTATGGTTCTCACCCTCTGGGTATTAGTTCCTTCTCCTGCCCTCGTATCTAGGTCCTTCCTGGATGACCTTTACTCAGTTTTCAGGGATTTGTAAAGCGTGGCAAAGCACCTGTGAGTGTCTCAAGGCACTGGAGTTGCTAACTGCTTCATGGTGATCTGTTCCTTCAAACAGCCGGGTCTTGAGTGCTTTCCTGAATTGCTGGATCGATGAGGCAGTCCTGAGCTGCAGGGGAAGGTCATTCAAGGCTTTAGCCAGCAGGTGTGAGTAGGAGCATCCTCTGCTGTTGCTTCCGCAGGTCCGGGGTTGTCTACGAGGAAGAGAGAGGCTGAGTATAGGTGTCTGGTCAGTTGGTGGAAAGTCATATGTTTGTTGAGGTATGCGTGGGTGAACATCTTGAACTGCCATCTTATCTGGATCAGGAGCCTGTGTAGCTTCTTGAGGTGGTGTGTGATGTGGGTCCATCTTGGGGAGGTTGAGGATGAGTCAAGACACTGAGTTCTGTAATGTCTGTACATGCGTTGTTCCATGGCGAGGTGTTGTTCCCAAAGAAGAGCACTTCCGTCTTGTCCGTATTGACCTTGAGACAGTTGTCACTTATCTAGTCAGCGATGTACATCTGTGGAAGCTGGCTCTGGTGGTGGAGGGGTCGTCTGACAGTGAGAGGATGAGTTGGGTGTCATCAGCGTAAGAGATGATCTTGAGTCTGTGCGATCTGACCATGTTGGCCAGGGGGTCATGTACGTGTTGAAGAGGATGGGCCTGAGGGACGACCTTTGGGGGACTCTGCAGATGATTTTCTTGGGTTCCGAGGTGAACGGTGGGAGACAGATTCTCGATGTTTTCTTTGGTGAGGTATGAGGCGATCCATTTAAGTGCATCTCCTTGGATTCCGATGTGGTGAAGTCTGTTGATCAAGATGTGATGAGACAGTGTAGAAGGTGGCTGACAGGTCCAGAAGAATGAGGGCTGCCGTTTCGCTGCGTTCCAGGAGGGACCTTTTGTCGTTGTTGGCAGCAATAAGGGCTGTCTCTGTGCTGTGGATTGTGCAGAATCCGGATTGAGAGGGGTTCGGAAGGTTGTTGTGTTCCTGGTGTTCAGGGAGTTTCTGTTTGATTGCCTTCTCTAGAACCTTCACTGGAAAAGGGAGCGGGAGATGGGCTGGTAGTACTTTATTTCTGCTGGGTCAGAGGATGGTTTCTTCTGCAGGAGCATCAATAAGCATGTTTCCAGTCCTCAGGGATGGAGGATGAGGTGATGGAGGTGTTCAGGACTATCTTGAGTTCTTTGCCAATCGTCTTGCTCCTAAGGTTGAAAATGTGGTTGGGACAGGGATCTGTGGGTGCTCCCAAGTGCACAGAGTTCATGATGGAGATTTTAGCTTGAGTAGTGAGAGGGTCCCAGTGGGGAAGCAGGCGTTCGGGGTTTGGGATTATGGGTGTGAGCAGGTTGATGCTGTCGCCAATAGAGGGCTGGGGTTTGAAGTTTTCATAGATGGCTGAAATCTTGTTGTGGAAGAAGTCCGCCAGGGTGTCACACATGTATTGGGAGGTGGTGATGTTGTTCTTGGTGGAAAACAAATATACTTTTTAAAAACTGTAAGTAAATAAATAAGTACAACTGCAACTTATGAAAAATCAATTCAGTAGAGTTCTCTCACTCTGGACATTTCTTTCTAAATAAAATGTTGCACACTCCACTATTCACAGAGGAATATAATAGAAAATACAGATATAAATGACCTGAAAGGGGTGTGTTTGATTATAATACTGTATATTTGTTTTCTTTTTTAGCTAATGTGTGGTTAACTGTCACCTACTGTGACTATATGAATGGATCCCTTAGACAAGTTCTTAATTAATTCCATTGGAAAGTAACTTAGTTGCGTGTTGATAGAGCTGTATTCAATAATGATGCTGTGATTTTACTTAATTATGCAATGGTTTCATACTTTTCTCTTAGAAACCTTTGTTATTTGAAGACCTCGAGGACTGGTATTCCAACTTCTCCACAAATTACAGAAAATACCCTGTCAGGCTTCAGTCTACTAAGCTGCAAAATACCCACTGCAAGTAGGCATTTTCAAGAATTTAAGATTTTATATTTGAACCTTTTTATGGATTATGAAAGTAATAGTCAATCTACATGTCACAATGTTCTCTTTGTGCTTTCAGTGTGTCCATTGCCCGTTCTCACGGATGCAGAGTTTCTCGGAACGGACTTGGGAAAAATCTATGTTTCAGGAGATAAAGAATGCCAGCAGCATTGCACAGATACAATCCGATGTCAGTTTTATACATATTCTACAACCGCAGAAGCGTGCAGTCAAAACAAGTAAGATTATAAAAAATGTAAGATACATGGCACATGTAGGAAAGAAGATAATGTGACATAATATTTTTTAATTCACACAGATGTAAATGCTCCCTAAGAATGTCTTCTAGTGGTTGGCCAACAGGAATACGGCATGGGAAAGGTGGCATTTCGGGCTTCTCCTCACGGTTATGCAAGGTTAAGACGACTTATGGTAAGCACATCTTTTGTTAACATTATGGCCCATATGTATGAAATTCCAAAATTTCAATTCCCAAATAGTGAATCCGTAGAAATTGCTATTTAGGAATCACAAATTGGAATGTATGTAACCTACGATTTCCTACAGATTCACATTCACTATTAGAAAATCACTAATTAGGAAATTAGCATCTTGGAAGCTCGTGTTTGATTTATAGATACCACTAGCCCTGGTCCAGTCTTGGAATGAATCAAAGGCATGCACAGTGACATCAAAGGGACCTCGTTGCAGCTACAGCTGTAATGTTCACGAAAGACAGGTCTCTTTGTTTATGATGTTTTAAGACCAAGTTCACATTTGATACTGCAGAGCGTTCTGGGAGGTATTTTCCAATCATGAGTAAGCAAAAAACAGCCACTAGGCCAATCCAGATCAGAAAAAACAATATTCCAGTTATTATTCAGAGCTGGAGCCAAGGTGATACTAAGTAAGTCTTTTTCAGAAAAGTGTAGAAATCATGAAGTTGTTGCTTACGGGAAACTGGAGCTGGCGTTGTCTCTGGTTCACTGGGATCAAGAGAGAAGAGAGAAGGTATCAAAATCGATGAAGTTGCCAGATGCAGTTCGATCTAACTTTGGTACCTCAGCAGGTTTTGTTGAACTGGCAGACACCTCCTGTAGAGGCATATTGATGTAGATATCAGTTTAAGGCCAAATTGAAATGTTTCTTCCATTTGTGTTTTGAAGTTATGTTTCAAGAGGAACTAGTTCCATTTCATTGTTGGAAATTCCATCATTTCGTATTGGTGACTCTTCAAATGTTATGAGTCTTACTGTCTGAACTTCCTGTATGGTTGCAAGAGGAGAGCGTCGGCTATCCAGGAGCCCACGAGGCCTACTATTCAGTATCGCCACATAGTGTGGTTTGATCAAATCAATGGAGACAAATCTCTTTTCTCTTTTGCCAGCAAGCGGCAGAAGAAGTACTGTTCTTGCTCCTTCAACAGCCAGGACAGGTACAGGTTTTCTATATGATGGCCCAAATTCTGTTTTGCCCTCAATCTTTTCTCTGACCATATTTCTGACTTTTGGAATCCAGACAGGGCTTGCCATGAACGATTTGACTTCCCCAGTGGCAGTGCGTTTTACTTGCACGTTGCTTTGTATTGCCTGGAATTCATTGAGATCCTGTAAAACCGCCAAACGTTTATTGATGTCAAATGTTCCTCAATCGAGATCAGGTACCCACATCCTCATCCCAAATAGGACCTCATATTAAGGGCTTGTTGGACCCTGTATAAGTGAATGACCCAATTACCACCCAAACCTAATAATCTTGCCATCAATGACTGCTTTAAGTCTCGGTTTTTCCTCTCCACAACCGAATTTCCCTCTGGATGGTACGGAGAGGAGTACCACGATGCAACACTCAAACTACCCATGGCTTCCTTGTAAGCCCTAGAGCTAAACACGGGGCCACAGTCAGAATGTAGTATGCCAACTGCGTATGTCCCTATAAAGACTCGCAAATGTTTTATAACAGTTTGGGAGTCTGCCAAGCGCTAAGGCCATACCCATAGGAATCTAGAGCATGAATCCACTGCTACCAAGATGTACTTGTAAGCCCCATCCAATTGTAGGGGGCCGCAGTGGTCCAAATAGACACAAGCGAGTGGTCTGTCTAATATTAGTAATGGTGTCTGCGCTGGACGTGCCACGGTGGAACCCATCATCTGCTGGCAGATGTCACAATTTAGGACAAAATTCTTTGTCTGTTTAGTTAATGCTGTCCACCAATAGCATTGCTTCAGTAAAGAAACAGTTGCGGTAAGCCCTGTGTGTGCAGAACCTAGACCTTCGTGTGCAGCTAGAATCAAACCTAATCTGCGATCCATGTTAGGTATTACTTTATCCCCCACTCCTGGAATTTGAGTATATGGAATGTGTTGGAAACGCCCACTCCCACTCCGCAGGGTGGTGGTGGACTCCCCGAACACACTGTGGTAGCTTGGCTCGAGTGGTCAGGAAACAGGCGCAGTGCTAAGCATACAATATACCCATACAATAACCATGCGTGCATCCGTTCCAAAAACGACTCTACACCGTAAAAATTATGAAAATATTCTTCTTTATCTTTTTCTCTTAGTTGCTGGTTGGAAAAATAAATAAGACAATCACAATATACAAATTTAAATAGTGCAGGTCAAATAAATACTGGCTGTTTGATGAAATAAATAGGGGTGATCATAAATAACAGGGCATAAATACAAGTGCAATATATACAGACAATTAAATACTTTGAGGCAATAAATACTGTACCAATAAATATTGTACACCATCGAGTCCTGTGGACCTATAAATATAGTGCAGCAATAAATAGGTAAAAATTCAATAAATACAGTACCCCCAATAAATAATTAAAAGTATACAGCCACACTCATGTAATCAGATGACACTTCAATTCTTAAGGGCTGATTTGGCCCAGGCACAGCTTGTAGGGTTGTGGAAGGCTTGAGGGGGGGCTACTCCCTGGCTGAGACAAGGCTGAGGCCTAAGCTGAGGTAGATCAAAGGGGGGAATACCAGTGCCCTGGCTTTCTCTCTCCACACAACCTCTCTAGGTTAGTCCCAGTTCACCCCTTGCACAGTCAGGTTGGTTTCAGCACCTCCCTAGCCCCTTAGAGCAGTCTCTCAGGTCTCCACAGGGCCTTAGGCGCCCTCTACTCCACTTACTGCCCTTTTTCTGATGTTCCGACGCCGCTGGAGTCGTGTCGACGCCGTGAGGCGGTTCCGGTTCGGTCTCGGCGGCCTCGGCACAATGTCAGTTCTTTGACGACGCCGGTAGGCGGTTCCGGTCCGATGTCGGTGGCCTCGGTTCTATCTCGACCCCCGATTCGACGGCGTCGGGCAGTCTCTTCACGATGTCGACTTCGGGCGGCTCCGGTCCGATGGCGCCCTCGGCTCCGATGACGTCAGCCGGCCTGGCCTCGATGTCGACTTCCGGCGACTCCGGGGTGCGATCCTCACCCCCGACCTCCGGTGCTCCTCCTCACAGGCTCCGGGCGACTCCGGAGTGCGATCCTCACTCCCGACCTCCGGTGCTCCTCTACCTCGGTCTCCGACGACTCCGGAGGGCGGACTTCACTCCTCCGATGACGCCGCTCGCTCGACCTCGGTTCACTTCCTCCTCGACCTCTGGTATTCCTCACGACCTCCGTCGGCGCCCTCTCACGACCTCAGGCGGCTCCGGGTACGACGTCTGCTACTTCAGTCAGCGCCGCTTCTCCACCTCGGGCTCCAGGTCTCAGGCTACTCGACGCCGGACTCCAGGGAAACCAGTTTTCAGGTCAGAATCTTGCTGTTTTCTTGGTTCTAAGGCCTGTTCCTGCTGTCCAGGTCCTTAGGATAAGTTTCTTCTGTCTTCTTCCCACACAGGGCTATAGGCTGGGATCCATCAGTAGGGACAAGTATCAAGGGTGGGTTTATGGACCCCACTCCAGGCACAAGTTTCCACCCCTGCTGCTTCACTCCTTCCTCCTTCACTGTTGTGCTCCTCTCTCTTCACCAGTCAGGTGCCAACTGCCAGCTCCAACTGCTAACTGCCTCTCTTATCCTCCCAACATTCTAAACGGTCTCCAACTGTCACAGAGTTCTGGAATCTCCTGGAATGTTCTGGAAGGTGCTGGTAGGTTCCAGTGGATGCTGGTGATGTCACAGGTGGCCACCATTTTGTGCTCCAGGCCCTCAGACAGAAGTTTCAGGGGTAGCTAAAATGGCTCCCTGAATCTGCAGCAACACTAAAAAGTCTGGTGGTTCCCAAAAAGGAAAAATTCAAACAGGGTTTGAGGCAAAAGTGGGACAAAATAAATAATGATGAGGAGGGACCACCCAAAGGGCTGACAGGTCTAACACGCGTCCCCCCCAGCTGAAAGTGGGGAGAGCTACCCAACCCCTTGGGAGTTCTCATCACTAAGGCGGAAATACCTTGAGAGACCGTCTGCATTGGCGTGGTCCACTCCAGGCCGATGTTCCACCTGAAAGTCCATCCCCTGTAGGGAAATAGACCACCTCAACAACTTGGGATTCTCCCCCTTCATTTGCATCAGCCAACGAAGGGGTCTGTGGTCGGTCTGAACCAGGAAGTGCGAGCCAAACAGGTATGGCCGCAACTTCTTCAGAGCCCATACCACTGCAAAGGCTTCACGCTCTATTGCACTCCACTTCTGTTCCCTGGGAAGTAGTCTCCTGGATAGGAAGACCACGGGTTGATCCAGGCCTTCTTCGTTGAGTTGCGATAACACTGCCCCAATGCCATGTTCTGATGCATCTGTCTGGACAATGAACTTCTTGGAAAAGTCTGGGGCCCGTAAGACCGGGGCCTCGCACATGGCTTTCTTCAATTTCTCAAAGGCTTGCTGACAAGCCTCCGTCCAGACTACCCGTCGAGGTTGTTTCTTGGACGTGAGCTCCGTGAGAGGGGCTACGATGGTACCGTACCCCTTCACGAAGCGGCGATAGTATCCCGTGAGGCCCAAAAATGCTCGGACCTCAGTCTGTGTCTTGGGGGGTTCCCAGGCCATGAT
Source organism: Triturus cristatus (assembly GCF_964204655.1). Classification (NCBI taxonomy): domain Eukaryota; kingdom Metazoa; phylum Chordata; class Amphibia; order Caudata; family Salamandridae; genus Triturus; species Triturus cristatus. The sequence goes on from NC_140582.1 coordinate 721,063,957, forward strand.
GGCCTCGATCTTCGCCTGGAGGGGTTGCCCCGTTCCCCTACCCACCAAGTGTCCAAGGTACACTACCGACCCCTGCCCGATCTGGCACTTGCTGGCCTTGATCGTCAATCCAGCTTGTCTCAGGGCCTGGAGAACAGCTTGCAGGTGACGCAAGTGATCCTCCCAGCTGTTACTGAAGACGGCTATGTCATCCAGATAAGCAGCAGAGAAACTCTCCATTCCGGTGAGGATCTGGTTTACCAGGCGCTGAAACGTGGCAGGTGCGTTCTTGAGCCCAAAGGGCATCACACAGAACTGGTAGTGGCCATTGGGCGTGGAGAAGGCTGACCTTTCCCTTGCTCCATCAGTCAAAGAGATCTGCCAGTACCCCGAAGTAAGGTCAAAGGTACTTAGATATTGGGCAGCTCCCAGCCGGTCAATCAATTCATCCGCCCTAGGGATCGGATGAGCATCAGTTTTTGTCACTGAATTCAGTCCCCGGTAGTCCACACAGAACCTCAGTTCTGGTTGGGCACCCGGTGGTGCAGCTTTTGGTACTAACACCACCGGACTGGACCAGGGGCTGCTAGAAGGTTCAATCACTCCTAGCTCCAGCATCTTAGTGACCTCACTATGAATGCTGGCCTTCACCTTGTCTGACATCCGGTAGATCTTGGACTTCACAGGTGGGCTGTCTCCTGTGTCCACGTCATGGACGCACAGGTGAGTCCTACCCGGGACAAGGGAGAACAATGAAGAGTACTGCCCCAGGACCTGGCGACAGTCCTCCTGCTGTTCAGGAGTTAGAGATGGGGAGAGAATCACTCCCTCCACCGACCCATCCTTTTCTTGAGACGCAAACAGATCAGGGAGAGGCTCGCTTTCCACGTCCTCTCCTCCGTCAGTCACCATCATCAAGATGACTTCGGGCCTCTCGTGGTGGGGTTTGAGGCGGTTGGCATGCAGCACCCGCAGGGGCTGACGAGGGGTCTTCAGGTCCACCAAGTAGGTAGCCTTACCCTTCTTCTCCAACACCTCAAAGGGTCCTGACCAGCGATCCTGGAGGGCACTAAGCTCTCCGGGTTCGATCACCCACACCTTCTGGCCAGGCTCCAACTCCACCGGGTGAGCGTTGTGGTCATACCACGCCTTCATCACTGCTTGGCTGGCTTCCAAGTTGTCAGAAGCTTGCTTCCACAACTTAGCCATTTGGCTCCGGAAGGCCAGCATGTAGCTCACCACATCCTGGGGGAGCTTTCTGGGAGTTCTTTCCCAGCCGTCTCTCACCAGGTTAAGAGGTCCGCGTACAGGGTGCCCATACAGAAGCTCGAAGGGGCTGAAGCCCACTCCCTTCTGTGGTACTTCCCTGTAGGAAAAAAGTAAACAGGGTAGGAGGACGTCCCATTTCCTCCGCAGGCTTTCAGGCAGACTTCTGATCATGCCCTTCAAGGTTTTATTAAACCTCTCCACCAGACCATTGGTCTGGGGGTGATAAGGAGTTGTGAACCGGTAGGTCACTCCACACTCCTTCCACATTGCCCGCATATATGCTGACATGAAGTTGGTCCCCCTGTCGGACACAACTTCCTTGGGAAAACCCACTCGGGTAAAGATTCCCATCAGGGCCCTAGCCACAACAGGTGCTGTTATGGTCCTCAGAGGTATTGCCTCTGGGTACCGTGTGGCATGATCCACCAGAACCAGGATAAACCTGTGACCAGCTGTAGTTGGTGGATCTAATGGACCCACAATGTCGATGCCCACCCTTTCAAAGGGGGTGCTAACGACAGGGAGTGGTTCCAGGGGAGCTTTCAGCTTCACCCCTGTTTTCCCACTGGCTTGGCAAGACACACATGTCCGGCAGTAGGTATCGGACGACACTTTCATCTGAGGCCAATAAAAGTGTGGGACAAGACGGGCGAAGGTCTTGTCTTGCCCCAGGTGTCCTGCCAATGGTATCTCGTGAGCCAACTCTAAAAGGAAGGCTCGATAACGTTGAGGAACTACCAAGGCTCGTGACGATCCATGTAGGGGTGCCTTGGGTTCACTGTAGAGGAGGCCATCCTCCCAGTAAACACTGTAGTTCCCTTCAACGTTCCCTGCTGCCTGGGCTTCGGCCTGTCGCCTCAGCCCCTCAAGGGTAGGGCACTCCCTCTGGCCCTGGCAGAATTCCTCCCTGGACGGGCCTCCCTCCACGTGCCACTCGGCCGGGATGGGTAGGTCCTCCAGGTTGGTAACGTCCCCCTCCGCAGACTCCTGGTCCACCACCTCCGGTGGCCTATCCGTCCTACGGGGTGGAGACGCCGAGGCAGGCTCCTCCTGTCCTCGGTTCTTCCCTTGACTGGCAGCTGGCTGGGCCTTTGTTCCAGGCTCCAGCCGGAATGAACTCCCTCTTCGGGTAGTCTCGGACCTTGTGCTAACACAGGCCCAGTCAGGTGTACCCAGCATCTCGGTGTGAGTCCGGTATTCCACCTCCTTCCAAGCGTTGTGCTCCATGTCATTGCCCAGCAGACAATCGACTGGCACGGCAGGGCTTACGGCAACTCGAAGTGAACCTGCAACCCCCCCCCATTCAAAGGGAACCTCGGCCACTGGATAGTGACCTGTTCTGCCGTCAGCCATCGCGGCTGGGTGGAGTACATCGGGAATTACCTGCTCTGGAGACACCAGTTGGCTACGCACCATAGTCATACTGGCTCCTGTGTCTCTCAGAGCCTCCCCTCTTTGGCCGTTGATGGTGATCCACTGCCCATACTTTGCGGTATTTGCGGGCACCTGGATCTTAGGAACCATCTCCCGTTCTCCCAGGGACACTAGAGTGACACCCGCCCACTCCCTTCCCTTAGTTAAGGGCATCTCCTCCCCGAGCACTACACTAGCTACTCCGGGGGGCTTTCCTCCAGTGGGAGGGGGTGATCGTTTCTGACACTTCGGATCTCCTTTATAGTGTCCAACGCCACCGCACTCATAGCAATGGACAACCCTTGGCTGCTGACTCTGGCCAGGATTAGGGTTTCTGGGTGGGTTAGCCTTAGAGGTGAATCCTGTTCCCTTCCCTTGGAAGTTATTTTGGGGGCCTTTGGAGAACTCCTTTTTCTTTTCCCCTCCTTCTTTCTTCTGGGGGGCGCCCTGTCCGGCCTTTTGAGTATCCCCTCCAGTCCCCCTTGTGGACACCCGGGTACTAGCCCAAATGTCCGCCTCCTCAGCAAGCTTCCGGGGGCTGGTCAGCTTGCTATCCACCAGGTGTTGCCGCAGTTCAGGGAAACATTTCTCGAGTAGGTGTTCCTTCAGTACTAGGTCAAACAGCTCCTCGTAGTTCCTTACTTCACTGCCCTGAATCCAACCTTCCAGTGCCTTCTTTGCATAGTCCAGGAAGTCCACCCAATTCTGTGTGCCCAGTTTGTGACTACCCCTGAACTTCTGTCTGTACTTTTCAGGTGTTAGTCCAAACTTTCTGATGAGCGCCAGTTTCATGGTGGGGTAGTGGGTCTGCTCCTCCTCTTCGAGGGCCAATAAAGCATCCCTACCAGCTGGAGGCATGTACCTATACAATCCTCCTCCCCAATACTTCACTGGAACCCCATGGGCCCTCAACGAGACCTCATAGGCTGCTAGCCACTTGGCGATGTCGTCACCCGCCCCATAGCTAGCTACTATGTCCTTTGGCAGGTAAGGTTTGGATTCCCTGGTGGTTTCTTGGTCTTTGCTGCCACCATTAGGAACAGTTGGTGCCCCAATTCTTAGGATCTGAAGCTCTATCTCTTTCAGTCTTATCTCATGAGCCATCCTCTCCTTCTCCGTCTCATGAGCCAACCTCTGTTCCTCCTTCTCCTTCTCCAGCTTTGCTAAATCCCATGTGAGCTGTCTTTTCTCTCTCCGATCTGCTAACTCCACGCTGGATAAGCCCCCGCTAGAGACAGTGCTGCCCTTCCTAGAAAGTGTCCTGGGCCCTGCTGACAGGTTCCCCACCTCAGGTTGGTACATCTCAGCCCCCTCGGGGTCAGGCTCTCCATCCCTGTCTTCCTCCTCAGCCTTGCTTTCTCGGCGTGCCTCCCCCCAAGCCCTTAAGCTGGTTTGGAGTGCACCCTTCTTTGCTCCTGGGGGACAGTACACCCCCTCCCGCTGGCAAAACTCCCTGAGTTGGGCCACAGTGTACGTTTCTAGATTCTCTAGTACAAACTCCATCTTGCCCACTCAGGTTAGAGGACAGGTTTTGTGCAGTAACAATGTAGGGTGGTACCTTTAGTAATACCTCCTCCCACCACCAGAGTAAATTTGGAAAAAACAAAAACCCACAATTAGGAAGGCCGCTCTTGAGAAAACTCCCGGTGTAGGCCTATGGACTACCCACAGTTATTGTTGAGTATATGTAGGCACAGCTCTATCCCACCGCTGAACACCAATTTATGTTGGAAACGCCCACTCCCACTCCGCAGGGTGGTGGTGGACTCCCCGAACACACTGTGGTAGCTTGGCTCGAGTGGTCAGGAAACAGGCGCAGTGCTAAGCATACAATATACCCATACAATAACCATGCGTGCATCCGTTCCAAAAACGACTCTACACCGTAAAAATTATGAAAATATTCTTCTTTATCTTTTTCTCTTAGTTGCTGGTTGGAAAAATAAATAAGACAATCACAATATACAAATTTAAATAGTGCAGGTCAAATAAATACTGGCTGTTTGATGAAATAAATAGGGGTGATCATAAATAACAGGGCATAAATACAAGTGCAATATATACAGACAATTAAATACTTTGAGGCAATAAATACTGTACCAATAAATATTGTACACCATCGAGTCCTGTGGACCTATAAATATAGTGCAGCAATAAATAGGTAAAAATTCAATAAATACAGTACCCCCAATAAATAATTAAAAGTATACAGCCACACTCATGTAATCAGATGACACTTCAATTCTTAAGGGCTGATTTGGCCCAGGCACAGCTTGTAGGGTTGTGGAAGGCTTGAGGGGGGGCTACTCCCTGGCTGAGACAAGGCTGAGGCCTAAGCTGAGGTAGATCAAAGGGGGGAATACCAGTGCCCTGGCTTTCTCTCTCCACACAACCTCTCTAGGTTAGTCCCAGTTCACCCCTTGCACAGTCAGGTTGGTTTCAGCACCTCCCTAGCCCCTTAGAGCAGTCTCTCAGGTCTCCACAGGGCCTTAGGCGCCCTCTACTCCACTTACTGCCCTTTTTCTGATGTTCCGACGCCGCTGGAGTCGTGTCGACGCCGTGAGGCGGTTCCGGTTCGGTCTCGGCGGCCTCGGCACAATGTCAGTTCTTTGACGACGCCGGTAGGCGGTTCCGGTCCGATGTCGGTGGCCTCGGTTCTATCTCGACCCCCGATTCGACGGCGTCGGGCAGTCTCTTCACGATGTCGACTTCGGGCGGCTCCGGTCCGATGGCGCCCTCGGCTCCGATGACGTCAGCCGGCCTGGCCTCGATGTCGACTTCCGGCGACTCCGGGGTGCGATCCTCACCCCCGACCTCCGGTGCTACTCCTCACAGGCTCCGGGCGACTCCGGAGTGCGATCCTCACTCCCGACCTCCGGTGCTCCTCTACCTCGTTCTCCGACGACTCCGGAGGGCGGACTTCACTCCTCCGATGACGCCGCTCGCTCGACCTCGGTTCACTTCCTCCTCGACCTCTGGTATTCCTCACGACCTCCGTCGGCGCCCTCTCACGACCTCAGGCGGCTCCGGGTACAACGTCTGCTACTTCAGTCAGCGCCGCTTCTCCACCTCGGGCTCCAGGTCTCAGGCTACTCGACGCCGGACTCCAGGGAAACCAGTTTTCAGGTCAGAATCTTGCTGTTTTCTTGGTTCTAAGGCCTGTTCCTGCTGTCCAGGTCCTTAGGATAAGTTTCTTCTGTCTTCTTCCCACACAGGGCTATAGGCTGGGATCCATCAGTAGGGACAAGTATCAAGGGTGGGTTTATGGACCCCACTCCAGGCACAAGTTTCCACCCCTGCTGCTTCACTCCTTCCTCCTTCACTGTTGTGCTCCTCTCTCTTCACCAGTCAGGTGCCAACTGCCAGCTCCAACTGCTAACTGCCTCTCTTATCCTCCCAACATTCTAAACGGTCTCCAACTGTCACAGAGTTCTGGAATCTCCTGGAATGTTCTGGAAGGTGCTGGTAGGTTCCAGTGGATGCTGGTGATGTCACAGGTGGCCACCATTTTGTGCTCCAGGCCCTCAGACAGAAGTTTCAGGGGTAGCTAAAATGGCTCCCTGAATCTGCAGCAACACTAAAAAGTCTGGTGGTTCCCAAAAAGGAAAAATTCAAACAGGGTTTGAGGCAAAAGTGGGACAAAATAAATAATGATGAGGAGGGACCACCCAAAGGGCTGACAGGTCTAACAGAATGTTATTTGCATCTAACTTGCAGGAGTACTTAAGTGGAAAGCCTTTCGGTAAGTCTGTGCTGTTTTTGCATGAAGCAGTGATAGCTACCATTATCTGTCCGTCTATTCTCGTTTTTGCACGAGTGATTGCAGCTACGGCAGCAGTTTGTACTACCCCCTTTGCAGCTTCATCAGCCAATGAATTCCCTTTAACGTGAATGCCATCACGTTGATGACTCAGCGTGTGTATCACATGAGCTCTTGGTAGTTCATTTTTCAACTCAGCTACCTGTTCCCATAGCATTTTATGCTTGATTGTGCAACCTTTTGAGTCTTTAAACCCATTTTGACCCAGTAGTGAAGATATTCATTGTAAGACTGGACACAGTAAAAAGAATCGCACACAATCAGTGTGGGGAATTCTCGATCCATATTTATTAGTGCCAGTAAAAGGGCTCTAAGTTCTGCCAGCTGAGCCGTGCAGTCTCCTAGAGACTGTGTCTTTGTATCGCTGGGATGGAACTTCCTGTCCTGCATACGACCCTTTACAAGCGCACATGTGGCACTGTATTGTTGTTTACTTCCTACGGCCGGCTGAGCAGATCCGTCAGTATAAATGATATATTCATACTCATCTAGAGTCATTATTTCATTTGGTAGAGGATATTCTTGTTCATATTGCAGGAATGCTTGTGTTTTTAGACAAGGGTCATATCTGTATTCTACATCCGTTGCATTGAGAGAATTAGCCCATTGTTTCCATCTTGGATATAAGGCTTTAGCATTAAGAATGCTTGCCTTTGTAGCAGCCTCTAAGGCTTGTACCGGAGTTACGACAATTATTCGTTTCCCCTGAGCCAGTGCTTTTTCTCTTACTACAGCGGTCTGTACTGCTGTAAGTATTTTTTTCTGTAGAAGCAAAGCGCATTTCAGCGTTTGTGTCCAAGTGTGATTTGTAGCTATGGGAACCATTTCTCCTTCATTGAAGGTTAGGTAAGTGTACCCAGATTGACCCACTATAACACGGATCACCAGGTTGCAGACATTTATGCGTGTCTGCAAGTGTTTTGAAGGTATGTCAGCTTTTAGGGAACAAAGGACATCTATGTGTCCCTATGTCCAATGCCTAACTGAAAAAATCTGATTAAGTTGTAGAAAGGTTTTACTCTTTCTACGTAATCCAAAATGTATGTTCTGCCAAAATTTAAAAATCCCAATATTTATTGTCAGTTCTTCAAAGATTTGGGAGGTTGGAGCAGAGCACACTTTTCAAGAAAGTTAGCTGCCAGGTTTTTTCCTTCACTTGATAGATCATATCCCAAAAATAGCACATTGAGGTGGGCTATTTTTGATTCTTTAAAGTTGAATTTGTAGCCCTCAGAGGCGAACCCCAAAATTATGTGGCTCACCCTGGTCAATTGATCCTTTAAGTCATCATCCATCAGATAAATATCATCTACATAGGACAATGCCTCTTCATCCAAATTCTGAAGCAATTCTGTTACCCTAGCGGAGAACAACCCACTGCTATTCTTATACCCTTGGGGGAGTCGACAAAATTGAGTGGAAAAACCTAGCGCTGAGAATGCTGTCAAACATCTGCCTTCAGGCACTATATTTTGGCAGAAAAATCCATTTGAGATGTCTAATGTGGTTTTGTATTTGTGCCGCACAATGTTATTCATTAATGCGGCACTGTGTGCATTCTGTACTGCAAATGTTTTAGTGCATGTGTTCAGATGTCTATAGTCTAAAACTAGATAATACAAATAATCTGGTTTCAAAACGGGAAACAAAGGATTATTCTTTGCAGAGATGCAAGGTTCTATTACACCCTGGTATTCAAGTTGAGCTAAGATCTCCCTGACATGTTTTTTTGCTTCTTCTTTTATTGAGGACCGTCTCTGTGGAGTTGGACTAGTTTTTACTGGGATTATATGGTGAGGTGACTCAGCATCTCACCCAACATGGTTGCGTTATAATGCTGGAGCAAGGGCTACTGCCCACTCCTACGCATATGTATGTTTTAAGTATATTGGAACGAGGTTGGAAAAAGCCATTAAAATTACCGTTTCTCCCTTTGGGCAATCCATAACAATTTCAGGCGGCTAATCTTTCTCAACTAAGAGGATGTCATAGCTGTAAGTCAAGTTCTCCCAAAATAGACTTTTAATTTTTCCGGGTTAGTTCCACTCCATTTGGAGTGTTATCTCATGTAATATGTGGTACTTATGTGGGACACTTACCCTTGTATCAGGTGTTTCCACTGTGATATGCTCATTCAACTCCGCTGTCTCCAGAAATTCCATCAGGTTCTGGCGAGCTTTTGTTACTTCTGCTGCACTGTCTAGCATCATCCGAGCCCATTCCGAGTGTTCAGAAGTTCAGTCCTCAGAATTCTAGGCATGTCTAACTTGAAGACCTGCTGCTTTCTTCTTTTGAAATTGAGGTTTTGATTTTGGATTGTCTTCTTTTTTGGAAGAATAGTCTGAAGCACGTTGCGTGTCTCTGGACTTTGTACGCACTTCTTGTCTGTGTTCTGACCGTCCTTCCCTCTCTGAGTTTTTTGATGATCCCTGAAAGGGACGAGAGGAACGTGTATCAGTATCCTGATACCTGTCACTTTTTTAGTGTTATCTCTATTCCTAAGGTTGTAACTCCTTTTGGTGGGCTCCTGTTGAGAAGACCCACTCCTGGAGTGAGATCTACTTTTTTGTTTTTTATTGGTATCATCTAATTTCTTCTTCAACGAATCAGGTGCTTTCTTGGTGTTATCCTTTTCAGGACCACCCAGGAGTTGAGCTTTTGTTGCTCTAGCTGCCAGGCTATCTCTACCTAATTCGGCATAGGTGTCTACGATAATTTTAGGTAATTCGTGTTCCTGTTGTAAAGGGGTTAATTCCCTCAGGAGTTGGCGTATTGCCACTGCTGCTACATACCCTTTAATGTTAGCTAATATGATAGCTGATAGCTGGGCAAAAATTTCTAATAATGTCATCCCTAAGTTCAGAGCCGGTTCTGCTCCATACTCTTTCTGTATTTGTCTTAATACATCTGGTATTTCTGCTAATGATGGGATACCATGATTTCTGGTATATATGGCAGCGAAAACTGTACCCCAAGTGGTACAATCCTCTATATGGGGAGCTATCCCCCTTGACAAGCAGATTGTTAGAATTCTGTGTTTTTCTTGAGGGCTTGTGTGTGGAAATATTGTCTCTAGCTCTGGTATTTTTTGCGCTATCCAGAATGGCATTTGCTCATGTCTAGTGGGCATTTGACCAATAACAGCATGTAGTGTTTGTGGTGTAATTTTAGTTGTAGATCCCTGCATTTGTCCTGTTTGTGTAGCGCTTGTTGGCTGAAGTGTGAGTGTTCTCATCACAAACTGTGTCAGGTTTCTGTAAAGTTTTAATTTTTCTTTATGAAGTGGACATAAGTCTGCCACTGGCATTGAGTCAATGTCTGGATGTGGTGTGTTAGCCGCAAGGACTGGCCAAGTGGCTCCGTCTCTTAAGAGCGGACGAGTCTTACTTTGTCTTTTGTGTGGGGGAGGGCGCCTTTAAACCAGTTTATGTGCTCCTGGTAGGTGAGCGTAATTTTATCAATGTCCTCATATGGACAGAATTCATCTGGTGTTTCATCTTCAGTGTAAGAATGAATTGTATTTGATTGTGCATCTGCTTGTGGGAATTTAACCCATGAATAGAATACCTCTTTTCTGTATGGCTCGTTAGCCTCAATCAAAAAGGTTACTGTCCCACCTCTAGGTGTGACTCCATAGTCTGCTATTTTTAAAGTAAGGGCAGTTCCAACATGTTCTGAAATGTTGATTTCCCCCTCCTGTTCTTCCCTCCTCACTGCGGCTTCACGTTGTGGTGGCACAGCGGCATCTTCGTCAGCCATTATATTGAAGAAGGAAATTTTTCAAGGAAACTGAGATAAGGTTTTATGCACAATAGGAACAATTTGTCCTTCAAGCCTGATAAACCTACAGCTAATACATAGGATATGCCTACTCAGCTGTGGCGGATTGTTCCCATCCCACTCCAGACGTCTCTGGGTAAATGTGAGTAGGGGTCTCTGAGAACAGCACGACTGAACTACTCAGATTTTTTGTTAAATAAGTGCCAAACCAATGTTGGCAGTGCCATACCGTGTAGGTCCTATAAAGCTATATAGGAACTGCATGTTTAGACAACATACACTGTAGGATTGGTGTCCGGACTGATTCTAGACACCCCCACCAGGTATGTTAGCCTGTATACCAGCTAGCTCACAGTGCCACTAGAGACCCCTCTTACGAAGGGGAGAATAGTTCTTGGCAACTATCGAACATGACAAACCTGATCCCTCAGGATCACGGAAACAGTACGATACTTTTCGCTCAGTCACTCGTGCTCACTTTGTCTTAGAGAGATATACAGAATAAATGGTGGGGATGTTTTTTAATAAGCATTTATTGAACCAGCGTTAATCTAGTGTAAAATAGGTGCGCTGAAACAACCATTAGACAGAAACATATAAATGATTAGAAGCACTAACAGAGTAAAAGGATGGTAGATTTCTACCATTGTGCTAAAACAATGAATACAGGCAAGTATATAAGTATATAAAATACATGACAGCAGTAAATGCGTACTCCTACGATGTGACCTAACTAGATCCTCCTACGTGTACCTAGCATGAATGCAGGTGTAAAAGCCAAGAATCCCTCTAGGATAAAGTCAACCCCACTACCTGAAGTGAGAGACTGTGGGACCCGGTCTTGGTCTCGGGATGTACATCCCGCAAGGGATTTCAGACCACTGCGAGCTGGAGTGTCTGTGTGCAGGAGCCTCAACATCTCGCGTCAGTGTGTCGGCATGGAAGTGATTTTCTAATCTGACTACCACAGCAAGATATAGTGTTTATATACCCAAAGTGGTAACCTCAGATGTTCTACCTTGCTGTGTCATGTTGGATTTAGGATGGAAGGAATGACCCCTATACATAGTTATTATGCAGGAGATGGTAGTCCGGCTGAGTTTCCAAGAACACTCATGCATAATGGATTAGGCTAGTTTTCAGGGAAAACTCTACATCCTGTAAGCAGTATCATAACTAGGTAGTTCCAAGAACCGTTATGTAGTTTAGTGGTAGGGGAGAATATAGGTGAAAGGTTAGGTGACTACCTGAGCCTATATATGGGTACCTATATGAAACATAACAATTCCTCACACTGAGCATTGTGGATATGGTGCTCTCGGAGACTGGTGGGGGTTCCACCATGTCCTTAAGGTGAGAAAAAATAGTTTTGGTGGGATTACTGATATTATTTATTTTGTTCAAGAAGTACGTGGCCCTAGCCTTAAGAATCAATTTATGGTAGGCCTTAATAGCGTCTCTGTACTGTGTTTTCGCTATGGGTTCATTAGATCGTGCCCTGGCTCATTCTAGGACCTTGCTATTCTTCCTAGCTAGAGTCAGGGACTCATCGAACAAGACGTCAGCCCGGCGATCTTTTAGGATGGGTCAGTTTGGCAGGAATGCACTTGTCCAGTGCTTGGATGATCCAGCCAAGTAAGGAGATATTAGCTGTCTCTATGTTAGAGGGAAGTTCAGATCTCTGAATACTTCGGGCAGTCCAGAAATTATTTGAGTCAAGTTTGTGCCAAGGACGTTTGTTCAGAGGATTATGGAGGAGCTGTAATTTAGAGCCTATAAGGCTTATACATAAGGAATTAAGGGATTGGTCGGTCCATGTCATAGGAAGAGTGGCCTGAGCCTCTAAAGAAGGAATATTGGAAAAAACAGGGTTAAGGAGATGTCCAGCCAGGTGCGCAGGCCCTGAGACCAATTGAGACACTTGACATGCTCATTGGCAAAGTAGCCACTGGCACCCTTACTGGCAAAATCATTGGGGTGGGCAGCCGCCAGAGAAAGGTAGCATTAGAGGGACCATCTGAAACCATTGCATTTGGCGAGAGAAAGCTCAGAGTGGGAGAAATTCAAATTTTCATGTTGGGTTCCATGCTAGGTACAGTTGGTACTGGTCAGCTAGGATCTTCAGGAAATATGGACTCTTGCAGCCTTTGGTGACCCTGTTGACACACAGGTCAGCCACCTGACTGCTGTAGTCCACTTCTTTGTCCTGGGTACAAGAGGAGGGAGGTAGAGTCTTTCTGAGTGTAACATGTGAGTCCAGCCACTCACCTGAAATCCAGGACTGTCTACAGGGGCGATGACTGTTCCCCAGTCCTCCTAGAACACCTCTCAGCGGTGCTGGAGTAAACAGGAGCCCTGGTAGGTGTCCCAAGAGGAAAGGGGATTTGGACGAGAAAGAGAGAAAAGAAAGAGACATAGCTACTCTTCTACTGTCACTGGCCAGCCAGGATCGAAACTCTGAGACTGTGAGAGTAGCACCTTTTGTACATTAGGAATAAACATGGTTGATTTTAATTAAACAGTAGTGATAGTGTAAGTAAAAATTATTTATGCATATCTATTTCTGCTCCACAACCTTCAATTACCTCTATTAACACAGGTGTGAGAAACTTGTTACACGCTCTCTCATCTCATGGATCTGGGGACCTATGTAACTTTAGATATAACAACTGAATTTTCTGAAAGACACAAACAATATATTGTATTATTCTAACAAATACCAGTTATTCAGTTTGTAGTGATATGCCTTCATTCTGAAACTCTCCCACCTGAATATTTGTGAAAACATCGTGATATCAAATGATCACAGTGGTAATTGTCTTTGGTGCATGAGGAGACTTGTTAATTATGGTGTCCAAAGTTCCAACATAAAGAACCCAAAAGCGAATGTTAAAAAAGGTTGAAATATCAATGTCAATGTTGTCCACAAAAAACTACTGTAGAAATAACACACTGTCAATGTTGTCTACAAAAACTACTGTAGCCATAACAATGAGCGAAGAGTCTTTGACTTTTAAAATAACTAAACAAAAAGGAAAACAGCTTCCTCCAATGACACAAAAACTGGCAGCTCAAATAATAAAAACACACTGAGCAGGCCTCGGGATAAAAATAGAAATGTTCACTTAGCTTTTAAAGTTCTGAATTCTGTCTCCGTGTAACAAGCTCGCAGGAGTCCTTGAGAGCTTCCTCCAATGACATACAAACTGGCAGCTCAAATAATAAAAACACACTGAGCAGGCCTTGGATAAAATAGAAATGTTCACTTAGCTTTTAAAGTTCTGAATTCTGTCTCCGTGTAACCAGCTGGGAGGAATCCTTGAATATTTCAGGAATAGGAAACTCATCTCTGGTAGCAGAAGGAAATATTCACACCTAACTCAAGACATGGTGAAAACAAAAGCCAAGCACCAAGTGCTGAAGGAAATTTCTATTTATAGCTTCTTGACAGGGCGGTGCTGAGCATGTTTCACAACGTGCTTGACAACATTAATATTCGACGTGTCTAGGACCACAAGAACACACTATATAATAACCAATCCAATCCAACAAGCTTTATTCGATGTCAAGTCATAAAAGCACAATACATTTATTCAATACAAACTCCATAAAACACAATATATATATATATATATATATATAATTACCTACTGGCGGTCGCCAGTAGGTAGTTATAGTTAGGACCCCTTTTCCATAGGAAAACCTCAACATTCTATTTTGAATAACTTTGGCGCCGGTCGATGAATCCTCGCAAATTTCTCAAAATAGGTGGGGCGCTACGCTCCGCTCCTACCCTGAAAGTCTCGGGGGGGATCCGTCAAGCGGGGGCTGAGATAAAAGGGGGGTCCCAAAACGCGTTTTTCCCATGCATTTTTCCATAGGACCTTTAGAACGAGCTACAGCCCGAACGGCTGAACAGAATTACTCGAAATTTGGCAGAGAGGTAGTCCCTAGGTCAAGGAAGTGCCTTTTGTAGGTTTGGTGTAAATCTGTTCAGTAGATTCTGAGAAAATAGCCTTTAAATCAATATATATATCTGAGCCCGCTTACGGTACGCTTACCGTACGCTTACCGTAAGCGTACGGTGGCGTGCGCGAGCGCGATTCTGATTGGCTCTTAGATCTTAGTAAACATTCGAATCGGCCGAAACCAGGAAGCGGCGGCCGCCATTTTGTGTATTTCACTCTGAAAAAAAGAGTGAAAACAAGAAAAGGGGGCAAAGAGGAGAGTTACAGACCCCCTTACATTTGTGAGGGGGTCAAAGAAGGACTGTAAAGTACAAAGAAAACATTTATTGATTTTTTAAAAAATCACGGGGTACGCGTACGGTGAGCTTACGGTAAGCGTACGGAAGAAAAAAATGGCGTGCGCGAGCGAGATTCTGATTGGCCCTAAGATCTTAGTAAACATTCGAATCGGCCGAAACCAGGAAGCGGCGGCCGCCATTTTGTGTATTTCACTCTGAAAAAAAAGAGTGAAAACAAGAAAAGGGGGCAATGAGGAGAGTTACAGCCCCCCTAACATTTGTAAGGGGGTCAAAGAAGGACAGAAAAGTACAAAAAAAACATTTATTGATTTTTAAAAAAATCACGGGGTACGCGTACGGTAAGCGTACGGTAAAAAAAAATAAAAAAAAATAAATGAAATGCCGATTTAAGAGTTTAGATATTAGGGAGCTCTAAAAAGAGCTGTTGTGTTTATGAAGTCATTTTTTTAGTGGTACCTACAAGTAAGTACCGATGCAGAGTCTAAGGTTCAAAAGGAAGACTCTGTTCCCTTCATCATTGAAGTGCACACCATCTCCTCTATAAATGTCTTGTATGTCATAACGCAAGTTGTTGTGGTAAATGGCACCCATACCATAGTCACGGAGGAAAGCAGAAACAGATTTGTTGACGTGCTTTCTTGCTTTGTCAATCTGTGGACAGAAATGATTGGACCAGTTCCATTTTTGCCTTTGGCATATGTTGGAAAACACAAAGGCAGTTTTAGGGAAAAGTGAAAACAGTTGTGCAAAGGTGTCCTTCATAAGCATTTCCAGACCTACCCCAGTCAAAGTGCCTAGGTCATTGCCACCACAGTGCACTATTATGAGGTCAGGGTGTTGGATTTGCATGAAGGATTTCACCAATGGCATCAATTGGTGCCACTTTAACCCTCTCTGACCAATCCATTTAATGTCTACATTTGGCAAAGCAAGGTCTCTCACCATATCTGTTTTCTCTGCAAACTTTTCACTCCAGAAGACATAGCTGTGCCCTACAATCCACACTGTGAACATCTTCAAAGGAGAACTGGATGCACTCAGGAGGTGTCTTTCAGTAGAATGGCAATATGAAAAGAAAGACAGTTTGGAAATGGAGGCATACATATTTTTTTCAAAACAAAAAGAACTGATTGGCTGTTTCATACCATTCTAGAATAAAAACTAGGCTGTATGTGTAAATTAATAGAAGCATGTTTTGTATTGGTACAAAAAAATGTGTAACCAAAGAACAGTACTATGGATTTGCTGTTAGGTTTGAAAAGTCAAGCACTCTTGCTCTGTGGAATTGAAACATTGTTTGGCGAACTTCTGACCTAACTCAACACAGCAGTGTTCCATGAGCTGTTGCTATGGTAGCAGGCAGAAGTCAAGTTGGGGGAAGGGTACTAGGCAGAAGTCAAGTTGGGGGAAGGGTACTTTTGGAAAAGGGTTGGTTTTCAACCAATAGAAATGTGTGATTACATTTGAAAAAAAGGGGGAAGCACTGAGATTTGAAACTTACATGTATATGTGTGGAAAAATAGAGGGAAAGTTTGCCATTATCTGGTTCTGCTGAGAGGAGAGAGGTGAACACAACAGAGATCCTGGCTCTGATAATCTGCTGTTTGAGTGTCACATTTCTTTCACAACTAACTCATTTTAAAGGTGAGTTTAGAGTTTGAGAGGGGATGTATGTGGTAACTTAAGAAATGAATAATAGAAATGGAAATTGTTTTTGTTGTAGTTGCGTTTATCATTTTCTGTTTTGGGAGAAATTTAAATGTGAGGAACATGTAAAATAATATGGAGTATGTTTTCACAATAAATTAAGGTGTACTGGAAAAAAAAAGAATAGTTTAAGGGTTTGAGGTTGGACTCAGTAATGCAAATACATTCAGCATCACTAAGGCTGGTTGCCCTTGCTGGAGTGTAGGCAGTCACCGAGAATACACATGGTGGTGGTCTGAAAAAGCAGTTTGGACATGTGCATTTAAATAAATCAAAAAAAGTGGTTTCATAATGTGTCAGTCTGTAAAAGTGATTTTCACTTGCCCCGAAAAAAAAGAGCAGTAAGTGTGCTTTCAAATTGGCAAAGAAATTTCGTTTTGGGACTAATGTGAAAACATGACTCTGTGTGCAGAGAGGAATTATAGGCAGAGATTTATTGCGTATTGCTCTGGTGATTTCACAGTTGCATTAGATGGAAAGGGGGAGCGAATTTTTGGGGGAAGAAGCAGACTCTTAGCACACACCCATGTGCTTGCCATGTATAATCATGCACAGTATTTACAAGCGAGTGGGGTTTTCAGGTTTCAGTCTGTAATGCAAATACATTCAGCATCACTAAGGCTGGTTGCCCTTGCTGGAGTGTAGGCAGTCACCGAGAATACACATGGTGGTGGTCTGAAAAAGCAGTTTGGACATGTGCATTTAAATAAATCAAAAAAAGTGGTTTCATAATGTGTCAGTCTGTAAAAGTGATTTTCACTTGCCCCGAAAAAAAAAGAGCAGTAAGTGTGCTTTCAAATTGGCAAAGAAATTTCGTTTTGGGACTAATGTGAAAACATGACTCTGTGTGCAGAGAGGAATTATAGGCAGAGATTTATTGCGTATTGCTCTGGTGATTTCACAGTTGCATTAGATGGAAAGGGGGAGCGAATTTTTGGGGGAAGAAGCAGACTCTTAGCACACACCCATGTGCTTGCCATGTATAATCATGCACAGTATTTACAAGCGAGTGGGGTTTTCAGGTTTCAGTCTGTAATGCAAATACATTCAGCATCACTAAGGCTGGTTGCCCTTGCTGGAGTGTAGGCAGTCACCGAGAATACACATGGTGGTGGTCTGAAAAAGCAGTTTGGACATGTGCATTTAAATAAATCAAAAAAAGTGGTTTCATAATGTGTCAGTCTGTAAAAGTGATTTTCTCTTGCCCCGAAAAAAAAAGAGCAGTAAGTGTGCTTTCAAATTGGCAAAGAAATTTCGTTTTGGGACTAATGTGAAAACATGACTCTGTGTGCAGAGAGGAATTATAGGCAGAGATTTATTGCGTATTGCTCTGGTGATTTCACAGTTGCATTAGATGGAAAGGGGGAGCGAATTTTTGGGGGAAGAAGCAGACTCTTAGCACACACCCATGTGCTTGCCATGTATAATCATGCACAGTATTTACAAGCGAGTGGGGTTTTCAGGTTTCAGTCTGTAATGCAAATACATTCAGCATCACTAAGGCTGGTTGCCCTTGCTGGAGTGTAGGCAGTCACCGAGAATACACATGGTGGTGGTCTGAAAAAGCAGTTTGGACATGTGCATTTAAATAAATCAAAAAAAGTGGTTTCATAATGTGTCAGTCTGTAAAAGTGATTTTCACTTGCCCCGAAAAAAAAAGAGCAGTAAGTGTGCTTTCAAATTGGCAAAGAAATTTCGTTTTGGGACTAATGTGAAAACATGACTCTGTGTGCAGAGAGGAATTATAGGCAGAGATTTATTGCGTATTGCTCTGGTGATTTCACAGTTGCATTAGATGGAAAGGGGGAGCGAATTTTTGGGGGAAGAAGCAGACTCTTAGCACACACCCATGTGCTTGCCATGTATAATCATGCACAGTATTTACAAGCGAGTGGGGTTTTCAGGTTTCAGTCTGTAATGCAAATACATTCAGCATCACTAAGGCTGGTTGCCCTTGCTGTAGTGTAGCAGTCTGGACATGGGCTTTTTAAAAAATCTGAAAAGTGGTTTCATAATGTGACAGTTTGTAAAAGTGATTTTCACTTGCCCAAAAAAAAGAGCAGTTAGTGTGCATTCAAATTGGCAAAGAAATTTCGTTTTGTGACTATTGTGAAAAGAAATGTAGTAATATATTTAAATAAAATAAAGGATTTTTTTTTAGTTTTTTTCAGGTATTGCTGAAGAGCAGTGAACAAAATTTAAGATGCCTACAAAATCCAGAGTTCAAAAAACGCTAAAAAAAAAACTATATTTGAAGACAACTGGAGGACCAAAGTTAGTAGAAGATGCTCATGTTGGGAAAAAGAAAAAATCTTCTGGTAAGCAGAAAAAACAATTTCTTAAAAATATATTCAAAACAAGGAAAAATGTACAAAATGTCTGTACTGGAAAGAATGTTACGAAACGAACAGAACAGGAAAAAATTGAGAATTTAGTTAATGCAAATATACCTTCTGCAACTGAAAAGATTTACATAAACAGAAAAACAGCGTTTAAAGAGATACGTAGAAAAATGTTTCAGAGAAGAGTTATGTCCAATTTGATAAAGGATGTGAAGAAATATAAGCAAAAGGCAAAATATTACAAGAGAAAAAAAGAAATTGAAGCCATTGCAGCAAAGGCATTAGAAATAAAAAGGAAACTATTCATATTAATTTTGAATAGGATGCGTACATTAGACAAAATGGTTAATGTACTGAAATCACATAGCAAAAGGAAAAGAGTAGTGAACAGAACAAACTTTTGTAAAGTGTTTTTAGGAAAGTGGATGCATAGTTCAAGTAGTGAACCTTTTTTTAATGAAGAGAGCTATTTTCAAAGTAATAGTTTGCTGCATGCAGTTGACACCAGAGGTCGTTCATACGAAGTAACAAATGGTTGCATAATGGAGAAGGAGATAATGGTTCCAAGAGATGAGGTACAAGTGATGGCAGATGAGGCAATGGGGAGACGTCCTAAAGCCCCAGTGTACACTTGGAATTGTAGTAGTATTTGCACTGTGCGTCAGGAATCTATTGACAAATTTCGAGAGTTTCTAAGAGAATATAGTAAAAAAAGTGTAAAACAGAAGATTAAGGTGCTTCAAAGTCTGGATCCATGCAGAGTGAGAGAGAATACTGGTTTGCAGGGTCATTCTCTGGCTTGTCTATCTAGAAAAGTGTGCAATAGTGTTTTCCATCATTTTAGGATGCTGGCTGTTCATCATACTGAAATGAGAAAGTTTGTGAGACGGTTGTATTTTGCCAAAAGTCCAGCAATAAAGTTAAATGAATTGAATAGGGCTCTGTTCCGAGGAACGGTATCAGATGTAGAGAAGGTTGTTGATGAAATTCAGTTTTGTTACTTTGGTCCTGAACAAAACAGTGCAGAGAAGGACACAGTAAATGAGGAAGAAGTGGAAGAGAATGTAGAACCCTCTGTAAGTAACACATTTAATGATCACATAACAAAATTTGCAATAGTCTCTAATGAAAGACCAAATTTTACTTGTATTTGTTGCCGCAGAACTCATTATAGAAAACAAACTAGGAATGTTGATCTCTACAGAAAGAGTGAAAATGAAGATAATTATAAGTGGAAGGATTTTGCCACATATATATTTCTAGAAAATTGTTTTGAATTGGGTGAAGATCAGCGTATTTGTAAATACTGTTACAACAAGTTAGAGGAAAACAGAATGCCGACCAGAGCTGTACATAATAATTTAGAATTGGATGCTATTCCTGCTGTACTTTCTGAATTAAATGCATATGAGTCTATACTCATTCAATGTGTTCATCCGTTCCAGACCATAGTACGTATGGAGCCCAAAACTGGTAAATTACCTCCTTCAGATTTACTGAGAGGTTTAAAAGGTAGAGTGGTGTATTTGCCCTTGGATTTGAAAAAAAATATGGAAACTATTGATGCGGATACTTTGGAAACTGAACCATTAATTATTCTGGTTAATGGTGTACCTACAAAGAATAAGAAGATTTGGCAGGAGCTGGTAGATGTGCGGAAAGTACAAAGAGCAAATTTGTATTTGAAAAAAAATAACAAATGGTATGAATCAATTTATATAGAAGAAGAAGAAGAAGATTTACAAGAAGACACAGAAACACCAACTGGACAAATTGAAAAAGTGGACAAGTCAAAGGAAGAAGAAATTTATGAACATTTTAGCATACATCCTCTTCATTCGAAAGAAGTTATGGGAGACAATATTGATCTCTTTCAGATGAAGAAAGCAAAAGGAACTCCCGTGAGTGTATGGGAGGAGAGCTTGGAAGCTCGATGTTTTCCCCAGCTGTTTCCTAAAGGAAAAGGAGGACGATACGATGAACGTCCAGAACAGATTCCAGCTTCTGAGTATCGGACTACAAGACTATATGCTGAAGATCCCAGATTTCGACAAAGTATTCCTTATTTGTTCCATCTTTTATTTGAAAGCGACTTGTCTGCACTGTCTTATGCAGTAAATCACATTTTAAAAAGTGGAGTACATTTACAAAATGTGTCTGCTAAGGATTTTATGGAGAAAGTGCAGCACCGAGATGATCATTTGGAAACACAACTGACCAATCTGATGGCTTGTCAGCGTGGGACAAATGAATATTGGTATCGACGCCATGGTGAACTAAAATGCATGTTACGGAATTTAGGAACACCAACATGGTTCCTTACCCTAAGCTGTGCCGAGTACGCTTGGGATGATTTACTGGATTTTCTACGAGAGGCCAATTCAAACATTAAAAACATCGAATACAAGACAGCAGGAGAACTGTGCTCATTGGATCCGGTTAATGTTTGCAGATATTTCAATCATAGATTTGAGGCTATGATGTCCTTCATCTGCAATAAAAAAAATCCACCCCTTGGAGAAGTAGTGGATTTCTTTTGGAGAAAAGAGTACCAGGCAAGAGGTGCTCCTCATATTCATATGCTGTTGTGGATCAAGGATGCCCCAAAGTTTGGAACAGATGCTGATGAAGCAGTGTTATCTTACATTGAAGAATATGCAACATGTGCTATACCAAAAAGCACAGAAGAGAACAAGTTAAAGGAGCAAGTTTTACGTTTCCAAAGTCATCGGTGTGGAAAATACTGTCGACGGAAA
Organism: Triturus cristatus; assembly: GCF_964204655.1. NCBI lineage: Eukaryota > Metazoa > Chordata > Amphibia > Caudata > Salamandridae > Triturus > Triturus cristatus. The sequence goes on from NC_140582.1 coordinate 721,085,290, forward strand.
TACAAGAGCAAAGAAAAATACTACACTAAATGTCGATTTGGATTTCCTAGACCTGTTATTTCAAATGGAAGAGTCAACAGTTTTATGTCAGCTGTGAGACATACTATCACAAGAAAATCACCTAAGAATACCTACAACCTAAAAAGAAAAGAAGAATCAAAAAATATAAATGACTACAACCCAGTCATTTTATCCATGTGGAACGCTAACATGGATATACAGTATGTAGCTGACAATTCCATTGCTGTTGCTCGATATGTAACGTCTTACATTACGAAATCAGAAAAAACAGAATTGAAGGAAATGTGGGAAGAGATTTCTCACGAGAAGACTGTCAGTAAGAAGCTGTACAGTTTCAGTTTAAAGATGTTATCGCATAGAGAAATTGGATCCTACGAATGTTCAGATAGGTTATCTTCTGCAAGTCTCTACTCGAAGTCAAGAAGAATAATTTGGGCAAGTTTAGGCCTTGCAGCAATGAGAAATCGGGTACTGAAATCTGTAGGAGAAATTGAATATTTGGCCGAGAATGACCCAGAAAGTACAGATATTTTGAAAACAAACATGTTGGACACATATTATCCCAAGAGAAGTCATCATCTGGAGAACATGTGTCTCTATGAAGTGCTGCAGAACTACATTTATTCACGGAAAGCCGCAGAAGACATCAACAATGGAAAATATAAAGTCGTTGGTGAAGAAGGATGTTTGGTGAAGCAAACAAAAGGAAGTTTGATAAATCACCGGAAGCTGAGTTGCGACACTACTGACAAGAAGGAATTTTACTACTTGGCTCTTTTACAGTTGTTTAAACCATGGCGTACAGAGGATGAACTACTGGGAGAATTCCAGAGCTATGAAGATTCTTTTAATGCTTGCAAAGACAGCATACAATGCAGTACATTCTCAACTTATCTGCAAATGTTAAATGAAGAAATTGAACAGGAAACTACAATTGCAGCAGAAATAGCTAGAGATAGTTCTCAGGACAGCCAAAGTTCAGGAACACTCAGTCAAGATCCCCTAGGACAACCAATCGTTGAAAATGAAGCATCAATAGCCATGAATGAAGTGGAAACGGCTATGAATCAAGCTCAAGAAGAATTTATAGACGTAGAAAATTTGGAAAGACAACTGAATCAAGAGCAGCAACAAATTTATGAAGAGATCAAAAACAAAATTGATCACGGATTTCTACATGAAAAAAAAGAGTGCTCATGCACATCATTTCATCCAATCAGGATGTATGTAAGCGGACAAGCTGGAACTGGAAAAAGTTTCCTAATAAAAGTCATCAGAAGCTACCTAAAGCAAAAAACGGATTCTACTTTGTCTTGTGTGGTTACTGCTCCAACTGGGTTAGCAGCATATAACATAAAAGGAATCACTTTACATCGTTTGCTAATGTTACCAGTGGAGCATGAGAACAAAATACAATTCAACAAGCTAACTGGAGAAGCATCCTTGGAAGTTTCAAGAGTATTGAAGAAGATGCAAGTTCTCATTATTGATGAGGTGAGCATGGTATCAAACTTAATGCTTGCCTTTGTGCATTTAAGAATGCAGCAAATTTTGAAGACAGACTATGACATGTTATTTGGTGGAAAACACGTCATAGTTTTTGGAGATCTTTTGCAACTTACTCCAGTTAAAGGACAACCAGTGTTTAATACTGTCACACATGAAGACACGAAGAAGTCATTGGGAAGCATCGGAAATACAAATATTTGGTCCTTCTTTGAGTACAAGGAACTTACTACTAATATGAGGCAAGCAAACGATGAAGAATATGGAAGTATTCTGAAAGATATCAGGATTGGACTACTCACAGAAGTTGGCAAAAAAACATTACAGAGTCGGCTGCTACATAATTTATTTCCAAAGGAAGAAATAGTTGCAGAGAAGATATACAAGAACATTGCAGAAAACAAAAGTGTCATCTGCTTAATGCCAACTCTACGTGAATGCTCAATATTCAATGAGGAGCTTTTGAAATTGGAAAAGGAAGAGATCAGGAAATTGGAAGCAGTGGACAAAATTGAGGATGGAAGAATTAGTGTCACAGTAACAGGCAAAATGAAAAATAAATTAGACTCACTAGAGAAGAACATCTCCAAAACAGCTGGATTAGAAAAAAATCTATATGTTTGCATGAACTGTAGAGTATTTTTAAGAAGAAATTTGGATGTTGAAAAAGGTATAGTTAATGGAGCGATGGGAAGAGTTGTGGGTTTTATTAATTATCAGAAAAAAGAAGGAGTTGAATGTTTAAAAATAAAATTTGATCAGATAGAAGAAGTTAAAGATATTTGTCGTTGTACAGTACGTTTTATGCTTGTGAAAGACTTATATGTACGTAGGAAGCAGTTTCCGTTTTCTCTAGCATATGCTGTAACTATTCACAAGTCTCAAGGATTGACTGTAGATTGTGCATTTGTGAACATTGGTTCAACTGTGTTCAAAGAAGGTATGGCATATGTTGCTTTGTCACGAGTGAAAACATTATCAGGTTTATTCATGATAGACTTTGATGACTCAAAAGTTAGTGCTGATACAAACTGTGTAAAGGAGTATAATAGATTAAGAAGAAGCTATGCTCCTCATTTAGGTCAGTATCCTGTGTTGGAGAAACGTGTAGTTTCTCGTAAAAGAAAAAATGAGAATATCTGTAATGAAGATGTAGAGAAGAGGAAAAAAAAGAGGAGTGATGTAATTGCAAGCAAAAAGGAAAATGAAGAACAGGTTGTAGGATGTCATTTTGAAAATAGCTCTGGTGTCAACTGCTACACAAATGTAGTGCTGAATGTTGCATTTTATCTGGAAAGTTTGCAAGAGCAGATAATAGTAAATCAGGGAAAAAGATTCTGTTCAGAGTTGAGTCTCCTTTTTCAAAAGCTGAGTAAAGATAAAACTCAAATAGAAAGTGCTACTGAAATTAGAAAACTTTTAGATGTATGTTCAGGACGAACACAGTTTTCTCAAAATGAACAGCAAGATGCACATGAATTTATGATGTATTTTCTTCAGGTAGTGGAAGAAGAAGGAGTTCCCATTGACATTTTTTTTGGTCTCTCTTATAAATGGGAACATAGTTGTGATAATTGTTATAATATATGTGGCTCTATTGTTGATAATGAAAGATTTATTTATTTGACATTGCCAGAGAGTAAAACAGTCACTTTTGCAAAATTAGTTAAAGATGCTAATCATAGCATGAAATGTGGTGAGTGTAATTCTGACAAGTTTTCAACATTAATTTTAAAGGAATACGGACAGTATGTAATTTTAATGATGCAACGATGTAGAGCTGATGGTTCAAAATTGGATACTTTAATAAAGAAGTTTACAGGACAGCAATTATCAATTTCAGGAAAAACTTTTGTAACTGTTGCAATAATTTTCCATGATGGACCTACTCTTACTTCTGGACATTACACAGTTTATCTTAAATGTGAAAAAGGCTGGACACTGTGTAATGATTCCCAATTGATTTTCAAACAACGTTTGCCTTTTGATTTAGCAAATTCCTATCTAATCTTCCTGAAACCTAAATTTTAGACAGATTTGGCAAGATCTGGACAAAATAATTTTACCATTTTACTGGATTACCATTGCAATTTTGTAGAAAAAAGATTTTTTAAATTATCATTTGGCCTAATGGAAAGATAACCAATTGTAATGTGGACTTTTTTAATTTTTAATGAAACTTTGAAAAACCAATAATTTAGAGATTATCGGTAACATCTGCACAATTTAAATTTTGGAATGTTATTGGACTGCCATTGGAAATTTTTTCAAAAATGATCTAAAAAATTACTATTTGGCCATGCGGAAAAGTAACCAATTCTATTGTGGACTTAATAAATTATTCAAAAAATTTTCGTGAACCAAAATGTTACAGAGAATCGGTGAGATCTGGACAAATTAAACTTTAGAATTTTATTGGATTACCGTTGGAAATTTATTCCCAAAAAAAATTTAAAATTACTATTTGGTCTAAAGGAAATGGAATTAGATGTATTTTGGAGTTATTTGAGATATAATATTGTGATTATACTTCTGAAACAAACATATCAGACGGTATTTTAAAGAAATAAGTATTGGTATTAGATGATATTTTTTTAGAATATTATGCATTTCTATAATGTTAAGTTTAAGTAAAAAGAGAATCAGGGCTTTTTTAATACAATCTTTGTGATTGTTATTTTTTTTTGCCCGCTGTAAAATGATGAATGCAATTGCTTTCACAATTTATAGTGAAATGCAATATAGTCTGAAAACAGCAAAAATAAGGCAAAAATATTTTTTGGAAAAAAATGAAAATATGTGTACTATATTATAAATTGTTTTAAAAATATTAATACTTTTTTCTTTTTTTCCAGATAGATATAGAAAATTTTCGAAAACTAGAACCATTTTTAAAACTATTTTTAAAAAAAACAAATGAATAAATATTTTTTTGAGTGAGTATGGTAAGTCAATAATAATAGTAGTCTCTCAAGGACCTTGTAATGTGATAAATGATTTTTAGTGTTTTTTTTAAAAAATAAAAAAAAAGTACGCGCACCGTACGCGTACGGTAAAAAAAAATAAAAAAAAGTTTTTAAAAACATATGTAAAAAAAAGATGAAAGATAAGGTTGGCTCTTAAAAGAACCGTTGTGTTCATGCAGGGACAGAGGAAAGGAAGCATGGGAAAATTATTCAAAGCGACAAATGTGCTGATCTATTTTGTTGTTCACTAGGGAAACACTGGTCTCCCTATGGCAAATTAGATCTTGACAAAATGTGCATCGAATATCAACCTTCCGAAATCGAGGGTTTATTTCCAGAGGGCCAGCAAAAGGAGATTCTCCCCCCACAGATGAAGGGCTCACCTGACCTGCAGAAGAAGGAGTCAGCCCTGCAGATGATGGTCCAGGCTGAGCTGCTGTGGATGTACTGGCTTGTCTTTCTGAAGAGTTACCTCCAAAAAGATGACCATGTGTCCTTCTGTGTACATCCTGGAGGTGTCTCTTCATGGTGTGATTCCCAAAGGAATACTTCCTGTCAGGATTACCTCTAGAAAGTACACGCTTACACAGCCTGCAAGTTACTAAGGGTGCATTCACCTTTTGCTGGCCTTCAGGAAAAGTAAAATAATCCCATACATAAGAGGGCTTTTGTTTCCTCGATCTCTGCCTCAAGACAGTGCTGCTAGTGCTAGCCTCACTCTCAGAAGAGCTCTGCTGTTCTGCCATTGTATCCCAAAGACAAACCAGCTCCTTCTCCCAAGGGATCACAAGCAGAAATGAGGGGAATGGGTGTGGTGTAGGAGAGTTCTAGAACTGAAAGTAGTTTCAACCAATCAAAAGTTGTGTTTCATGATCACATGACCTACCGTACGCTTACGGTACGCTTACGGTACGCTTACGGCAAAAGTGCACATGCGCGTAAAAAAGACACGCGCTTGCGTGCATGCGCATAACAGTCACTCCCCGGCACTTCCGCGTAACGTGCGCGTGTAGCGTACACGCGTACGCGTCCCACGCGGAGTACGCGCGGCTACGCAAATTGCGTAACTATACGCAAGCAGCGTAGAAAAATTACGGACGTTGCGTAAACCGTACGCTTACCGTGAGCTTACGGTACGCGTACTAAAAAAATTAAAAAAAAATAGAAAAAAAGTACTGCAAATAAATTTTACATGTTTATTTTAAAAAATATATATAAAAAAACATATTAAAGAATTTTAAAAATTTAATCATAGTCTTTATAAAAGGTAAGAAAATTAAAATAAGATTTTTGTTAGAAAAAATAGAAGAAAAAAAAAAAATTAGCATTTAAAAAACCTTGCAAATTCACTGAAAAAACCATGGGTTTCACACACGTTATAGTTAGGAATTAGCATTTAAAAAACCTTGCAAATTCACTGAAAAAACCATGGGTTTCACACACGTTATAGTTAGGAATTAGCATTTAAAAAACCTTAGAAATTCACTGAAAAAACCATAGGTTTCACACATGTTATATTTAGCTGGACATTTTACTCGTAAAAAACCATTGAAATTGCCCCGTTATAGTTAGTTCAGCTAACTATAACTCGCGCGCCCGCAATGCACTGCTGATGACGTCACATATTACATCACTCATGACATGGTCAGTGACATCACTCATGACATCACTGATGACATCTCAAATGACATCACTGATGACCTCACTGATGACATCATCCTTGTGATAGAGTGGCAGACCTCCTCTCACCCTAATATAACCTTTGATACACACATACAAAAATAGAGACTAAAATTTACAAACAAATTGACATACCAATACCAGTAACAACAACCTCTTCAGTAATTCTAAGATCCACATACACATCCATTCATTCACCAACTGTTCAATACAGTCACTCATACATGTACTCACTCATCATATGTACTCATACACCTATACATCCTGTCACACAATGCCACTCATCCATAGAGTTACTTACACACATAGTCACTCATGCTAATAAAGAATCAAACATCCATTTACTTGCATATACAGTTATACACACACCACCACACTTACTTCTACAGAAACTTACACATACTTAGTCTTTTAAACAATCACTTATAGAAACACATACTTATTCATACAGGAACTCTTTCAATCTCTCACTCTCACATATACTCACTTATATACACCAATAGTCACATATACTAGTTTAAAACATATGTAGTTACTCATAAAGACACTATTGAGACAGTCATTCACTCACTAACACACCCATACACACACTCATCCACCCATACAGTCCTGCACACATGCTGTGTTAAACACATACAAACAGTGAGTCACTCATTCATGCACCTATGCACTACGTAATACCCTCCACCAAACCATGCAGACACTCATACTGATACTCAAAAAACCAACTAATATCCTATATAGACACCCATGTAGCTACTCACCAACCCATGCAGCCACTTATACACAAAGTGAGAGACTGATACAGATATTTACATATTTAAACATTACTCACTAAGCCATGTATTCACTATGATACACTTAATCAGTCAGTTACACAATCAATTTTTCAAAAAGAAATCATCCATTTAGACAGTAATATACCCATTTATTCTTCCATCGACCTTGAGATATACATATATAAAACATATTTAATTTTCAGAAAAACACACATTCACTGGATGATGTCATCAGTGAGGTCATCAGTGATGTCATTTGAGATGTCATCAGTGATGTCATGAGTGATGTCACTGACCATGTCATGAGTGATGTAATATGTGACGTCATCAGTAGTGTATTGCGGGCGCGCGAGTTATAGTTAGCTGAACTAACTATAACGGGGCAATTTCAATGGTTTTTTACGAGTAAAATGTCCAGCTAACTATAACATGTGTGAAACCTATGGTTTTTTCAGTGAATATATATATATATATATATATATATATATATATATATACATATTTAGAAAACCATGGATTGATACTTCAAGACATTGGCGAATTCATAAAAGAGATAAAACAATTGAATATACTATAGGGTACTAGAACATAGAATCGATAAGAATTCATTACAAACATTAATTGCCAGAATGCATAGTACAATCACAGAGGAAAAAACACATACACAATTTTAGATAATAACCATATCCTATTAAAATTGGCTTAAAAACCCTTCAAGGTGCTTGGAGTGCCTTCGATCTGATAGCCCAGGACCACCCTAGAAATGTTGCCACTGCGATGACAATAGGGGCTGACGTGTTCGTACGCAGTATTCTTTGTGCGTCTCTACTCAATCTAGTGCCCAATGTCCTGCAGATTGGTGCCAGCCATGATCGACTCTGGCCTTCATATGTGGGGCAGATGAACAACAAATGGGCCAATGACTCCATCTGGTGCTTACAGATGGAGCATACTCTGTCACCCTCTGTGACCCATCTCGCTGTTTAGGACTTAATTGGTAGTGAGCCTACCCTAAACTAAAAATATAGTTTCCGGTCATAGGGTTTTGTTATTATATCCCAGTACTGTTCCAGGCTTGGGGAATGTTTAAATTCCATGAAACTACCAGTAAGAGAGGACGTGTCCCAATTTCTATAAGTATTATGGATAATCATGTCCCAGTATTTTTCTTTTAGGGTCTCCTTGGGTGGAAAGGGTACACTTGAGGCGTTCACTCAGAGCATTTCCATGCCCATGCTTACTAAGGTAGCTCTAACCTCCCTGAGCCATTTGATTTTATGAAAGCGGTCAGCACTGATTAGATCTTTTAGGCCAGCAGCATAGGTTGCCAATTCAGGGGTGCACCAGATTCTACGCCAGTATAATATAGGGCACAGTCTTGCTGTGTCTGCCAGTGCTTTCCTGCCTAGGTCATATAGCAATGGACGTATTGGGGTACTTTGTGGGAGGCTCGTAATCTTTACGTAAGAACCTATTTTCAGCAGCTGTTAGTTTTGGCATCTTTCCAAACCCCCAGAGTTCTGCTCCATAGAGAGCGGAACTAACCACTTTCAAATTGTATATTTGGAGCACTGGGCTAACTGGTTTTGTTAAAGAGGTGTTATATTCAGTTTGTAGAACTCCAGATAGCTGTCGGTGCTTTAATGTGGCCATGTCAAGTTGTCGGTCCTACCTCATATCTTTCTGTAGAATGACCCCCAGGTAGGTGAAGGCACTAACTTGTTCTAGGGGCCGGCCATTCATGAGTATGCCTCCTCTAAATCCCTTATGTGGGTTAAACAACATGAATTTTGTCTTAGAGATGTTAATTACCAGACACTGCAGTAAGCAAAACTCCTCAAAAACGTTTCACTGCTCACTGAAGACCATTCACAGTTTTTGAGATAATTAATGTATCGTCTGCAAACATTAAAATCAGCATTTTTCACCAGCTAGGACTTGGGCATCAGTAGGAGTGGACTCTAGGAACTGTGCAATCCCATTAATGAACAGGGAGTGTGGGGGCCATGACGCAGCTTGGCGCATGCCTTTCTCTATGGGAAAGCGGTTTGTTACATTGCCCTGAGTGCCCCAGCGAATTTGGGCAAAATTGCCCTCATGGAGTCTAGCAATAAGGGAAAGCAGTTCGGGAAGCATCCCCAGCTCTTGAAGCACTATCTATAATTTCCTATGGGAAACTAGGTCAAAAGCTGACTTGAGGTCGACAAAGGCAGCGTACAAGCTGCCCTTGCCTAGGACCACCGACCTCCAGTACACTAATAGAAACCTGAACACCTGATCATTTGTGCCAATATGCGATCGGAACCCAGACTGCAGGGGGGACAGAATGCCCCGCTCCTCAATTCAGTCTCGAACCTTGTTTAAGACTAACCGCCCCATTATTTTTTGCAAGGAGTCTATCAGGCTGATGGGCCTATAGTTACCTGGAAGAGATTTATCACCTTTTTAAAAACTGGGATAATCTCCACCCCCTTCCAAGAGTAGGACACCGGTACGCCTCGGGCAATTGCATTTGCTTCTAGAACAATATACAGGCACCATTTTTGCTTATCATAAAGGAATATATCAGCCGGGATACCATCTAGGCCCGGGGCTCCGCCACCTGTTTCTGCTCCTAAGGCGGTAATTACGTCAGACTCTTCAAACAGTGTGCCTTGATAAAACAAATGCGGAAGATCGACCAGGTTACTCTCGTCAATACGTCTAGCGTATTGAGGTTTGAAGTAGTTGACCCATTCCCCCTGGGCTATGTGAGTTTGTGGTGTAGACGGGTGGCCTCCCCTGCCCCATTTTACTATATTCCAAAACTGCTTGGGATTGTTACTAACACAAGCTAGTCTGAGGTCCTGCCACCTACTTTCATCCCATGCTTTCTTTGCCTTTTCCTGGGCCCTACTATATTTCAGTCTAGCAGGCTGTACTATGGCAGGATCACCTGCCTTGATCATATCCCATAAAAACCTGCGGGCCATACTGCATTTCTCATTAAACCAGGGGGTTCCTTTGTTTTGACGCTGGCCCATGCCCCTATAGTGCCTGACAAAGTACGAACGTAAATGGGCAAAAAATCTGTTATGAATATCAATTATATTTCCCGGAGCCTCGGAGTTAGATGCGCAGGCCTCTAGCTCGGCTAATGTCTCATCTTTGCCTGCGTTAATGGTTGATAAGGTTTTGGGGTTTGTTATTATCTGTGCCCACTTCAATCTCCGCATGTCATTAGTGGGTACCACCTCAAATGTGATCACTGTACTGTGCGGCCGGGTAAGTGCCCTCTCTGGTAGCAAGTCAAGAGTTGCGTATAAAGGATTGTGGTCACTCTCCACCCGGTTCTTCACTGACATGTCCCCAAAAGCGTCCCGGGGCCGTAAATTAATTAGGAGATAGTCAATGCGGCTAGAGCTGCGACCATTGTTAAATGTGTATGCACCATGCCTATCTGAGGCGAATCTCCCATTTCCAGCCCGTAGGCCTTTTTCCAAACACATAGCATTGATTTGAATTACTACATCCTTCCACTTTTTTATAGGAGTAAGTTCCAATTTTGGGATACCCCACTGGGCGTCTTCCTTACAAGGTAAGGGGCTCAAATGTCGAGTTAAGGTCTCCTGCTATTAAAATTAGGGAATCTCTAGAATATAAATCTATGAGATCGTTGAGAGTCGCTAAAACTTCCGACTTTTTTCCTCCACTCGTGCCTCTTGCATAGACATTATAAATGTCAATATGTCCCTTTGCGCCCATTTTCACCCTGATCGCAAGAATGTCCCTGCTCTGTGTTGGAAGCACCTGGATTTCATAGCCAATCTTTTGGCGAACCCAGATTGTCAGTCCCTCTGATGGATGGCCCTTCCCCCCACTAGTAGCTGGGATATGGTAATTTAAATAACCTAGCAGATAAAAGGGCTCCATTAGCTATGTTTCCTGGAAGAGGCAGATGCCATGATCATCAATGAATGTTAGCCAGTTGGGGGAGGTGACCTTCGTCTCAACCCTGCAATATTCCAGGATATTACGGCTAATTTGTGTGGTGCGAGGCCAACTGCTGATTCCCTGGCTGAGGTGTTATGTACCATGCCACTATAATTCTGCTTCTCGTCATCAGGGATTAGTCTGTCTAGAGAATTCTAAGCGACTGGTCAATGCCGCTAGAAGGAACCTGCTGACTGGGAATGGGGGCTGTATAAGTTACAAGAGTGGTGACCGGCTCCAAGGTAGCTAGGGGCACGTTAGTTCTAGGAGCGATAACAGGCTCCAAAACAGTATGAAGCTCATTCAGTAGTCAGTCATTAGCATCCATTGAGGTGCTGTCTTCCAAATGAGTATACGATTACCTATCAGCACTATTACCCTGGCTAACCAGTGGGAATTTCCTGAACTGAATAGACGAGTTACTGGACGGACAGGTACGGAATTCCAGGGCAAAAAGGTTTTCTGCCAAATCTATACCGGTTAGGGAAAGCTCGATATGATCTAATGATTCTGCGGGCAAAGAGAATCTCCGAGCCCTGATTATGTCGTCTCGTATAACCGAACGACAACCCCAAACTTTCCTGATCCAATGGGTGACTTTGTTAATCAGGGAATCTGCATTTCCAAAACCATTCCGAGAGTCCAGCTTGGGCACGTTAACCATAATAATTTTGGGTGCTTCAGCCGAGCTAGGGGTAATTAGCTTAGATGGCCTATGTTGTACAATACGAGGAGGATGTTGTACATAGGGTGCGGAAGTAGGCCCAGGGCATGAAGATTGACTCTGAGTCATTGGCATTTTAAGACAGGTATTTCTGTGAGTAAAACTGTGGCTGTTTGAGCCCTTACCAAACGTGGGGGGAAGGGCTGCTTTGGAAAGTGAAGCCACAGTAAATGGTGGGTTAAGGCCATTGGTGCAGGTGTTTATGTCCTGTGAAGTTGCCTCGTGTCTCCGGTGTGGTAGGTTTGGTGGGGCTGTTGTGCAGTGCATGTTGTGAGGTTAGTGCTTGATACCCTGGACCCTGGTTAGCCCTTTTGGACCAGGCAATTAACCAAAGAGGTAAGATTCACAATCATCAGTTTCATAGCCCCTATTTCGAGTCTGAGGGAATTAATGAGGTGGTAAGTGTCCTGAGATTCTAAGCTAGGCCCTGGGCCTGACCCTCTACCAGGATTCAACTTCAAAGGTTGCTGAATCGTGTCTTCCCTGTCAGTATCCTGTAGGTCCGATAAAGGTAAGAACCTATTAGTGCACAGAATTATGGGACACAACTGTTTGGGGGTCAGTTCCCTAGTGGTGGGAGGGTGACAAGCGCCCTCTTCTTCAGAGGTGGTCTTGGTGCTAGGTGAGGGTGCCAACTGTAGGAGGTCAGTACCTGGGGAAGTGGTGGGGGGTGATGAGCTCCCTCTTCTTCAGGAGTGGTCTTAGTGCTAGGTGCGGGTGCCCCTTTTCTAAGTGGTTTCTGAAATATTACAGGGATAATAGGGCAGCTTCTAGCTTTAGGCTTGGTAGAGAGGAAAGACTGGTGGGAAATATTATCGGGACTGGGATGCATAGGTGGATTGGCCTCAAGGATATTCTCACATTCACTAATGAGGGTATCTAAGCGGTCCAAAACACAGTTACTACCTGGATGTTTTTGAGCCTTCCTGGCCTTTTTACCTTTGTTAGACCAACCATTAAAGCTTCCCCCACTACTCCCACTACCCTCCAAACTTTTTCTTTTCCCCATCGTCCTACACGTTTCACTAAAGACAAATCGAGAAAACAAGCCCTCCCCCTATGGGTCAATCGTCTGGTTCTAGATTTCACAAAGCCCAGTTGATATCAGACAAGATAGATCAGAACTTTCCGTGCTTGCACCAAGTATAAATTAAAACTAAATACTATTCAGGCATTACACGCACTCAGGTTACACGAGGAAAAAGAAGCCTCGGCTAGGCACAGTCTCGATACCTTAGGAAGAATAAGTTTGCCAGTCACAGTGGCCTCAGTCCATATACCTGGTGAAAGGGGGGTGGCCCTGCCCTGCCACTTCCTGGCAATGATGGGCAAAGATGAGCCCGCCCTTGGCCCGGGCTTTGCCCGGGCACGTCCCTCACGCGTCCAGCGCTGCGGTGTAGCTGTGGCGCTTAAGAGCGCATCACCAGCCCCTCCCTCCTGGGAGGAGTGAAGCACTGTGAGGGGTGAAGTGCCCGGTCCCCGGTGTGTGGCAACAGCAGTGGCGATGACTGTGGTGGTGTCCCGGGCAACGGTGTAGCTGTGGTGCTTAAGAGCGCGTCGCCGGTCCCTACCTCCTGGGAGAAATGAAGCACTGTGGAGGGTGAAGTGTCCATGTCCCTGGTGTGCGGCAGCGGCAGTAGCGAAAACTGTGGCAGCATCCTATGCCACGGTGTGGCGTTTAAGAGCGCATCAACAGCCCCTACCTCCTGGGAGGAGTGAAGCACTGTGGGAAGTGAAGTGCCCAGTCCCCGGTGTGTGGTAGCTGCAGTGGCGATGACTGTGGTGGCGTCCCGTGCCGCAGTGTAGCTGTGGTGCTTAAGAACGCGTCACCGGCCCCTCCCTCCTGGGAGAAGTGAAGCACTGTGGGGGGTGAAGTGCCTGGTCCCCGGTGTGCGGAAGTGGCAGTGGCGATGTTTGTGGCAGCTATATAATAACAAAGGGCATTGCCCAGGCATAAATTCACTCATGATTGACTGCACATATACCACTGACTGCAATATGATTCGTATGGAGACCCCTAGGATGTCGACAAATGATGCAGGCACTGAAACCACCTGTGCAATATGCATTCCTGACACGCAGGTCCAGAAGGTATTCTGTGAGGATGACTGGGGATGCCAATTTTTGCCTGGCGCTAGCCAGTGGGTGGAGGTGACTCCTGGCCCCTTCCTGACCAATGGGGTTCCCAGGTGTTATCCTACCCACTTTTCCAGCACTTTCTGTTTTCTCTACTGCAAACAATCCTACAGTGCCTCTCACTTCCAAAATCCAAGATGGAGAGACCCTTCTGCCCAAGTGCAGAGCCTGTGTGTACAACCAGAAGTATGGCCAGGGCAATTTCCAATTCCCTCCTCTATGGTTACTTCAAAGCAGTTCTGGATGGTGCTTCCCCCTGGAAATTGGTGCCTGTCAGATTGGGAGGACAAAAGCTGGGGCCTTTCCAGATGTAACCTAACATTTTCTTGTGTTAAAGAAAGTCAATTTGTACTAAATTAAGTTCTTGGGTACATCCCAACTTGTCTTCCTGCAAGGGGAAGAGAAAATACCTCCCGACACCGAAGGCATTGTCTCTGCATTGAGAGCAGTTTTCACACTCCATCAGGGCTAATCACCCACTGGACTTCTGCTGGAGAGCTAATGTAAATCAGCCTTCAGTAGCTTCAGGTAAGGAAAAGGTAATATTTATAAGAGATCTGCCTTCACCATTAAGTGGGGTTTTAATTAACATTAAAAAGAGTGGTTTGATCATATTTCTAACTGTTTCTCTTAAAAAATACTGTATAAATTGTTCATAGATAACAAATCTATGGTGTGTTCGGCTTGTTCTCTTTTTGACATCAATTTAACTCTTCACATTGCCATTGTGCATTTCTATATTAAGATTAAGTTGCCATCAGTACATAGGAGCCATTGTTTTCTGATAATAATTTAATTACCCTGGTTCATAGTGAGTAGGGTTCCCTTGTCCTTGGTTCTCTCCAATCTAGACATAGCAGAATTAATGTTTGATCTTGCTTCCCTTTATTTCCTATGGGCCAGCCAGAATCTTATTACAATACAAATAACTTTTGGGTGTTGGTCACTGTAAGGACATGACAACTGTGAATTTCCACATGTCCTATTTTTAAATAACATGAACCCTGCCTTGTGGACTTCAAGGTCTGCATGGGGTATTTTTTTAATATTTAGAAGGAAAGTTTTCTCCTGTCAAAAAATGTAATGTTGATAGATCACACTCCAGGTTTTACTCTGCAATAGTCAGGCGACACACCGTAGGTCTGAAGTCATGTTTGCCCTGCCACTGTTGTGCATTGAGTAATATGTGCTGAAGTACACAAGTGACATTTAACTTACAAGCTTCTGGTGAACTTTTTACACCATATATTAGTGACTTTTAGGCAAGCTGAATGCACCAATTAGGAGTAAACCAATTCAGCCATGTTAAAAGGGAGCACAGGGACTTCCCTACTGGTTAGCCAGGGTAAAATGCTCAGTGTTCTAAAGCAAATGCAGTGGACTGGGCAGAAATCTGGGAAGACATCACACAAACGTTGTCTATTTCCTAAAACACGAAAACCAGTTCGATTTTTTTAGATATTAGAATTAGTTTATAACAAGTCGGATTTGTTTTAAAAAAAACTCTGTATCTCAGAATGTGTATACATATGCTGAGAGATTCTGTCTTTCCTATTATTACTGAAGTGTGCGAAACATAAGTATGCTGCAATATATATCTCCTCTGCTGATCACTGTTAATCTAGAAAAAGAAATCTGAAAGCAGAAAAAGGCAGGTTTTGTTGACAATGCTTAAACTGCAGTTTTAATAATGCTCTGTGCCCTGTCTTTCCATTTGGCTGCTGACTTTGCCAGCAAGCCTTATGACTCAAAATTCAACTGTAATATGGTATTCCTGTTGACTAGCTGCATCATTTCTCTTTTACATACGACTTGGGACTGCACAGGAAGTATTTAATAAGAAAATTAGAGAAGAGTTGCTGCATCATCTCTCTTTTACATACGACTTGGGAATGCACAGGTAGTATTTAATAAGAAATTAGAGAAGGGATTTTAAACAGAAATTGCAGGCTCTGATGTATTATTCCATAATTTCTCCTAACACACAAAATAATGAATGCAGGCCGTAGGAGACAGGGCCCTACCCCTGTCTATCCTGGTAGTAGTGAACCGCGAATGGTTAATGCGGTATGTACGAGTGCTTTCTGTAACGTTTTAGCTATGAATGCACTATGTATACGCTATTTCACATCACTGCGTGGGTTCCATTTTGTATCGGTGGCCATCTTATGGTTGCCCTCACATAGGCTATATAGCATGAAGCTAAAACGGGCCTTTTAGAGCACATGTGCCTTTCCTTGACTTTTCTGTGACCTGGGCAGCTTGGCTCCGCTGCCCCGGGTCAAACTGGTCTCACGAGTTCCCCGTCCTCTGGCCACCTGTGATTAGCATCAGGGTTTGACACACCATAAAGTCTTTTCATCCTACACGAGCCTCCAGCTAATCTCTTTCACACCTGGCTGTTCCTGCTTTATGGCTTGTTTCCCAAAACAGGAGATGCTCATGTTAATTGGGGCCTATCGATATCTGATGTGGGATCTGAGCTTTGCTGTGTAAATAATTGCGGGCTGGCTTCACTGGAATGTGGGATGATCATCATGACTCTGCTTTTTCGTTTGTAATGTATACTTGTGATAGCCATATCGTAAACCTAGGAATGTATGCCTAAGGCAGGAAATTCTGTATTTAAGGAGAAGCTCGTTTCTGTGATTTTCAGCGGTCTCCTGAGAACATACACGCTGTTGTACTTCTAGGACGCCTGTAATTGGTCTGCAGCCAATAAACTGATCTTTGACTTCACCCAGAAGACTCTGTGTTTCTGTAGGTCTGAAACAGGAAGAACCCCGAAGTCATAGGGTGTGTTCCCCTGCACCGCTGGGCTTAAAATACCCAGTACTTCAGTTGGCGCCCAACGTTGGGCGATTTCAGCGGTAGCGGTCCAAGCCAGAGATTCGTGAGGAGCTTCGTGTGGAAATTTTGGAGGAAGGCCGCCACTTCATCGACCCCTGCATGTCGACGTGGTCCGAAGGTCTTTTCTGCGAGGTTCTCCGCGTCCCGACGGCTACGAAGGACTGCTGCCCTGATTAATCGCCCTGTTTTGGACCCTTGACGATTTTGGAAGAGTGAAACAATCGAGAGAGTCTTCTGGTGACGCCATCGATCATCAATATTCAGTTAAGTATAAGTGGAGCGTCTCCCAGTTTGAATTTGGTATCCTTCGGGATCATTTCGATTTGGTGCTTGCAAGTCCCAAAGCCAGAGGACTCATGTATTCACGAGACTATCGTATTCGATAATCCTTTGACGTTTTGAAACTAGACTAGTGAGCGAAGATGCCTGGTTCTAGTGTATTTTGTAGATTGTTTTGTTTGGGTTGTGGAAGGGATTTCCAGTTAGAGGATTCATGTCCGGTTCCTCCAATTGGAACTCCAACATATGAGCTTTATGTAAAACATGGCGTGGGCCCCATTGCATATAATGAAATATGGATCCGATACACCAGGAAGGACGGTGTTTTAAAATGGCCCCAAAATGGTAGTTTCGATACAGATATCTTAGATAATTTGGAAGTTAAATTGTTTAAAAAGAAAGCCCGGCCGGCGATGTTTGATTCTTTCCGCCTATGGCGAAAGGAAGCCAAACAGAAGGAAATTAAGCTAGCGAAAAGAGATAAGAGAGAGAGAGGTATGTCAGTGATGCAAGCAGCTGTGCAATTTAAAGATAATGAGGAAGAGCAAAGGAATGAGCAATTGCACAGGCAGCGCAAACTAGGGATTGATAAATGTTACCCTGTTTTGTCACCCCTTGTGCAAGATGAGACAAAAGAGAATGAGAAAGATTCCCTAATGTCCCATTTGCTAAGTTCGCCACCCCCATATGCGCAAAATGCCACCGCACCTCCACAGCTTGTAAATGCGCAGCCTCTAGTAAATATGCCGCAAGTCTTCCCGCAGCTGCCAGCTCCTCTTCAGCTGGCTCCTATCCCTGCGGTGCAGCCCTCTCAAGGGCCGCCAGTTTTACTACCTGTTACCCCCGCGCTTTCTGCGACTTTGCCTAGCACGCCAGTGGCTTCCCCTGGCGCTCCTTCTTACACTACCCCGGTACCTGTATCTGAATCTGTTTTTCTTCCCTCTGTCTATCCCCCTGTTTTCGCCTCAACTTCTCCTTCAGCACGACAACGACTAGCTAATGTAGTTACTAGTTTAATGTCGCCTCTCTTTGGGTCATCTAGTGCGACTCCTGGTTTACAGCGTAAGCAATTGCGTAGTCAGCTACCTGGTCCCGAAGAGAAAGAGGTGTTAGATCATCTGGCGCGTAGGTGGATTGGTTTCCCTTCACTCTATGATGTGGAACAGGTTGTTAACGTTTTTCACCAATGGGATGCCCCAAAACAGAGGTATGTCTTTGATAAAATGTGTGGATTCCTCTGTGAGGAATTGGAGGATAAGGGTGCAAACCCAAACCCACAGGAATTGTGTCGAGTGCGATTTGATTTCGGAACAGGTGTAATTGTGGGTCCCAATGTAGATAAAGCAGTTGCGACTTTACTGTCCCTCAGAAATGGCGATTGTCAGCAATCATTGTTTGACCAGGATTTCCCTGTGGGGAAGGAGGGAAAAGCGCGACAATACCCCATGAGAGAAGTCCCTCCGGTATGGAAGGAAGCCGTTGCGGCTGATGCCGCTCGAGGTATTGCTGCTGCTTCAGCACATTTTCAGCGTGTTTGGGTACATGTCCCATGGAAGCGTTCTGAGGTGTTAGCACTTAAACAGACATTGCCTGATCCCCGTAAAAACCCTGCAGGATATTATAAGGAGTTGTCACAAACTGCAGAATCATATGTAATGAATCTAGCCGACATAGATATGCTGTTTGGGAATGTGGTCCCGCAGCCTTTATGGGGATCCATTCGTAATGTAGATCACGCTGCAGAATTGGGTGACACATGGGCTAATATCGTTGCCGCAGACGCTAGACAAGTTGGTGGTGCAAAACCTGAGCCCCTCATAGCAGCTCTCCCTGGTAGAATTATTACCTACATGAAAACTATAATGCCTGCGATGCGCGTGAATTGGGACAAACTGTCCGCATGTAAGCAGAAGAAAGATGAGACAGTGTCCGATTTCTTTACCAGGTTTGAAGAAACGTTTATCGACCACAGTGGTCAAGACATGAGCACTGAAGGTGGCCAACGGCTATTTGTTGATAAATTTGTGCAGAATCTACTCCCCGAGTTGTGTAAGAAACTTAAAGACTTAGAAAGTTCTTGGGCTGTTTCCTCTTCAGCGCAAATACTGGCTACTGCACAGTATTATGAGAACAGAGACAAAGATGAGAAGGATAGAACAGATAAGAAAACGAAAGAACTAAAGACAAAGGTCCTTTTGCAGCAGGCCTATCCGCCACGTGGAGGACAGAGTAACTATAGGCAAACACAAGGTATCTATCAGCAGCCCCAACAGTTTCAGAATAATCAGCAAATGAATGGGTATTATCAACCACGCATCCCTGTAGGTCCCAACCAATGTTCATATTGCAAAGAGGAAGGTCATTTTAAATATAGTTGCCCTAAATTGATGCAGCGTAACAGTAATGCGTATGGCGCAAGAGGTAGAGGTGGTCAGCAAGCTCCTAGAGGCAGAGGGCGTGGAAATCTTCCCCAGAACGCGCATCCTCTTCCGCCTCAAAATACCATAAATAGCTTTGATCAGCAAACCAACGCGACTGGTAATACAGCTCAGTACTACAGTAACGATTATTATGCAGAAGACAACCATGTAGAAGGTGATGATTACTAGGACAGCCGTAGACAGAGAGAGGGAGTTGTTTCAGTGCCAGTGGATCAGAGTGGACCTTATGTTGAAGTAACTACAGCAAATATAACGGAGCCCTTTCTGCTGGACACTGGTGCTGCAAAGAGTTCAATCATGCATTCAAAACTCCCTGGCGCGCCTTTGTCTGGCGAAATGAATGTCTCAGTAGGTTTTTCTGGCGCCCCAGTTCGGAACCCGATTTCTAGTCCTATGTCGCTTTCTGTTGGACCTTGTGAGCTGAAAGCACCCCTCATTCTAACGACAGGTTGTGGTGAAAATTTGCTAGGCTTAGATTTGCTAAAAAGATTGCATTCCACGCTGTATTGCTCTCCTTCAGGAGTACAACTTACATTAGGCAAGAAAGTGATTTCTCCGATGTATTTGTCTAAAAATACAATGCCACCTGAATTGTCATCCCTTCCGGATGCCCTTTGGGCTACTGGTCCCAATGATGTGGGTCTTTTGGAAATACCGCCATATGTGGTTACTTTAAAAGCCAATGTCAGATTGCCACGTATTCCCCAGTATAAGATCTCCAATGAGGGTCAGAAAGCGTTGTTGGAAATTGTTAACGATTTGATTAAAAAGGGTGTGATTGAAGAGACAAGAGGCAACGTTTGCAATAGTCCTGTTTTACCTGTCTTAAAACGAACGGACCCTTCACAGCCACCTGTTTACAGATTTGTGATTGATCTTAGAGAGGTTAATAAGATTGTTGTACCACAGTTTCCAGTTGTCCCTGATATAACCGCCTTGTTAACGATGATTCCAGCCTCGGCTGCATGGTTCTCAGTGATCGATCTGAAGAATGCTATCTTTAGCATCCCAATTGCAGAGGAGAGCAGAGACATTTTTGGCTTCAGTTTAGGAGGTCGCAGCTTCCGCTTTAAACGCGCTCCCCAAGGCTACTGAGAGAGTCCATCAATATACAGTTAGGCTTTGAAAGCGCAGCTTGATGTACTGGTTTTACCTGGTGGCGCTATCCTCATTCAGTACGTCGACGATTTACTGATCGCCGCGGATACTGAAAAGATTAGCAAAAACGCCACTTTGTCATTGTTGCGTCATTTGTCTGCCTTCCATCACAAAGTGTCTCTCTCAAAGCTGCAATATTGTCGACAAGAAGTGACCTACTTAGGTCATCTCTTATCGAAGGAGGGAAGGAGACTGACCCCAGAACGAATCCAAGCCATTGCACAGTTGAGTGTGCCAAGAACACAGAGAGAAGTGCGTGCTTTCTTGGGCATTACTTCATACTGTAGGCATTGGATTCCTAATTTTTCCTTGTTGGCAAAACCTTTGTTAGCATTAACATGCAAAGACACACCGAATCCTATCCCATGGTCTGAGGAGTGTCAGAAAAGTTTTTTGGAATTGCGTAATGCATTGTGTTCAGCTCCTGTGTTGGGTACTCCTGACTACAGCAAGTCTTTTACATTGTATGTTCATGAGAATGATGGTTGTGCATTATCAGTGTTAACACAGCCTTTTGGCGACAGACCGCGTCCATGCGCGTATTTTTCATCAACCTTGGACCCTGTAGCGAGGGCATTGCCAAGTTGTCTGAGAGCCACAGCTGCTGCAGCTATGTCTATTCGACAGTCTGCTGGCCTAGTGATGGATAATACATTGATAGTCATGGTTCCACATGCTGTGGACACATTATTAAACAGGACTAAGACACAACACTTAACTAGTGCACGATTATCTGGTTATGAGCTGACACTGTTAGCAAATCACATACACATAAAGAGATGTAACACGTTGAATCCAGCTACACTATTACCAATCCCAGCAGACCTAGATGAGATTGAGCAACATGATTGTTTGTTCAGAACAGAAGAAGAGACGAAAGGGAAAGTAGATCTCAAAGATACTCCCCTGACTGAGTGTGATGGTACTTTATGGGTGGATGGTTCGTGTTTCAAGCTTCCAAATGGTGATACGACTGCTGCATATGCTATCACGACTTTGCACACGATTGTGGAAACTGCCCGTGTGCCACAAAATTCGGCTCAAGCAGCAGAATTGATTGCCCTTATGAGAGCATGTCTGAAGGAATGAGAGTGAATATATACACGGATAGCCAGTACGCCTTTGGCGTGGCTCATAGTTTTGGGCGATTGTGGAAGGAACGTGGATTTCTGACTTCGCATGGAGCTAAGATTCAGAATGGCAAGCTGGTGAATGATCTCCTTGAGTCGTTGACCCTACCGTTGCAAGTTGCGATTATGAAATGCAGTGCGCACAGGAAAATCACTGATGATGTTGGTCGTGGTAATGCGTTTGCTGATGAAGTTGCGAAAGAAACGGCAAAAGATGTGAAGACTCGAATGTATGTTGCAGGCCCTGCCAGATGGGTTGGTGATGTTGGAATGTGTGAAAACACAATAGAAAGTGTAAAGTCGCTTCAAGCTGAAGCCACAGAGAAAGAGTTAAGCAAGTGGAGAGAAAGTATGGGTAAGTTGGATGAGAATGGTTGTTGGATTGATTTGTCAGAACATAGGCGATGGTTGTTACCTGATGCATATGTGCTTCCAGTGGTTACTATGGCACATGGAATGGCACACATCAGTACGAAAGGAATCTGTAAGTTGTTGGCTCCAGTATGGCAGAATGCTGGAATTCCTAAGTGTGCAGAGAATGTGGTCAAGAGTTGTATGGTATGCTTGAAGTACAACCCTGGTAGGGGAACCCCAACTCCAGCTGGTCATTTTGCGCCTCCATCATATCCATTTGAAGTTTTACAGTTGGATTTTATCCACATGGAAAGATGCAACAACCTGAAATATGTATTGGTGGTTGTTTGCGCTTTCTCAAAATGGATAGAGGCCTATCCTCTAAAAGATAACACTGCTCTATCCACAGCCAAAGCCCTTGTGAAGGAATTTTTCCCTAGGTTTGGAATGCCAAGTATGGTGTGGAGTGATAATGGGAGTGAGTTTGTGGGTAAAGTGATGAAGAATGTGTGTGAGGGACTAGGTATAAGGCAGAAGTTTCACGCTGCAAACCACCCCCAATCAGCTGGATTAGTAGAGCGCTACAACGGCGCTCTAAAACTCAAGCTGGCCAAAATCCAAGCGAGCTCAGGTCTTAAATGGCCTGACGCTCTGCCTCTAGCACTCCTATCCACCAGAATGACCGTACACTCACGAGTGGGACTTAGTCCCTACGAGGTCGTTTTTGGCCGCCCGGCCAATGTATGGGGTGTGCCAAGACCGACGAAATTCAGTGAGATCGAGCATCCAGTGTTACTTGATTACTTGCACGAATTGACAGCTAAACTGCGTGTTTTACACCAACAGGTGCATGATACTCTCCCCCCGGCTTCTGAAGCTCCTGGACACCCTATCGAACCAGGCACGTGGATCCTTGTGAAGAATTTTCAGAGGGAAACCAATGAGGAGCCCCGCTGGATTGGCCCTCACCTCGTACTGCTGTCGACAAGATCGGCTGTTCGAGTGAAGGGGAAGAAAAACTGGATCCACGGCGCCCACATCAAGAGGATCCCTTTGCCTCTGCCGTATGACCAGTGGGTCCAGGAGGGTATCGCGGACTCTGAAGCCGACACTGTACCTCGTTTTGTGCCATTCAGTGATGCACGCATAAAAGGCACAGCTTCAACGCAGGAAAGTGACGATATTTTGCAAGAAGCTGTGCCACCGTCAGCTCGATTGGACACTACAGAGCCTGAACTCTTGTTTCAAGATCAAACAGTGCCTGGCCGTTTTTGTTACAATCTGAGGCCAAGGCCCACGGACAAATAAATATTCTTTTCCTTTACCTTTCTATTTTTTGATAACCAGAGCTCTCCCATCTGAAGGACTTTCTTGATTTTTGTTTTTCGAACCACCATCCGGGTTCAGCCGCAGGGTCGCGGTGCCAAGACTTTGGGGTACAGGCCGAAGACGTTAGGTCGACGGTTCTGGTTGGTCTAGGGCGTTCCCTGGACTGACAGGCGTACTCCTTAGCAGAAGATACTCACCCGCCGCGTGCGGCACGATTAGAGGATGGAGTTTTGTAAGATGGAGAGACTCACTGAGGAAATGAACTTTAAAACAAGAATGTGTAAAATCATGACACGCAAACGTTTTGTATTATTATGCCTTTTTGTATTATGTAGTATGATAGTGTTTACTGTAGGATTTGTATTCTTCTCCTCTCAAGAGCCCATTGCACCCACTGTACAGCCTACACCTCCTCCTACTATCTCCTCACACTCTTTTCACCCTCTGCCTGAACATGAACAAGCTAGACGATCAGAGTTTGTGAATAACTCGTTTATTCAGCTCCTGCACCAGCACCAACTAGTCATGAATACAACGAATTGTTGGGTGTGCGGTTTGATGCCGCATACCATTAATAAGGGTATTCCCTATCTGGTGCTGCCGTATAGTTACAATGGATCGTCATGGGCATTCCAGACCATGTTTCTCTATGCACTAGATGCGTACTCCCCGCGACAACCGCGTTCCATCAGACCTAGCACCAATAATAAAGCTTTAGTGAAAGGAGTTGCCGATATGAGCAGAGATATCGATGCATACTCATCCATTCCCAAAGAAGAGTTGAGAGCTTATGTAGGGTGGAATGCGACGGGGTATAGTATTAGTCTGGGTGAAAGACAGCGGAAAATCTCATCCCCAATCTGGGTCGTACCCCACATGGGTCGGTTCTGTTTGCAAGGTAATGGTCAGAATCCTAGAGCTCAACTGGGAAGAAGTGACTGTACTGAAACGTACACTTTTCCGTCACAGTTTTCCCCTGCGTTTTTGGCTGCCAAGGGTACATATTTTATCTGCAATGACCGAGCATATATATGGTTGCCCCCTGATTTCTCGGGCACATGTTATATCGCAAATCTGCTACCGCCAACATTTACTGCCGCCTCCGACTATCACAAGACCAGAGTTGTGAGAGGCGTGATTAGTAAGGAGGATACTGCCGGTCAGGAAGCGGGAGATTTCTTTTTGGGTTTCCTGCCGTTTTGGGGACCTACGGTCAATAGTAGGAACCTGAGATAGCTGACTCATGTGGTTGAATCCACTGTTAATGTTACGGCCGGTGCCCTTGGTAATTTGACAGCTGAGCTCCAAGCGGATCGCCTCATGACTTTGCAGAACCGCATGGTTGTAGACGTCATACTTGCAGACCGCGGTGGGGTATGTAAGGTTATCCAATCCAGTTGTTGCATTTTCATACCAGACAATGCTCCAACAGTTTATCAAGCCATCTCCAAACTGCATAAAATATCTGAGTCCATACACGTGGATAAAGGAGATTGGTCACTGGTGGGGTGGTTCTGGGAACTGATATCTGCCTGGGGTTGGAAAGTTCTGATGGTCATCGGAATGATCTTAGCCATCCTTTTCCTGTTCTGTCTGTGCATACAGTGTGCTCCTGCGATATGTGGCCTCTGTGCTACATTATGTGTAAGGAAACCTGTATCGAGGGACGAGCTAAGTAATAGGATGATGCTACAGCAACATCTCCATGACTTCGTGAATATTGACCTAGACTCGGATTGAAATGAGTATAGTTATTGCCTATGTAAGGGCAAAAGGAGGGTCTGTCGTACTTTAGAATTTGGGACCGCGTAGGAGACAGGGCCCTACCCCTGTCTATCCTGGTAGTAGTGAACCGCGAATGGTTAATGCGGTATGTACGAATGCTTTCTGTAACGTTTTAGCTATGAATGCACTATGTATACGCTATTTCACATCACTGCGTGGGTTCCATTTTGTATTGGTGGCCATCTTATGGTTGCCCTCACATAGGCTATATAGCATGAAGCTAAAACTGGCCTTTTAGAGCACATGTGCCTTTCTTTGACTTTTCTGTGACCTGGGCAGCTTGGCTCCGCTGCCCCGGGTCAAACTGGTCTCACGAGTTCCCCGTCCTCTGGCCACCTGTGATTAGCATCAGGGTTTGACACACCATAAAGTCTTTTCATCCTACACGAGCCTCCAGCTAATCTCTTTCACACCTGGCTGTTCCTGCTTTATGGCTTGTTTCCCAAAACAGGAGATGCTCATGTTTATTGGGGCCTATCGATATCTGATGTGGGATCTGAGCTTTGCTGTGTAAATAATTGCGGGCTGGCTTCACTGGAATGTGGGATGATCATCATGACTCTGCTTTTTCGTTTGTAATGTATACTTGTGATAGCCATATCGTAAACCTAGGAATGTATGCCTAAGGCAGGAAATTCTGTATTTAAGGAGAAGCTCGTTTCTGTGATTTTCAGCAGTCTCCTGAGAACATACACGCTGTTGTACTTCTAGGACGCCTGTAATTGGTCTGCAGCCACTATACTGATCTTTGACTTCACCCAGAAGTCTCTGTGTTTCTGTAGGTCTGAAACAGGAAGAACCCCAAAGTCATAGGGTGTGTTCCCCTGCACCGCTGGGCTTAAAATACCCAGTACTTCACCTATTCACACAATAGAATGTCTAAGCAGTATATGAACCATCAAATATGAACCATGAATATTATTATAACAATGTGCTGAGTATTAAGCAAATATCAATTGATTCTCACATGCAAATTACTAAGCTGATTTTTGTGAACCCTGATTATTAACTATCATTTGAAAACTAGTACTAAATATTTTAATAATTTGTTTGATATAGTGCTTTGAATGACTGTCTGCCATTCCTAATTGTTGTAAATAACAGAAGTTGCTATATCAATTACCAAATTATTCAGGACCTCATTTATGAAACGTTTTGCATCGCTGAGGTAAAACAGCAATGTGACACTTTTCAGTGTGCCCTCCTTGCAACACCATGTATGGCGCTCCATGTCGCAAGGATTGACAGATACATCAGGAATGGGGCATTGCTGGAGTGTGTCTGGAAACAGATGCAACTCCAGCAATGAGTCATTTCACATGGGGCAAGACCCATGTGAAAAGGCCGGGATCACCCCTTACGCCTGCTTCAAGCCATATAAGTGTTGTAGTGAAATCTCATAGATTTTCACTGCAACACTTCTGCGAGCCTTTTCTGCGCCGGAATACCCGCCCTGCATACATTATATCTGTTGCAGGTATAATGTAGCGCAGGGTTTTAGAAGTAACTCATCTGCCAGGATGCGTCACTTTGTAAATATGGAAAAGTGTGGCGTATTTCTTACCCTGCCGCAGCTTCATAAAAAGTGATGCAACAGCAGCATAAGGGCCTCATAAATAAGGCCCTCAGTGTGTCAACCTAGGGAGGATGAAAGGCGGCATTAACCGTTCAGGATTAGAAGATGTGCCTTGTTAGTTTAAATATGGACCACAGAAAGGAACACAATTCAAGTGATGATGTTTCAAAAAATGTGGAAACAAGCTAATAAGAGATGCACTTCAGAAAGAGCTGTGAAGTGTCATAAGACGTATTGAGCACTCCATTTCCGGACTTTAGATGACAAGCATAAAGTATCATCATGAACAATAATCTTACCTAGGTATAAATCTCCTTTACCCCCAGTTTATATCACCCTGACATGATTGTTAGTGCCTTATACTCCTTACCATATTTCAATGATGTAGCCTGTAAATTAAGTTCTTTGGAAATAATAAATCACACACAACAGGAGCAGAACTAAACAAGTGATTTGCTCAATCTTGTGTGCTTTGTTTCTTCTTTGTGTTCCAGTTTCATGGAAATATGACACTATAACAGTCCACACTGATATAGATGTTGTTACTGATTAGTTTTAACACTTCGGGCATGATTAACAGCTATCCAGATGTCTCTGTTTACCCATCTGGCGCCTTGGAAGTTTTTACATCAGATTTAAAGTAGGGCGTGTTGACAGACAACCGCCCTTCGGCTCTGCTGTATTTACCTCCTCTGTCAGTGGAGATAAACCTGAAACACGATGGACGGGGTGACGGAAAGCCCCTAGTCCATCTGCTGTATTTATAGTATATTTTCTGGCCCCGTTGATGGAATCATGGAGGCTCACCCTCCACACCACTGTAAGAGGAAAAAGAACATACAAAATCAAATTGCTGCCCACATCAAACACAAAATCTACTTTATCAACATGACTGTTACTCCATGGCCTGGCACTCTGTCTGGCAGTGGTGAAACAAAACAATACTCAACTAAATAGAAGGTAATCATATCCAGCAGCAATTTACCAAGTCTCCCAGTCTAGCCACATCTCAAACTACACACCCTTATTAAATACTCACCTCATACATTTTTACTACACCCTCACATCTTCATTCAATAACTGAATGCACATTTGTAAAACATATATATGGCCACGCTAATATATATTCTTAACACTCAGGGCTGTGAATGAGGGCAAGTGGTGGAATGGGGCTACAGCTTTGGATGGGGCAGGGGTTTGAATTGTATCTGGAGCAGGAATAGGAGCAGATGTGCTGGAAGCACTAGTGTCAGCTGAAGTGCTAGGAAAGAGTGAACCTCACTCCAAGGCAGACAGGGCAGAGTGCATACCATCCAAGAGGTCTATAAATTGCGAATGTCTGGCTGATACCCTGGATGGCATGCAACAATACTTTCTGCCCCACAGAGGAATTCTTATGAACTGTCAGTACCTCTTCTGAAACCACTGCTGGCCAGTGCTGATAGGATAAGGGCAAGGGGAAAGATTTCCGGGGCAAAGGTGACCCCAGCTCGTTTCTGGACTGGGTGTTGGCTCTATTCCGGAGGGGGGGGACAAGAGTGAGGATGCTAGGGGTTGTAGTGGTGGACCCAGGAACAGAAAGTGGCAGCTGGTGACATTTGAAAGTGGTAAGGCGTACCATTATTGTCGTACTGCACTGCGGCGACCGCGCGTAGCGGGCGAGCTCGAACAACCTATGGGGGGTTTGGAGGGGTTTTCCCCACAAGAAAATTTAGAAAAAAGAGTGGACAAACGGTGCATTTTTAAGCAAATTTGAGGAAGCAGGAAGGTTAATAAAGCAATTAGTGCTGTGCCTAAACTGCCCTCACAGGCTTATCTACAAGTTCCTTATCTCAGCACATCTTAGACACTGATAGGCTGGCCACCCAACCTTACTTGCAGATCTCACCTTGTTTGATGGTAAAGCCAAAGAGTGGATCTGCTATCTCATTTTTCTTGGCCTTCTGCTGCTCCCCCACTTGCCACCTGCTGCCTTCCTACCTGTTAGTGAGTCCCATGGTTCTGTCCTGGACCTGTCTTTTTTTACTCTTTACATGATGGTGATCCCAATGATGTTCTTCTTTATTCCTCCTCTGCCTGGAATTTAAGGACCCTATTTAATCCTAGTGTGTGACTACAGTTCTTCAGAGCATTCACAGCTACCATGAGTTGATTACAGCTACTTAACAGAAGAAATAACCCCAAGCGCATTACCCGTCCACACTGCTAATGTTCTGATTAACATACTGCTTGCTAATAGTAAACTAGATTACTGCAACAATCTAATACTGTTATGTTATGTTATGTTAAATGTAATTTATAAAGCGCACTGACACCGAAGCTTCCTGGCGCTGATAAACAGAACAGATGAGGAGGGAACGTAAGTGACAGATTCTATGCGAGAATGGGAAAGAGATGGGTTTTTAGCATTTTCCTGAAATTCAGGAGGGAGGAACAGGATTTGACTGGGAGAGGGAGGAGGTTCCAGAGCACAGGAACTAGATAGGAGAAACGACGAGCGCCGAATCTCTTGGTTTTACTCCTTGGGATAGTCAGTAGATCGCGGTGGGCAGATCGGAGATTGCGTGTGGGACAGTGAGGGCGAATGAGAGATTTTAAAAAGACAGGGCTAAGACAATGAAGTTCTTTGAAAGTGAGGCATGCCACCTTAAAAGCGGCCCTTCGATCGATGGGGAGCCAGTGAAGGCTCGTGAGCAGAGGCTTGGCTGATTGCCATCTGGGAGTTCCATGAATCAGGCGGGCAGCCTGATTCTGGACAACCTGGAGGCGTTGAATCAAAAATTGTGGCAGACCGTGGTAGATGGCATTGGAAAAATCCAGGCGGGAGAGTACCAGCGAGGTGATAGTTTGGGTGAGTGCCGCTGGAGGCAGAAAGTGACGGACTTTACGGATCCTTCGGAGTTGATACATGCAGGAGGAGACCACCGCTCGAACTTGAGCCCTGAGAGAGAGCTCGGTATCAATGATGACACCCAGACTCTTTACTGTTTTTGCTGGGGTAGGGGGGGAGCCAAACTCAAGAGGCCAGAACTGAGGACCCCAGTAGATGTGACTGAGTCCGGGGAGAAGGAGCTCAGTTTTGCCCGGGTTCAACTTCAGTTGGTTCTCGTTCATCCAGAGTTGGATGTGAGTCATGGCTCCGTGAAAGGTTTTAATGGCGTGTGGAGAGTTAAGAGAGAAGATAATTTGTAGGTCGTCAGCATAGTTGTAGGTGACGATATCCCATTTCAGAAGTGAGTTGATAAGGGGCCGAAGATAAAGATTAAAAAGGAGCGGGGAGAGAGAAGAGCCTTGGGGGACACCACAAGAGTTGTAGGACTTATTTGCAGTGTAAGGACCTAGGCGGACCGCCTGTGTTCTTCCCGTGAGGAAGGATTTGACCCACTCAAGAGCAACGCCCTGGATGCCTGCCTGCTCGACACGGTGGAGAAGGATGTTATGATCCACCGTGTCGAACGCGGCAGACAAATCCAGTAGGACGAGGGCTTGGGGGATACCCGCGTCTGCGTTACTCCTGAGTGTGTCAAGAACTGCCAAGATAACTGCTTCAGTGGAGTGGGCGGGTCTGAAACCGGCCTGGGTCGGCTCAAGATAGCAGGAAGATTCTATAAAGCTTGACAGGCAGCGGGTGACATGGGCCTCCATGAGTTTCGAGAAATAGAGAAGGAGGGAAATGGGGCGATAGTTCGACGGCTCCGCCACATCAGCACCAGGTTTTTTTAAGAGGGGTACCAAGATGGCCTCCTTAAAGGAGGTGGGGCAAATGCCGCTACTGAGAGAGCTATTGAGTAGGTGTAAGATGCTATCGGGTAATTTGAGACATATGTTCCGCAAGATGAACGGCGGGCAGCAGTCTTTCGGGGAGCCAGATTTTACACGAGTGGCTAGTTCACCCAGGGAGATGGAATCTAGAATAGGAAAGGAGGTGAAGGTCAGGGGATTGTTGAAAGAAATGTCCGGAGGTAACAATTGAGGGGGTGAAGGAATAGATTTTTTGATTATAGAGATTTTTTCTAAGAAGAAAGTGTTCAGGGTGTCGCAGGCTTCCTGGGTGGGGGTCTGGGCTGGGAGGGTTCTGTCGTCAATAGTTAGTTCGTTCAGAACTCTGAACACCTCCTTAGATTTATCGGCTGCCAAGGAGATCCTATTGGAGAAATGTTCGATTTTGGCCAAGCGGATGGCTGTTTTGTAATCTGTGCGAGCGGCCAAATAGGATTGTCTGGCTGAATCAGAGTAGTGATGTCTCCAGGTGCGTTCTAACTGGCGTGTTTTTAGTTTCCGGGCTTTGAGGTCATCGGAGAACCACCTATGAGAGTTCCGGTGTTTGGTACAGGGGAATTTAGTTAGGGGGGCAAACCGGTCGCTAGCCGACTCAAGCCAAAAAGTCAAATCTCGGTCTAGCCCGTCGATGTCCGTGGGGTCGAGAATGACTGGGCAGGAGTCGTCCAGGGTAGTAAGGAAGCCCTGGGAATCGTAAGAGCTCCATTTGCGGCCCAATATACTGTTTCTCAGCACACAAACATTTTGAATTTTGCTATATACACACTGCTCAAATTGCACCGCTAATCACTGCACAATAAAAAGAGGGCGGCTGACTCTAATACACAAAGTGCACAGGACATACCCTTATTTCCTCACCATATTAAATGGTGTTTGTCTCTTCGCCTAAATCGGATGTGCTTCCACCCTACCTGTGTGCCTCGAGGCGCTGAACGAGCTGCCAGAAAGACAGACCACCCACACCTCAAGGACAACCCTATGCCCTCCCAGGCTCCTTGTGCAGCGCGTTCCTTTTGTAATGTGTGTCCCGGCTGGGTTATGAAGTGACATAGCGAAGCCGAAGTCAGTAAAGAAACACATTTAATGGGCAAAGTGCCCAGGACACTGGTACCCTGTGCCCACCCCTCAACCAAAGACATTACCGTCAAAGACAACCTGCGTCCAGCAAAAATCCGTTTGAAACCAAAATGCACCATTCCACGAAGTGTGACAGCTACCCTTTGCACACCGGTGAGCACCGCCACTGTGCTCCTAAGTTACCATAAAGCACATTTTGGCG
Source organism: Triturus cristatus (assembly GCF_964204655.1). Taxonomy (NCBI): domain Eukaryota; kingdom Metazoa; phylum Chordata; class Amphibia; order Caudata; family Salamandridae; genus Triturus; species Triturus cristatus. The sequence goes on from NC_140582.1 coordinate 721,117,035, forward strand.
CTGTCTTGTAGAAACACCCGTGGGTGATATCCATGCAGACTAACACGCCGTCTACATGTCATGTTGCGTTTAGAAAGAAGCAACATTTTTGGAAGATTTGAAAATGAAAAAAATAGTTTAAAAATTCCGCCATTGTTAGAGCATCGAAATAAAACACATACCCTATAATATTGAAATCAATTAATGCAAAGTGCATTGGAATTTTTCTAGCCAAGTTTTCTCCGGTTTCTGAAAGGCATGCATTTGTCTATCTGAAGTGACACAATTAATGTAGGGGAAATCAATGGGCACGTCAGAATGCATATTATAGCTGATCTTATTGAGCAACGAAGCACATCATGAATGATTTCTTACCACGTTTTTAAAATCTGCAATATAAGTTATGCTGCCAACTATAAACTACACAACTCGATGGAGCATGGATATTACTTTCAGGTATTGTACAGTTTATGTTCAATTATTTTCTTTCATGTCAGCAGCTCATTGAATTTATACCTTTTACTGATGATCACATGTTATTGCAGGTAAAATAGACGATACAAAGTGTACTAGACACACGTGCTATATATTAACCATTGCCTTTATATCACTTTTACGCACTGTGTAGACCATTGTGTGGTGTACTGCTCTATTTACAACTTTCTTTTGCAATGCAGTCATAATTTCATTATGGCACTCTCCTCTAGAGTAATGCTGTATCATTATAATAAAGTGCATATGCTTGAATACAGAGATGGCGAATCTAATCAGAGTCTGAACAGACAATGTAACCGCAAAATCTCTGAGAAGGTTACGGGTTAATTCAGATAATACATATTGTCTCAGCCAAACTCAGACGCCAGTCGTAATGGCTTCAATGAATGGGTCGAAAGCAGGAGATGTTGGGGAAAAACAGATGGAAAATATGTAAGATGACGGACTACCCTATTCCACATTGCATAATCCACCATATTAAACATAATATTCTTAACTCGAAGAAACAGCCGATGCCTGGACTTGTGGGACGAAATGTACATCAAAACAAATGTGTGCTTGTACAGCGGCATGGGGCTTCCCTAGACAAGTCTGTTGTTTTGCTGAGTTATTCACTATAATACAGAAAAGCAACCCTGGTTTAATAAGCTATCAGTTTTAGCACAGTTTAATGATGACAAGAAAAAGGTTGCCAATCAGAACGTTTGCTATCCCGGCGCTTCTCATCACAGTGCTATGAAGCCAATTCCATTGCTCACTAAATACATTTGAAAAGCACATTTCTCCAGTGTCTTTCTTTATAGTTCTTCTATGGAAGCACCGCGTGCAGTCTTTTGCCCGCATTCAACAAGTGCTTAATTCAGCATGGAGCAAAGCAAGACGCACATGACATGCTGCTGCGGGACAGCCACAGGACAGTGCAGGACTGACAACATCGGAAAGTTTCTAACAACTTACACGGAAATAGCAGCTAACAAACTCTGACAGCATGTAACATCTGAAACACAGGGGCGGCGCTCGCAATACTTTCGCGGGGGGTCGCGCGGGGAAGACTAAAATAAAGCAACAACTTACCGGGTCCGCGCCGTCTCTGTTTCTGGGCCGGGGTCCGACTCCCGCGTTGGCGCCTTCAACGTCCGTGTCACTGACTGGAGTGGCAACCCCTCTGACCCAATACTGGCACTGCTCCAGCAGCACCAGGATTGGCTTAGCAGGGGTACTCGCAGCCCGCCTGCCCATTAGGGCACCGAGGGTTGCAGCGTTTCTCAACCCTTGCTCTCCTAATGTGCAGCCGCCAGCCAGACGCAACACTAGTGCGCATGACTGGGTTGGTCAGAAAAATTCTCCGAAATAAACCCATCATGCGCACTTGTGCTGCTGCCTGCTGTGCACTCCGTGCCACCCCCTGCCGGTCCTACAATGCATGTCAGTCAGTTGAGTCAGCATGACGCCAGACCGTCCACCCCCTTAAGACTCTGAAGGGGGTGGGCGGTCCGGCGTCATTCTGACTCACTGTGACTGACATGCATTATCTTAATGTTGGGAGCTGCAGGCGCGGGCGACTTGTGGGGCGACGCCCCAGCGCCCTAATGGACGCACCGCCACTGCGCAATGCTAGTGCCCATGATTGGGCTGGTCAGAAATATTCTCTGACCTAAGCCCAGCATGCGCACTTGTGCTGCTGCCTGCTGTGCGCTCCGCGCCACCCCCTGCCGGCCCTACAATGCATGTCAGTCAGGTGAGTGAGCATGACGCCAGACCACCCATCCCTTTTAGACTCTGAAGGGGGTGGGCGGTCCGGTGTCATGCCGACTCACCCTGACTGACATGCATTATCTTAATGTCGGGAGCTGCGGGCGCGGGCGGCTTGTGGGGCAACACCCCAGCGCCCTAATGGACGCACCGCCACTGGGAACAGATGGTACATCCTGTGTTGTTTCATCTGCCACCATGTGGAGCTGGCCTGAGTTGGAAGCCTCCAATTTGGATTCTGTGGTGGACACTTAGCCAGCCCCATCACCACCGGGTCCCTCTGTGTTTGTGGTTCCACCTTTAGACTTCCAGTGGCTGTCCTGTATGTCCCCCAAATTACCAGGCAATGTCCCTCTTGCTTATTCTATAAGCTGAAACCACGCACATGTACAGATCAGTTACAAACTACAGAGGTCCATAACAAAAAGTACACACGTCAAAGAGGGTGTAGCATGAAACCTTTTACCATACTAATCTTAATAAAGGGCACATAAAGGGACATCCTAAAGGGCCTGACTGTTATTTTGGAATAATGATTGCCATTTCACAAATGTCAAGGATGTGCTGCCTGCTTTGTTACAGGTGTTTGGAGTATGCCAAGACCTACGCCACTTTTTTTTTTTACAATAGTGTGTTCATACACTTGGCCAGGACTTAGATGCATTATACAAATTACAGGCTCAAGCTATGGCCACGGAATATTATTCATGTCACATACTGAATCACAGTTGCACCAATACATCACATTTAATATACATGTGAGCACTTCCTAAACTGTTTACGGGCACCATATGACTGTGAGACTCTTGAACGCTTCATGAAAGAGCAGGTGTAAATATTTTAGATGGCATAATCCATGTGTAACAGAAATGACATTTAAGTTATATAATTGCAGTATTGCCAATGTGCTGCATTTATATTTTGATGCTTAGGTTGCTGTGTAACTAATGTGACATATATCCTGTCAACCTTACTGCACCTATTAATTTTACGTTATATGCTAAATGGGATATGTGTCGCATTTGTGAAAGATTAGCTGTCCAGAACAGAAATCTGGGGCAAAGTCTAATATATTCTATGGTGCTTGTATATTTGTTGAAAACGTAAATCGCGTGAATTAGAGTTTGTGGGATGGGTAATTCCATCATAAACTTGCTGTATGCCCCATCAATCGTTTTACAAGTGCATTATTCCTATGGCTCTTGTAATATGGTAGATGGGATCTCAATTACTCTTGTATTAGAGAAAACCTCCTGCGAAACGCTACTTTGGGTGCTAAATGAGAGTCTTAGAATTGTGAGGTTATATTGCAACCTGAGAACATGAACGAATGGAAAGGAAAAACATGTATGGTTTTTAAACTGAATACACTTACTCCATTGCCACTGCTCTATGGCCTTCAGCTCCCTTTAGATGTCGGGGTAGACCATTGCCAGAATGCATGTCAGCGACCACTGCAAAACCTTTTTTGGGGTCCAACTAGCCCACCAGGTACCTCCAGTAAGCGCCACAGAGCTACATTGCAGAGAGGTGTAAAAAGGGGCGTGGCCTCTGAACACCTCTCTGCAACGCAGCTCCCTGGCGCATACTGGAGGTTCCTGATAGGCTAGTTGGCCCCCAGGGACCCTCAGTTTTCAAGGGGAATTAATTCCCCAACTTTAAACGCGCCAGGGGGCACGTTTGCTGAGTGTTACAGGTTGGGGGCGGGGCCTAGCCGCGATGCCGGCTTTTTAAAATGTTTGTTTTTTTACAAAGGGGGGCTGTGTGGCCCCCCATCTCTTGCCTTTTTTGTGCCCTGGGGACCCCATCCCCCAGGGCCTGGCCCACTTAAAAAAAAAATGTAATAATTAAATGGGAGGGGTGCCGCGTTTGCCCCCTCCCGTGACCAATTCCAGCCCCGGGCACCCCATCCCCTGGGGCATGCAACACCTATTGTTTTTTTATAGGAAGGGGGGCTTCCACAACATCATGTGATGCCACCAAAAAGTTTCCGGCGGTGCTCTCCTGCTGCCGCAGCCTCAGCGCAGGTAAAGTCCTTCGTTTGTCCCCCTTATTCCAGGCAGAATTAATTCTGCCTCCTCTCTCCCCAATGTTACAATTTCCTCCAAGTGGGGCACTGGGGGGGCGACGCGTGGCAGTTTTATGCACATACCTAAAAGTTGCAGGAAAACGCGTTGCTCCAAACTGAGAGGGCGGTCACAAGCCAGCACCTGCAGGCTGGCAAAACATTACTACCAGTCTCTCTCCAAGATGAAAAGAGTGTTACAACAGCTCCAGGGGATCAACAAGAAGGCTTTATTGATGTTAAAAGCGCTGGCAATCCAAGGGTCCCTGAAACGCTAGGCAGACGCGTTTCAGCCTTAATTAGCTTTCATCAGTGCCCCATTTCAGTGTCCTCGATGGTTCACGGGATCTGCCGCTCTGTTGTTTTTTTTAAAGTGATCACATCACATCACGTGATCACTGGCTCCTCCTATGCCTCACAGCTGCAAGGCACCTCACGCTACTCCTGCTGCTGCACTGCATTCTGTGCATTGGAGTTTACCTGTGGAGCCCTATACAGTGACGGGACTTCCACAACATCATGTGATGCCACCAAAAGGTTTCGGACGGTGCTCTCCCGCCGCCGCAGCCTCACAGCAGGTAAAGTCCTTTGTTTGTCCCCCTTATTCCAGGCAGAATGAATTCTGCCTCCTCTCTCCCCAATGATACAATTTCCTCCATGTGGGGCACTGGGGGGGTGACGCGTAGCAGTTTTATGCACATACCTAAAAGTTGCAGGAAAACACGTTGCTCCAAACCGAGAGGGTGGTCACAAGCCAGCACCTGCAGGCTGGCAAAACATTACTACCAGTCTCTCTCCAAGACGAAAAGAGTGTGACAACACCTCCAGGGGATCAACAAGAAGGTTTTATTGATGTTAAAAGCGCTGGCAATCCAAGGGTCCCAGAAACGCTAGGCAGACGCGTTTCAGCCTTAATTAGTTTTCATCAGTGCCCCATTTCAGTGTCCTCGATGGTTCACGGGATCTGACGCTCTGTTGTTTAAAAGTGATCACATCACGTGATCACTGGCTCCTCCTATGCCTCACAGCTGCAAGGCACCTCAAGCTACTCCTGCTGCTGCACTGCATTCTGGGCATTGGAGTTGACCTGTGGAGCCCTATACAGTGACGGAACTTCCACAACATCATGTGATGCCACCAAACAGTTTCGGACGGTGCTCTCCCGCCGCCGCAGTCTCACAGCAGGAAAAGTCCTTCGTTTGTCCCCCTAATTCCAGGGAGAATAAATTCTGCCTCCTCTCTCCCCAATGTTACAATTTCTTCCAAGTGGGGCACTGGGGGGGCGATGCATAGCAGTTTTATGCACATACCAAAAAGTTGCAGGAAAACGCGTTGCTCCAAACCGAGAGGGCGGTCACAAGCCAGCACCTGCAGGCTAGCAAAACATTACTACCAGTCTCTCTCCAAGATGAAAAGAGTGTGACAACAGCTCTGGGGGATCAACAAGAAGGCTTTATTGATGTTAAAAGCGCTGGCAATCCAGGGGTTCCTGAAACGCTAGGCAGACGCATTTCAGCCTTAATTAGCTTTCATCAGTGCCCCATTTCAGTGTCCTCCATGGTTCACGGGATCTACCGCTCTCAGGTATTGTACAGTTTATGTTCAATTATTTTCTTTCATGTCAGCAGCTCATTGAATTTATACCTTTTACTGATGATCACATGTTATTGCAGGTAAAATAGACGATACAAAGTGTACTAGACACACGTGCTATATATTAACCATTGCCATTATATCACTTTTACGCACTGTGTAGACCATTGTGTGGTGTACTGCTCTATTTACAACTTTCTTTTGCATGCAGTCATAATTTCATTATGGCACTCTCCTCTAGAGTAATGCTGTATCATTATAATAAAGTGCATATGCTTGAATACAGAGATGGCGAATCTAATCAGAGTCTGAACAGACAATGTAACCGCAAAATCTCTGAGAAGGTTACGGGTTAATTCAGATAATACATATTGTCTCAGCCAAACTCAGACTCCAGTCGTAATGGCTTCAATGAATGGGTCGAAAGCAGGAGATGTTGGGGAAAAACAGATGGAAAATATGTAAGATGACGGACTACCCTATTCCACATTGCATAATCCACCATATTAAACATAATATTCTTAACTCGAAGAAACAGCCGATGCCTGGACTTGTGGGACGAAATGTACATCAAAACAAATGTGTGCTTGTACAGCGGCATGGGGCTTCCCTAGACAAGTCTGTTGTTTTGCTGAGTTATTCACTATAATACAGAAAAGCAACCCTGGTTTAATAAGCTATCAGTTTTAGCACAGTTTAATGATGACAAGAAAAAGGTTGCCAATCAGAACGTTTGCTATCCCGGCGCTTCTCATCACAGTGCTATGAAGCCAATTCCATTGCTCACTAAATACATTTGAAAAGCACATTTCTCCAGTGTCTTTCTTTATAGTTCTTCTATGAAAGCACCGCGTGCAGTCTTTTGCCCGCATTCAACAAGTGCTTAATTCAGCATGGAGCAAAGCAAGACGCACATGACATGCTGCTGCGGGACAGCCACAGGACAGTGCAGGACTGACAACATCGGAAAGTTTCTAACAACTTACACGGAAATAGCAGCTAACAAACTCTGACAGCATGTAACATCTGAAACACAGGGGCGGCGCTCGCAATACTTTCGCGGAGGATCGCGCGGGGAAGACTAAAATAAAGCAACAACTTACCGGGTCCGCGCCGTCTCTGTTTCTGGGCCGGGGTCCGACTCCCGCGTTGGCGCCTTCAACGTCCGTGTCACTGACTGGAGTGGCAACCCCTCTGACCCAATACTGGCACTGCTCCAGCAGCACCAGGATTGGCTTAGCAGGGGTACTCGCAGCCCGCCTGCCCATTAGGGCACCGAGGGTTGCAGCGTTTCTCAACCCTTGCTCTCCTAATGTGCAGCCGCCAGCCAGACGCAACACTAGTGCGCATGACTGGGTTGGTCAGAAAAATTCTCCGAAATAAACCCATCATGCGCACTTGTGCTGCTGCCTGCTGTGCACTCCGTGCCACCCCCTGCCGGTCCTACAATGCATGTCAGTCAGTTGAGTCAGCATGACGCCAAACCATCCACCCCTTAAGACTCTGAAGGGGGTGGGCGGTCCAGCGTCATTCTGACTCACTGTGACTGACATGCATTATCTTAATGTTGGGAGCTGCAGGCGCGGGCGGCTTGTGGGGCGACGCCCCAGCGCCCTAATGGACGCACCGCCACTGCGCAATGCTAGTGCCCATGATTGGGCTGGTCAGAAATATTCTCTGACCTAAGCCCAGCATGCGCACTTGTGCTGCTGCCTGCTGTGCGCTCCGCGCCACCCCCTGCCGGCCCTACAATGCATGTCAGTCAGGTGAGTGAGCATGACGCCAGACCGCCCATCCCTTTTAGACTCTGAAGGGGGTGGGCGGTCCGGTGTCATGCCGACTCACCCTGACTGACATGCATTATCTTAATGTCGGAAGCTGCGGGCGCGGGCGGCTTGTGGGGCAACACCCCAGCGCCCTAATGGACGCACCGCCACTGGGAACAGATGGTACATCCTGTGTTGTTTCATCTGCCACCATGTGGAGCTGGCCTGAGTTGGAAGCCTCCAATTTGGATTCTGTGGTGGACACTTAGCCAGCCCCATCACCACCGGGTCCCTCTGTGTTTGTGGTTCCACCTTTAGACTTCCAGTGGCTGTCCTGTATGTCCCCCAAATTACCAGGCAATGTCCCTCTTGCTTATTCTATAAGCTGAAACCACGCACATGTACAGATCAGTTACATACTACAGAGGTCCATAACAAAAAGTACACACGTCAAAGAGGGTGTAGCATGAAACCTTTTACCATACTAATCTTAATAAAGGGCACATAAAGGGACATCCTAAAGGGCCTGACTGTTATTTTGGAATAATGATTGCCATTTCACAAATGTCAAGGATGTGCTGCCTGCTTTGTTACAGGTGTTTGGAGTATGCCAAGACCTAAGACACTTTTTTTTTTACAATAGTGTGTTCATACACTTGGCCAGGACTTAGATGCATTATACAAATTACAGGCTCAAGCTATGGCCACGGGATATTATTCATGTCACATACTGAATCACAGTTGCACCAATACATCACATTTAATATACATGTGAGCACTTCCTAAACTGTTTACGGGCACCATATGACTGTGAGACTCTTGAACGCTTCATGAAAGAGCAGGTTGTAAATATTTTAGATGGCATAATCCATGTGTAACAGAAATGACATTTTCAAAGTTATATAATTGCAGTATTGCCAATGTGCTGCATTTATATTTTGATGCTTAGGTTGCTGTGTAACTAATGTGACATATATCCTGTCAACCTTACTGCACCAATTAATTTTACGTTATATGCTAAATGGGATATGTGTCGCATTTGTGAAAGATTAGCTGTCCAGAACAGAAATCTGGGGCAAAGTCTAATATATTCTATGGTGCTTGTATATTTGTTGAAAACGTAAATCGCGTGATTTAGAGTTTGTGGGATGGGTAATTCCATCATAAACTTGCTGTATGCCCCATCAATCGTTTTACAAGTGCATTATTCCTATGGCTCTTGTAATATGGTAGATGGGATCTCAATTACTCTTGTAATAGAGACAACCTCCTGCGAAACGCTACTTTGGGTGCTAAATGAGAGTCTTAGAATTGTGAGGTTATATTGCAACCTGAGAACATGAACGAATGGAAAGGAAAAACATGTATGGTTTTTAAACTGAATACACTTACTCCATTGCCACTGCTCTATGGCCTTCAGCTCCCTTTAGATGTCGGGGTAGACCATTGCCAGAATGCATGTCAGCGACCACTGCAAAACCTTTTTTGGGGTCCAACTAGCCCACCAGGTACCTCCAGTAAGCGCCACAGAGCTACATTGCAGAGAGATGTAAAAAGGGGCGTGGCCTATGAACACCTCTCTGCAACGCAGCTCCCTGGCGCATACTGGAGGTTCCTGATAGGCTAGTTGGCCCCCAGGGACCCTCAGTTTTCAAGGGGAATTAATTCCCCAACTTTAAACGCTCCAGGGGGCACGTTTGCTGAGCGTTACAGGTTGGGGGCGGGGCCTAGCCGCGATGCCGGCTTTTTAAAATGTTTGTTTTTTTACAAAGGGGGGCTGTGTGGCCCCCCATCTCTTGCCTTTTTTGTGCCCTGGGGACCCCATCCCCCAGGGCCTGGCCCACTTAAAAAAAAATGTAATAATTAAATGGGAGGGGTGCCGCGTTTGCCCCCTCCCGTGACCAATTCCAGCCCCGGGCACCCCATCCCCTGGGGCATGCAACACCTATTGTTTTTTTATAGGAAGGGGGGCTTCCACAACATCATGTGATGCCACCAAAAAGTTTCCGGCGGTGCTCTCCTGCTGCCGCAGCCTCAGCGCAGGTAAAGTCCTTCGTTTGTCCCCCTTATTCCAGGCAGAATTAATTCTGCCTCCTCTCTCCCCAATGTTACAATTTCCTCCAAGTGGGGCACTGGGGGGGCGACGCGTGGCAGTTTTATGCACATACCTAAAAGTTGCAGGAAAAGGCGTTGCTCCAAACTGAGAGGGCGGTCACAAGCCAGCACCTGCAGGCTGGGAAAACATTACTACCAGTCTCTCTCCAAGATGAAAAGAGTGTTACAACAGCTCCAGGGGATCAACAAGAAGGCTTTATTGATGTTAAAAGCGCTGGCAATCCAAGGGTCCCTGAAACGCTAGGCAGACGCGTTTCAGCCTTAATTAGCTTTCATCAGTGCCCCATTTCAGTGTCCTCGATGGTTCACGGGATCTGCCGCTCTGTTGTTTTTTTTAAAGTGATCACATCACATCACGTGATCACTGGCTCCTCCTATGCCTCACAGCTGCAAGGCACCTCATGCTACTCCTGCTGCTGCACTGCATTCTGTGCATTGGAGTTTACCTGTGGAGCCCTATACAGTGACGGGACTTCCACAACATCATGTGATGCCACCAAAAGGTTTCGGACGGTGCTCTCCCGCCGCCGCAGCCTCACAGCAGGTAAAGTCCTTTGTTTGTCCCCCTTATTCCAGGCAGAATGAATTCTGCCTCCTCTCTCCCCAATGATACAATTTCCTCCATGTGGGGCACTGGGGGGGTGACGCGTAGCAGTTTTATGCACATACCTAAAAGTTGCAGGAAAACACGTTGCTCCAAACCGAGAGGGTGGTCACAAGCCAGCACCTGCAGGCTGGCAAAACATTACTACCAGTCTCTCTCCAAGACGAAAAGAGTGTGACAACACCTCCAGGGGATCAACAAGAAGGTTTTATTGATATTAAAAGCGCTGGCAATCCAAGGGTCCCAGAAACGCTAGGCAGACGCGTTTCAGCCTTAATTAGCTTTCATCAGTGCCCCATTTCAGTGTCCTCGATGGTTCACGGGATCTGACGCTCTGTTGTTTAAAAGTGATCACATCACGTGATCACTGGCTCCTCCTATGCCTCACAGCTGCAAGGCACCTCACGCTACTCCTGCTGCTGCACTGCATTCTGGGCATTGGAGTTGACCTGTGGAGCCCTATACAGTGACGGAACTTCCACAACATCATGTGATGCCACCAAACAGTTTCGGACGGTGCTCTCCCGCCGCCGCAGTCTCACAGCAGGAAAAGTCCTTCGTTTGTCCCCCTAATTCCAGGGAGAATAAATTCTGCCTCCTCTCTCCCCAATGTTACAATTTCTTCCAAGTGGGGCACTGGGGGGGCGACGCATAGCAGTTTTATGCACATACCAAAAAGTTGCAGGAAAACGCGTTGCTCCAAACCGAGAGGGCGGTCACAAGCCAGCACCTGCAGGCTAGCAAAACATTACTACCAGTCTCTCTCCAAGATGAAAAGAGTGTGACAACAGCTCTGGGGGATCAACAAGAAGGCTTTATTGATGTTAAAAGCGCTGGCAATCCAGGGGTTCCTGAAATGCTAGGCAGACGCATTTCAGCCTTAATTAGCTTTCATCAGTGCCCCATTTCAGTGTCCTCCATGGTTCACGGGATCTACCGCTCTGTTGCCGCTCTGTTGTTTAAAAGTGATCACATCACGTGATTACTGGCTCCTCCTATGCCTCACAGCTGCAAGGCAGCTCACGCTACTCCTGCTGCTGCACTGCATTCTATGTATATCTATATAACTATATCTATATATCTATATCTATATCTATATTACCTACTGGCAGTCGCCAGTAGGTAGTTATAGTTAGGACCTATTTTCCATTGGAAATCCGCAACATTCTATTTAGAATAACGTTGGCGCCGATTGATGAATCTTCGCGAAATTTTCCAAACTTTTGCCCAGCTCCGGTCCGCTCCTATCCTGAAAATTTCACGGTGATTTGTCAAGCGGGGGCCGAGAAAAAAGGGGGGTCCCAAAACGCATTTTCCACAGCAATTTTCCCATAGGACCTGTTGACGCAGCTACAGCCCGAACTGCTGAACGGAATGACACCAAATTTGGCAAAGAGGTAGTCCTTTTTTCAGACTCGTGCCTTTTGCTTAAATGGTGTAAATCCGTTCAGTAGTTCCTGAGAAAATTAAAGTTAAATAGATAGATATATCTGGGCGGAGCCTAACCACACATCTCATGGTGAGATCTGATTTGCCGTCAGTACTTCATCCAAGAAGTGTTGGCAGCCATCTTGGGACCAATATACATGATAGCACCTCATTAAAAAGCATTGCAGTTAATAGAAGGTTTTAAGACTTTAGTTACATTATAAATCATTTGTTGATGGTACCATACTCATTTTAGGAATTGTGGTGTGTTCTAAGGTGATTTTACCATGTGAAAAAGCCTTCTGCTGTGATATCATGAATCATGTTTGAGAGAAAACTATTTTCTCATGCTTTTCCCACAGAGGTTTGGAAGGTGACCTATAAGCTAAACTGAGAGCATATTTTCTGTAAATTCACATTATCTTTCTCCGTCATGTGAGAATGAAGTCTGACATTCTCAGTAAAACATGTACATCCAACAAGGGCAGAGACTGTCAGTTGATTCCTTTGTGTTCTACTGCAGCTTCCCAGAGTGTTCTAAAGAACAACTAGAGCGCTAACAGTCCTACTTATGATAAACGTATTGCACACCTGAAGCCCTCTTGATTGGAATAAAGTGGTAACTCTTAAAACATTTAATTTAAAAAGGAACACAATTAGGGGGTTCATTTTGCCATAGAAAGTATGATTAGTGCTGCAGAAAGAAAAATTAGGGCACATTTTGACTTCTCAAATCCTCTTCTAGTTCCTAAAAAAATTCTGACATGCAGACTGAAACATGCACTTTGAATACAAGCAGCAGACTTCCCTGGTGAGCAGTAGCTTTACTACAGTGATCTAATGAGCAACTAGAGTGCTAACATTCAGAATTTATGGCAAATGTGGGACACATCCGAATGCCTTGTTGATGGAACCAAAATAAAAAACTGAAAGTATTTCCTACTGAGGAGACTGCAGTAAATGAGGAAATTAGGAAACTTCATAACAAATAAATCTCCCAAGATGGCCACCAGAGACAAAAGAGCCCAAATGTAGCCCAAATATCACCCAGATGTAGCCCAAGTATAGCCCAATGACAGAATGTCCCAGAGTGTTCTTAAGAACAACTAGAGCGCTTACTGTCTTACTTATGACAAAAGTATGGCACACCTGAAGCCATCTTGATTGGAATAAACTGTTAACACTTAAAACATTTATTTTAAAAAGGAACACAATGAGGGGGTTTATTTTGCCATAGAAATTATGATTAGTGCTGAAGAAAGAAACATAAGGGCACATTTTGAGTGACTTCTCAAATCCTCTTCTATTTCATTAAAACATTCTGATATGCAGACTGAAACATGCACTTTTAATACCAGTAGCAGACTTCCGTGGTGAGCAGTAGCTTTACAACAGTGATCTAATGAGCAACTAGAGTGCTAACATTCAGAATTTATGGCAAATGTGTGACATATCTCAATACCTTCTTGATGGAATCAAAGTAAAAAACTGAAAGCTTTTCCTACTGAGGAGACTGCAGTAAATGAGGAAATTAGGAAACTTCATAACAAATAAATCTCCCAAGATGGCCACCAGAGACAAAAGAGCCCAAATGCAGCCCAAATATCACCCAGATGTAGCCCGCATGTAGCCCAATGACAGAAGTGAGCAAAACACTTATTTTTTGTGTATTTGCAGTTTTATATAGTGCAGACTTGTCAGGTATTGGAGTGCTTTACATCAGCATTGGTTACATCACACAACATCAAATTCATTTTGGTTGTAGACATGGGGAGATTAAGTGATTTGACCAGAATCACAGAATGTTGAGCTGAAGCAGAAACTCCAACCTGGTTCCCCAGTTGCAAAGTCTGCAGCTCTGGAAGTAACACCACATCCTCTCCCCTAGGTGCAACATTTAATCAAGTGGTCAACTGGATAAAAAAACATAAAGATTACAAATAATTTAAAAGTTCTTTGTCTCTATTTGAAAACTCAGAAAATATGTCCTCATTTTAGTTTTTTAGAGCACTAACCATAATTTTGATGCAAATAAGACCCTCTCATATATGTAATTTCAAAAGATAATGCTCTAGGTATTACAGTTTTGATTACATCAAGATGATGCCAGGCGTTCCACACTTTTGTAATAAATATAGAATGTTAGCAATCTAGTTGTTCATTGGGATACTGTTGAGAGGCAGAGGCCAGGGGCACGGAGTCTGAAAATTGAAGGCAGGTAGGAGAGTGCAGAGGCAACAATTTGACCACACTGGGCAGGCAGGAAGGGCAGTGGCAGCACAACAGACTATGGAGGGCAGTGGAAAGGGGGGCAGGGGCAACAAACCAACTATACAGGACTGGCAAGAGAGGCTGTGGCAATATAATAGACCATTGTGGGCAGAAGGAAGAGGCAGTGGTAGTACAACCATACATGCTAACAGACCCGTTTCAGCCAGGAAATGTCCAATGTTTTTAAGCTCAAATGGGCTTTATTTGATCTGCCTCCTGTCTACAATCTCCTCTTTTTCAATGTAACTCAAAGGGGAATATCAATACCCCAGTTTTTTTTTCAAAATCTCCCTCTTACCAAGTTCAAAATGTTCACAAGTATGGTACATTGGATCATGGTAGGCAGGAGGAATTGGGGTAGGGACCTGGACTCAGATAAAAGAGGACAGTAGGGACATGGAGAGGTGCACCAAACTGACCCTACAGGGCAGGCGTCAGGGTTTGCAGCATCACAATACACCACACAGGGCATGCGGGACGGGAGTGCAGTACAACAATCCATAGAAAGCAATAGGGAGGGGACAGGACCATGCACATGGACAACAGAGAACAGAGGGGAAATAGGCAATGGTAGCTAGCTGACCATAATGGACAGACAGGAGAGAAAGCTGCGGCATAACATACCATAAAGGGCAGGAGGGACGGATCAGGGGCATTACAATGGAACAGACAAGCTAGGAGGGAGGGAATAGGGGTCTGCACATGGAAACAGAGGGCTGGGGGCAAGGGGGCAGGGCAGGAGCAGCAAGATGACCATGGAGGTCAGGCAGGATGGGCACTAGAAACAAGACACACCATGGAGAGCAACAATGAGACTATGATGGCATACACACAGACCATGGAGGGAAGGTGGGAGGGGGTCAGGGGCAGCTAGCTGACCACACAGGGACCACACAGGGACGCAGCACAGAAGACCATGCATGGCAAGCGGGAGGGTTAGTGGCAGCACAATGGCTATTATGGGCAAGAAGGAGGGTGCAGGGGCATGCGCAAAGGACCATGGAGGATAGAAGGGAGGGTCAGGGCCTGGGCACAGACAAGAGAGTTCAGGGGAAGGGGCCTCACAAAAGACTGCGCAGGGCAGGCAGGAGGAGCAGTTGCAGCACAACAGACCAGGGGGGGCAGAAGGGTGTGGCAGTAAAATGGACCATGGAGGACAGGAGGAAGGGGATAGGGGCATGGCATGTGGACAGGCAGGGTGGAGGTGGCAGGGACAGGTTACAGTCATCTGACAATGCTAGGCAGGTGGGAGGGGAGTGGCAGCTCAACAGAACACTCAGAGTAGATAGGAGTGGAAGGTCCATGGAACGTGGTGGGCAAAAAGGATGGAGCAGGGGCATGCACAAAGACATCGGAGGGCAGGGGAAGGAGAATAGGGGCAGCAAGCTAAGCACAGAGGCTAAGCAGGAGGTCAATGATGGGCCATAGAATTGGGCAATGGAGGGCAGGAGGAGTGGACTGGTACATCATGCTAAATGGAGGGCAGTGGCAGCACATCAGACCATGCATGGCAGGAGGGAGGAGGCTAGTCCATGGATTCAGACAACAAGGATAGGGAGGAGGTGGATGGGGCAGCAAGCTAACTGTTCAGAGAAGGTGGGTATTAGGAACTTTATTGTTTTTAAAATGTGTGTCTGTGCGAACTACTTAAAATATGAACAAGTGTGCAGCATAATCTCACTTTTATTCAGGAAGAAGAGGAAGTTTGTGACTGTGACTCCGGGCTCACTTGGCAGAAACACCCCCTGACCCTCCACCCCCCATCGCAAAATGTAATGCCCATGAAAAGGGTAGGTGGACGCAGTGTTATATAGAACATAGTCCTGAGAGCACGATTGAAAATGAAAACTAGATATAGTATATGGTATAAACTATGCACCAAAAAGAGTGATATAAAATGAACCAGGCGTTAAATATAATATGCAATACATTGTGCCCAATGACAGATTCATTGGAGAGCGCGAGATAGCACAGGTACTAGCGCGTGCTTTGCGATATGCGCCTTGGAGTGTAATATGCACAGGGCAGTGTTGTGTAACCTAACTAGTCTCTAAAGTTGTAATATAAAATATGTGCTGGGGAGTGTAACATTGCATATGCACTGTGACAAAGATATCGATCCCACATTGTAATATGTATGGTATAGAGCTGTGCTTTATAACATAGGCATCGAGGAAGGCACGTTAGATGGGGCAATATAACCCGTGCGAAGGCAAGTGTAGCATGACATATTCACAGGGTGGTGTTACAGTGCACATGGGCTAGAGAGTGTCACAGCATTCGCACTAGCTGGTGGAATACAACACAGAGGTGTGTGGCACTTGGCGGGCACTTGTGGGTGTAAAACAGCATTGGGCTCAGCCAGGAGCACGCTGTGACTCTCAAGTGAGGTTTGTCTCCTTTCCAGAGAGTAAAATAAAAAGTATTACATATCCGGCGGTGGATGAGTGTTTTATTAATCATGAGGGGGGTTTCTTGCATAGTTTGGTCGAATTTTTGTCGAATCCCCTTTGAATGGCTTAGTGTGCGTGTGTATTAAATGTGCCCGTCAATAGCTACCCATGTTTGTATAAATAAACAACAAGGGTGTCTACTTGGAGAGTACCCACCGGCAGGGGTGCCGGGATTAGGCACGGTAGGGCGTCAGACACGTCAGAGCTTCACTAGCGGTGTAAATACATTCCATGTGGATTAATTGTATGCATAGTCGCCTGTTAATGAATATCACGCAAATCGTCATGGTGATAGGTACATACGGTTTGTCCAGAATGTCCTAGGTGTTTCTATAAATATATTTTTTTTTAAATTAATAAAAAACAAAGGCCGGCCCCGGGGGATGTGGTCCCCGGCCCATAAGTGGCCTGAGGAGGGGGGCAAAGCAGCCCCCCTCCTAAACAATAATAAAAAAAAAAGGCCATGACCCGGGGGTTGGGGTCCCCGGGGCCGATTAAGTCCTTGGGAGGGCCAAATTAAGATTTTTTCAAACAAAACAAATTAGGTGCAGGCCCTGGGGATTGGGGTCCCCAGGGCCAATAAATTAGAAAAAGAAGGGGGGCCACACAGCCCTCCTTCTTAAAAAAATAAAATAAATAAAAGACCGGCATCGCGCCGGAGGCCACGCCCCCTCCTTGCAGCACTCTGCAAATGTGCCCCCTGGCCAGTTGTAAGTTGGGGAATTAATTCCCCTTCAATACTGAGGGTCCCTGAGAGCCAACTAGCCCAACAGGTATCTGCAGTATGCGCCAGGGAGCTGCGTTGCAGACAGGTGTTCTGAGGCCACGCCCCTTTTTACACCTCTATGCAACGCAGCTCTGTGGCGCTTACTGGAGGTACCTAGTGGGCTAGTTTGACCATAGGGACCCTTAGGATTCAAGGGGACTTAATCTCTCAACTCAGAACGGCCACAGGGCGCGTTTACACAGTGGTGAAGGGAGGGGACGGGGCCTGAGGTGACGTGTGCAAACACGCCGTGTGGCACATTTTAAGTTGGGGAAATAATTCCCTTTCAATCCTGAGGGACCCTGGAGGCCAACTAGTCCACCAGGTGCTTCCAGTAAGCGCCACTGCTCTGCATTGCAGAGGTGGTGCAGGCCGTGCCCCTTTTTACACCTCTCTGCAATGGCGCTTCCTGGACGTACCTAGTGGGCTATTTTGCCCATAGGGACCCTCAGGATTCAAGTGGACTTAATCTCCCAACTTAAAAAACGGCCACAGGGCGTGTTTACACAGTAGGGAAGGGAGGGGACGGGGCCTGAGGTGACGTGTGCAAACACGCCCTAAGGCGCGTTTTAAGTTGGGGAAATAATTCCCCTTCAATCCTGAGGGCCCCTGGGGGCTAACTAGCCCACTAGGTGCTTCCAGTAAGCGCCACTGAGCAGCGTTGCAGAGAGGTGGTCCAGGCCGTGCCACTTTTTACACCTCTCTGCAACGCAGCTCTGTGGTGCTTACTGGAGGTACCTAGTGGGCTAGTTGGACCCTAGGGACCCTCAGGATTCAAATGAATGTTATCTCCCAACTAAAAACGGCCACAGGGCGTGTTTACACAGTGGTGAAGGGAGGGGACGGGGCCTGAGTTAATGTGTGCAAACAAGCCCTGTGACGCATTTTAAGGTTGGGAAATAATTCCCCTTCAATCCTCAGGGACCCTGGGGGCCAACTAGCCCACCAGGTGCTTCCAGTAAGCGCCACTGCGCTGCGTTGCAGAGAGGTGGTCTAGGCCGTGCCCCTTTTTACATCTCTCTGCAACGCAGCTCTGTGGCGCTTACTGGAGGTACCTAGTGGTCTAGTTGGATCCTAGGGACCCTCAGGATTCAAGGGGACTTAATCTCCCAACTAAAAACGGCCACAGGGCGTGTTTACACAGTGGGAAAGGGATGGGATGGGGCCTGAGGTGACGTGTGCAAACACGCACTGTGGCGCGTTTTAAGAGGTAGTTTTAATCCCCTGCCCTATTATATTCTAGGGGCTTACAGAGGAGGTCATGCTAATCACAGGGGGACCCCAACGCATAGTGTTCCCTAGCGTATGTAGGTGTTGTCACTGTATTCTGAGTGTCTTTTAACATAGCACTGACTCTAGGACTGGTTAGTCAGACTCAGTTACCACCAGTATCCGTCTGAAAAAGTTGAGGGAACAGGATGATTTTGTAACAAGGCTTCTTTCTGCTCTTCTGTTTGTTCTTTCTGCATGTTATCCTTCTTCCTGCCCTTTTCTTCGTCTTTGAGGACTTCTGTTCCTTCTTTCTGCATTTCTTTTTTTTCTTTCTGTGCGTTTTTTCTTCTTTCTTCACATGTCCTATCTCTGTAGGCATAGTTAGAAAATAGCATTTAAAAAACCTTTGAAATTCACTGAAAAAAACATAGGTTTCAGGCACGTTATAGTTAGGAATTAGCCTTTAAAAAACCTTAGAAATTCACTGAAAAAAATATAGGTTTCAGGGGCGTTATAGTTAGCTGGACTTTTCACTCGTACAAAACCATTGAAATTCCCCCGTTATAGTTAGTTCAGCTAACTATAACTCGCGCGCCCGCAATGCACTGCTGATGATGTCACATATTACATCACTCATGACATGGTCAGTGACATCACTCATGACATCACTGATGACATCATCCTTGTGACAGAGTGGCAGACCTCCTCTCCCCCTAATATAACCTTTGATACACACATTCAAAAATAGAAACTAAAATTTTCAAAACAATGGACATACCAATACCAGTTACAACAACCTATTCAGTAATTCTAAGATCCACATACACATCCACTCATTCACCAACAGTCCTATACAGTCACTCATACATGTACTCACTCATCATATGTACTCATACACCTATACATCCTGTTACACAACGCCATTCATCCATAGAGGTACTCACACACATAGTCACTCATGCTAATAAAGAATCAAACATCCATTTACTTGCATATACAGTTATACACACACCACCACACTTACTTCTACAGAAACTTACACATACTTAGTCTTTTAAACAATCACTTATAGAAACACATACTTATTCATACAGGAACTCTTTCAATCTCTCACTCTCACATATACTCACTTATATACACCAATAGTCACATATACTAGTTTAAAACATATGTAGTTACTCATAAAGACACTATTGAGACAGTCATTCACTCACTAACACACCCATGTACACACTCATCCACCCATACAGTCCTGCACACATACTGTCTTCAACACATACAAACAGTGAGTCACTCATTCATGCACCTTTGCACTACGTAATACCCCCCACCGAACCATTCAGACACTCATACTGATACTCAAAAAACCACTAATAACCTATATAGACACTCATGTAGCTACTCACCAACCCATGCATCCACTTATACACAAAGTGAGAAACTGATACAGATATTTACATATTTAAACATTACTCACTAAGCCATGTATTCACTAAGATACACTTAATCAGTCAGTTATACAATCAATTTTTCAAAACAAATCATCCATTTAGACACTGATATACCCAATTATTCTTCCATCGACCTTGAGCTATACATATATAAAACATATGTAATTTTCAGAAAAACACACATTCACTGGATGATGTCATCAGTGATGTCATCAGTGATGTCATTTAAGATGTCATCAGTGATGTCATGAGTGATGTCACTGACCATGTCACGAGTGATGTAATATGTGACGTCATCAGCAGTGCATTGCGGGCACACGAGTTATAGTTAGCTGAACTAACTATAATGGGGGAATTTCAATGGTTTTGTACCAGTGAAAAGTCCAGCTAACTATAACGCCCCTGAAACCTATGTTTTTTTCAGTGAATATCTAAGGTTTTTTAAATGCTAATTCCTAACTATAACGTGCCTGAAACCTATGGTTTTTTCAGTGAATATATATACATATATATATATATTCATATTCAAATAGCAAGTAGTCACCTCCGCCGCACCACACCCCCGGGTGCAATCTCCAGCGGTGGTGCGCCGCTACGTATAGATCCACTGCGGCAAACCAATTCCAGGTCGGACGTCAATAAGGAGAGCATTCGCGGGAATTTGTATAAAGTGCTTTTTTAATGTGCAGACCCTCCCTGCACTGACAGACATGTTTCGGCACTCTGCCTTTTTGATGGCAGTGTGTAAACAATTGAAACACCATTTTAAAGTGCATTTTGCACCGCATAAGGTTGCTGGTGGGTAAAGTAGGATCTTTCCCAAGTGTGCATACTACTGATGTCATTTTAATACGGTTGGGACTAGTACTGCTAGTAATATTTCCGAATTAATTTATGCTCAGAAATACATAATGTTCATGTTGTGTTCATTAATGTGTTTGTTTAATACAAACTTTATTTACATACACCATATGTGAAGTCTCTTTTGCGATGCTCAGTGTATTTATATTGTGAGAATGCTGTGCCAATGCTTTACACATTGTATCTGTGATAAGCCTGACTGCTAAATCCCAAGCTACCCAAGGGTGAGTGCAGGTTATACAGTGAGTGTAATCACCCACCCCTGACTGGAGTGGTAGGTTCTGCCTGGCTAGGGCACCGCATCGGCCACCCAGAAAGGGCCAGTTCCAACACACATGCAAACAAATACAATGCAATGGCAACAAATAAGAATTGTCTTCTTCACTAAGGAAATCGGCAGAATTCAATTGGGTGAGAAATAATGTCGAACTACACTTTCCAATCAACTCTGACACAAATTCAAAGGAAACCTCGACCTGTAGGGAATCGCCCTGATCAGTATAGTTTCCCTCCGCGAAAAAGGTCCACCACACCAATCATACCTCACTGTCACACATAAGGATACATTTCCCTGTCTCAATTGGGCTATTAACGATCTCTCACGATAGACGCAAAAAAACACTAGCAGACAATTAGAATACAGTGTCCTCGACACTTTTTAACGTTATCCCAGGATCTAAGGCCACGCCACATCAGTTAACAACTTCACCTACTCTGAATAATACTAGGGGAGGAAACCCTAATTATATCCATTAAAGAAGAAAGGTCTCAGCATAGCAGAACCTCTTCAGAAGTTCTTTAGAGGAAAGGAATAGTGTATAGCATGAGGCCACACAACAGAGATGTTGCAGAGAGGTTTGTACCTATCAAAGTCTCAGTGCTTAATTTGTAAAATATTAAGTGCAAGTGCTCAATTTTTTTAGGAGGCCACACCCACTCCCCCAGCTTCACCTACTTTCTCCCCTGACTGACCAAGTGCAACACTTTCCCAATTAGAAAAAACTATCAACGGCGAACAGCACAGTGACAGACATCATTGACTCACCCTTTAAGAGCTGGCATTAGCACAGGTGGTGCTCAGTGCAACGCAATTTTTTGGTGCCCCCCTTCAATGACCTCCTTCTCCACAGATTCCTTTACTACCACACTCCATTATTGACCCTTATCTCTCCAAAGTTCAGTTTCTGTCTCACAAACATTTAATTTGTTTTTATAGCGCTGCTCATACCAGTGCAGGGTGCCAGAGACCTTCGTACCACAGACACATTGTACAGAGACAATTAATCATCCTAGGAAATGTTTAAAAAAACAATGAGGGTTACAAGGTGTAGGATCACATCATCTATAGTTAGGTAGGCATTATATTTTAAAAGAGGTCTGGAAAAGCACAAACTCAGGGTTTAAAATGTACCACAGTAATTGGAGTTGTCTTTACTAATAAGAATGCAATTTTACCCAAACTAACTAATGACAGTTTTTAGGCCACTGTGTGGAATAGGATTGTAATTTATGAATTATAAGTAACCAAAGGATCTCTGTGACAAAGCAGTAACCCACTGAACTATCCACATAAAATACAGTTCTGTGACATGCAAAATATTCATTATTTGCAGCAGGCATGGTAACTCTCTGTGCTACTGGCGAGTTAAAACTTGCACTACACAAAACTCTAATACCTCTCCAGCAGGAACATTAATCACCACGTTATCTTTGACTTACCAAGGAGTCACTGACAGTGGTGGGCAAATAATGCCTGCTGCCTTGGGATGGTCGATGTAGCTGTAGTCTGTGGAGTCCCTCGCTGCAGACAGCTGCTCTGACTACTATGATGATATACTAGAGACAGGAGTCAATTACCGGTCATAGAGGGCAGCCTGCCGTTGTGAAAGAGATGATGCTGTCTCTCTTCTCATCAGATAGAGCTGTACTGCTTTGCATCTGATATGCAGGTATAGATTTAAGTTACTGTGAGAGGGCATGGCGTGGCACGCTGTCTTCAGAACCGTGACTCGGTCTTCAGATACTAACCGCCAGCTCTCACCATGACTTACATTGCTGCCAACTAACCGCCAAAAGCAGGAGGGCACTCAGGGCATCACATGTCAAGAAGGTCTCGGAAGGTTACTGTAATTCCTCTGGCAACAGCAGCAATTCCTGGTGGTTCGGTCTGGAAAACATCCTGCTGCCGCAACCGGCACCTACCACCAGAGCCTTTCAGTGACAGTCAGTGACTGTGACTGTCACTGTGTCTGTCTTACATGTGCGGAGGCTGCCGAACTTTCATCTGGGCTCGATCACAGGAGTGTCCGAGACAAGTGTGCTTGTGCATCGACCTGTGCCAGCGACAACAGAGGCCTGAAAGGCTAGTGAAACCATGATTCCTAGGGGCTACTGCAGCAACAGGCCAGAGAGGACTGCATGGTTTGAGGTGGCAATGGCTGCCCACTCTAATCAAAATGGTTCGCAAACAGCACCACTTGTCCAGTCAGGGGCAGCAGCAGTTAAGAAAATTGTGAATCCAGGCTGAAACTGCCGCCTAGACATTCAACAGGAATGTGCGCTTTGTGTGGAAAACATGAACAGCAGCCCCGAATCCATGTGAGCTGGGCCCGGCCAGTGCCAAGCAGATTCTGTCTCTGCCTCCAGGGAAGAATGCATCGGACCCACTTGTCCCACAGGCTGAGGTTGGCCCTCGACAAGATAGATTTTTTTTTTTTAATCCGGTGCTGTTTTGAAAACAACGTATCAAAAGACACAGTTCAAATCTCCTGAGCCATCTTCTGTGAGCTCTGAGGCAGCTAAATTAATTGCATGGGGAGCGCAGCAGCAGCGCTTTTCTTTTTTAATTGTGTCCGGGCCGCAGAGCTTCCTTCACATTTAATTTGGGTAGATGTGAATGCGTGACTAGTACAATTTAGTGCGGTGATGCGGACACCAGCACTAAAATGCATTAGTCTAATCCCTGATGGGTGGTACTTGGTAGGGCTGCCCAATGCCCAGGGAGGAAAAATGCAACGGTCCCGGCCCTGCGAAATAAGTGTTGCTGCTGAGCACTGGAAAGAACTGGCACAAATTAGGCACTGCAAAGTCTAAAAGGTAATCTGACCAAACCCCATAGTGGGTTCACTAATTGCAACCCACAAAGAACATTTGAGAACCTCTGTCATATGTTCCACAACTCATCCTCCTTCTCAAGGAAAAACCTTGGCAACTACATTTAGGGCCTAATAACGATCTTGAAAGACAAGCTTACTCCGTCACAAACTTGACAGATATCCCATCCGCCAAAATACAATTCCATGATATCTAATGGAACTTGTAATTAGGCGGATGGGATATCCATCACATTTGAGATAGAGTATTCTATCCACCAAGATCGTAATCAGGCCCTTAGACTCCTTTCTTCTCAAACCCACACATTGAAACATCCTTGCATTCATTCAGCCTTCAGATACAACATGGGCCATCTTCCTCCCTTTGTTCATTAGCGTCCCTAGTCTTTGCTGCCAATGATACTCCTTTTGAGCCTAACTTTCTCTGTTACACAATGAGCCTTTCTTCAACCTTGAGCTCATGAAAATGCACCTGCAGAGAAGAGAAAACAATCACAACCCAGGCAAGCTTTTTCATTGGAAATTAAAACATTGAATCCAAATGCTTAAGGCCTTTTTCCAACTCAACATCTTAAATACAGGATTAAGGGTACACACACAGCTGAAATATAAATGTAGATTACTATTCAATAAATGCATGAGTTTGTATGAGTTTAATCATCATTATTCAGACTACACAAATGCACATTTATATAAGAACTGCAATGTGATTTTACTGTGTTGAAAATATTAGTTACACATCCACACATACATATATGTTGAGATTAAACAGTGAATGCATATTCTGTACTGTTAGTGCACCACATCACAATAATAATGTTACATCAAACAGGCACACAAGGCCCTGTGTAAATATATGCATAGATTTGTATAAGTGGCATGGTCAAACATGAAAGGGTGGGGTCAAAATTACGCTTCTCCAGTAAGCACTGTAAACTAAATCGGACTCGCAAAACTGTGACGACATATGAACTGGCCCAGAAAGACAGACATCATTTTGCCCATTTTCACGCATTTTGAGAAAGTGTGAAAGCTGGGACATGAACCTAGGTCTCCTGATTCTGAGGTACGTAACATGGGAGCCAAGCAACCTCTATCAAGTCATCCCAAGTTAACTTCTCAAAGGATCATTATTGGCAAATCAGAACTTTTAACGCTCCATGAACCATTAGAATACCTTTGAAAATGCACTAAACCTTAGAAAGAAAAAGTGAATTTGCTATTTTCATTGCCATTTATTAATTTGTTAGTGTTAACCTTTAATATTCAAAACCTGCAAATCACATAGCTATTCCTCATGGCGAATTTCTATCCTTCTCCAACAACATCTCTATCTTTCAGCAGGAGTGGTATTGTTAACTGTTGTTTTCAATGGGAATGAAAATGTTCCTTGACAGGAGAGTTATGTCTATTAAAACAAAGTAATATGAAAGAAAGTAGTTAATGTTTTTAGATATTAAGACCTATGTTTTATTGTACATGCCATAATAATGAAAAACACACTCTTTATCTGATGGGCACCATGCCCTCGCTTCAATGTGTTTGTGTCAGCATTCTCAGATAGTATTGTTTTACCTTAACATAGAACTGAAGCAAAGAAATCTATGTTTTCAAAAATATGAAAGCCTGGGAAGAAAAGCAGGAAAGTATGCTTAAAAAACATGATATAACGGTTAAATTTGAATGATTGTATTCTGTTGCTATTGATGTTTTAAATACACTCCAATTAGCTCAGCTTTAGAAGCTGAACTGTAATCCCACCCTGTTCATTTTTGCCCCAAACAACATAACCCACCCAGCTCCTCCCTCTTCACTCTTTTCGCTGGGCAGCAAAAGGTTCTTCTTTCTAGTTTAGAGCACCCCTGTGATGTCCCTGCTGATGGGCAGAGTGGAAACCAGTAGGCCCTAACACAAATGTACAACCCTGCCCCAAATTGCTAGTGTGCTAAAATTGAGCCTTGAGGTATGGTTGAGTCATGCAGCCCATCCTTCTCTGAAAGCAACCCTCTGGTCTGCCACCAACCAGGAACATGCCACAGTTACAGAATGGGGCTTGGGAGTATTAAAACATTTCTTGGAGATTGCGGAATCACTCATAGTATTGTGAAAACAACCAGCATATTCATGCAAGTGCATTTCATATATGGATGGAGATTACCTGTCTTTCTGCTGTAGTTGGTCAGTCCCACCCTCTGCTAGGGCATCTAATCCCTGCAGCTATGATGGGTCTCAGCAGAAGAAACTGAGCATTCAAAAGTTAGAAGGTCTGCTACCCTTAATGAATCTGAGTTAAGTGACAAAATTGCCTTCAAAACATGGACACCTAAATGTGGGAATTAGGTCAATGGACAATGGTTTCCATCAGTTATGCAACAATATAAATAATGTGGTACAACGGACACCGGAAAAGGTAGGTACAGACTGCACTTAGATGTTCCTCGTCCTTCAGAGTTGCACTCATATATTGCACATAAACCTTTCCACCATCCAGGAAAGATGGCAAAGGAGATGTCAGTGTAATGAAACAGTGTACAGACCATATCTTGGTCTGGAAACTATTCAGGAAAGGCACATCATTACGAATTATAGGCTGACCTGTGACACTATTAAGTCCATCACACTTCTTTTATCTGCAAAGTTTCTGGACATAAGAATTCAGACTTTCATCCCACTTATTGTGAGGATTATTGTAGTGTTACATTTCTGTGCTACTGGCTTCTTCCAATGGGATGTCGCTTTTCTCGGCTGTCCTTAGCTATGTCCTGGGTGTTAAACTCAGATGTATGACTGACTACATCTAATTTCCTACAGACAATGTTCACTCAATAATACCAAGGCTGAGGTTCTATGGCTTCGGAGACTTATTACATTTTGACTGTGCCATAGATGGAACCCACATTGCATGACCGGGAGCAAGTGTGCTGCAATAGGAAGCATTCCTGCTCCATCACTGTTACAAGTAGTTTGCACAACAGTTCTCTACATCCCCAATGTGCGTGCAAGATTTCCAGGCTCCACCCATGCCTCACTAGTTCTACGCAATAGCTCTATACCCCAAACTGATTTATGTCCTTCATATTAACCTACTAAGGGGCCGATTCCGATCCGGGTCGGAAGAGCACCGAACGCGATCCGGCCGGAAAAACTATGAGCCGTACGCGTGTTTTCCGTCCGACTCGTACAGCTGTAGGAGTGAGCAAGTACGATGCGGTTTACGTGAAATTCACCGACCGAGTCGTTTCCGGGTCCAAACTGCTCCGTACAGCGTGCAATGGATGCGATTTACGACCGAGCCAGTACAATGCACGCGTCGGACAGCCTGTGCGAGCCGGAGTGCCCGGCTCGCAAAACGTCCAGGTGGTTGCCTTTGGGGGTCTGCGTCGGACCCCCTGTCACCTACAGCCCTACGACTCGGACACAGGGGGAGACCCATGGGTCTCCCCAACACAGGCATGTACGG
Organism: Triturus cristatus; assembly: GCF_964204655.1. NCBI lineage: Eukaryota > Metazoa > Chordata > Amphibia > Caudata > Salamandridae > Triturus > Triturus cristatus. The sequence continues at coordinate 721,144,419 of NC_140582.1, forward strand.
TGCGGATGGCACTGACGCGTACCCACTGTAGGGGGCGCACTTGTCCGCGACGTACCCATTCAGTCAATGGGAGCCCATGGACGCGTCGTACGACCGGCTCCAATTGACTTCTATGGGAGTCTGACCGAACCGAGTCTGGCAGCATACGGCCGCATCGTAGCCGCTCGATCGGACTGCAGGCCTCCGACCCGGATCGGAATCGGCCCCCAAGTGTTGGAAAATAATGACACTGAGTGACATAAGGTTAATTGTGGTTTTGAAGTTGAGGGTTGTGATAGTGTCTGTGTGTGTGAGCAGTCAAACCTAAGATTGTTTTATTCTCCGGGCCCAGGGACCATTGTACTATGCTTTACCAACATTCTGTGAAGTAGAGTGTCTAAAACATTTATAAGTCCATAATATTAATGTTGAACAATCCTAGCCTACTTATGCAGCTTATTGAGGACATACACCACAATATGATCTCAACATTGAAGGTATAGTCAATTTAAAATATGAACATTCACAAGGAGTCATTTTGAATTCAAAGACAAATCACAATTCTATAGTATTGAAATAGAAACTAATTTAAAAAGAAATCTCTCAGGCAATATGCAGGTGTGATTGCTAGACATCTGTGTTAGCTTCCAGGTTTGTAGTTGGGATGATTAGCTGGATAAACATTGGCAGAGCAGCACTACTCCCTTTTATTACATGCTATCCATAATATTTATATCATAAAGAAGATGAGGCTTGAGTGAGACTGCTGAAACACTGTGGTCAGGAAACACAGGCCACTTCGCAGTGCTTTTTAGATGCTTATAAATGCAAAACTCAAATTCTATGTAGAACGGAAAATGGATACATGTTTATTGTTTAATTCAAAATGAGTAGTCCTGGACCTTTTAAAGAAATAACTGACATAGATTTTCCTGTTCAAACACTACTACTGCAGATTTTTCTGTTTGATATTGAATGAGATCAAAAAAATAGTATATGTTATATTAGTGTAGTAATACTGGGTGTCACTTGCATTGTTAGGAGCAACTTGATAGATGTTGTTTATTTATATGGATTGTGTGATTTGACGTCCAAACGTTAGATGACACCTGTTTGATAGTATTTCCTATTTGAGTAATGATAATGAAAATGTTGGGACAGAGTAAGTGTGGTGAGGGTTATGAATTCAAAGAGAATGAAGTGAGTTGTGATAGATATCAATTAGTATGCTGGTGTGAATAGGTTGTCATTATTGTAGAGCCGTAGGTTTTGGATTAGGGGTGTCAGAGTGCAGAGAGGATGAATAAGTTAATGTATGAGAGGTAATGTTGTTCTTACTAGTTTCTACTCCTCCAGGAATTCCCACAATGCCTTTGTGTGGAGTATGGACAATACCTTCTTCTTACAGGGAATATGGTTGAGGGGCCTGGGAGAACCATAACTGTGTGCCACGACCTCTTGGTGTGCCCTGAAAACGAGGGAAGGGACATTAGTCTGCAGGTCATTCCACTGCTTGTGGATGTCCTACTGTGAGCGTTTGGTGTTGAAGACAGTGTTCACATTAGCCATGCTTCTGTACAAAAGTTCCCTTCTCTGGTCATGGTTGTTTTCTAAACCAGTGCTCCAAACAACTGTAGCTCAACCCTAACTATCTTCTCTACCACGAGAGTTAACTAATTTTCAGAAAACCTGGATTGTCTTATTCCTTTTTGTTAAAAGGAAATATGACATAGGTTTGCTGCTGGTAGTTGGTGTGTTGTGAGTGATTATTATTTTTTGTGTTTTGATGAGTGTCTTTTGTAGTGTGAGCTGAAGGCGTTGTTGAATATATTTGGATCAGGTGTGTGTTGATGGATGCTTCTGCTGTTGGAAATGGTTGGTGAGATAGATAGGCAGGTAGAGATTAGTTAAGGTTATGTTACAAAACAGACTATTTGCAGGATTACAATAAGAACGATTAAGACAGGCAGGCCTGAAGCTGAGAGGAGGCTATGTTCAGAAATAGAAGGCATTCGGAAAATAAGAAAAGAGTACTCTAGAAAAAGAAAGGATTAATCAAGCAGAGGTAGATCAAAGGGAATTTTTCATGCAGGGCTTTAAGAGTGTTGTGGGAAACGTTTTTATGAGATAATGGCGGAAAACTCTAAAAAGGATAGATTGGTGTCTGCTACACCAACGTTGATGGAATTGTATCCTTCGACGGTGGACAGGTGACTGCGGGTGGACCATCTTCCAGTACAACAGACTGAGGACAGATATCCATCTGCCATATCTAAGGTTTGATCTGTCAGATTGATTAGTCTCTCTGTGTTGGACGAAATATGGTACATGTTCCAAACTCTAAATCAGGCCCTATATGTTCAGTGATATTTGTAATATAAAAACGTAACTGTATTGTTGAATTAACCCACCAATTATTGTATCAAAGCTTCATTGGAAGTAAAATTGCTTCTCTCTTTTTTAGGCTGTGGTATGCCAAATGAATTCAGCAGAAGGATTGTTGGAGGGACTGACTCTTCTGTTGGTGAATGGCCCTGGCAAGTTAGCTTACACATTAAACGGATTGGCCGTGTCCAGAAACATGCATGTGGAGGATCAATTATCGCCAATAAGTGGATTGTAACAGCTGCACATTGTTTTGATATGTGAGTATATCTTCTGTTGTGTGAGTTCTATTTTTCCATGCAGCACCTCATCACAGTCATTGGCCTTTTTCCCCACTCACTGAGTGATAAGGGATTGATGAGCCAGCAGCTGATGAGGTCATCAGGGTCTAGCATCTTTAGGATTAGGAGGTCCTTTCCTGACTTGAGAACTTCTGGGAAGATGCCTTGAGTGAGGGAGTCATTGACACTGGTGAGAAGGAGTGAGAGGGCTTCTATAAAAAGAGCTTTGATAAAGGATGTGGGTAGGACATCATCTTATGGTTTCAAGAGAGTTGCAGGGGCGTTACACCTTCCAATAAATGTAGTCTGTAGTAAATAGTTGGGAAAAGGTGCTTTCAGACGGGTATGGTGAGATGTCGGACTTCACTTAGGATTTGTACATGTACACACAGACTAAAACGCACACATTCACTCTCTCATCATTGTTTTGAAGTTCTTAAAATGTTTTGCTTATTTTACAAAGTATTTATTTTAGGTACCATTAACAATACGCAGTACTCACCCATTCCACTGCCATTTATGCCCCCCTCATGACCTGCTCCTCAGATAATGGTTGTTAACAAGATATGCCAGTGTAATTGTTGGAAAATCTGAAGTTCACCCCCCTGCCCCCAATCTTACAGACCAAGCTGAGGAGTTGAGCATGTTGGTGAGACCACACTTTGGGAAGGATGACTATTATGTGAAGTTACAGAAAGCGGTGGGCATAATAGATGAAGCAGGCTTGAATTTTATGCTTTAGATCTGAAATATGAACATACAATTTAAGACAAACAAAATGTTATCTATACATTTTGTACTGCTTGATCTCTTCCAGTTTGGAATTATACATATACTTTCAGTGGCTGGACTGACCTCTGCCAAAAACCCAAATCTTGTTTTGCCAATTTGTAAGCAGCAATTCCATTCAAAAGGTTTTGGAGGCCCAATGGTAATTAGGTCCATGATTATTAAATCATCAGCATATGTATCAATCAATCAATCAAAGACATTTATAAAGCGCACTACTCACCCGGAGGGTCTCAAGGCGCTTGGGGGGGGGGGGGGCGCTACTGCTCGAACAGCCAGGTCTTGAGCTTCTTCCTGAAGTAGAGGTGGTCTTGGGTCAGGCGCAGGTCGGTCGGGAGGGAGTTCCAGGTCTTGGCGGCCAGGTAGGAGAAGGACCTTCCTCCGGTTGTCGCTCTTCGGATGCGGGGGACGGCGGCGAGGGCGTGGCTGGTTGATCGGAGATGGCGTTTGGGAGCGTAGAAGTTGAGGCGGTTGTTGAGGTAGCTCGGGCCTTGGTCGTGTAGGGCTTTGTGTGCGTGGGTGAGGAGACGGAAGGTGATTCTCTTGTTGACGGGGAGCCAGTGCATGTCTCTCAGATGTCCGGAGATGTGGCTGCTTCGGGGGATGTCGAGGATGAGTCTGGCTGAGGCGTTCTGTATCCGCTGGAGTCTCTTCTGGAGCTTGGCGGTGGTTCCAGCGTAGAGGGCGTTGCCGTAGTCCAGTCGGCTGGTGACGAGGGCCTGGGTGACCGTCTTCCTGGTCTCAGTGGGGATCCACCGGAAGATCTTCCGTAGCATGCGCAGGATGTTGAAACAGGACGAGGAGACGGCGTTGACTTGTCTGGTCATGGAGAGGGAGGAGTCCAGGATGAAGCCCAGGTTGCGTGCGTGGTCTGTCGGTTTGGGTGCGGTGCCCAGGGCGGGGGGCCACCAGGAGTCGTCCCAGGCGGAGGGCGAGGAGCCCAGGTTGAGGACTTCCGTCTTGTCTGAGTTCAGTTTCAGGCGGCTGGTCGTCATCCACTCAGCTACGTCTTTCATCCCTTCGTGGAGGTTGGCTCTGGCGGCGGCGGGGTCGTTGGTCAGGGAGAGGATCAGCTGGGTGTCGTCGGCATAGGAGATGATGTTGAGGTTGTGTTGGCGTGCGATGGCCGCAAGGGGGCTCATGTAGATGTTGAAGAGGGTGGGGCTGAGCGAGGGTCCTTGAGGGACGCCGCAGATGACTTTGGTGGCCTCTGACTTGTACAGTGGTAGGCGGACTCTCTGTGTCCTTCCGTCGAGGAAGGAGATGATCCATTCCAGTGCCTTCTCCTGGATTCCGACGTTGCTGAGGCGCTGCACTAGGGTGCGGTGGCAGACAGTGTTGAATGCTGCGGAGAGGTCTAGGAGGATGAGGGCCGCTGTTTCTCCGTTGTCCAGCAGGGCTCGGATGTCATCGGTGGCCGCGATGAGGGCGGTCTCGGTGCTGTGGTTGGCTCGGAAGCCAGACTGTGAGGGGTCGAGGGATCCATTCGTCTCGAGGAAGGCGGCCAGCTGCTTGTTGACGGTCTTCTCGATGACTTTGGCTGGAAACGGGAGGAGCGAGATGGGGCGGTAATTCTTGAGTTCGGTGGGGTCCGCTGTTGGTTTCTTTAGTAGAGCGCTGAGTTCGGCGTGCTTCCAGCTCTCAGGGAAGGTGGCGGTGTCGAAGGAGGTGTTGATGATGTCCCGCAGGTGGGGTGCGATGACAGCGTCGGCCTTGTTGAATACGTGGTGAGGGCAGGGGTCGGTCGGAGATCCGGAGTGGATAGAGTTCATCGTGCGGATGGTGTCTTCTGTGTTGATCGGGGTCCAGGCGCTGAGGGTGGTGGTGGGGGGCGTTGGTGCGGTCGTGGGGGGCGTTGTTTGTGGGATGAAGCTGTTGTGTATGTCAGCGATCTTGTTGTGGAAGTAGGAGGCGAGGGAGTTGCAGAGGTCTTGCGATGGGGTGATGTCGTTGTTTCCGGCGTTGGGGTTGGAGAGCTCTTTCACGATGTTGAAGAGTTCCTTGCAGTTGTGTGCATTGTTTTCCAGCCGGTCCTTGAATGCTGTTTTCTTGGTGGCGTGGATTAGTTGATGGTGCTTCCGGGTGGCGAGCTTGAGGGTGGTCATGTTGTCCGGTGTTGGCTCCCTTCTCCAGGCTTTCTCGAGGGCTCGGCAGTTCTTCTTGGAGCTCTTGAGTTCGTCGGTAAACCATGGGGCCTTCTTGCTGCCGGGTCTGCTGGGCGGGGTCCTCAGTGGGGCGAGTTCGTCCGCGCAGGTGCTGATCCACTTCGTGAGGTTGTCGGCGGCCTGGCTAGGGTTCGCTGATCTGGCTAGAGGGTGCTGGCTCAGGGAAGCGGCGAGCTGGTCGGCTGTGATCTTGTTCCAGCTTCTTCGAGCAGCCTGTTGCTGGTGGTGGTGGATCGTGGTTCTTCTGAAGGTGAAGTGGACGCAGCTGTGGTCCGTCCAGTGGAGTCCAGTGGCGTGGCTGAAGGTGATGTCTTTGCTGGATGTGAAGACGGTGTCGAGTGTGTGTCCGGCGAGGTGGGTGGGGGTGGACACCAGCTGCTTGAGTCCGAGGTTGGCGAGGTTGTCAAGCAGGGTGGTGGTGTTGCGGTCGTTGTTGTTCTCCAGGTGGAAGTTGATGTCCCCCAGGAGGAAGTAGTCAGCGGAGGGGAGGGCGTGCGGGCTGATGAAGTCGGCGATGTCTTCGCTGAATGGTGTGCGTGGTCCCGGGGGTCGGTAGATCAGGGTGCCTCTGAGGGTGGTCTTAGGGTCGGTGTGGATCTGGAAGTGTAGGTGTTCGGCGGTAGTCAGGGTGTCGTTGGTGTTGGTCGTGATGCGGATGGTGTCCCTGTGGATGATGGCGATGCCTCCTCCAGTCTGGTTGTTGCGATCTCTCCGGGTGATCTTGTATCCCTCTGGGATGGCGATGGCGGGCGCTGAGGAGTCGTTCATCCAGGTTTCCGTGAGGAAGGCAACGTCTGGAGATGTGGTGTCGAGGAGGTTCCAGAGTTCGATGGCGTGTCTGTGGACGGAGCGGGTGTTGAGCAGGATGCACTTGAGGTGGTTGCTGCTGGTGTTCGGCTTGGCGGGTGCTGGTGCTGGGCCGGTCCGGATGCAGGTGAACTTGCAGGCGTGGCAGCTGAAGGGTCCGTGGGTGCGTCTCGGGGTGGCTTGGTAGCATCCCGGGATTCGGCCGGTGTTGAGTGCGTTGAGGGTGGCGGCGTCGTACGTCTGGCGGGTGGGCTGGGGTCCTCGGGGGCCAGGGGTTCGGGCGCTGGGCGCGGGCCAGTCACGGACGGGCGCAGACGGGCTTACCTTTGGCGCACCTTCGGCGCACAATCGGCGCGCCCGCTGCACGTGCACGCTGCGCGTTGGCCACTCTGCCATATGAGGAGAGTGGGGGGGGCGGAGCGAGGGAGGGGCAGCTGGGAGGGGGAGCGGGGTGGCGAATGGGGAGGGCGAGCGAGGGAAGGGGCGGGGCCGCAGGGGAGCAGCGGCGGGGAGGTGCCGGGAAACGCGGCCGGGGCTGGGCGAGAGGGGGGGGGAGCACAGGGGGCTAGGGCAAAACGGCGGGGAAAAGATACGAAAAGGCGGCGAAGCAAGGTGGTGGCAGGGGGCACAGGAGATCCGCAGACCTAGCGGATCCGGCGGTCGGGGCACAGCGGAGGGCACAGGGCACAGCTCAGGGCAGAGGTGGCACCAAAGCATTGAAAGGGATATGTGTTGCTTTAAGTAGATTGGATGTCATATATGCCTCATATAAATGAAATATGGATGGTGCCAAATACAACCTTGCTTAAGTCACTTTGATGTCCCTGTTTTTGATGTCAATGGGCCTAAAGAGTTTGTTTTACCCTACCACATGCATCATGATACAGCGCTCAAATCCGAAGGGGTAATGCCGGACCCAAACACAGGGAGATTAGTTTATCCAATAAAATTCCTGTTCACTCAGTCGAAGGCTGCGCTGAAGTCCCTGAAACAACAGTAGAGCCTTTTGCAAGAGTCATTTTAACTAATAATTTTAGTGCCATTCGTTTGTCCAATGTTGATGGGCCGTGTCTAAAGCCATGTTGAGTGTTGGGTATGAATGATATGGTTAGTTTTTATCTAATCTGGTAATCTTTCGCAAAGAATTTACTTTCTGCATCAAGTTAACTACTAAACCATAATTGCTAGGGATATTTTGTTCCCCTTTATTGTGAATTGGTATTAACAAGCTTCCATGTGAAAAAGCGACAATCCTCCTTTCTTTGACATAAAATAAAGGTAAAAATAACATAGCCCAAAAATAGGGATTGAATGCAAGAACTGTGATAGGAATGCCACCATGTGTCCACTGCACTGGACCTCTTCTTCAATGATTAGTATTTTATCATTGCCACATTCCAATTTATAGTCCAACTGCCAGAGGAAGATAGGGGCGCATGTTGAGGCTAGTTTCTATGTGATTGTGCAAGGCTTCCATGCTAATACTACAATCAGGGTCTCTTCTTTTGCCACTTAAATGTTAACTCAATTGTGCCCAGAATTGGCTATCATCCCTTCTTTTTACCACATTCTACATTCCACTGAATCTAAGTTGCTTCTTATATATTTTGGCTTCCTGCAATTGTTTCTTTGGTGCTTTTGACTGGTACTTACATACTCTTGTTCAATAGTGTTTTCATCTTCCTTCACTCTGTATCAGATTAATATTGATGTTGAAGGCTTGTCGTGAGGTTACACAGTCCTGGGCACAAACACTCCCATTTTACATGCTCACATTTAAAGTTGCTATCTTTTTAGACTGTGACTTTTAACACGCATTTGCTTGCGTGGCCTCAAGAGATAATATACTCAGAAATGGTTTGCTTAGAATTAAATTTCTTTGTAGGCATATTAACTGGCCATAGAACATTATTTACAAGGACTTAGGGCCACAAGCATCAAAGTAAGGAATTGCGATGTTTAATAAATCACAACTTAGGAATCCCAATTCCTTATGCATGGAGGAATCGCAAAAAACATTGTGATTCCTACACATTCCTTAATTGCGACTCGCAAATTGCGAATCACAGTTAAGGAATAGCTTCCCATTCATTCCTATGGGCCTAAAGGCCTATAGGAACAAATGGGATTGGCATGCGCATTTTAGGAGTACCAAATAGGTACTCGCAAATTGAGCATGCTATTTCAATGGTGAAAGGGTGCCAAAAGGACACCCTGATGCACCCCTTAAATTGCCATGTGACCACATGTTGCGCACACACATGCCCAAAGGCATGTGTGTGTGTAATATGGAACATTTAAAAGTGCACCTTAGTGCATGTTTCAAAGTTTTTCGCAAATTACCATCAACTTTAAATTGATGGTAATTAGCAATCCCTAATTACGAAATTGCAATTTAAAATTGCATCATGCATTGCATTTAGGGAATCGCGATTTGTGAGTCCTTAAATGCATTTGCAATTTAAGTAAACGCAAATTTTGCGATTCCTTAAATTGCAAATTTGCATTTGGGTTGATGCATCCCAAATGCAAAAATACAAGTCGCAAAGCGGCAGATTCTGCGAATCTGACCCTTTGCTACTGGAATTTAGAATGATGCATTTTCCCCCTTAGTAAACTGCACAAAATGTTGTTTGTTGTTGTTCGTTCGGCGACAGCTCTGTGTGGATAGGATCAACAATGACAACAGAATCAGGACTCAGGCATGGAACAATTGGGTGCAGTTTATTATATAAACAACACTATGACTCTGTTTAGACAGAAAAGCATCTTAATGTATTGTCGAAGGTCGCCCCATGCCTGAATTCTAGCTCAACTGTAGTCCAACACCATCCTGAAGTGACCTGTTCTACACCAAGGTTGGCTGCAAGATGACACACGCCCGCAGGTAAATGGGGAGTTAGACAACTCTAAGGTATTCTGGCAGACCCACACACCTTATGCTTTTTAGCATAGGCAGCGCTAGGTAAGAGTGCAATTATATGTATTCATTTAATCTAATGCAAAGGCAAAATGGTCGAAACATGCATTCTCTTCACTATACTTGTAAGCAGGTAAGATTGTTTTGCTCCATTCTATTGATCATTGCAGCACACACATTTTACACAAGAGTACAATTGCTTTAAAAAATGTTTGAAATGCCAATTTGTGTACTTACTGTGTCTCCCTTTGGGCATGCCGGAGATATTAACAAAAAAGGTAAAATCTGTTTCCACGATTTCCTTGGGGGAATTACGGTTGTCATGTTCTGAGGTTGCAGACACCATCCGGTGCCACCTCGCCGCCAAGACCTGGATCACCCTGCCCTTCCAGGTCAGGCAATCCGCGACACTGACCCAATTCAAGAAGGACCTCCAAGCCTGGCTCTTCGAAGGATTCTCCACACCCAGAGGGACAGCAGCCCGTCCCCAGCCCCTTGAGATCCTCACAGGTGAGTAGTCACGCTTTACAAACCCCTGAATAATTTTAGGGGCCCAGATGGCACACTGTGAGCTAGCCAGAAATGAAGGCACCATGTTCTGATGGAATGTGTGGACTCCCACATAGATTTGGAGCTTAAGTTGCCTAAACTCAGTCTTACTGAGAAAGTAGGTAGTGTATGACATGGCATCACCAATATTCTAGTTTGGGTACTTATTAAATGTATTTCCTGAGTAGATTTCTTAAGTGTACACAAAGAACCTCCTTACCAATTAACGGGAGACATCCATGGTGTTAGGCATTACTTTTCCTCAGCTACATAGGGAACGCAATTTATTTGCCCCGTAGGTTGACCCCACTATAGTTTCCTTCTCTGAACTCCATAAATTAAAATGGCTAAAGCAGCACCAGTAAATATACTGGGAATATGCCATGTTAGTTTGCATGCGTTTACAACGCATGCCATTACAATGCGGTCATTACAATTGCATACCTTTATAACGCACATTGGAAAAATGACTTACTTTAGGGGGGTGCTGGATTTTGGAATAGTATAATTTACTATTCCAACTCCAGTCTGTGCAACAGTAAGGAGAGTGTTGGATTTTAAATCCAACACCTTCTGCCCCCTACAGCAAATCGTTGTTTTGACTTTCATTGTAATTGTATGCGATGTAACAACCGCGTCATTGTAATTACCGCATTATAATGGCATACGTTGTATCGCATGCGTGGTAAACGATGGTAAACGATCCCCTGCTACAAGCGATGCATCACCTCCTCTGCACAGTGCACTGTCCCCGAATGCCAACGACCCGCATTGCAGTGAGGAACCGACGCATTATACACTTTTCAACGCCTCATCTAGCCTGAACCACACATCATCCTTGATTTTTAACAAATGTCTGACAGAATATCGACGGACAGAAAATCGAAGTACAAAAATATCGACACAAAAATATGGAAGTCAAAAATATCGAGGTCCAATCTACATAATTGTGAGTACAAAAATATCGAACAAACACTATCGCTCTCAAAAATATCGATGGTAAAAATATAGTTTTTTAATGTTTTAGTAATAATGTAAAATTAAGTAAATAATACATATAATTAAAAGAAATATAGTTAAAAATATTAAAACATATTTAAAAATAATAACTAATACATATAATTTTGAAATAAATTAAACATATACATATAAATTAATATATATACTTACTCCACATAGTGCAACAGTAGGGAAAGCATTGGATAGCGTACGGGTACAAATTACTATTCCCACTCCAGAGAGTGCAACAGTAGGAAAAACGTTGGATAGCTTGGGGGTAAAAATTACTATTCCCACTCCAGAGAGTGCAACAGTAGGGAAAGCGCTGGATAGCGTAAGGGTAAATATTACTATTCTCACTCCAGAGAGTGCAACAGTAGGGAAGTGCTGGATAGCGTTGGGGTAAAAATTACTATTCCCACTCTAGTGAGTGCAACAGTAGGGAAAGTGCTGGATAGCGTGAGGGTAAAAATTACTATTCCCACTCCAGAGAGTGCAACATTAGGGAAAACGCTGGATAGCGTAAGGGTAAATATTACTATTGCCACTCCAGAGAGTGCAATAGTAGGGAAAGTGTTGGATAGTGTAGGGGTAAAAATTACCATTCACACTCCAGTGAGGGAAACAGTAGGGAAAGCGTTGGATAGCGTAGAGGTAAAAATTACTATTCCCACTCCAGAGAGTGCAACAGTAGGGAAAGTGTTAGATAGCGTAGGGGTAAAAATGACTATTCCAACTCCAGAGAGTGCAACAGTAGGGAAAGCGTTGGATAGCGTAGGTGTTAAAATAACATACTTATAAATCAAATAAATATTGTAATTAAATAATGATTTATAAATAAATTAACAATAAATTGAATAAGAACTACACATATATTAAAATTATTAACTACTTCAATAATATTAAATACTTCCCACCCTATTCCCCAATAAGCACACAACAAATTCTCCACATGAAATTTCACACAATTAATTTACTGTTCAATTAATCAATTAATACAAATTAATTTGCAATTATTAATTAATTAACAATATGGTGCCGATACCAATCCTGTAAAACCCGGGTACGAACCGTCGTACGGAGCGTATTTTCCGTCCGACTCGTACCCGGGAAAACCACCTTGCAAACCCGCAAGTACGATTCGTACAGAAATACCATTTCCGTACGAATCGTAAAAAACACCGACCGGCAAAAATATACCCACAATTCCGATCCGGGACACCACGTACGTGACGTCCGGACGGAGTCAGGCAGCGTTTTACGAACCAGCAAGTACGATTCGTGCCTACGTCACTCCGCACTGCAAATATTTTACGGCAGCCTAAAACTCCCCGGGAAATTGAGGACGACGCGAAGAACGAGCACCTGTACGCGACGGACAGCCATGGAGCCCATCCTATGTATCATGCCTGCCCTCATAGCCTACGACCTGGTGCACAGGAACCGACGCAGATGCCGCAGAAGGTCAGAACAACACCCAGGGGCAAAGGTGGGGGGCAGGGGCAGGAAACATAACCCACACCCAAGTTAACAAGTAAACATGCCCTGTACATACCTTACCTCCAGGGTCTGGTCACTTCGGGGGGTGGGGGCGTGTCCACCAAGGCCTGCGTCCCGCCACAACGGAACTGGACGTGGACGCGTCCCATCACCACAACAATTGTGGTACGCACCGTACCCACGCCTTAAGAGCGTGGGTGCGGGTCGTACCACGCCTTCCCGTACAATGGCGGTACAGCCCGTACCCACGTTCTAAAGGCCTGGGTACGGGCCGTACTACCATTCTTGGGGTGACGTAGGGGTATGCGTGGTGCGACCCGTACCCACGCTCTGAAGGCCTGGGTACGGGCCGTACCCCTACGGCACCCCAACATTAGGGGTACGGCCCATACCCAGGCCTGCCACTTGCTGCGCCAGACTCCCCAGCACTGGTGGCAGCGGTGCTGGATCCCTCCTCCACGTCCGTGTCGGTGTCTCCCTCGGTGCCCCCCGACGATGCTGTGGGCAAGGTGAAGAGACAGGAAATAATCAGACACCTGTATACATATGACACATGAGTCCAAACTACATAGGTCACAGTGCATAGCATGAAAAGCATCATGAGTAACATCTACAATATTACGCACATATGTAGGCCCTGCACTACACAGTTGGTTGACCCACCATGCCACTTGGAAACAATGGAGAGCATGACACAACAGCAAATAACTTGATATCGAATTATACAGAGAAGCAAGTGTCTGTGGACAGTCGAGCACACCATCTGGACCACACACCGTTGCCAAAAAAGGATGAGCAGGAACCATGTCTTTAAACTTTAGACATATGCTGCAAAGCACAAACATTAAACCCTGCACAACATGACTGGGTCAATACTTGTTGAGTGTCTGTTCAGACTGTCATCACACACAGGCCAGACCTGGAAAGGAGACATAAGGTTTGGACATGTAGGCCTTGGCCGCACAAACCCCCCCCTACCTGAGACTATGTGATTGAGACAGAGGAAGGACTTACACCTCTTCATCTGGGATCACAAAAATGGGCTTCATGAAATCCAAAGTGCACTCTAACTACCCCTCGTGGGGCTGACCACACATATTATTGACAAACAACCATCATCAGATAGTTGTACCGAGACACACAGGCACTGGCCACAGTGAGTATGCACAAGCCACATTGGGTCACCCTGTACAGTGGACACATGTAGCACACTTTACGTAAATACAAATGAGGCCAGGGTAAAATGCCACAGAGCCCAACCTATGCTGAAGACACAGAGAATGTCCACAGTGTTGGATGACACACATGATTCCTAGGAAAAGGTGTCTCAGGGGACTGTAGTGGCCACACTGCTCCATGGTCCTGGATAGATCTGACTGCAACAGGAGCAACCGTCCCCACACTATGCATATCTCCCCCTCATGCACATCATGTCTGAGGCCACAACATCGGTCATGCATGCTGCAAGTCTGTTCATTTCAAGCCTCACACTCCTATGTTGAGACTCAGCATCAGTGCCAACAATCATGGACCCCAAAATGTCTGAACTGGACAGGGCAGAGGCAAGGTCCCAATACATGTCACAGACCACGCCCACACATGATGCTGCAAGCTTTGGGCACTTGGATTAACTGGCAGCCTAGATTACCTTGTGCAAGAGTGATTACACACAGACCAGGGAACACATGTCAAGGAGGGGAAGGGAGGAAGAACAGCACCGGGTGATTTGGGGGAACAGGATATGCACTGCACATATAATCCCTGGCAGTGTATCCAGGCGACTGAGCACTTCCAAAAGCTGGTGACACACAACAAACACACATGTCCCTACCCCCTTGCTGCTTCTTCTGTAGCCGCCTATCCATGTCAGGGAAGACCACCGCCAGGACACGCTTCATTTGGTGGGTCAGGCGCCGGCGCCCGCGGTTCTTGCCTTATGGTGAGTCCCCCAGCAGGAACCGGGCGATCCTCCTGGTCCAGCACCGGATGTCCTGCCAGCGTTTCCTCACCTGCGGGTACAGCCCGTAGCACTATGGCGTACGCCTACGGCAACACTACCATAGTGCTACGGGCCCTACACACGCGGGTATGGCCCGTAGCACTATGGTAGTGTTGCCGTAGGCGTACACCATAGTGCTACGGGCCGTACCCGCGTGTGTAGGGCCCGTAGCACTATGGTAGTGTTGCCGTAGGCGTACGCCATAGTGCTACGGGCCGTACCCGCGTGTGTAGGGCCTGTAGCACTATGGCAGTGTTGCCGTAGGCGTACGCCATAGTGCTACGGGCTGTACCCGCGTGTGTAGGGCTCGTAGCACTATGGCAGTGTTGCCGTAGGCGTACGCCATCATGCTACGGGCCGTACACACGTGGGTACGGCCCGTAGCACTATGGCGTACGCCTACGGCAACACTGCCATAGTGCTACGGGCCCTACACACGCGGGTACGAGCCGTATCTCTATGGCGTACGCCTACGGCGACACTCCCATAGGGATAGGACCAGTGTGTACACGTACGTGTGTACGGTCCGTACACACACGCGTACTCCTACCCAAAACCCATATAGTGATACGATCGTACACACGCCCTCAGAGCGTGTGTACGGTGCGTTTCACAGCTCACACTGGTGATAGGAGGTGCACAGGAAAGGAATGGAGGTGTCAGACTCGCACAAGGATGGACATCAAGTCATTGTCAGTGCAGTGCTTCATGTGTAGGGCCTAGGTATGTCAGGCAGTGAGCTGGCACATGTCTCCTCATGTTTTAACCCAATAGTTGTGTGATGACCTGTGTACACATGTCATGTGTGATGGGGCACTATGTGGCGCACTTCCCCTTCATACCTTTTACATGTGTGCATGTAGTTCAAACTTGTCAAGCACTGCATCACTGGCATGGCACAGTCACCAACACCCGCAACTGTCCCCTGATGCCAGGTACACGGATGATGACACCTGACATCTCACTACCAGCGTGCCCCTATGTCATGTGTGTGTCATGTGTTTCCATGATCTTGCAGTTGGTGTTCCGTCAACGGCATCTGCTGTAGCTGCATCCAACATGTGTCTGTGTGTAGATGCCCATGTCACACTATTACGCACACCAGGACACATGTGGAATAACACGTAACGTGTGTCTGTATGCATCGAACAGGGACTTGCGAGCTTAGGACATATCAGCGTAGTCTAAATGTCTGTGTGATCATTTTTGACATGTACCCCTTCATGGCAAGGTGTGTGGTCTGTCCTTTTTCCATGACATGTGACCTGTGCGTCTAGCTAGCCGGCAACTGTCTGTATGAGATAACATCCTTCAAATGCACATATGTGGATGTATGTCACTCCTGTAATGTGTCTGGCTGTTCACCCACACTGGCCCACAGCTACTTTCATGGCACATCATGTAGACCTTGACAATCCACGTTTGTAGCTGGATCTTGGTAGGAGTATCACGTGGCTGGCATACGTGTGCAGGATGTATTGCACAGACCAGACTCTGTATGTAGCATATGTGTATTAGCTGTTGAACATGTGCTCAGTTCATTGACATTGGTGTAGTAATGTACTCAATCTTAGTTATTCCTTCCAAATTTCTGCGGGGCACCGTCCCTCCCCCGACCAATGCCAGACTTGGCTGCCATGAGGGAACGTGACTGCATACGCCACTACAGATTAAACCAACAGTTAATTTTGGACCTGACAAACAGGCTGGCCCCACACCTCCAACCACGACACAGTTATCCGACTGCGCTGACCCCCAAGATGAAGGTGATGTCAGCCCTACATTTCTTTACCACCGGTACGTTTCAATTGACCATAGCTGATGTGGGTGGCATGTCCCAGACCATGTTCAGCTGTGTCCTGCATGATGTTTTAGAAGCCATGTTGGAGCACCTGGATGAATTCATCCATTTTCCAACTCCTGAGCAGTTGACAGGTATCAAGGGTGAGTTCTATGCCCTGGGAGGGATGCCCCATGTAATTGGGTCCATTGATGGGACACATGTGACTTTGGTACCACCACAGGCACAGGAGGTAGCCTTTCGTAAGCATAAACATTACCACTCCATTAATGCCCTTGTGGTGTGTCTTGCTAACATGGTGATTTCCCATGTCTGTGCACGTTTTACAGGGTCAGCACACGATGCCTACATTATGAGGTGTAGCAGGGTGCCAGAAATGATGCTGCAGCTGCACAATGAACGAGCATGTCTTGTTGGTGGGTAGACTCTGTCCAGTATTCAGCGGTATCTTAGTATGTGACGGAATCTCCTGACCCACTTCTTTACATGATGTTTCCATGTAGGGGACTCTGGCTATCCCAACATGCCATGGCCGGTGACGCCTCTCCGCAACCCAAGAACAGCTGCAGATCACCGTTACAACGCCGCCCATGGGCAGACCAGGCGAGTGATTGAGAGGACGTTTGGCCTCCTGAAGAGCTGTTTCCGTTGCCTCCACAAGACCGGCGGGTGCCTCCCATATGCACCGGTGAAGGTCTGCAAAATCTTCCTCGTGTGCTGCATGCTGCACAACATGGCAGTGGAGAAAGCTGTGCCACTCATCCTGGATCCCGATGAGCAGGAACATCCACCCGTGGAGGATGAGGGCCTTGGTCACAAGGCAAGTGAGGAGGAGGAGGAGGAAGAGGACATCCGGAGTCAGCTCATACGCAACTTCTTCTCATAATGGTGAGTCCCTGGGTCTGAGTGTGCACGCTTGGAGCCTTGTGTGGTATGAGTTGCAATGTGTGTGTCCAGCTGACTGTATGCAAAGTGACTTTGAGGTGTGTGCTGATGTGTCACTCGAGTGCTGATGTCATTCTAAACATTTTAGCTGACACACTCAATTGACAACTAGCATGGTTTCAACCTTATTCATGTAGAGTACATGACCATGCATGCGGATGACTGTGTTTCCTGACTTCTTGTGTGTCTCTCATCCCCAGGTATTTTCGCATGATGTCTGCTCGTGGCATCGTTTTGCTCCTGCTATTCCTCATGAGTAATGCAACGTGTGCTGAATCAGCGTTACATGCACGGACATGGTGAGAAGTCTCCTTTGGGTAAGGATTGCAGCAAGGCTTTTTGGGTGTGGTAGTTGTTTGTAATGTGTGGGCACTGCTCCTGTGCAGATATTGTTACTATGCATACATGTCAACTCACCATGGGGCACATAACATGTAGCATGACTCACATGAATTGATAGTCACACTTCGTGACAGTCATCTGTTATGGGATTGTGGATTTTGATGAAGGCATCTATGTGTGTACAACTTCCCTCGGAAACATACGGGAGGCTACGGGTGGACATATTGCGGGACATCCCAATGAGAGGCTCAATGGGGAATTGCAGCCTCTCCGTGTGCAGCAGGGGATGTTTGGCTCACCCCCTTCACTTGTGTGCCACTCCCGTGGATTGACAGCATCTGTGGTGCGAAGGGGGTGTCCAGTGTAGGTCCCACATGTTAATCCAAAAGACCATGTGAGTCTGTTAATATTGATGCATTTCCATATGTGTGAGCCTGAGTAATAAAGGTGTTCCTCAGCCTCCAAGGTGCCTCATCTCTATCAATGCAGGTCTCTTGCCACTGTGCATGCGCCATCTCTGGCATGGTTGTCAAGGATTGTGCATATGAGTCTATGTGTAGATTAGCAACCTGTATGCTGTTCTACATGTATTTGATTCTCTATTCTGCATGACGTCCATGGCTGTGTATGTGTTTTGGTATGTTGGTCCCCACAACGGGCCGTCAACACCTTCTGGGGTGTGTTTCCTGTGTGCAGCTTGGCCTTCAGTTTCATGATCCGGTGTCAGTCATCTTTGGGGATTGTGCATCCTTTGTCTCTGGGTGTGCCATTGAAAACCGGTCACTCCTTCCTTGACATACACCTGTTGCAGTAGTCCTTTCTGACATGCTAGTCTTTGTGTGGAAATTGTGGCATAGTTCCCAGGACATGCCGCCTGCTGTTGCAGCCACTGCAGCAAGGGCACACGAAGTTTCCTGATTTGGCAACACACACACATCAAAGATGCTCCTCCCTTCCTCCATCAACCCATTCATTTGGCTGTCATCAGCTTGTCTGTGCCACAGTTGCGGCCACGCCGTCCCGAAGGCTGGACCGTCTGCACATGCAACGTGCACATCGCACGAGCCTCATGTCCTTGCATGACCCACATCACACTACAGTCTGATGTTGCAGCCACCCTCCAAGCAATGTCCATCCACAAATCTGCCGCCAGCTCTCAGGCATACACTAAGCGCACACACAACACCTTTGCATGATGAGTGTGCAACTCCGACTGCCTACACAGCGCTGCCACGCCTTCCAGGCCCTGTCACACCCACCAGGTCATGTCCCTCCTACTCCCCACCGGCTCTGTACCCCGGCAAGGACATGGGAGTGGGACTCAAGGCTTCTGCATGTAATATGCTGTCGTTGTGAGGCACATGGCACAGGTATCATATGTCAGCGTGTCAAACTACAATGTATCCAGGAGCCCCCTCTCCACCATCACATGCGCACACAACCTCATCATCAACTCGTATGCCATTGACAGACAGGTGCTCCTCACCCTCACCAAGGGCGCAGACATTGCCAGTTCCAATATTCTAGATTGCATGAGATCCATTGATGAATGGCAGAACAGCAGCCACCTGAGGCTGGACTTGTACAGGACTGAGGTCAACATCTGAGGATTGTCCCCTTACAGCTGGGTCAACTGCTTGTGTCCCACCCGCAGTAGCCCCGCACAAGCACCCAGTGTCCATGCACACAATATGGTGTGCATCATGGATTGCTTGCTCACATTTACCATGGTAATCACCAGCATCTGTGCCTCAGACTGCAACACCCTCTGCGTTATGCACATGATCTCCAGATGGATCCACTCCAAGGAAAGACGGACCATCCCTCAAGTCCACGACAACATCCGTGTCAAATACTGCCCTGCCCTCTACGGGGCAGCCACATCCAAACTCCCAGTACACTTGTCCACATCCAGGCTGCATCTGCACACCTCAGCTGCAACATCCCGCGCCCCAGCCACATCACCGTCCAGCAGAGATAGCTGCAATGGATCACTGTGTGCTGCAGGATGACCTTCAGACTCCCCACCCACACTCAGGAGGCAGGCTCAACCCCGACCCAACACCAACCTTGTACCACTGTCATCCGAGACCCCGTAGTGCCATCTCCGTGCATCCAACCTTGACCTGGCCACCATTCCTCTGATTCACCGTACTCCAGCATGCAGGACATAGTTCTCCCACCTGGGAACACATACCTGGCACTCCCTCCCCGGGAACCTCCGAATGAGGCATGACCTCTACGCCTTAATGGTACTCTTCCAAATAGGTCTGTCGGCACAGTATTGCATGCACCCCCTCAGCAGCTTGAGGCCATCACAGGTGAGTATTGTGCTCCATGTCTGCATTGAATGATACATTGTGACCCATGTGTGTCCTGTACCAGACTCCGATCCCAGGGTATGGATGTTTGGAGTTAGTTCAACACTCAGGCATAGTTTGACATTTACACACACATATGTTGGTGAATAATGCCAAATGACAGCAACATCTCATGACAAAATAAAGTATTTATTTTTGGTGGGGTGAGTCTTTTGGTGGATGAAGTAAGGTGCTCTACCGGGTGCATAGAATCCAAAGTTCACAGGGGGAGATGGCATCCTTGTCAGTTGGAGTCATCAGAGTCCAGACCACAGTGTTGGTCATCATTGGTCAGACTATGACCAGCAAGTCCATGTGGCAGAGAATGTCATTGGGTGAGGTGGTGCTGTTGCGCCAGAGGGCCAGGTGCCAGGCCAGGTGACCTGGGAGATGTGGATGGTCCGCTGACTCTCACGGTCTTTTCCGTCGACAACCCACCTTCCTCCGGGGACCCTCACATGCAGGCCTTGACGATGTATGTGATGCTCCGTCGGACGAATCCTCCTCCTCCTCCTCCTCCCTCCCTGTGGCTGGTGCTGGTCTTCGCCTGGTGTCACAGGGAGGGTTGCCCATGTTGTCGACAATCCGACAGAGTGAACGCCTCATGTCCGTTTGCACCGCCAGGAGCTCAGCCAGTCTTGCCTCCATCCGTCCTTGGTGTTGTTGTTGACTGGCATTTTGCTCGGCCTGCAGGTTCTTCATCTCGTCGAGGGTCCCCTTCATCTCTGTGAGGCTCGACACTACCTGGCTGATGCCCCTGGTGTCACGCTGGTATGTGTCCAGGATGTGGCGTATGTGTGACATACCGGTTCCCTCAGCTGGCTGGTCAGGTTCGCGTCTCCGCCTGCCTCCACTCCCACCACCCCTGCCCACCCGAGCCTGGCCTGCCGTTGTGGGCACATCGGGTCTACGGAACCCCTGAGGGATGGCATTATCGGGGTTGTCTGCCTCCTCCTGGGTGCCCGGAGAACCTTGTCCCTCCTGGTCAGACTGGCTGTGTTGTTCAGTGCGAGCAGGGCTCCTGGGTGTCTCCTGGGATGTGGCAGGAATGGGGGTGGTGGTTGACACAGATATACCTGACGCAGGTGCTGCAGGGGCTTGGGCACCAGAGGGGCCAGGTTGGTCGGGGTCATCCACGGAGTGGTGAGAGTCGTCGCTGCCGGTGGGATCATCTTCACGCTGAGCCTGGGACTGTGATTGTTCCCCCCATTGTTGGGGGGAGGTCGATGACGTTGCCCTGTGTGTGAGAGAGAGACAATGTTAATGCTGTTTCATGCCACATCCTAGTTTCATACATATTCAAGTTGTCACAGATCCTCCAGCTGCCGTTGGGTGTAGTGTGATTTGTCATTGGGTCTCCCAGGTGATGTGTCTGTCCCCTCATGGTGCATGCTGGCATGACAGTGAGTTTGAGTGCCTGTGCTAGATATCTGAGCTTGTGTAGTTGGTGTTTGAGTGTACAGTGGTCATAGAAGGGCCTTGTGCTGCATACAGTAGGGCCAAGTGTCAGCTACCTTGTCAGTACTTTGCCAGTCCCTGTGCATTGGGCATGGTGCATGGGTATGTACCTAGGCCATATGGGCTGAGGGCATTGGTGTCTGCTTCGGAGTTGCACAATGTGTTGTGTGAGCCCCACCCTCCCAGCATCTCGGACATCCAGTCTTGGGTTTGTGGTTGGTGTGGTCTGGGACATGGCAATGCCTTTATTTGTGAATGGGGCATGGAGACGTTAGTGGCATGAGCGTGATTTTAGAGTGTGGTTGTGTGCGGTGAGGGCTTGGGGGAAGTTGCGTGCATTTGGTGTATTTGTGGTGTGGATGGCATTCCCCCAATGTTGCGTGAGTTGTTTGTGTACTCACCAGGCTCTGCGACTCCTTCGACTCCGTGTACTCCCACCGGCGGTAGCATGGCCATCACCTTCTCCTCCCAGGGATGGTAATTAAGGGTCAGCGGGGCAGCCCGCCTCCAGTGATGTTACTCTGGGCGTATTCCTCGTTCATCTTCCTCTTGACTGCCCTGCGCAGATCGTACAACCTGGCTTGGCATTCATGCCTGGTCCTTCGGATGGGTGCAACAGCATTCACCTTGTCGACGATCCTCTGTCACAGGCTTGTTTTTTGGGCTATGCTGGTCTGTCTGACCAATGTTCCAAACAGCTGTGGCTCGACTCTGATGACTTCGTTGACAAGGAGGTCCAGCTCCGCCCTTGTGAACTTTGGATTCTTGTCTGTGGGCATGGTGTGGGGTGTGGGTGTGGATGGTTGTGGGTGTGTGGGTGTGAAGGTGTAGGTGTGTGTGTGAATGTGAAGAGGGGGTGTTTGTGAATGAGGTTGTGTGAAGGTGTGTAAGTGAAGGTGTAGTTAAGGTGTAAGTAAGGTGCAGTTGTTTGTCTGTGGGGTCTGGCAGCAGTGAGTCTGTTGCAAAGGCTCATGGGTTGTGTGTGTGGGCCCTTTTTATTGGTCCATTTGTGGGTGTGGCTGGGTTTGAATTTGTGGTGGGTGTGTTATAAGAGGTGGTTGTGATTTAGGGCCTCTGTTTGCCTGTTTGGATGTGCCAGGTCAGTCATAGAGATGTATTTTGTCATGTTGACATGTTTTGTGGTGTTGTGCGAGTCGAATTGACCCTCCTTGTGCTGTTTTACAGTGTCCTGGTTCTGTACGAGTCATTTTCGCGTAGGTAAGATCCGTACACACGCAATGCTGTGTGAGGGTGCTGGGGTACGGTGTTGGGGTATGTTGCGTACAGGTACGGGGCTGGGGTACGAGCCTGGGGTGCATCGCGTACAAGTGGGGGGCTGTGTTAAAGTGTTGGGGTACGGTGCGTACAGGTGTGGGGCTGTGCTACGGTGTTGGGGTATGGTGCGTACAGGTACGGGGCTGGTCTACGGTGTTGGGGTACGGTGCGTACAGGTATGGGGCTGGGCTACGGTGTTGGGGTACGGTGCGTACAGGTACTGGGCCGGGGTATGAGCCTGGGGTGCATCACGTACAGGTGGGGGGCTGTGCTAAGGTGTTGGGGTACGGTGCGTACAGGTGCGGGCTGTGCTACGGTGTTGGGGTACGGTGTGTACAGGTGCGGGGATGTGCTAGGGTGTTGGGGTACAGTGCGTACAGGTGAGGGGCTGGGCTACGGTGTTGGGGTACGGTGCTTACAGGTACAGGGCTGGGCTACGGTGTTGGGGTACGGTGCATACAGGTACGGGACTGGGGGACGGGCCTGGGGTGCGGCGTGTACAGGTGGGGGGCTGGGGTACGGTCCTGGGGTTTGGGGCATACAGGTGCGGGGCTGGGGTACGAGCCTGGGGTGCGTCGCGTACAGGTGGGGGGCTGTGCTAGGGTGTTGGGGTACGGTGCGTACAGGTGCGGGCTGGGCTACGGTGTTGGGGTACGGTGCGTGCAGGTATGGGGCTGGGCTACGGTGTTGGGGTACGGTGCGTACAGGTACGGGGCTGGGCTACGGTGTTGGGGTACGGTGCGTACAGGTCTGGGGGACGGGCCTGGGGTGCGGCGCGTACAGGTGGGGGGCTGTGGTACGATCCTGGGGTACGGGGCGTACAGGTGCGGGGCTGGGGTACAAGCCTGGGGTGCATCGTGTACAGGTGGGGGGCTGTGCTAAGGTGTTGGGGTATGGCGCGTACAGGTGCGGGGCTGTGCTACGGTGTTGGGGTATGGTGCGTACAGGTATGGGGCTGGGCTACGGTGTTGGGGTACGGTGCGTACAGGTACGGGGCTGGGCTACGGTGTTGGGGTACGGTGCGTACAGGTACGGGGCTGGGAGACGGGCCTGGGGTATGGCGCGTACAGGTGGGGGCTGGGGTACGGGCCTGGGGTGTGGTGCGTACAGGTGCAGGGCTGTACTACGGTGTTGGGGTACGGTGCGGAGGGGGGGTACGGTGCTGACATACAGGGGTACAGTGCTGACATGTGCGGGGTGTGGGGGGCTGTACGGCTCGTATCCGGGCACAAGTTTACCCGTGTACATGTAGGCTACAGCGTTCGCTCCATACGGGGCATTTTACATGCGGTTGTGTATTCGGACGGGCGGTACGGATCGTACTTGCGCGCTCGGACTTCTGTTTTACGATTTGCATTTAAAAATGTCCGGCTCCCTGTCGGACACTTTTCCCGACGCTATTCGGACGTAAAAATTTACGGCTCCCTCTCGGACCATTTTCCCGACGCAATTCGTATGTATTTTTCACGTACGAATCGTACTTCGCAGTTTGTACGGTACTTGTACGATTCGTACGTAAAAATATACGGATACGAGTCGTACGCAAATTTTTTTTCCCGGATCGGAATCGGCACCCAAATGTATTAGCAATACCAATAAATATTATTTAATAAAAATCAATAACCAATTAATAATTCATTACCCAAAAAATTAATTATCAATACCCACGTTTTTTTATTAATTACTGAATTACAAATAAATTACTTCCCACTCTATTCCCCTATGACCCACAACCCACTCCAATAATAAATTACTATACCTAATATAATTATCAATTAATAATAACTAATTACAAATTAATAATTAACTAAAAATAAATTAATTATGAATATCATTAATTAAAAATTAATAATTACTTAATTAAAATTAAATTACTTCCCACCCTATTCCCATATAAACACACAACCCACTCAATCATAAATTCATACAAATAATATAATTATCAATTAATAATACTTGATTACCAATTAATAATTAAGTAACAATAAATTAATTATTAATACCAATAATTAATAATTAATAATTACTTAATTGAAATTAAATTATTTCCCACCCTATTCCCCTATAAACCCACAACCCGCTACAGAACTAAAACACATTTAATTAAAAATAATGAATAATTCCTTAAAATTATTATTTAATTTACTATAGTTAAATTACTTCCCACCCTATTCCCCTATAAACCCACATCCCGCTACGGTACAAAAACGCATAATTTATTTAAAAAAAATATATATACTAATTAAAAAAAATGTATACACATATTTTAAAAAACAGTACAATACTTAACAACAAATATCGAACACATACATATAAAATACATACTAAAATACATAACACTAACATAAATATCGATATTATTAACATTGATAATTTTACTATCGATATTACTAACATCGATATTTGCAACATCAATATTTCTTACCTTAAGTTAGATATTCTGGATGTTGATATTCCTGATGTCGATATTTTGTCCTACGATATTTAAAACTCGATATAAATGTACTTTGATATTTAAAATCGATATTTTGACTGTTCACCATTTTTAACACATTGAAGATACTTTGTCCTGGTCAAATACAACCATTGATTTCTAAAAACTAAAACTTTTTTTAACCTTTGAAAATTCACATCTTGATTTGTGTATGTTGCATCTTTGTCATTTTGGTTTTGTTTTAATCACATAAATATTGGCTATGTTTCTATACTGGAGCAGAGTCATTTTGTAGTGTTTTCACTGTGCTACTGTGTGTGGGTACAAATTCTTTACACATTGCCTCTGAGATAAGCCTAACTGCTCTTCCCAAGCTACCAAGTGGGTGAGTACAGGTTATTCTGAGGGTGTAACTTACTTAACCTGAGTAGAGTGAGGTGCCCTACTTGGACAGGGTGCAAACCACTGCAAACTAGAGGCCCCATTTCTAACAGTACAATACTCTCAATTCAATCAGTTAAACTTAATATTCAGAGAACCTTTAAAGTGATGGTCATGCGTTTGTGTGACCAGTCTCTCCTATGCGTGGCCTAATATATGGAGTTTATAAACTTTAATTCCTAATTTAAGATATTCCTCTTTAGCTGCATTCAATGACTTAGTCAACCCGCCAACTCAAACTCAAACGAACGTGTTATGCTACATGTCATGGGCCCACTCCAGCAGGTGATCTTTATGGACTGAATTACATCTAAGCAAATATTAGGAAAACGTCTTATGGGTTCAAAGATGTTTAACTCTTTGCCCCGATCTCATGATAAGTATAATGGTGTAAAGGGAGTTTGATCTGCTATATCTGAAAGAAGTGCTTTTTGGAGGCTAAACTGCGCTATTTATAAATTCACCTTAATTTGGATTAGCGATCAGTACTTATCTTGTATGTCTGCACACAAGTGAGCACCTTCACCCTAGTCTCTGAGCTTTGTATTCAAGGTGTCTGTCTCACAGAATCACTTATTAAAATGCTATTTGCCAAATTGTCTTTAGAGGGTCCCAAAATATGCTCAGGAGGAAACGCTTTTGAGAGATTTGTTTCCAGGGCACTCTACCCAAGGCGAGATAGTTGTCCCCTAACCCACCTCAGATCCTAAACAGGCTGGGGTGAATGTAATCCAGTTAGTGTAAATGCCTCGAGTGGTAACAATTTGGTTGTATGTTGCATGTACTTTGCACTGGATGGACTTGTAGTTTATTCAGTAGACCCTTTCCTTTGTTTGCATCCTTTAACCTAGGCAGGGTAACACATGTGGCAGTAATCATTTGCAGGTGAAAAGTCCAGGATGTAAACTGTGTCCATAATGACAAGAAATGAAGTGGGTGCCCAATGTTCCGAAAGCTGAGATTAACATGATTATCAGTTACAATGAGAGATAACACCCTGTCAGAATGACCTGTTTTGTATAAGAATTGCACCCAATTATGTAAATATGTGCCTTAAATAAAGAAACAACATAAATCACTCATATACCTGTCAGCCTTAGGGTGGTCTTCCCCCACATATTTTGACTCACCTCTTCTATTTTTGCTGACTTTATTTTTTGGGCCTTAGGACTCGGTGCACATTACCACTGCTAATCACTGCTAATGTGCTTGTGCTCACTCCCCTAAAACATGGTTAAATTGACTTATAACAAATTGACATCTTTAATTTACTTGTTTGCTCCTCGTAGAGTGGTATATAATATACCCAGAGCTCGTAAATTAAATGCTACCAGTGGGCCTTCAGCACCTTTTGTGCCACCCACCTAACTTGGACTGTAAATCATGTCCCAGACCTGACTTGGCATCCTGAATGCAGTTTCAAACTGCCATGTCAACTGGGCATTTACACCCACTTGCCAAGCCTTAATATCTCCATTTATAACATTTAGGTCACCCATAAGGTAGGCCCTATGTAGCTCATAAGTAGCCCATAGGGCAGGGTGCTGTGTAATCACAAAATTGGACATGCACTTTTAAGTTTTACATGTCTTGAGAGTCAAAAACTCTCACATTTGTTTTTTACTACTGTGAGGCCTATTTCTCCCAATGTAATTTCCAAATAGGAAGAGATAACTAGTTCATGTTTGGTGTGTCTGGAACTGGAATTTAAAATCCTACCTTATGGTGAAGTCTGATTTTATATTACAATTTTGAAAATGGCACTTTTGGAAAGTTGGCATTTTCTTGTCCTTAGCCCTTTTATGCCTGTAGCCTATCTTGGGTCACATGACTGTGAGTAACTGACAGATTTTGTGAATTACTCCCAGACAGTCACACAATAGAGAGATTAGGTGTGCAGGGATGGGCCATCCGCTGGCAGGAGGGGGCGGGCAGAGCTGAGCACAGCCCCACTTACAACTGAATAGCCTGTGTTCGGCCTTCACACAAAGGGCCTAACAACCCTGCATTGTCACTTCAGCCAGCTTGAAGCTGGCTGAAGGGCAGGGGAGTCATGGA
Source organism: Triturus cristatus (assembly GCF_964204655.1). Lineage (NCBI taxonomy): Eukaryota > Metazoa > Chordata > Amphibia > Caudata > Salamandridae > Triturus > Triturus cristatus. The sequence continues at coordinate 721,171,906 of NC_140582.1, forward strand.
ATTCCGTGCACTTCAAAGCCACTTTCTAGAAGCTTCTTCCACCTTCCAGAACTAGGGCACCAGGGCATAAAACAAAAACCTCAGACACCAATTCTTCAGTACACTTCTGGACCTGTGGCTACTTTGCCATGAAGAAAGCCTGCTGTGCTGCTACAAGGACCACCACTCTGCTGGACTGCTGCTCTATAGAAACTGCTACCCTGCTGTGCTGATCTGCTGCCTGTTGCCATCTTTCCTGAGGAAGAAGAACTGGACCTCTAACTTCATTTTTAACCCAGGACCCCTGAATGCCTCAAAGGGATAGTCTGTCGGCTTCCTGATCTGAGCCTTAGGGACATAAGAGGCTCCCCAACATCTCCTGGACCCATCTGCCGGGAGTTCCTAACCCCAAAGTGGTGCTTCCCAGATCTGGGACCCTTGGGGTGGCTCACAGGCTCTTTAAAAAAAGCTTTTGTGTTGTTCTTGAACTCAAACGGGCCTGTTTTCAACGTAACTGTACCGTTCACACCGAAAATCAGCACACCGCCAGCCTGTCTCTTTGCACATCAGCCCGTGGAGGACCGCCAACGCGAAGCTTCAGCCCACCCATCTGCACAGCTTGCCACACTCTTCATGCCACGCTGACCACTGCCAGTGATGCTCTCCTTGCTCCCTGCTGCCCTCTCTAACGTGAACGTGACTCTTGGCACAAATCTTGAGACAGTAGACCTTCAGCAGGACTAATCTGGGAATGTATCTGATCTGCTCACCATCGTGATCGGCCTGAACTTTTGATTTTGACGCGGTCCAGCACAACCAGGTATCCCCAGTTGGCGCTTTTTGCTTTTAGGTGCTATTTTACAGTTTCTAATTTAAAAATTCATAACTTGGGTTCAACTGATTGGATTTGTGTCATTTTCGTCTTTTATTTATGTAATAAATACATTTTGCTCCATTTTTCTAACCTGGTATGGGATCTTTTTGTTTGGTGTTTTTACTGTTTTACTGTTTGAAGTGTTGCACAAATACTTTACACATTGCCTCTAAATTAAGCCTGACTGCTCTGGGTCAAGCTACTAGAAGGGTAAGCAATGGCTAATTTTGAATTAGCTAATGCCTTACCCTGGCTAGGATTGTGGTTGCTGATTAACCAGGGCTCACTCCAGTCAACCAGTCACCCAGTTTCTAACAAAACAAAAACCTACAGCTGCAACACTAGACACCTACGTTATGGAGTAGATGTGTTGTCAGTCATATTCCTTCATTTTTCATTATTAATCTGTGTTCTTTTGGAGTTTTATTTCACATGCGTATTTCCCCCTAATTTTAAGGCAGTTAATCTGTATTTGAGATGTTGTGGTTTTACATATGTTGAGAAAAATTTTGTATTCCTGTCCTTCTCTCCTACATTGTACGTTTGATGTAGGAGTAGGTAAAGCGCTATATGGTCTTATTCCTTTCATCCATCTTAGTTTACAACTTTCACGTACGAAATTCAGGCGTCGGTCTCCCTTTGTCATATAATATGTTCTAATTATTCCAATTTCATGGTGCTGATGGGAGGTGGTAAATTCATTTTAACATTTAATTTGTATTTTAGTTTGTATTGAAATATCTTTGAAATAAATTACAGTTTTGAACAGGAATTCTGTTCTCTAAAGTTTAATTCTTTTCCTAAATTATGTATAGAGCACTGTATTCACCTAATCAACTCCTGGTGTGAATGCCAATGAAATGGAACATGCTCGTTATCATATTCTGTGCCTTTGTTTGATTTTTTATAGATTCAGCAAACCTGAAAATTGGCTTGTTTACGCTGGCATTTTAATGCAGTCTGAAATAAATGCATTTGCTCCTTATCATAAGGTTAGAAACATCTTTCTCCATCCCTCTTATACAAAACAAGAAGCTGAAACGGGCTATGATGTTGCCCTATTCGAACTCGAAACTCCTATGAATTATACAGGTGGGTTACAAAGTTATCTGTATACATTTGTGATTTCCTGAATTCTTTCAGCAGGAACAAGTACTGTGATAGCATTTATCTTCAGTAAATATTTCTTTCACATTAAAAGTGTAGTGCAAGTCGGAATATGTATTCCTGATGCTTTGTTTCAATTTATGTTGACAAAAAGATAAAAATGTGCATGTTACAAGCACTATTATTCCCCACAAACGTCTATGAAACCCTTTTTCTGCTCTGAACAAAATTCCCATTGAAAATGAGGACAGACAACATGCATACTAGTACTCTATAGAATACAACACTAGTAAAGGAAAGAGTGCAAGGTTTGGAAAAAAAGTAAGGCACATACAAAAGCTAAACTGTGACACAAATGAGGAAATAGGCTGAAGTTGTAGGGGATGATTTACAAAGATTTTTTGTTTCAAATGGAATTGTTTCCATAATAGAAATTGTGAGACGAGCATGCATTACATATGATGTGTACGTGTAACTTATTCTGCCTGGGGGCACATTTACGCTTTGTGAGGCCTATCACAAATGCATTTTGGAGTGCATAAATTAGTTATCCAGAAGTACTCTTTTATGCACTCTTCAGTGGCGGCTCCTCCACTGTGGCGGAGGAGCGTCGCCTCACTGCTTTTAAGCAGTGCGTTGCATACATAGTAGAAACATAAAATGATAATAACTTTGCTTTATTGTAATTTTAAGCTTCCTGCTGCTTTGCTGGTGGGCGGGTTTCTGCTCTGCTCTCAGAGCAGGGCAGGGACGGATTGGTCTGCCAACTCCTAAGCGTGTAATGACTGTTTGGCTGGCTCCAAACCAGTCATGCGCACTTTCCCCTTCTCCATGCAGGCTGCATTATAGCCTGCATGGAGAACATGGCCACCCCTACAGCCCCTGGCTGAGCGCCGTGTCACGGCGCTCAGACCAATCACTGTCATGTAGTTCCTAGGAGTGCCCCAGGACCTGTGCATTTTAGATGACCTAAACTGAGTGCTTGGTGTCCCGACCGCTTTCTAGACACCCCCAAAGGATATGTCAGCCGTTAGACCAGCTAGCTCTACAGTGCCCCTACCACCCCCTGTATTCTACAGAGGTGTAAGTAGTCTCTGACAACCACTGAACATGACAACCCTGATTCCTCGGGCATCACGGAATACCTTACGTTTCGCTCGGACACTCGTGCTTGCTTTCTCTATGAAAAAAAAACAGGTTGGCGATTAGGATGTTTCTAAAATTATTTATCGGTCCAGCGACAATCTGGTGTAAAACATATGTGCTGAGGCAATCAGAAGACAGAAGCATATGAAAGAGAATGCAAGTACCAATATAGTAAATAGTAGATATATTTCTACCATATTGCTACAGATGAACATAGCAGTTCAGATAAAAACAGTAGCACTTGTATATTCCTAAAATGTGTGCCCTAAGTAATTTGCCTAAATGTACCTAGCCTGACCTGAATGTGTAGGTGTAGATGCATACAGCTATGTGTATCTGTAGCCAAGAAACCCCTAAGGATGAGCCAGCCCCCTCACCTGATGGTGCAGAACGAAGGACCCAGTGTCCGTGTCGGATGTCAGACCGCGGCGTGTTGGAGATTCGGCATGCAGGCCCCCTGTCTCAGCCTGGAAGGAATTTTCCTCTAATTTGTAGGGGGAGAGGGTCTTTTATACTAAAGTGGTCACTTGCTGGGTTTTTCTAGAATCGATATGTTCTTAAAACAACCATAGATGTTTTGAAAACAATCATAAATGTTTTGAAAACAATCACCAATGCTTTTCTAAACAAGTGTGATCATGCACAGCTAAGGATGAAAAAGTGGTGACCCTTATACAGAATAAATCTGCCGTGCCTGGGGACATGTTTATGTACGCCAGGTACAGGGATTATTATAGAATACTTAGAGTCTGGTGTCGAGGAGACAGGAGCAAGCTAATAGGTAAAAGTTCACCTGTTTAGAATCGTTATTGTGTGGATGCGATAATGTATGTAAAAATGGGGTATACATCGATGTGACCATCCTAAAAGACACGACACCCACTCCTCATCAAAAGGTCAACATGGTCAGCTAGGTAATGATAAAGCTAACATTATTAAAAGGCATAAAAAAACACTTATAATATAACATACAAAAAGCAGTGTTGATAGCCTGAAAAAAATGTCCATAAAAGAAATTTATGTTTCCCTAAAGAAGCGTTCAAAGGTCCTCTATATTTGTATGTATTGTTATTATTACACTGAGCACCTTGAAAGCCATGAAGCTCAATTAGAGCCGAGAAGAGAGAAAAAATAAAACAAAGTCACACTCGACCTTCAATTTGGTAAACATTTTAAAAGTTGCCAAACAGTTCCCAGCGCCGGAGAGGCAAAATTGTTTATGAATCCTGCACTGAAGATTCAACATCGCTGAACATCGTATCTGCAGGTGGTAAACCATCAAGAACTTGCGGTATCATATCCAATTAGCAAAAATGGTCATCTTTGGTTCCCACGGCAGCTGCCGGGGAAGAGTTAGATGCCTGCACGCCTGATGCTGATGCCTGTATTTCGGAAGCAGAGCCGATATCTTGTTTCAACAGGAGCGGAAGCATTCTTTCAAAGCTCTAGAAATGCTGTCATCAACATAGGAATATGCTGTGGACAACTGCACGTGTGGGCCTGCAAAGGAGCCAGTAGCGCTTCCATGTCTGGCGGCACAACCAATGGAAGTGTCAGACTCAGGTCTTACACACAGCCAAATCTGCTGAAAAGGCAACGGAACACAGGCAGGACAAAGTCTAGCCAGACCAGTCTGAAAGACAGGAACCAATGCTCACTCAGCTCTCGCAGCCGAGGTGTAGTCAGGTAGAACACCACGAGCTCATGACAACGTCGTTCCAGCAGTTTTCTCTCCATTTCTTGAGGGATTGCGACGTCTATCGCAAAGCAAGAGTATTACAATCAGGATGCCCGCTACCGAAAGCAGGACCAAAGGAAGCCCTCCAAAAACGTTTTCAAGTACGGAGTGTAAGAAAGCTGGAATTATTCCGAAGATGGTCTGAAAGGTGGTTAAAAAACCTGAACCAAGTCTCTTAAATAAGAGTACATTCCCACTCGTATCAGACATGTTAAAGATATGATGAACCATTTCTCCCGAAATGGATCCGGAATTTCGTACGGACCAGGGTCTGTTTCTTTGCTGAAGACCTTGCAGCCTGGAGATCAAACTTCTCTCGGGCTGAAGTTAAGGGCACATTTTGTTGAAACAACATGGCTTTCAGTCTGCTCAGCGAATCAAACCATGTACTGGAAACATTCAATGAAGGCCACAGTGGTGCTTCCTAACTGTGTGAGCCGGGGGAAACAATACTTTCTTACAGCAAACAAACCTGAAGTTTACTGTGACTAAATATGCGATGCCTGTCGCCATTCCTCAATAGCCTTGCTCATTCAGCACTAAATAACTTCCATTCGAAAGTAATTAAAAAACCAGATGAATCACTGCAGCTGGGGAGCCTTTCAATTAGCAAGATAAGTTTGCTTTTGACGCATTACACGTTCCATGAAGTGACACTTCCTTGCACACTAAAGACCCACTTAAAGCCATCCCGCAGTCAGTACCACTTAAGAAAACTTCAGTGTCCTTACTTCTGCACCTGTATCTATACTGTAACTCCAAGGTTTCCTGTATGAACCCTTCACCCAACACTTCATATCTGCCTGCTTGGATGTATCTAAGGCAGTAGAGGAATTGAAATGTCATGATTGGCAGTGTGATATAGCCATGAATTAACCATTCTGTAGATGGTGACAGTGAAAGGTAACTTCTCAAATTTTTCAGTGAGCAGCATTGTGTATGTTGCATCTCTGTGTGCCATAGTCAACTGTCTGTCAGTCAGATTGTAAGCCGAGAACAGGTTTGTGCTGTTAATTTATCACCATGGCACGTGGCCTGAATGCAGTGATTGTAGCGTCCAGCTTAAAAGCATAATGGAGCGCAATTGAGATTACCCATGCTGTAGAATAGACAAATCTTATTCCATTATGTCAATTGTCGTGGACCCAATGTTGCTCAGTGAATAAATACGAGAAGATAGTGTAGTCATAATATTGTTTACCACAGCCAGCACCTTTTCTAGGTTATTCCTATTGATTTTAAGTAATCTCTCAGCAGCATCCTGTTGGTAGACTTTACACAGTTCATTGTAGATGGCATATATGCATTTCTTACATGGTTTCTTGGGACCTTACAAGAAATCCCTAGGATCCATGTTGTCAGCTAGAAGAGACAAGTGGTGTTTCACCTGTTGTAATGTTGAGGTTTTGAGCCATTCTAGGCACAACTTCCCAACATTATAAGAAGTCACTACCCCGGGGCCGTCTGTGTATCCATAGCGTGGGTCAAGCCTTTGAATACTAAACACTCTGATGATACCCTTGAATCTTGCTTGACACCAATTGGGAGCTGTGGAATTGTATGTACCATTCGGTATCCTTGCATCCAGTACCTCCTCACTTGTAAGTGTGTCATTTGATATACCTGCAATGGGTATGGGTAAGGGGATGTGTGGTGTTTTCAGGTCTTTAATTTTTGCAAACCCGTAACAGCGTAACAGGTAGTTTGTTGCACTGTTCTGTTCAGGAATATTATCTCTAATGGTATGAGATGAGCTCTAAATAAAGCCTCTGTTCCCTGAACCTGCTAATCTTTCGCCCCCAGATGGATTTTGTGTCTATTGTGCCCCTCCAATAGTCAAAACCTTGTATAGACAATTGGGAGATGAAAGTTGCTGAATATATGAGCTTGGTATTTGTCAGTATAATTTTCTTCTCAATTGCATTAGTCTGTACTAACTTATAGTAGTATGACATTGGGTCTGATGTAATAAACCCTGAAAAGTATGCACATTTCCGTGCAAATGTGGCAGAACTACCTTTCGGTGGTGCCGGGCAATGTTCCCATTGATGGTAAGTGTTTACAGTGCGCAGAACACCTGCTCTATGCAAAAAGTGATGACTATAATGTTGGTAATAATACATGCTTAAGTCAGGTGTATCTTCGTACAGTTCCTTGTATGAAAATGCAATAGATTGTTCTAAATCTGAAAGCATAGTAGTTACAGTCTCAATGTCCCAATCATCAGAGAGTGTACTCTGGGTAATGAAATCATTCATATAAATTTTGAACACAAGTGAAATTTTCACATTTTCAGGAGGACCAAATGCATCATAGGAAACCCTAGCCCAAACTATACCATCCCCTACTGGAACTGCTGACATGTTCACTAGGGACAAGTCTTTGTTTAGTAGTGGGAAAAAGACAATTACTATACCAATCCAAATTAACAGGAACAGGATCCCTACTGCAAACCAAAGATGCAACCAAGAGGACATAAAGTAAGTCTTTTTCAGCCAGAGATAGAATTGTTGAAATTGTTCTTTCTTTGAAATGGGTGGTGTTTGCTCAGGTTCACTTGGATCTGAAAAAAGTAATTGAAGTTGATGAAGTAGCCAGACGCAGTTCGAGCTATCCTTGGGAGCTCAGCAGTATTTGCAGAACTGGCAGTTGCTTCTTGTGAAGGCACGTTGATGTAAAGTTCATTATTGGGCCAAATTGCAATTTGCGTCTGAGTTTCATTTGGATGTTGGCCTGTTTCAACAGGTGTAATTCATACTCCATTATTGGCTACTACGGCATGTTGTGCAGAGGAGTCTTGGAACGTTATTAGTCTTTCCACCTGAACTTCCTGTATAGTAGCGAGAGGAGATCTGCGGCTACTCAGGGCCCCACGCGGCCTGCTGTTGAGAATCGTCCACATAGTGTGGTTTGATCAGATCAATGGAGGCGAATCGTTTTTCTTTTTGGTCGCTAAGAGGTGGAAGAAGCACTGTTCTTGGTCCTTGAACCACCAGGACAGGTACAGGAGTTCTGTCGGACGGCCCAAACTCCTTCTTGTCCGTGATCTTTTCTCTGACCAGGTCCCCAACCTTTGGGACCCAGACAGGTCTTGCTAGAACCGGTTTCACTTCCCCAGTGGCGGTGCGTTTTACTTGGATGTTGCTCTGTAATGCCCGGAATTCCTTGAGTTCTTGTAAAACAGCCAAATGATCATTCAATTCAAATGGTTTTACATCCGCTACTGTGCTGGCACAATCAAGGTCAGGTACCCACATTCTTGTCCCAAACTGGATCTCATAGGGGGTACGTCCTCCCAAGGATTTTCTTGGCATATTATTCAGTGCCCTCTGGACCCATATAGCTGATTAACCCAACTACCACCGCGCCTAATACCCTTATTGTTAAGGATTGCTTTAGGTCCCGGTTTTTCCTCTCCACCAGGATGATAGGGAAGGAGTACTGCAAGGCCACACCCAGACTTTCCTTGGCTTCCTTGTAAGCCCAAGAGTTAAACACAGGGCCACGGTCAGAATGTAATGGGCCAAATGTGTATGTCCCGATGAAGATTCGCAAATCCTTTAAAACAGTTTGAGCATCAGCCGAGCGCTGAGGCCAAACCCACAGAAATCTAGAGCATGAATCCACTGCCACCAAGATGTATTTGTAGGCCCCATCTGAATTTAAGAGGCCGCAGTGATCCAAGTAGACATATGCGAGAGGTCTGTCTGAAATGAGTAATAGTGTTTGTGGTGGCCGTGCTACGGTAGAACCTTTCATCTGCTGACAGATGTCGCACTTTAAGACATAAGCCATTGTTTGTTTAGACAAACTCAGCCACCAGAATCGCCACTTTAGTAACAAAACTGTAACAGTGACTCCTGCGTGTGCAGAGCCCAGACGCTCGTGAGCAGCTACAATTAACCCTGGGCGTAGTTTGTGTAGTAGCACTACGTGTAGCTACGCAAAGTGCACTTCACACAAACACGCTACGTGTTGCTACGCGAACTGCGTAGTGCGGTAGGGAAATGATATTCGCACTTATTGAACAGTGCCGGATGCTTGTCCACACTGTGCAATCATTGCAAACAGCATCTTGCACAGTGCAAGCGGTCGTTTTCTGCCGCTCGAGTAGATTTGTACTCGAGCGGCACATTTCTCAATACGAACTGGTAGTTTCTCATCGCGAGCGGTCGCGAGCATACGCGACCACTCGCAATGAGAAACCTGACCTCCCCACATTGAGAATCTCGCCAGGAGGTTTATTTTCCATGCTCGCGAAAAAGTCTCGCCGGGATGTTGATTTTGCTAGCTCGCGCTATGTGTTTTTGCACTGTGCTATGTGCAATTCACGTAGTGCATAGTAGCGCAAACTACTCACGCTGCATGAGCAGAGCGTAGTACTATGCCCAGGGTTAGCTACAATTAAACCTAGTCTGCAAACTGTGTTTGGTATAACTCTATCCCCACTCCTGGAATTTGAGCATACAGTGTATTTTGCGCATCTAATTTATAGGAATATTTCAGTGGAAAGCCTTTTGGGATGGCAGAGCCATTCTTTGAGGCGTTGACAGCTATCAGTATGTCTCCGTCTATCCTCGTGCTCGAACGAGTGATTGCAGCAATGGCAGCAGTTCTTACTGTCGCCTTGATGGCTTCATCAGCCAGTGAATCGTGCATGTCAACACACTGGTGACTCAATGTGTGAATAACTTGAGCCAGTGGCAGACTTCTTTTCAGCTTTGCCACCTGTTCTCATAACAATTTAAGTTTAATTGTGCAACCCTTGGAATCTCTAAACCCAGTCTGGCCCCAGTAATGAAGATATTCATTGTAGGACTGCACACAGTAAAACAAATCACACACTATCAGTGTGGGGAATTCCCGATCTATGTACTGAAGTGCCAATTTCAGGGCTTTCAGCTCTGCCAACTGCGCTGGTCAATCTCCTAGAGATTGTGTAGTCCTATTGCTTGGATCGAATTTACCGTCCCACATCCAACCCTTCACTATAGCACATGCAGCCCTATTCTGTTTTTTACTTCCTATGGCAGGCTGAGCAGATCCATAAGTATAAATTATGTTTTCATATTTCTCTAGAGGCAAGATTTCATTCGGGAGAGGGTATTCTTGTTCGTACTGCAGGAACGCTTGTGTTTTTAGTGTAGAACAGTATTTGTAATCTACATCTGTTACAGTGAGAGAATTTGCTCATTGTATCCATTGTGGATGCAGTGCTTTTGCATTTGGAATGCTTGCTTTGGTAAAAGCCTCTAAAGATGCTACCGGGGTTGTGACAATTATGCGCTTCCCCTGTTCTAATGCTCTTTCCCTCACTACCACAGTCTGTACTGTGGTCAATATTTTTTCAGTTGCCGCAAATCGCATTTCAGCATTTGTGTATAAATGTGATTTGTATGCAGGTGGAACTGTCTCACCTTCATTGAATGTGAGGTAAGTATATCCTGATAATCCAGGGACGACCCAGATCACCAAGGGGCATATCATCAAGGCGGCACTATACAATTATCGCCGCTTTTGCGGCCGTTTTCGGCCAAAAAGCGGCAATAATGTTATCGCTTTATCAGCAAGGTCACGCTATCGTGTGAATCCTTGCCTTAGCGCCCTTTCCCTTAACCGCGGTTATCGCTACTTTCCTTACACCTGCTTTTTATCTGACTTCGCCATGATATCCAATGGAAGGTGGATATCATGACTGAGTCTGACCTGCCCTATCAACAAGCTATAGCCAAACTTTGTGCGATTATCGCTGGATTTCCAGCGATAATCACACATTTGCCAGCTTGCGCCTGGAATTTTATCGCTGTTGAGTTGAGCGTTGCTGATAGCACGCTATCTCAGCAATAAAATACAGCGTTAGCCAGCGATAATTATCCTCGCACTAAGCGCGCTGAATGACAATAATCGCCGGCCCTTGCTGATATGCCCCCAAGTTAGTGGTATTCACACTAGTGTGCAAATGTTTAGATGCTATCATGTCAGCCTGAACTAAACTGAGAGTATCTGTGTGTTGCTGTGTCCACTAATGTGGTGTGAAATCAGGTCCGATTAAGCCGTGGAAAGGTTTTACTCTTTCTGAGTAATGTACAATGTATGTTCTTCCAAAATTTTGAAATCCTAAAATGGATTGCAAACCTTTGAGATTCTTAGGAGGTTGGAGAAGCGTGCACTTTTCTAAAAAGTTGGCTTTCAGGCTCTTTCTTTCACCTGACAGTTCATATCCCAAAAGTAGGACATTGAGATGGACAATTTTTGATCTTTTTTAAATTGTAACCCAAATTGTCGAATCCCACAATTATGTTGTTCACCCTGCCCAAGTGTTCAAGTAATTCATCGTCCGTCAGATAGATGTCATCTACATAGGAGACAGCCCACTAGACACATGTTTGTAATAATTCTGACACTCTTGATGAGAATAGCCCCGGGCTGTTCTTATACCCTTGAGGCAAACAACAATGATTCCGCTGAGTGTCGAGCGCAGAAAATGCTGTCAAATATCTGCTGCCTGGAGCTATATTTTGGCAGAAGACTCCATTCGAGTACTCTAATGTCTTTTTTGTATTTTTTCCGCACAATGTTATCCATTCATGCTGCACTGTGTGAGCTTTGAACTGCAAATGTTTGTTTGCATCTGTTCAAATGTCGGAAATCTAGAACTAGACGATATGTGTTGTCAGGTTTCATTACTGGAAACAAAGGATTATTCATCGGGGAGGTGCAAGTCTCAATCACACTTTGATATTCGAGTTGGTCTAAGATTTCTTTGACCTGTCTTTTTGCATGTTTTTTTATAGGGTACTGTCTCTGTGGAGTTGGAGTAGATTTTAATGGGATTTTGTGGTGGGTAGACTCCATGTCCCACCCTACATGGTTGCAGTATAATGCCAGAGCTAGCACTAGCGCCCACTCCTGCATGTATGACTGTTTTGAAGATTCTGGAATGAGGTCGGAGAAAGCAGGCAAAATGACGTTTTCCCCTTTTGGGCAATCCATCACAAATTCAGGCGGCCAATCTTTTTCTGCTAGCAGTATGTCATATCCAAAGGTCAAATTCTCCCAAAAGAGGCCTTTAACCTTCCTTGAGATGTTCCCCTCTATTTGAAGTGTAATTTCATCCAGTCTCTGCGGGACACTCTGGTATCCGGTGTTTCAACTGTGATGTGTTCATTCAATACTGCTGTCACCAGAAAATCCTTCAGCTATTGTTACTTCTGCTGCGCTTTCTAACATTGTCAGTGCCCTTCCCCGTTCAGAACCTGACTCCTCAGTAACCTGGGCATGTCTAATTTTTAAGCCAGCTACTTTCTTCTTTTTGAATTAAGGTTTTGTGTTAGGTTCATTTTCCTGTTTGATAATGAAATTTTTGCTTTGGCAATCTTCAGTCCTTAGTTCTGATCGCCCGTCCCTCTCAGAGTTTTTTGATGAACCCTGGAAGGAATAAACGGAACATTTATCAGTGTCCGGATACCTATCTGGTTTTCTAATGTTATCAAAATTCCTTATTTTTTCAGAGGATTGTCGTTGGGGAGACCCACCCCTAGATCATGAATTATTTTCTGAATTGATATTTTTCGAATTCTTGTTTTCCCATTTCTTTTTAGAAGAAGTGGTTGCTTGCATCGAGTTGTCCTTGTCGGGACTACCCGCCATTTGTGGCTTCCCTGCTTTCGTTCCAAAATGATCTCTACCTAATTCAGCATTGGTTTCTTTAATAATTTTTGGTAAGTCTCACTCCCTATTTCTAGATGCTATTTCCCTTAGGCAGCTGTGTAAGGCCACTTCTGCTGCCTCCCCCTTTATGTTACTCAACATTTTACTGAGACTTTGGGCAAAATCACCCAACAGTTTCAGTCCCAAGTCCAGGGCAGGTGCTGCCCCATACTCATTCTGTATTTGTTTTAATACTTCTGGAACAACTGCTAAGGAAGGAGTACTGTGTATTCTGACATAAACGGCAGCAAAGATTGTTCCCCAAGTGGTACAATCCTCAATCAAGGGAACTATCTCCATTGGCAAGCAAATGGTTAGTATTCTATGTTTTTCCTGCAGACCCGTATGGGGAAATACTGCTTCCAGCTGTGCATTTTTTTGTGCTATCCTTAACGGAATTTGCTCCCGTTTGGAACGAATTGTCCCTATTACTGATTTCAGTGTCTGTGGGTTAATTGTAGGTGTGGTCTGATGTGGACCAGCTGGAGCATTTCTCGCAGGTTGGACTGTTAATGTTAGCATGACAAACTGCACAATGTGTCTGTATAGCTTCAATATGTCTTTGTATATTTTATGGACTTCATCCACTGGTAGTCTATCTATCTCAGGATGTGGAGTGTATGTCATTAAGACTGGCCAGGTCGCTCCCTCTATGCTGAGAGATGTTGTGTGTGGGAGGGCACCTTTAAACCAGCTTTTACACTGCTGTTAAGTTAACGGGACTTCAATGTCTTCATTTGGACTGTATTCTTCCGGTAGTTCAGCTACAATGTATGTGTGGAACAATTTAGTCACCGGATCGGCAGGTGGGAACTGAACCCAAGAATTCAATACCTCTGATCCGAACACCTCATGTGCCTCAATCATGAAGGTAACTCAGCCAACTCACAGAGTATATCTGCTCAGCTGATGTGGATTTCCTGTCCCACTTCAGATGTCTCTGAGAAAGCAAGACAGAACTACTCAGATTTTCACTGTTAATATAGGAACCAAACCAGCATTGGTGGCATTGGCGGCACCAAGTCGTGTAGTTCCTAGGAGTCCCTTAGGACCTGCGCATTTTGGATGACCTAAATTGAGGGCTTGGTGACCCAACCGCTTTCGGACATACCCACTGGATATGTCAGCCATTAGACCAGCTAGCTCTACAGTGCCACTACCACCCCCTTGTATTCTACAGTGGTGTAGGTAGTCCCTGGCAACCACTGAACATCACAAGCCTGATTCCTCAGGGATCGTGGAAAACAGTACAGTTCCTTTCTCTCAGAAAAATACACTAGTTGCCGATTAGGACGTTTCAATTAATATTTATTGGTCCAGGGCAATCTGGTGTAAAACATGTGCTGCGACAATCAGGAGACCGAAACATACGAAAGAGATTGCTAGTACCAATTTAGTAAATAGTAGATACATTTCTACCATAGTGCTATTAAGATGAAAATAAGCAGTTCAGATAAAAACAGTAGCAACTGCATATTCCTAAAATGCATGCCCTAAGTACCTTTCCTAAATGTACCTAGCCTAACCTGGATGTGTAGGTGTAGATGCGTTTAGCCATGTGTATCTGTAGCCAAGAAACTCCTAGAGATAAACCAGCCCCTCACCTGATGTGTAGAAGGAAGGCCCCCATCTCTGCATCAAGGATGACAGCCCGCAAGGGATTTCAGACCGCTGCATATCAGAGATTCGACATGCTGGACCCCTGTCTTAGCCTGGAAGGTTCAGGGAGTGAATGTCTTTTATACTAAAGTGGTCACTCCAGGGGTTTTTCTAGAATCGTAATGTTTTTAAAACAAACATGGATGTTTTGAAAACAATCATAAATGTTTTGAAAACAATCACAGATACTTTTCTAAACAAGTGTTATCATGCACAGCTGGCTGTTGGCCAAGGATGAAAAAGTGGTGACCCTTATACAGAATAAATCTGCAGTGCCTGGGGACATGCCTATGTTCATCAGGTACAGAGATTATGAAAGAATACTTAGAGTCTGGTGTCGAGGAGACAGGAGCAAGCTGCTAGGTAAAATGACACCTGTTTAGAATCATTATTGTCGTGTGGCTGGGACAATGTATGTAAAAATGGGGTATACATCGATGGGACTATCTTAAAAGACATGACATCACAACGCTACATTGCAACGTTGTGATTGGTTTAGGGGTGGGAGCCTGGCTGCCTGCCTCCTGCTCCTAGACTGGAGACAGGAGAGCAGGAGCAGAGACTTGAGACCCGGTGGAAAGGTGAGGTTTAAAAATAAATAAATAAATATATATACTACTTGCCCCCCCCCGCGACTCCCTAGCAATCCTTCCGTGCCTGCCCCGCCACCCGTGAGCCATGACGTCCAGGCCCCAAAATATCTAAAATGATAATACTAAGAGAATATATATACAATATCTACAACTGCTTTACCAATGGGGAGTTGGTCGTTTCAAAGGCTGATTCAAAAAAGCATTTATGAGTACACAAAAGAGCACTTTTTTAGTACTAGTTAATATACTCTGAATTGCCTTTATAAATCGGCGCCTGTGCGTGTAATAAAAACTTGCCTAAATGTAAGCAACTGAAAAAAAGAGAGTAGAGCTGCATAATGAACTTTGCATATTCACACCCCAAAAGTAATGATAAAAGTAAACTGAGGTCAATTCATTGAGCATTTTTCCATTTCTTAGTTGTGACTCAAACCTGATTATCCTCACCTGGGGCCCTATTATGTATAGGGCACACTTTCCCTGTTAGCGCCCTGGCGCACCTTAAAACAGGTGCGCAGGGCGCAAACAGAGAATGTGCGCCCTATTACATAGAATGCGCTGTCACCAGGAGAGCCACAAACTTGTGCTGCCCTGGGAGCAGCACATTCAAGTGAAATACGGAGCAGCATTGAAGCAGCCGCTTCTTGTTTCACTTTGCAGCAACCCGCCTGCAATTTTAAAGGGAATTAGCGATCCCATTGCAGGTGGGTGCAGAGAGTGCACCCACCTGCAAGGGGATGTCTGGCGTGTTAATAGGACTCCTTTTCTCCCCTCCAGAGGGCTGCCATTAGGGGGCACACTGACAGTGCGCCTCCTTTTAGGGGGCGCACTGACAGTGCACCTTCTGAGAGCTTCTTTGCCTCTGTGCCCACGTATGTAAGGCGTGGGCGCAGAGGCAGAGGGATCCCCTCATTTGCATGGGGCACGCACACATGAACATGAGGGAACACCCTCTTGGGAAAGCGCTGGAGCTTTGTGTGCACCAGCGATTTCAGTATTACAAAAGGGGCCGCTAATGTATCTCAGCTTTTCAGAGACAGACATGGACGATATGGCCCAAAATATTCAAGAGATACACCTGTAGCCCTGATTAATATCCTGATCAATCACACGGTTCAGTACTGAGTACACCAGAGGACCTGGCTAAGTACTGCAAATGTAAATAAGCACACCACAGCGTGCATGCAAAATGTTAAATAGCTCAAGCTATAACAAGCATCGGCAAATGCAACACGTCTGGTTGAGCCTTGTGCTCAGAATGGTTTTCTGAATAGTTTTATACATTTTTTTAAGTGAAAAGAATTGTAATTTTCCTAATATGTTTTTCTGGAAGTTTTAATCATTTTGTACATAGTAATGTTTATATATATAATAGAACGGTTGTCTTGAAACTGTTAAATGGTAAAAAAGTAACACTGTTCGTGTGTTAACATTTTCTATATTTTCATTATTGTTTAAAAGTGTAAAAATGGCAGCTTCTATTTTGTTTAACCCTTTTGGTGCGTGCATTGGCCACACCAACTCCCTGGTTCGGCGCATGTCCATTGGCCGACACCAGGGAGGGCTCATTCAAATCCTCCGGCTTTAAGCACCAGAGATTTCTTTTTGTTTTTCCCCTGGGGGATACGCTGAAGGCTTTCTGCGTCCCTCCCCGCTCCCCTTTCGCCCATCTGTGATGTCAGCGCACTGCAAGGAGCTCTGATGTCACAGTTTTCCCCACTGGAGCTGAGGACAACCGCACCTAAGGCCGTGCTCGACTCCAGTGGGAAAAACAGGCCAAAAATAGCCTCCCCAGCTTTTCCGGGAGGCATCGTTTGAAAGGGGAGAGTCTTCCCTATCAAACAAGGCCTTCCTAAAAGCATTTCCTGGCCGTGGATTGCAGCCCCACTGCGATCGACCATCAGGAAACCTCACTAGACACCAGGGATGCCTTGGAGGGGTGGGGGGGGGTTTGGGGGGGGTTGGAAATGGCAATTATTTAAAAAATAAGTGTTTATCTTCCCTGGGCGGGCCCGCTTGCCCCATCAAAGATAATAAATGTAAAGAATTTCATTTAAAAAAATACGTTGCCAAAATTGACAAGGGGTCGGCACTCCTGCTCACTGTCCAACCCCCAGTGGGGACAACTCTTTTTTTTTATAGATGTGTGGATTCCTTGGGGGTCGAAAAGCGACCCCCAGGGAAACCACACTTATAAAAAAAAATCTACAGAAAGAGAGAGAGGTCTACCTCTCTATCTCTCTCTCTATATATATATATATATATATATATATTATCTACTGGCGGTCGCCAGTAGATAGTTATAGTTAGGACCGTGTTTCCATAGGATATCCGCAACATTCTATTTGGAATAACTTTGGCGCCGGTTGACGAATCCTCGCGAAATTTTCAAAATAGGTGGGGCGCTCCGCTCCGCTCCTACCCTGAAAGTCTCGGGGGGATTCGTCAAGCGGGGGCTGAGAAAAAAGGGGGGTCCCAAAACGCGTTTTCCCCATGCAATTTTCCATAGGGACCTTTAGTCTAAGGTACAGCCCGAACGGCTGAACAGAATTACTTGAAATTTGGCAGAGAGGTAGTCCTCAGGTCAGGGAAGTGCCTTTTGCAGGTCTGGTGTCAATCTGTTCAGTAGTTCCTGAGAAAATCAAAAGTAAAATCATATACATATGTGGGCAGAGCCTAACCACACATCTCATCCTGAGATCTGATTGGCTGTCAGCACTTCATCCAAGAGGTGTTGGCAGCCACATTGGGACCAATATACATGATAGCACCTCATTAAAAAGCATTGCAGTTAATAGAAGGTTTTAAGACTTTAGTTACATTATAAATCATTTGTTGATGGTACCATACTCATTTTAGGAATTGTGGTATGTTCTAAGGTGATTTCACCATGTGAAAAAGCCTTCTGCTGGGATATCATGATTGAGAGAAAAATATTTTCTCATGCTTTTCCCACAGAGGTTTGGAAGGTGATCTATAAGCTAAACTGAGAGCTTATTTTCTGTAAATTCACATTATCTTTCTCAGTCATGTGAGAATGAAGTCTGACATTCTCAGTAAAACATGTACATCCAACAAGGGCAGAGACTGTCAGTTGATTCCTTTGTGTTCTACTGCAGCTTCCCAGAGTGTTCCAAAGAACAACTAGAGCGCTAACAGTCCTACTTATGATAAACATATGGCACACCTGAAGCCATCTTGCTTGGATTAAAGTGGTAACTCTTAAAACATTTAATGTAAAAAGGAACACAATGAGGGGGTTCATTTTTCCATAAAAAGTATGATTAGTGCTGCAGAAAGAAAAATTAGGGCACATTTTGAGGGACTTCTCAAATCCTCTTCTATTTCATAAAAAAATTCTGACATGCAGACTGAAACATGCACTTTCAATACCAGCAGCAGTTTTCCCTGGTGAGCAGTAGCTTTACTACAGTGATCTAATGAGCAAAAAGAGTGCTAACATTCTGAATTTATGGCAAAGGTGTGACACATCTGAATGCCTTCTTGATGGAATCAAAGTAAAAAACTGAAAGTATTTCCTACTGAGGAGACTGCAGTAAATGAGGAAATTAGGAAACTTCATAACAAATAAGTCTCCCAAGATGGCCACCAGAGACAAAAGAGCCCAAATGTAGCCCAAATATCACCCAGATGTAGCCCAAGTATAGCCCAATGACAGAATGTCCCAGAGTGTTCTTAAAGACAACTAGAGCGCTTACTGTCTTCATTATGACAAAAGTATGGCACACCTGAAGCCATCTTGATTGGAATAAACTGGTAACACTTAAAACATTTAATTTAAAAAGGAACACAATGAGGGGGTTCATTTTGCCATAGAAATTATGATTAATGCTGAAGAAAGAAAATGAGGGCACATTTTGAGTGACTTCTCAAATCCTCTTCTATTTCATTAAAAAATTCTGACATGCAGACTGAAACATGCACTTTTAATACCAGGAGCAGACTTCCATGGTGAACAGTAGTTTTACTACAGTGATCTAATGAGCAACTAGAGTGCTAACATTCAGAATTTATGGCAAATGTGTGACATATCTGAATACCTTCATGATGGAATCAAAGTAAAAAACTGAAAGCATTTCCTACTGAGGAGACTGCAGTACATGAGGAAATTAGGAAACTTCATAACAAATAAATCTCCCAAGATGGCCACCGGAGACAAAAGAGCCCAAATGTAGCCCAAAATCACCCAGATGTAGCCCAAATATAGCCCAATGACAGAAGTGTGCAAAACACTTATTATGTTGTGTTTTTGCAGTGTTATATAGTGCAGACTTGTCAGGTATTGGAGTGCTTTACATGAGCATTGGTTACATCACACAAGAACAAATTCATTTTGGTTGTAGACATGGGGAGACTAAGTGGTTTGACCAGAATCACAGAATGTCGAGCTGAAGCAGAAACTCCAACCTGGTTCCCCAGTTGCAAAGTCTGCAGTTCTGGAAGTAACACCACATCCTCTCCCCTAAGTGCAACATTTAATCAAGTGGTCAACTGGATAAAAAAACATAAAGATAACAAATAATTTAAAAGTGCTTTGTCGCTATTTGAAAACTCAGAAAATATGTCCTTATTTTAGTCTTTTAGAGCACTAACCATAATTTTGATGCCAATAAGACCCTCTCATATATGTAATTTCTAAAGGAAATGCTCTAGGTATTACAGTTTTGATTACATCAAGATGACGTCAGGCGTTCCACACTTTTGTAATAAATATAGAATGTTAGCAATCTAGTTGTTCATTAGGATACTGTTGAGAGGCAGAGGCCAGGGGCACGGCCTCTGAAAATTGAAGGCAGGTAGGAGGGTGCAAAGGCAACAATTTAACCACACTGAGCAGGCAGGAAGGGCCGTGGCAGCACAACATACTATGGAGGGCAGTGGAAAGGGGGGCAGGGGCAACAAACCAACAATAAAGGACTTGCAAGAGAGGCTGTGGCAATGTAATAGACCATTGTGGGCAGAAGGAAAAGGCACTGGTAGTACAACCAAACATGCAACAGACCCGATTCAGCCAGGAAACGTCCAATGTTTTTAAGCTCAAATGGGCTTTATTTGATCTGTCTCCTGTCTACAATCTCCTCTTTTTCTATGTAACTCAAAGGGGAAAATCAATACCCCAGTTTTTTTTCAAAATCTCCCTCTTACCAAGTTCAAAATGTTCGCAAGTATGGTACATTGGATCATGGAAGGAAATGGGGTAGGGACATGGACTTGGATGACAGGAGGGACATGGAGAGGTGCACCAAACTGACCCTGCAGGGCAGGCATCAGGGTTTGCAGCAGCACAATACACCACACAGGGCATGCGGGACGGGAGTGCAGCACAACAATCCATAGAAAGCAAGAGGGAGGGGACAGGACCATGCACATGGACAACAGAGAACAGAGGGGCAAGAGGCAATGGTAGCTAGCTGACCATAATGGACAGACAGGCGAGAAAGCTGCAGCTTAACAGACCATAAAGGGCAGGAGGGACGGATCAGGGGCATTACAATGGAACAGACAAGCCAGGAGGGAGGGAGTAGGGGTCTGCACATGTAAACAGAGGGCTGGGGGCAAGGGGGCAGGGCAGGAGCAGCAAGATAGCCATGGAGGTCAGGCAGGATGGGCACTAGAAGCAAGACACACCATGAAGAGCAACACTGAGACTGTGATGGCATACACACAGACCATGGAGGGAAGGTGGGAGCGGGTCAGGGGCAGCTAACTGACCACACAGGGAAGGTGGGAGGGGCCATGGCAGCACAGAAGGCCATGCATGGCAAGTGGGAGGGTTAGTGGCAGCACAATGGCTATGATGGGCAAGAAGGAGGGTGCATGGGCATGCACAAAGGATGATGGATGATAGAAGGGAGGGTCAGGACCTGTGCACAGACAAGAATGTTCAGGGGAAGGAGCCTCAGAACAGACCGCACGGGGCAGGCAGGAGGAGCAGTTGCAGCACAACAGACCAGGGAGGGCAGAAGGGTGTGGCAGTACAATGGACCATGTAGGACAGGAGGACGAGGACAGGGGCATGGCATGTGGACAGGCAGGGTGGAGGTGGCAGGGACAGGTTACAGTCATCTGACAATGCTAGGCAGGTGGGAGGGGAGTGGCAGCTCAACAGAACACTCAGAGTAGATAGGAGTGGCAGGTCCATGGTGGGCAAAAAGGATGGCGCGGGGGCATGCACAAAGACATCGGAGGGCAGGGGGAAGGAGAATAGGGGCAGCAAGCTAAGCAAAGAGTTTAAGCAGGAGGTCAATGATGGGGCATAGAATTGGGCAATGGAGGGCAGGAGGAGTGGACTGGTACATCATACTAAATTGAGGGCAGTGGGAGCACATCAGACCATGCATGGCAGGAGGGAGGAGGCTAGTCCATGGATTCACACAACAGAGGATAGGGAGGAGGGGGATGGGGCAGCAAGCTAACTGTTCAGAGAAGGCGGGTATTAGGAACTTTATTGTTTTTAAAATGTGTGTCTGTGCGAACTACTTAAAATATGAACAAGTATGCAGCATAATCTCACTTTTATTCAGGAAGAAGAGGACGTTTGTGACTGTGACTCCGGGCTCACTTGGCAGAAACACCCCCTGACCCTCCACCCCCTATCGCAAAATGTAATGCCCGTGAAAAGGGTAGGTGAACACAGTGTTATATAGAACATAGTCCTGAGAGCACAATTGAAAATGAAAACTAGATATAGTGTATGGTATAAACTATGGGCCCGATTCACAGAACTAACTTAAGACAAAATCCTAAACTTACTACCATTTTGGTATTCACAGAAGACACTTACTCATTTTGGTATTCACAGAAGGCACTTACTCATTTCGGTATTCACAGAAGTTAGGAGTCCTAACTTTAGGACTCCTAAATGCCTTCTGTGAATACCGAAAGCCTTAAAATTAGGATTTTTCTCAATTTAGTAATAGTAAAGTTAGGACTACTAACTTTAGGACTCTTAAATGCCTTCTGTGAATATCGAAAGCCTTAAAATTAGTATTTTTCTCAATTTAGTAGTAGTAAAGTTAGGACTCCTAACTTTAGGAGTCCTAAATGCCTTCTGTGAATACCGAAAGCCTTACAATTAGGATTTTTCTCAGTTTAGTAGTAGTAAAGTTAGAAGTCCTAACTTTAGGACTCCTAAACTGAGAAAAATCCTAATTGTAAGGCTTTCGGTATTCACAGAAGGCATTTAGGAGTCCTAAAGTTAGGACTCCTAACTTCTATGAATACCGAAGTGAGTAAGTGTCTTCTGTGAATACCAAAATGAGTAAGTGCCTTCTGTGAATACGAAAATGGTAGTAAGTTTAGGATTTTGTCTTAAGTTAGTTCTGTGAATCGGGCCCTATGCACCAAAAAGTGTGATATAAGATGAACCGGGCGTGAAATATAATATGCAATACATTGTGCGCAATTACAGATTCATTGGAGAGCGCGAGATAGCACAGGCACTAGTGCGTGCTATGCGATATGCGCCTTGGAGTGTAATATGCACAGGGCAGTGTTGTGTAACCTAACTAGTCTCTAAAGTTGTAATATAAAATATGTGCTGGGGAGTGTAATATGCACTGTGACAAAGATATGGATCCCAGATTGTAATATGTATGGCATAGCACTGTGCGTTATAACATAGGCATCGAGGAAGGCACGTTAGATGGGGCAATATAACCCGTGCGAAGACCAGTGTGGCATGACATATTCACGGGGTGGTGTTACAGTGCACATGGGCTAGAGAGTGTCATAGCATATGCACTAGCTAGTGGAATACAACACAGAGGTGTGTGGCACTCAGCAGGCAATGGTGGGTGTAACACAGCATTGGGCTCTGCCAGGAGCACGCTGTGACTCTCAAGTGATGTTCGTCCCCTTTCCAGAGAGTAAAATAAAAAGTATTACACATCCGGCAGTGGATGTGTGTTTTATTAACCGTGAGGGGGGTTTCTTGCATAGTTTTGGTCGAATTTTTGTCGAATCCCCTTTGAATGGCTTGGTGTGCATGTGTATTAAATGTGCCCGTCAATAGCTACCCATGTTTGTATAAATAAAGGACAAGGGTGTCTACCGGGATTAGGCACGGTAGGGCATCAGACATGTCAGAGCTTCACTAGTGGTGTAAATACATTCCACGTGGATTCATTGTATGCATAGTCGCCTTTTAATGAATATCACGCAAATCGTCATGGTGATAGGTACGTACGGTTTGTCCAGCATGTCCTAGGTGTGTCTATAAATATATATTTTTTAAAAATAATAAAAAACAGTGGCCGGCCCTGGTGATTGGGGTCAAAAAAATATAATTAGGAGACAGGCCCTGGGGGATGGGGTCATCAGGGCCAATAAATTGGAATAAGAAGGGGAACCACACAGCCCCCCTTCTTAAAAAATTAAAATAAATAAAAGACTGGCATCGTGCCGGAGGCCACGCCCCCTCCTTGCAGCACTCTGCAAACGCGCCCCCTGGCGAATTGTAAGTTGGGGAATTAACTCCTCTTCAATACTGAGGGTCCCTGAGGGCCAACTAGCCCAACAGGCATCTCCAGTATGCGCCAGGGAGCTGCGCTGCAGACAGGTGTTCTGAGGCCAAGCCCCTTTTTACACCTCTCTGCAACGCAGCTCTGTGGCGCTTACTGGAGGTACCTAGTGGTCTAGTTTGACCCTAGGGACCCTTAGGATTCAAGGGGACTTAATCTCTCAACTTAGAACAGCCACAGGGCGCGTTTACACAGTGGTGAAGGGAGGGAACGGGGCCTGAGGTGACGTGTGCAAACACGCACTATGGCACGTTTTAAATTGGGGATATAATTTCCCTTCAATACTGAGGGCCCCTGGGGGCTAACTAGCCCACCAAGTGCTTCCAGTAAGCGCCACTGAGCTGCATTGCATAGAGGTGGTCCAGGCCGTGCCACTTTTTACACCTCTCTGCAACGCAGCTCTGTGGCATTGTGTAACAGGATGTATAGGTGTATGAGTACATATGATGAGTGAGTACATGTATGAGTGACTGTATAGGACTGTTGGTGAATGAGTGGATGTGTATGTGGATCTTAGAATTACTGAAGAAGTTGTTGTAACTGGTATTGGTATGTCCATTGTTTTGAAAATGTTAGTCTCTATTTTTGAATGTGTGTATCAAAGGTTATATTAGGGTGAGAGGAGGTCTGCCACTTTATCACAAGGATGATGCCATTTGAGATGTCATCAGTGATGTCATGAGTGATGTCACTGACCATGTCATGAGTGATGTAATATGTGACGTCATCATCAGTGCATTGCGGGCGCGCGAGTTATAGTTAGCTGAACTAACTATAACGGGGGAATTTCAATGGTTTTGTACAAGTGAAAAGTCCAGCTAACTATAACACCCCTGAAACCTATTGGTTTTTCATTGAATATATATATATATATATAGAGAGAGAGAGAGAGAGAGAGAGAGAGAGAGAGAGAGAGAGGTGTAGAGAGAGAGAGAGAGAGAGAGAGAGAGAGAGAGGTGTAGAGAGAGAGAGAGAGAGAGAGAGGTAGAGGTAGATCTAATATATATATTGACTGAAAAACCATAGGTTTTAGGAACGTTATAGTGATGTCATTTGAGATGTCATCAGTGATGTCACTGACCATGTCATGGATGATGTGGTTTTGTATGAGTGAAATGTCCAACCAACTATAATGTTCCTGAAACCTATGGTTTTTTCAGTTAATTTCTATGGTTTTTTAAATGCTAATTTCTAACTATAATGTGCCTGAAACCTATGGTTTTTTCAGTGAATTTCTATGTTTTTTTAAATGCTAATTTCTAACTCTAACGTGAATGAAACCTATGGTTTTTCTAGTGAATTTCAAAGGTTTTTTAAATGAAAATTTGTAAGTCTAATGTACCTCAATCCTATAAATTGTGAATAATTTTTATTTAGGAAATCCATATTCATTCTTTTTTTAAATATTATACAGAAGTCGCACACCCTTTGCGCACCCTAAACGATGGCTGCGCGCATTCCGGTAGCCATTTTGAAAAGTCACGCTGGGGTCGCGACTTCGGCGTAATTTGTAAAGTATGAAATATCTTTAAATTAATTATAAATAAAAGTTTTCCTTTAAGTGTTTGTCTAAATTTATTAATAAAAGTATTTTTAAAGTATTTCAATATAATTTCGACTCAAAATTATTCGATTATTATTGGATTCAGAGGTGAGGAGGGATGGCCATTTTGCTCGATCTGTTTTGCAAGATATTTTGGTCTAGTCAGGTGGACACCCTCGTCCGGGTGAGGTACGGCTTGAGGATTCTATTCAAAAGGTGAGAAATCAACAGGCAGAAGTATCCATCAGAAGAGCAAGTTACTTACCTTCGATAACGCTTTTTCTGGTGGATACAGTATCTGCCTGTGGATTCCTCACTGTACCACCCGCCTCCCTGTTGTCCACCTGTTTCTATCAAAAAGATGCTTTTACTGTTTGGCATGAATGTTTTTAATATGTCTTAATCATGCTTATGTTTTAATAGTGAGAAATGCTTGATCTGTTGCTATTTCTTTGTGCCTTTATTGGTTATGCATTTGTATATATATATATATATATATATTACCTACTGGCGGTCGCCAGTATGTACTTATAGTTAGGACCCTGTTTCCATAGGAAAACCGCAACATTCTATTTGGAATAACTTTTGCGCCGGTCGACGAATCCTCGCGAAATTTTCAAAACTAATGGGGCGCTACGCTCCGCTCCTACCCTGAAAGTCTCGGGGGGATTCGTCGAGCGGGGGCTGAGATAAAAGGGGGGTCCCAAAACGCGTTTTCCCCATGCATTTTTCCATAGGACCTTTAGTCCAAGCTACAGCCCGAACGGCTGAACAGAATTACTTGAAATTTGGCAGAGAGGTAGTCCTCAGGTCAAGGAAGTGCCTTTTGTAGGTTTGGTGTAAATCTGTTCAGTAGATTCTGAGAAAATAGCCTTTAAATCAATATATATATCTGAGCCAGCTTACGGTGCGCTTACGGTGCGCTTACCGTACGCGCACGCCGCCGTGCGCGAGCGCGATTCTGATTGGCTGTTAGATCTTAGTAAACATTCGAATCGGTCGAAACCAGGAAGCGGCGGCCGCCATTTTCTCTCTCGCAGTCTGATAGGGGGTTAAAAAACAAAGCCCAAAAACATGTAAAGGGGCTGTTTAGACAGCTCCTAAGCACCTAGACATGTTGAGGGAGTCCTCAAAGATCCCCCAAGGCCAAAAACTGAATTTTAATTTTTTCGATAATTTCGCCGATTATGCTTACCGTACGCGTACGGTAAAAATTAATAAAAATAAAAAAAATATCCATACTCTCCCCACCCCATGTGCAAATGGTGCCCGAAGCGCACCATTTGTGCATGGCATATCAAAGATGTGAAAAATTAAAATATTACCTTTCACAACGAAGCGCATCATATGTCCTCCATGTGCGCACGGTGCGCGAAGCGCATCGTGCGTACATGGCCCATCTAGCGTAACGTGGGCACGCGGTAAGTAAAAGTAACTTAGCATTTAAAAAAACGTACAAATTCACTGAAAAAAACATAGGTTTCACACACGTTATAGTTAGGAATTAGCATTTAAAAAACCTTGCAAATTCAGTGAAAAAACCATAGGTTTCACACATGTTATAGTTAGCTGGACATTTCACTCGTAAAAAAACAATGAAATTCCCCCGTTATAGTTAGTGCAGGCAACTATAACTCACGCGACCGCAATCCTCTGCTGATGACATATGTGTCTTTATGAAAAAAAAATATTTGTAATATATGTATAGCTAAAATTTAATGGAAGAAGACATGGGCAAATAAGTGTCTAAATACAGTATTAGCATCAGCAGAAGATTGCGGTCGCGTGAGTTATAGTTGCCTGCACTAACTATAACGGGGGAATTTCATTGGTTTTTTACGAGTGAAATGTCCAGCTAACTATAACATGTGTGAAACCTATGGTTTTTTCACTGAATATATTATATACGTGTGTGTGTGTATATATATATATATATATATATATATTTAGTATACTATGTATACATGTGAAACTGTGTCGGTCCACCTATTTACCTCGGTGACACGTAAAAAATGGGTGGAACTGAGGTCTGCATTCCCACGAGGTCCTCTTATGGCTCCTATGACGTTATACAGTGCTGCGAGCAGAGCCGTGCTATTATGACATCGTCGTCTACGTGGGACAGCTAGGAAAGAATTCCCGCAGAATGCTGGCGCAGGGGATATTCACCTATGTGTTCTGACTAGTCCTTTGGGAGCAACTGTTTATGTTGCCACTCCAGAAACCGAAACCAGTGATCCAAGGGCAGAGGCCCTGCAGATGGCACATGAGGTGGGGAGCCCAGTCATGTGCACTGGCGGGGCAGCGAAGTGACAAGCACCACTACCCACAGAAAAGGTAACAAGGGCACTGAATAACTCAGGATCTTCTTTTTGTATCTGGCAGGAACAACAAGGTTGAAATGGCCTAGTTAAAAAATGTAGAATTAGTGCTACAACGGTCTTCAAGAGGACCTGCGATGGATGCCGCTTCTGACTTCCGTACACTGGAGGCAGCACATGGGTCACGCGGTACGGTCAAACTGCGGTGGGACGCACACTCGTTGACCTCTCATGGCACTGCTCCACACTTCGGGGACAACGCTTTCCATTAGCTGTGTTTTCTGATGACGTGTCGCGCCGGCCCCGTCCAACAGCAGAACCCCTTTAGATCCAAACAGACTCTTCCACTCTCTCACCGGAAGTGAAACCAGGCCACACAGACACTTTCACAATACAACAGCTAGGAATGCACTTTTCAGTAAAAAAAACACATTCCTTCCTCCTAATTTATCAAATAAATGACTCACTGAAGAACAGGGGCCAGCTTTAATCGGTAAACAGCCGTTACAATGACTTTTTTACCTCGCAATACCATTACAACGCATGCATTACCATGCATGCGTTGTACATCACAAAGTCATTACTATGCATTTTTTTAGAACGCATGGTCATTTACCACGCATGCCTTTACAACAAATTTAGTTGTAAAGGTATGTATGGTAAATGACCATGAGTTCTAAAAAAATGCAGACGATCCACGTCGTTGTAAGGAAACAGAGTCTGTTCTGTTTTGTCACAATGACGTGCACTGCCCCTCAGAGATGACATGACGCAGGAACCACGAGGAGTGAGAGGTAAGGGGGATTGGGCATGGGGTGTTGGTTACTTTTCTAGGGCTTAGGGTGGTGCAGTGGTGTTTGGGCAGTGTAGGGGGTCGTGCTGAGGGTAGTGTTTTAGGGTTTGGGGTAGTGCAGTGGTGTTTGTGTAGTGTAGGGGGTTGTGCTGGGGGTAGTGTTTTAGGGTTTAGGGTAGTGCAGTGGTGTTTGTGTAGTGTAGGGCATCATGCAGGTGGTAGTGTTTTAGGGTTTAGGGTAGTGCAGTGATGTTTGTGTAGTGTAGGGGGTCGTGCTTGGGGTAGATTTAGGGTTTAGGGTAGTGCAGTGGTGTTTGTGTAGTGTAGGGAGTCATGCTGGGGGTAGTGTTTTAGGGTTTACAGCAGTGGTGTTTGTGTAGTGTAGGGGTCGTGCTGGGGGTAGGGTTTTAGGGTTTAGAGTAGTGCAGTGGTGTTTGGGTAGTGTAGGGGGTTGTGCTGCGGTAGTGTTTTAGGGTTTAGGGTAGTGCAGTGGTGTTGGTGTAGTGTAGGGAGTCGTGCTGGGGGTAGTGTTTTAGGGTTTAGGGTAGTGCAGTGGTGTTTGGGTAGTGTAGGGGGTCATGCTGAGGGTAGATTTAGGGTTTAGGGTAGTGCAGTGGTAATTGGGTAGTGTAGGGGGTCATGCTGGGGGTAGATTTAGGGTTAAGGGTAGTGCAGTGGTGTTTGGGTAGTGTACGGGGTCGTGCTGGGGCTAGATTTAGGGTTTAGAGTAGTGCAGAGGTGTTTGAGTAGTGTAGGGAGTTGTGCTGGGGGGAGTGTTTTAGGGTTTAGGGTAGTGCAATGGTGTTTGGGTAGTGTAGGGGTCATGATGGGGTTAGTGTTTTACGGTCTAGGGTAGTGCAGGGGTGTTTGGGTAGTGTAGGGGGTGGTGGTGGGGGTAGTGGTTTAGGGTTTAGGGTAGTGCAGTGGTGTTTGGGTAGTGTAGGGGGTACTGCTGGGGGTAGTGTTTTAGGGTTTAGGGTAGTGCAATGGTCTTTGGGTAGTGTAGGGGGTACTGCTGGGGGTAGTGTTTTAGGGTTTCGGGTCGTGCAGTGGTGTTTGGGTAGTGTAGGGGGTACTGCTGGGGGTAGTGTTTTAGGGTTTAGGGTAGTGTAGTGGTATTTGGGTAATTTAGGGGGTCGTGCTGGGGATAGTGTTTTAGGGTTTAGGGTAGTGCAGTGGTGATTGTGTAGTGTAGGGGGTAGTGTTTTATGGTTTAGGGTAGTGCAGTGGTGTTTGTGTAGTGTAGGGGGTCGTGCTGGGGGTTGTGTTTTAGGGTTTAGGGTAGTGCAGCGGTGTTTGTGTAGTATAGGGGGCCATGTTTTAGGGTTTAGGGTAGTGCAGTGGTCTTTGGTTAGTGTAGGGGGTCATGCAGGGGGTAGTGTTTTAGGGTTTATGGTAGTGCAGTGGTGTTTGGGTAGTGTAGGGGGTCGTGCCGGGGGTAGTGTGTTAGGGTTTAGGGCAGTGCAGTGGTGTTTTGTCAGTAGTTTTTGAGAAATTAGTGATAGTGATATCTATGGCCGCGGTGGACCCGCGCACCGTCCCGATTTCGAGCTTCATGCTAATTGGCTGTCAACACTCCAAACCAGGAAGTGTTGGCAGCCATCTTGTGCCTCGGTAGAACCGAGGCACAAGAAAACAGAAAAAGAAACACGAAAAACAAGAAAAGGGGCAGGGTCGAAACACCCTGACCCCCTAGGCCTACTCAGGGGGTCCCACAACAACCCCCAGGGCCAAAAAAAGCATTTTTTTAAAAAGAAAATCAGTGAGATTCTCGCACCCAGCGCAAATTTCAGCCGAAAATAAAAATTAATTTGGGGCCAGGTCCCGGGGCAGTTAAAAAATGTGTGGGGGGCCCAATCCCCCCCACACTGCCCCAGGGACCGCCACCCCCTGGGGATTTTCAAAAATATTTGCGGGGGACACACTGGTGCGTTGTAAATTGGGGGATTAAGTCCCCTTGAATCCTGAGGGTCCCTGGGGGCCAACTAGACCACCACTTACCTCCAGTAAGCGCCACAGAGCTGCGTTGCAGAGTAGTGTAAAAAGGGGCATGGCCTGGGCCACCTCTCTGCAACGCAGTGCAGTGGCATTTACTGGAGGTAAGTGGTGGGCTAGTTGGCCCCCAGGGACCCTCAGGAATGAAGAGGAATTAATTCCCCAACTTAAAATGTGCCATAGGGTTTGTTTGCACCCCGTGGCGCGTTTTGAGTTGGGAATAAAGTCCCCTTAAATCCTGAGTGTCCCAGGGGTCCAACTCGCTCACCAAGTACCTTCGGTAAGTGCCACAGAGCTGTGTTGCAGAGAAGTGTAAAAAGGGGCATGGCCTCTGAACACCTCTCCGCCACGCAGCTACCTGGAGCAAACTGGAGATACCTGGTGGGCTAGTTGGCCCCCAGGGACCCTCAGTATTCAAGGGGAATTAATTCCCCAACTTACAACTTTGAGATGTCATCAGTGATGTCATCAGTGATGTCACTGACCATGTCATGAGTGATATATGTGACGTCATCAGCAGTGCATTGTGGGGGCGCGAGTTATAGTTAGCTGAACTAACTATAACGGGGGAATTTCTATCGTTTTGTACAAGTGAAATGTCCAACTAACTATTTCAGTGAATTTCTAAGGTTTTTTAAATGCTAATCCTTTAACACCATGTGCAAAAAAAAGAGGACGGTCGACGCGTTTCGGCAGATGCCTTCAACTGGACCAAATAAGAACTACACAAAGAAAAGAGACCCTTTCACTCTCTCTCTCTATATATATATTACGATTTATCACTGTTAGGGCTTTGAGTGAGATGAAAAAACTGGAGGGTCTCTCAAAGAGGTGTGGCTGATGTATTTAAGGGCGTGCCTTTAAACGTGTTTGGTGCGTCGGATGCACTGGCAATCCCTCTGGTACAGGCACTAGAGGGATTTCCTTTGCATTAAAACAGACTCGGGAGCTGAGGAAGGGCTTCCCCAGATCCTGAGATTGTTCTGATGTTTTCAGTAAAATGACGATCAGCGGGCAGGTTGCGCCGATCGGCTCATTTCAGTTTCACAGCCTACATGCTCAGGGCTATATCAGCCCCAAAAGCATGTAGGCAGATGAGAGAGGTATCGTTGGAAAGGAGATAATCACCTCTTTCTAATGGTACCCTTGCCTAATGGATCCCTGCTTGGGGATTGCCACAGGGGGGTGATCCCTAAGCATGGATCCACCCACTAGGCTCCAGGGAGGGGGAGCAGCACCTCGGGCAAGGGCTGTTGCTCCCCCTAAGGTTTTTGGGAAATATCAGTCTTTCTGCCTCCACAGGAGGCAGATGCGGGCAGATGCCCCCATATGCCCACCGGAGAGGCAGAAAGCCCACTTGGGACCAGGGATTATGCTTTTTTTTATACATAGGGGTGGGGGCTGCCCAGAATGAGCATGCCAATGCCCCCACCACCCCAAAGAAATTGAGACAGTTTCTCTGCCTCCTGCCCCTTATCTGCCCCCTGGGGGGATTATGTTTTTTAATATATGTAGGGGTGGGGACTGCCCAGAATGGCACACCAATGTCCCCACCCCCAAAGAAGTAGCCACAGTCTTTCTGTCTCCCTAGGAGGCAGATGGGAGCAATAGCCCCTGATCTGTCCCCCCGGGGGAGCGGAAAGCCCACTAGGCACCAGGGAGTACGTTGTATTTTTATATGAAGGTAGGGGAGCTGCCCAGAATGGGCATGCCAAATCCCTCACCCCCAAAAATGGATGCAATCTTTCTGCCCCCCCTTGGGGGCATATCAGAGCAATAGCCCTCAATCTGCCCCCCCCCCCCCCCCCGGGGTGGCAGAACGTCCAATAGGCCTGACCTATTTTTTGCAATGCGCCTAGCTATGGATTTTGGGCCTGAGCCCAGCCTGCACCTCGGGAAACCTAGCAAACCTTCTGTGCTTGAAACCTAGACACCCAGGGGAATACAGGATTGGGTCACTTGCGTGGCTCTCACCAGGTTCTGTTACCCAGAATCCCTTGTAAACCTCAAACTTTGTAAAAACAAAACACATCTTCACATTTCTGTAATGGAAAGTTCTGGAATCTGCGGGGAGCTGCAACTTTCCACTGACCCAGCATTTTCCCTGGTCTCCCAATAAAAAATTGTATCTCACTTGTGTGGGTAGGCCTTGTGCCCGTGACAGGAAATGGCCCAAAACGCAAATGGACGCATCACAATTTTTCACAGAAAACAGATCCCTTTTTTGCAGTGTGCCTAGCTGTGGATTTGGGACCCTAGCACACCTGGAACCTAGGGAAACCTAGCAAAACTGTACGTTTTTTTAGAACTATACACCCAAGGGGATTCAGGATGTGGTGACTTGTGTGGCTCTCACCAAGTTCTGTTACCAAGAATCCCTTGCAAACTTCAAACTTTGTCGAAAATAACACATTTTCCTCAAATTTTTGTGATGGAAAGGTCTGCGGGGAGCCACAAACTTCCACCCACCCAGCATTTCCCCCAGTCTTCCGATAAAAATGGTACCTTACTTGTGTGGTTAGGCCTTGTGCCAGCTACAGGAAATGGCCCGAAATATACTGTGGAGACATCAAACTTATCGATCACAAAAAGACTTGGTTTTGTAAGGGAGTCACCTGCGTTTTTGGTCCCGGGCTCAGTGGGCATCTGGGGAAACCTACCAAATCCAGACATTTCTGAAAACTAAACACCCTGAGGAGTCCAAGGAGGTGTGTCTTGCGTGGATCCACCAACGTTTTCCTACCCAGAATCCCCTGTAAACCTCAAATTTAGCTGAAAAAATCAATTTTTTTTTCACATTTCTGTGTGGGAAAGTTGGGGGATCACAAGGCTGGCACAAATTTCCCACCACTTAGCATTCCCCCAGTTCTCCTGATAAAAATGGTACCTCACTTGTGGGCCAAGTACCCGCAGCAGGCAAGGGCCCAAAACGTATTGTGGAGACATCAAAATGATCAAGCACAAAACGACGTGGATTTGCAAGGGCGGCACCTACGTTTTTGGTCCTGGGCTCATTGGCCATCTTTGCATCCTTGCACAGAGCCACTCTCTTCAGCTGCTACTTTTGCCTGCAGACTCTGCAGCAGATGGGGAGGGGAGGGGAAAATTCAGCCTCTATGCGACCCGTCCCATGACATGATGGGTACCTCCTTGTGCCAGCTTCAAGTCCATGGGTCTGCCACTTTACCACCTGTGGGCCAAACGGTGGGGATGTGCAGCAAGTGCTGCCTGACTATATGGCGCTGAGCACCGGCATCTCATCCTTCTTGCACAGCTTTGTCTTCTTTGGTACCGAGCCCTGGATATCGGGGCGGCTGCTGCATGGATCTCAGTGTTCTCTCAGGTGCGATCTCCTTCAGGTTCTCAACAGTGTCTTCCCAGACCTTGGGAGCCATGTGGCATAAATTAAGCAGTCTGCAGAGCTGAGGTACAGTCTCTAGTAATTTGGCCTCAATACGGATCAGCAGCAGCAAACCATCTCACCCCTCCATCCTCCGCAATGGGTGAGCCGGCATGATGACGTTTCTACACTGGCATCACATCGGTTGTATCAAAAACATGTGCTGGTGGGTTGGAGCAGCCATTCTCTACTGTTCGACCCCTGCACTAGGGCCTGTACGGCTCCTGCAAACCCGTTGCACCTCCCTAGATCTAGTTAAAGCTAGGGGTGGGCAGCGGGGGCAAACTCCACCATGTGTTGGAATCAGGGTTTTTTAGCCAAAATCAGCGCTCCCAGTGGAGCCGGGGTTGGCAAAACTCCACAAACTTCACTGGTGGAGTAGAGTTCACCGCACACCCCTAGTTATAGGAGTGAGCACAGGCAATTTACTTCTTGTTAGCAGAGGTAAAGTGATAGGTTTCTAAAGTCAGCAACATTAGTCTCCAGATAAAGGTAAAATAGCTGGGGTGAACATACAGAAAAGGCAGACTTCCTCCAAGCATCAAGAGAGGAAGGCTTGTTTGAAGGGTGAATGATGTCCATTATTATTAGTAACATAGTTATTAACATGGACAAGTCATCTACCTTTGCAAGCAGTCATATGCAGCTGCTGTCCAAAATTACATAGTGAGATTGTAATGAGTTCGAGAAAATCCGTTCTATAAGCAAAAAAGTACTTGTTGGAAATGGTCCTTTCTGCAGGGTCATCCCCAAACTTTTTGACTTCCTCTTCTGCTTTGTGCTGAATACATTTTTGTTGGCTTTAGGACCCTGAGCAAACCCTGAGCACTTTACCACTGCTAACCAGTGTTAAAGTACATGTGCTCCATGCTTAAAACATGGGAACATTGGTGTAGCCACAATTGGTATTTTTAATGTATGTGCAAGTCCCAAGTAAAGTGCACTACATGTGCTCAGGGGCTGTAAATTAAATGCTACTAATGGACCTGCAGCACTGATTGTGCCACCCACTTATGTAGCCCCTTAAACATGTTTCCGGACTGCCATTTAGAGCCTGTGTGTGCAGTTTTAAACTGTCATGTTGACCTGGCAAGTTAACCCTCTTGTCAGGACCAAACCTTCATTTTTAATGCATATAAGTCTCCTCTAAGGTAGGTGCTGGACAGCCCAAGGGCAGGGTACAGTGTATGTAAAATGTAAGACATACTTTAAAGTTTTACATGTGCTGTTGGTGAAAAACTCTTAAAGTTGTTTTTACTACTGCAAGACCTAAATCTCCTTTAGGATAACATTGGGATTACCTTATTACCTTTTATTTTTTTATTATTTTTTTATTTGCATTTAAATCCAGAGAAGGTGCACAATTCAGAAGAGAAAATAAAATGAAAAATACATAGCAGCTGGTCGATTATACCCTTTAGAAATCCATCACATTGGGTTTTAGCAACTGTGCACATTTGCAATAAGTAATATACAGTACATATTAGTGCAATACAACACAGATCACAAAAGTGCAACTGCAAAAACAGTACTTCCATACCTTAAGCCTAGTACTTATCAATAAAAAATAACATGTTTGCAAGGGGAGGGTTAGTCAACATACCAGCCACCGGGACATCCCCAATACATTTACCAAACAGTGCAAATAGCGCAATAAATGACAGGATCCTACACACTATTACTAAACCAAATTGTCTATGGGAAGAATTGCTATATAACCTTCATTCCAAACCATCAATCCATTGAGTAACAGAGTGCCATACCCGGACCCCGCACTTCTGTGACTTGCACTCTTTACAATCATACAGCTTAGTCTCCATATTATATATAGCCAGGAACCTGGATCTCCATTCAGAAAATGTGGGAGGTTCTAGGTTGAGCCAACTTGTGGCAATACACATCCGTGCTACTGCTATAGCATTTACCCCTCCTTTTTGGCTAGCCCATCGTCCATTGTATCCTCTATCACTCCTAATACCACCAATGCAGGGTTGATTATTATATGACCTCCAATAACTTGTTCTAGACATTTTCCAATCTCTTGAAAAAAAAAACCCTAGTCCCGGACATAAATAAAACAGATGTACTATTTCAGGTCCCGGAGTCCCACGTCAATGGCAACAGTCATTATATCTCCTACCCCATTTGAATAATTTCTCTGGGGTAAAATACAAATCTAACATGCTTTTAAAATGTTTATTCTTTAATCCAGCTGTTAATAATACTTTGCTATGACCAATGATTCTTGCAGTCTCAGCCCCTCCATCCCTTACGTACTCTCCTAACTTAGCATTTTGAGATCCTAAATCATCCGGAAGGTTTCGTGTCAGCTGGTAATAAAATATACCAATCTTAGCTCTCTCATCAATTGCCTCTATAATAGGAATTTGAGTTACCGGTCCAGAAGTCTTCATCGACTTATTCATTAAATCCCGGATCTGGAGGTATTTAAAGAACTACTGATTAATAATCTCACCTTTCTCCTGAAGTTCCCCAAATGAGCATAGATATTCTCCATCAAATAGATCTTCCATCTGTGAAATTCCTCTCTGTCTCCAATTCTTGACTAACGGGTCTTGGAATATAAGTGATAAAGTCGGTGCCCCCCACAGTGGTGTATAATAGTTATATTTGGCTATAGTCATTTTCTTTTTACATTCCTGCCATAGTCGAAATGCACCTAGCAAAATCTTTTTTTTGTCTCCTTTTTATAGTAGCTGAATACAACATTTTTCTGCAGAAAACCTCTAGCCTCCTCTTCTACTATAAGTTCATATATTGAAGGGTATTCGGCTGGCCTGAGCATTTGTGTGCACCCCTTAATCAAAATTACCATGGTTTGCAGCATACATGCCCAGTGATAAAAAAGTTGTTTTTAGTACACCCCAAATCCCATGATTCTTGGGAAGGGTCATAAATTTAGAAGGTCTTCTTATCTTTTTACTTCCC
Organism: Triturus cristatus; assembly: GCF_964204655.1. Taxonomy (NCBI): domain Eukaryota; kingdom Metazoa; phylum Chordata; class Amphibia; order Caudata; family Salamandridae; genus Triturus; species Triturus cristatus. The sequence continues at coordinate 721,208,256 of NC_140582.1, forward strand.
CACAGAAAACCATAACATAGGCTTTCAATTTTCATTAGCCATCTGTGGTTACCTTTCAATGGGATAGCCATAAATAAATGTAATAATTTTGGTAAAATAGTCATTTTTATGACATTCCCCATTCCCAACAAAGACAGATATAGGTGATTTAATCTTCCAAGATCTTGTTCCATTGAGTGTAACAAGGGATTCATGTTTGTATTTACTATATGTTCCACTGCTGAAGAAATACATATCCCCAAGTAGGTTGCCTCCCTCACCACCCGAGAATCAAACTGCCGAATATTGCTAATGCAAACTACTTGGGTTTTCCCCTGATTCAACTTATAACCTGACGAGTCCCCAAATGTCTTTGCTGTTTCCTCAATCTCTACCAGAGCTTGAGGGTCCGTTGTAACTAATGCCATGTCGTCTGCATATGCTAGTAATTTATATTCCACTAGCCCTGCTACTACCGGATTGACTGGGAAATTCCCTTCTAACTTAATAATCAAAGGGTGGATATACAAGGCAAAGAGTAGTGGTGAACATGGACAGCCTTTTCTTGTCCCCCTGGAGAAATGAACCTCTTCAGATTCTATCCCCATGATCAGTAATCTGGCCCTGGGGTCAGACTACAATGATTGGATAGCTCTGATATACCCTGGGCCAAATCCGTATCCCCCTAACACTGCCCACAGAAATGACCATGACACCAGGTCAAATGCCTTTTGGGCATCTAGCAGAATCAAGCCCATTTTTCCATGGGTGATTTTAGCAATATCAAATAGGGTAATTTTTTAATGTGATCAAATGTCCCACGGCCGGGAATAAAACCATGTTGTCTAGGGGACACTAGCATCACAATTATGCTGCCTAAGCGATCTGATAAGATTTTAGAGTAAATTTTGGCATCACAATTAATTAATGTTTTTGGTCTGTACGATCCTGGGTTTGGCTGTTTTTTTTAATTAAATACAATTATATGCATTGCCCCTCATGAAGATGGTGTCTCCCCTAGTTGTATTTTTTGAAAAACGGAGAGCATATCCTCTGCCACTACTTTTAGCAGTGCCTTATATAGCCCTAGGGAAATTGTGTCAGGCCCTGTAGCTTTCCCAGTGGCTAATGAGCCTATTGCTGCTATTAATTCTTCTGCAGGGATTGGTTGCTCTAAGATGGCCAGATCCTCCAAACTAATCAATTGTAGCACCTCACTATGATCCCCCACCGGGGGCACATTATCCTCCATGAACAGAGTCTCATTCTTTTTTTTAAAAACATCAACAATTTTGCATGGTGATACATACACATTTAAATCCTTGCTCATCCTCAATTGCCTCAATCCCTTTAACTACCTCCCTTTGCCTAGTTCAAAGAGCCAGAAGATGGCCCACATTCTCCCCGTGTTCATAGCATTTTCCATGTCTGAAATTTGTCAGGAACTCACTTACTAAAAAAACTCCATAATCTTAGACTTTACCACTGCTATTTCCTGCTAAATCTCAAAGTTACTCATTCTCTGGGAGATCACTCGCATCTGATATTCTTCAAGAGTAGAAAGCTCTTTAAAGAAAATTGGAAGGTCACTCTGTTTCCTCCTTTCCAGATGTAATGTATAGCTCAAGGTATCTCCCAGGATGCCAGCCTTTAGTGTGTCCCAAACCACAGTTTCTTTAGTTGATCCCCTATTGATCTCCATAAATTGAACAGTCCATTTTTGCATATGATCTAGATATTCCTCAATGCATAAAAGGTTTCTATCGAATGTCCACTTAGCTTGTGGTTTGCACACCCCTGACAGTGGGACCCTTATAACCATAGCGTTGTGAACAGACAAAACCTTAGGGTGTCTCTCAATTATAGTTTGATTGCTGAGTGCCTTGGACATACAAAAATAATCGAACAAACTAGTTTGTTATGCACGTATGAAATAAATATGTATTCTGGGTCTGGAGACCTACATTTCCCCCAAATATAATCTGAACCGTGACTATTGACCAAGCGGCCGAATGCCATGAAAAGCAGAGGCTACCTTCCTGTATATGTCTGGGGGGAATACAATCTACTATCTACCTTTAAATGTATATTGAGATCCCCATAAATTAGCAATTGGGCTGGTCACTTTGAAAGTTCAATATTCAAAAAATCCAGAGTGTCAGCATAGTCTGTGTTTGCCCCTTAGATTGAGCACAACGTAAACTGCCCTCCCTCAATCCTGCAGTCTACTATAATCCTCCTTCTCATCTTGTCGGATAATTTCTGAAGTACTGTGCAGCTGGACCTTCTGGCGAGTATAGCAACTCCTCTGGACGTTAGCCCTTGTTGGGTACAACCCAACAGATCCAATCCAAGATCAGAGAGAACACTCCTCTTGCACCAAGGAATATGGGTCTCTTCAAAACACATGAGGTCAAACTTCCACACCCTAAACTCTAATGCCACCCTACTGTCTCTTTGCTCTATAAGTTAAACTGCAGATATTAAGTATGGCAACATGCAGAATGTCAGCCCCCATATCGCTTTACAAAATCCGTGCAGATCATAACCTTACCTCGAACATTACACAGACCTAGCTGTCCTTCCAACATTGTCCTACCGGACTCTGTAATCTGTAAATACCATTTTGACAAGATTCTACCTCAGTTTACACCTTCCCTGCCCCCAAAGAAAAAGAATATACTATGCAACTGATCAATACACAACTATGAATGAGTTTTAACCTGCTGGTCTTCAAATTAGTACTCCTTTCCCCACATCCGACCCTAACCCTCCGCTTCTCCCCCTACCCCTCCATTCCCCACACCCCTCAAAAGCAGCAATTGGACCAACCTGTCCAATCATGAAACAAAAACAAAAAAATCAATCTTAACAAACACAATACAAAAACAACCATACTAAATTTCCATCTCGCAAATTAATACTTGTGCAACTTTCATCACCCATAAAGGCCCATTTATCACGATTCTCCACTTTCTTGGTCAATGATCTCATCAGATCACATTTCCACCTAATTATTTAAGAGTCTCAAAAAAATTCATTAGCCTTTATTTCTGACATAAAATAGTGGGTTCTGTCCTGGATTATAACCTTCATTTTAGCTGGACTCATTAAGAAGGCCTGGCCCACCTTCTTCTGAAAGGATCATCTGTCTCAGTCGCTATTTTCTTTCTACAATAATATGGCAAAAGTCAGGCCTTACACAAAAAGAACAATTATTAAAAGTACGTTTCAGATCTGGGTGTTCAGCTTCAAAAACTGCCTGGTGAAGGAAGAAGTTCCCAAAAAACACAGGTATGGCTCTTAGTTTACCCCCTCGTGTGAATGTTGAGGATGTTGATTATAGGGAAATCTGTGAGCTCTTTGAATCTCATTCTCCCAAATCCAGGTAGCCAATTCTGGGAAAGCCCCTTTGAATAAATCAGTAATATACTTTGTGGGTCCAACTGCTCTGCTCCTTTGGGTACCCCTAGTACTCTGGGATTATTCCTTCAAAGACAGTTCTCCAGACATTCAAGTTTCCACTGAGTGTCCATCATCTGACTTTTCAGGGATTCCATTGCTTTTTTACTGTTAGCTGCATTGCTCTCCAGGGTCAACACCCTTGTTTCCATTTCCGCCATGCACTTTGTAAATTTCTAGCAGGTTTTCGCCACCTTTCCCTATAGCTGCCTGTCTCTTACTGTTTGATGTTTGGGCTTTCCGGCTCTCCAAGCGCATCTCCACCTGGTGGGCCATAACGCTCTGGTAAATTATTTCCAGTGTTGAAGTATCTGGATGCATTGATCCCTCTGAGTCCTTGCCGGCTAAGTTACTTCTCCTAAACTTGCAATAACTGTGTAATCCCACTGTAAGTCACAAGGTGCTCTCTTTTTAAGTCATGAGTTCTGCATATTAAGATCGCGTGGAGCCAGGGATTTCCTCTTTATTAAAAGGTGAGCTTTCCTTGCTGGGGGCACTATCCTGTGAACCATGTGAGTCTCTTATACCTAAGACATCTCCAAGTGACTCCAGCTCATCTTCAAGCCCATCCGAGTGATCAGAGAGAGAAAAGAAAAGTTCCGCTGCATCCATATTTACCCTGGCGCCAGAATCAATGCAACCTTCCTGACCTGGCCGCCATCTTGTTTCTCATTCCGACCTGGAATCTTACACTGGGGAGCAAACAGTAATCTACCTTATTACATTTTAAGTGTAATTTCCAATTGGGAAGAGATTGGACCTTTAGGTTTGGTGTTTCTGGAATCGCAATATTAAAGCACATCTTTTGGTGAAGTCAGATTTGCTGTGCTTCTGAAAGGACTTTCAATCTGCTGGACTCCTGCTCTGATGTGCTTCCCTGCTGCCCTCCTTGCCTGGGAGTTAGAAGTACTGGACCTGCAGCTCTGCAACACAGAACCCAAGTGACTCCAAGGGCTTGCTGGCTTGAGTCCTGTTAGAAGTCACAGGGACATCAAAGATTTCCATCCACCCATCTACATCACCTGGACACTGACATCTGACAGCCTTGCCCTGCCAAGTGGTGTCAATCCACTCTTGGGCCCTTGGAAGTGGGTCTAAAGTGCAGCAACTACTAAAATGTACACATCGCCGTCATTGAATAGCTTGGAACCATGACATCTTCCCCAATGCCGATGGATTGTTGCTGCTGCAAGAACCAAAGACATCTCATCACTGACTGCGCGGCGCATCGCCTCCATTTCCCGATGCATTCTGGACTTGCAAGGCTCAACGACGATGCATCGCCTATATTCTGGAGTTCAACGACGGCCACTCATCTCTGACCTGCATGGCTCAGAACAGACACATCGCCTCCATCCACAGGGATCGATGAGGATGGATCGCATCCTCTGCTCCACATATCGGGTCTTCTTCGACTACCCAACAAGGTACTTTTTCAGTGGGACAAGGGTGGCCTCTGTATCTGAGGCACGCTTCACTGTGGTTGGCCTGAACTTTTGGATTTTACCCGGTCTAACACGACCAGATAGACCCAGTTGGCGCTTTATGCTTTTAAGCACTATATTTCAGTTTAAGATTTAAAAATCCATAACTCTAGTTATACTTATTCGATTTTTGTCCTTTGGTCTTATTTTGTTCGTTAGATTAAGCTCCATTCATCTAACCAGGTGTGGTTTCTTTTTGTGTGGTGTTTTCACTGTTTTAATTTTTGAAGTGTTGCACAAGTACCTTACACATTGCTTCTTAAATTAAGCCTGTCTGCTCTATGCCAAGCTACCAGAGGGTGAGCACAGGATATTTTAGGGTGTGTATCTGATTTGCCCTAGCTAGGATTGTGGCTCTTTCTTGGGCAAGGTCCATACCTCTGCCAACCAGAAACCAATTTCTAACAGTACTGTAGAACATGCTTATAAGAAGATTGAAATAAGCCTCATCCTTATGAGCAAATAAGTTACTAGCATGGAATCCCTTAAAGTGCCTCTGCAACCAGGTTCTCCACAAGCAAACATATATACTAGTATTGGCTACAGTTAAATGCATGCACACTTAGCCAGGAATACTTATATGAAAGGAAGAATAAATAAAAACAAAAGGTGAGTATAATTATTTCCCCTCTCAATATCATGTACTGCTGTGAAGTCTACTTCCAAGTGCGCACATGTTACTGTTGATAAAAAGCACAAATGCACCAAACAAAATGTAAATTAAGTAAAACCAAATCTGCTATGTGGACAAAACAAAATACTTTTACTTGGAGGATGTTTACATCCAACTAAGTAACGTGACAGTACAACTACTGTTAAATAAGACACATAAAGACAGAAACAAACCAAATTCGAGGCCAGACACTGACTTCAAATTGGCAAAAGCTTATAGGCTGTGTGGAATTTCAAAAGACAGGATGTTACTGGCACACTTTAAATGGGTAAAGTTTGACTGTAAAAAGGGGAATAATCTCACACGGACCATGAAAACAACATACATCATGTGAGAAAAGCACTATGATGTGGCCACTGGTGTCTTATCATAGTGCGTTTATTGTGTTTTATGGTGGGTAGGGGTTTTAGCCAACAATGGAAGGAAGGAGTGAGGGCATGGGGTTGGTTTTAGGCAACAATGAAGAAGGAAGATGAGGTTGGCGGTTTTAGGCAACAATGGAAGGATGAAGAGTGTGGGTTGTTGGATTTTAATAGAGAACGAGGGTGGCCATGTGGGGGGTTTTAAGCAACAGTGGAAGGAGGAAGGGCTGGTAAGACAAACAACAGTCAAAGGATGGAGGGTGGTGGGGGCAAGCAACAGCCAAAGGAAGGGCAAGTTATAGTGAAAAGAGGAAGGGTGGGTGGTGGACAAGCAACAACAGAGGAGAGACAGGTGGAGGCAAGAAGACAGACTGCAGAGGGTGGAGAAGTATACTAGGGAGCATGCTGAAAAAGCACACTCTGGTAGAGCACCCAAACTCAAAGGAAAAAGGCAGTGCACACAAATATGAGTGGTGGAAGGAGAAAAGTAATGCGTCCATGCTCCGGGGGTACACAAATACACGAAGAGGAAGGAAGTCTATGGTAGCTGACCAACTAATAGCATGTGAATGAGAGTAATAATGAAGCTAAAACATTGCATGCAGTAGGCAGGCTCTAATCCCACTGACCGAAAACAAGAGATCTTGAAGAGACTGTGTATGTGCATGTTCTGTCTAGGCGAGACCTAAAAAACACTAATACATAGCTAGCATAACTACATGGAGTGCATAAAATATATTGCAATATCATAATATACATAAGTGCTAGATGCTTTCAGAAATATGACAGAAACAGCAAAAGAAGGGGAGAAACCATGCTGAAGGGCCTGCTTGCATGCAGCAGACAACAAGCATTTGCAATGCAATAGGTCTCGCATTTACAAGAGTTTGAGCTATTGGCAATGTAAATGACGGTGCCTTTTATTTATGTGTTGTTTTTAAAACAGATGCGTGTTATAACATTTTTTGAAAAGCATTAGGAGAGAGCGAGTCCGACAAAGCTATTTGAGAAAATAGTGCTCAGAGGCCGTAATTAAAGCCTACCGAGTAGCAACACATGTAAGAGGGGGTGTCGCCATAGGAGGTTACAAAATGAGACAAGGTGGTACTAAGGAGGGACTACTAAGCCTTTTGACCAATGAACAGCCAAAGTTTACAGTGGACAATGACACAAGCCAATGAAAAATAGGGGTGGAGAACCGGCAGACCTTCCAGTCCCTACCTCAATACAACATGCCTCGCAGAGCAGTGCATGCGCTGCCCAGGCTCGATCTTTAAAAAGAAAGGAAGTAAAACTCCAATATAAGGAACTGCATCATGGGCCATTGGCTGCTAGAGGCCACCATTCACAAAATGGAAGCAATTACATAGGAATAGCTGTCACAGCTACAACACAGAGGCAGACATTGCTAAGTATTTAATGGCTTGTTACCGGATGTATGTGGCATACCACTGATGTTTGGCATTACGAATCACAAAGAGGGGAGGGGGGGGTCCATACACACTGCCTTGTCTGTGAGATATGGAGTAGTCGCTCAAGACATTTCATGAGATGGAAATACTTTTCTCACTAAAAAAGCATTTTTAGTGCATTGTGACTCCTGTCTGTTTTTGCAGTAGCAAATGCTTTGATTTTGTGAATTGCTGGCTTTGTTACTGTGAAAACACTTTTTAGATTAGGTCCTAAATCCTTTTAAGGACAGCTTTAGGTCTGATTCTTGTTGCCACTTGTCCAATGATGCCTCTTTTTCGTAATTCTTCCCCTGTTACAAAGTTAGCTGATGAGCTTGTGCATTCTTTTACCATCAGGAGAGCCTGCAGCCACTCCAATGCTCACAATTGATAGCTGTAAATTCAGTGCTTAATTTGAACTGGTGCTTGCAGGTAGAGCCTACCAGCACTCATTTTTTTACGAACCAGCACTTACTTTTCCTCATAAGACTTTTACCCAGAGCAGGAGAGAGAAAAACACGAAATGGGGAAAGGAGGAGGAAGACAAAGTCGGAAAAACAGTGACAAATTGAGAAAGCAAGAACGAAAGTGGGCTTCTGAGAAAAAGAAATTTGGGCACCGGTACTTGTTATTTTATAAATTAAGCACTTTGTATATTTATGTATTCTAATAGTTGTTTGGATGAAGCTAAAGCGCTGTGTGGTGGGGGTTGGAAGCACATGCAAAGAGTAGTTAAGGCTTAAGTCACATAGAATAGGCATTATCTGTCACTGAATGTAACATTTTTGTGTGTGTCAGATAGTTCAAAATGAAATTCAAATTCCACTTTTACAAATGGATTCTACTATTTCTTGTCATGTCATGTGAGGTTTTGGACATATGACTATGTAAGTCAGTAAGATAGTTCAGTGGACAAATGCATTCATATAATGCGTGTGTAACCTAAAGCCATCGGCAGCTCCACACAACCTTTCACTGAAATGTGAAATGTTTAACGCCAGTAATGAGTGCCTAGAGATGTGGTACTTCTCAAAGGGTGCTATATAAGTTTACTATTTATTACAAAGACCAGGTGGGGTCAGCAAACCCTCTACGGCCTAAATAAGAATATCACATGAAACCAATAGACAACTTTAGATACTAGATATGTGTGCCAAGTTGCAACAGGACGTTTCTAAATAGCATTCCAAAAGGTGTTCAAGAAATCTTAAGCGAAGAACCAGATCAACTAGAAAGAAACCATTTGCAACTGGCGAACTCAATCTTCCACCAAGCACACTATGAAAAAGAACACCAGCAGCACTTCGGCTAGAATTGAACTCACCAGCATAGAAAAAAACTAACACTAATCACAAAATGAAATAGTTCATGCGTTGAGTGCCACCTTCATTTTTAGATAGTTTTGACAATCCTGACTAGTTTCCACAACTTACAAATGCCTATTATGGGTTTTCTTTGTTTAGTCCATATTTTTATGTGCTGGTCTACTTTTATTTGTAAATCATGAGGAAAAGTCCCCTTTTGGTGATTGGCACACTTTTTTTAAACAGTTGTTCGTATTGCAAAAAGGATCATTTTCGGAAGCCCTGACTAAAGTTAACTTTGCAGACTGTCAGCCCAGATAGTCGCAGCGCTGAGAAGCCTAATTGATATGCAAATGATCTCCCATGCAGCAGGGAGCTGCTACTGTCACCCTGGCTGGAGGTACTCAGAAGGCAAGGGTGGGCAATGATCAGGAAAGCCACCCATGGGGGCCTTTGAGCTTTGTAAAAAATTGATGTATGAGACAGGGCCTCCTTTGCAACACAAAGGGTACATCACAGACGGGATAATATAGAACGAAAACACTGTCGTAATAATTGAGACGGTTGGCCGGATTCTGCCTGTTTGTTATTGTTAGCGGCCTGGCCTGAAATGAGCTTACTTAGGAAGAATACATTTTGTGGCAGGTTATGTGTTTTTGACACACTGTCCTCGGTGGTTGCTTTCCATCCAAGGTGCGGACGCTGACAGCAACTCAAGAGACCCCTTTTGTGGGGGTATTTGATTTGCAGTTTAACAATTCTTGCAGCTTTGACATGCAGTTTGGCATGGCAGTGTTCTGATGATCATGTCGCTCTGCGTTGTGACAAATTAAAAAAGGCTGCGCTGAAAGCGAAAGAGCGAGAATGCGTAAGCACTGGCACAAAGCTGCACAGTGCCTGCAGTGAATAAAGAAAGGAGGTTTCAAACTAAACAGATAAAGAATGCAGCTGGAAGGAGACTGTAATCAGCCGGTGCTCCTCTGTCTTGAACGGAAGTGAGCTATCGGCACCCAGAAGGAGTCAGGATGCAGCAATTAAGAGGGGCACTGGCGGGAACCTATGGCAAGCAGCAGGCGGGCATAAACATGGTGTAAGTAATTACAAAAAGTCTTGCAGACAGCGCATGCGCTGTAGGCTCGACCTAAAAACGTGCATTGCTTTTCACATATTTATCAATATTCAACAAACATTAGTTAGTATGCATGTGCTGGCTTCCATTGTAATGCATTCTGTAATACACACAAATAGACACAGGGTGGCGCTATGATTCCATCCATGTGAAAATCAGAAATAGAAAATGACTGTAAAACTAAGGGTCAGATGTAGTAAGAACTGGTCTCAAAAATACTGGTCGCAATTTGCAACCAGTATTTTTTGCGGGCAATCTGGTCATTAGCAAACGGACCGTCGTACTAATAAGTAAATTCACAAAAATACCGATTCCTAGCTTGCTGAAATTCGACCTACCTCATGAATAACAAGTGAGGTCACAAATTGCAACTCATTAGGAATCACAGCCATCACAGTGATGGTGGATTGCTGAGGTCAGCAGACCACCATGTTTGTGATTACTTTTAAATAAAGCAATTTTCTTTAAAGGCAACCCATTTTCCTCAAAGGAAAATGAGATGTGAAAAAAATTAAAAGTGTAACTTACGTCAACATTTACAAAGGGAAAGGGTCTCTTGGGGACCCCTTGCCATTGTGAATGGCTTACTCAACTCCTTTGAGGAGGTAGTAAAAAATTAATTAATGTTTTCAACTGGAATTTGGTTGCAAAACATTAATACTTACCACTAGGATTCAGTATTTGGAAAGAACGCCATAAACACGCCTCTTTAAATACCAAAATACCAAATTGGTATTGGGTCACAAACTCAAACTGTGATTTGGTAACTTGTGATTGAATCTCAATTTGTAGTTTATACATAAGAAAAGGTATTGCTGTGAGTCGGCTGTTTAGGACCACAAAAATGCTTTGTATATTTCGCCCTATGTCCACAGCCTGTAATCATCCACTATATTCTGCGCCCATGTATTATTAGCATTATCGCTTGTAACAGACAACTGTTGTCTGTAGCCACAAGCGCTCACACACACACAAGGCAAAATAACAAATTCAACCTAATTGAGAACACTAAGAATGAACCTTTGCCTATAATTCTGCTAGCATTCATGCAATGTCAGACTATTACCCTCATGGATGCTCCCGGCCCTCATGAGTCACGGTAGTCGTGTGCTCATGACGGACGGGAGCCGTCCGACCGTTGCCGCTCCGCCAACGCGCGGCTAATTCCCCGCCTGTGCGGGCAAATTAATTGGTGGGTGGAGTTTGGACGGCTCCTGGCCATCATGAGCACACGTCCACCGTGATTGATGACGGCCGGGAGCCGTCCTGGGTACCCGAGCGCCGCGCCCAGCCCCGCCCCCCCTCGCACCGCTGCGGAATTTGCTGCGCGGCGAAGTGGTTACACATGAATGCTACCACAAACAATTACATACACGTGATGAAACAACAAAAATAATAGACAGCCACCACCACAGAGGCCATGACATTAAATTGCTGCCCAGTTATATTTTACAATGCAGTGTACAGGCAAAATGCCATCACTAGATGTATGTGGCACTATAAATACCTAATGTCTGTCCTCTCTGCTTAACAGAAATAAAAATGACACCGAAAAAAGGTAACGGGTAGAAAGGGCTGAACAAGTGCCACACTTAGTGAAAGAAGCCTAGGTATAAGAGAAGCAAACCTGGCACTCAAACTCCAACATCAGTTACGCTGGCATAATAACCCCCTAAATAATTATAACGTATCTATGGGGCAGGTGCACCAAACACTGGTCGCAAAGTACTCTTTGTAATTTTTGCCGCCAGCATGGTATTTCCTTAAAGGAAACAGGGCTGCTTTAAAACAGAGAAATTACTAACTCTTAGTCAACATTCACAAAGGGGACCCCTTCCAGTTTGCAAATAGTTTAGGACCTCCTTTGAGGTAGTGGTAAAAAATAATGTTTTGCTAGCATAATTTGGTTTTAAAACATTGATGTGTAGCATACCGGTTCGGTATTGGAAAGTGATGCCAACAACACACCCCTTCCCAAATACCGAATCAGGATCCATTTTTAAAATTATTTAGTGATTTGGAAACACTTTCCTGAATAGCTAAATGCATTTAGCACACTGGAAAAAGGGTTTTGGCATACCTAAACACTCTGATTTATCAATTCAGAGGATTTATGAATGCCATAACCCTTTCTACATCTGGCCCTATGTTTCTGTTATCCAGTCAGTTTGCATGAGAGGGATAATATTTTTGAGTAAGGAGGTTTGTAGATTAAAATTATTGAGTGTTTTACACAAATAAATAGTCTGTATCAAAAGATGACACTTTTCTTTTTATTTTCTATGAAATTGTTGGGAGTGGGATGTGGATGGGAGTCTAGTAGGCCTGTTTGATGAAAAGTCCCCGTTTTTGGAAAAACTGTAACAGGGATTCTAAACTCTCTCACTTAAAGAAACCAAAATCATACAACGGTGATCACTGTCTGACCGCAGGTGTCAAGGCAGAGGATCCCCAAGGTTCTCAGGAGCTTGCAGTGAGAAGGTACAGGGTTTTCAGAGAAGAGGGTACAGAAATCCGCTGTTTGTTCGATTAATTTATTATGTAATCTGTATCTGAAAATGCAGGAAGGGGACAAGACAGTGGACTGGTCTGAAGAGCATTTTTACAGTTTGAGGGAAGTTATCTGTACCTGTTATCTGGCAAGACTAAAGGCGTGATCTTGCACTCTTGACTTCATGATGAAGCTAATGATGAGGTAGGAACACAATCAATCAATCAATCAATCAATCAATCAGGGTTTTCTAGAGCACACTACTCACCTGTGAGGGTCTCAAGGCACTGAAGGAGGGGAGGGGGTGTGTGCAGCTCTGTTGGGGTAATCTGAAGAGCCTGGACTTGAGGTCCTTTCTGAATTGGAGCAGTGTCAGGGTTCGTCGGGGGTGAAGGGGGAGTTCGTTCCAGGTCTTTGCTGCGAGGTAGGAGAAGGATCTTCCACCTGCTCTTTTCTGTAGAAATGAGGGACGTAGTTTAAGGCGTAGTCCACAGACCGGAGGTTTCTTTTGGGGGCGTGGAATGAGATTCGGTTGTTGAGGTATTGGGGTCCGGCGTTGTGGAGGGCTTTGTAGGCGTGTGGGAATCTGACACATAACTTTGTTTTAGGTCTGATCATAATGCTACCCAGCATTGTAGCAAATCTATGTTGAAAGACTTATTGAATTTTTCTATGATGTGCATCCTATATCTAACATACCATATGTTGATAATGATTACTCATTTCTCTGTAATTAAGACATCACCGTGAGACATGGTTTCCTCATCCACAGGATTGGCCCTGGGACTAGTTGACCTTAAAGTTTTCTGCCGAATGTTGTACCGCAGGACCCTCAGTTTACAATCACTTCTCGCTTCCAAAAAGCATCTACATGTGTTTGAATGTACTGTGTGTGTATTATCTGAGACGTGGTTTTGTAAGTGTATTCTGTGTGAGTGAGCAGTTGATTCTGGATATTGTAGGTGTATATATATTGGTGTCTATGTATTTTGTGTGTACACATCCAAACATATCCCTCAGCGACACACAATCATTACAACAAAGAACATGTACATCTAAAAATAAGCCCAAACTGTTGCCTTTGTTTATATTAATAACGTAGTGCTCAATGAGCTTCCGTGACGGGAAATGCCATTTAAATATTTAATGGAAGCTCACAAGGTTAGGACTTTATCGGTGTTCCTATGGGTCTATATGTTAAGTATTTAAACTTTCTCAAAAATAAGCAAATAAATACGAAATCAAGCCAATTGATGTGATATCTACCACGATTATCCTGGAACATTTGTTACAGGGAAGACAGGAGAATACTGCTTTTTGGAAGAATGTCCGCGCATAGCGAGAATTTTATTTAAACACGTCTAGAACATTAAATGCGTGAACAAGGACGGGGCAGAAATTACATTTCGGCTCGAATCTCATTAAAATTGGGCAGGAAGCAACAGCGTCGATTCGAACAGTTATATATAGGTGGTAGACCGCTGATATTGAATATATTAACTTTTCTTTTATTTTGTTGCATCTGATGAAGTCTCACCGGCTTAGAGGATAACACACTTTAGACAACAGTTCAAAAGAAAATCCTAATAACGCTGCTGTGCGTGCAGATGTATTCTGCCTGTAAACGGATGTGAAATCGAGGGGGTGAGGCTGTTGACGTAAAATCCTCTGTTTGTAGGTAAACAAGAATGCAGACTGCTGTACTGCTGTAGAACCTAGTGAATTACAAAAAAAAATATTTTGATCCGGACCGGTGGTTTGGAAAATATAACATCAGTAAGTGAATGAAAACATATTTTAAAAAGAAAAAACATGTAAGCGTTGTTTTAATCTTGCTTTGTCATTTAGATCTGCAGCTTCCAATCTGCCTGCCAGCGACGGCTGATAAGGATGCAATATATTCCTCCTGCTCGGTAACAGGATGGGGCTTCACAGAGGAATCAGGTAGGGTCACTGTTAAAGCCATGTGATCATCACGTTACACTGTCCTCATGAACAATTTTTCAAATGCCTTAAGAGTGTTCAACACATTTTAAAATTGCGCTTTTGTTAATTTTTCAGTACATGGCATTAAGTATTAGAAAGTGAAGTTTGAATATTTGCTGATGGCTCCAAGCTGTTTGATGAGAGCCCACACCTCCTATGCTGCGGTGGAGGGAGGTTACTGTAGCTCTGTGAGAAACAAGAATTCACTACCAGCCACACAATACCACCTATTGCGAAAAGATCCACTCACACCAAACTCCAGTTGGGAAACATCACACAGGGTAGTACCATTCCACTGGTCTGCTACCAGGTTAAGATGGCAGAAATAATAATAATAAAAGACATTTATAGAGCGCGCAGCTACCTCAACTGAGGTGTCCCGGCGCTAACGTGGAAAACAACATAGTCATGCAATTTGATAACTAATCTCTGCGGATAAACAGCCAGGTCTACAAGGCCATTCTGAACTCCTGCTTAGAGTGCATCATACGAAGTTGGAGGGGCAGGTCATTCCAGCATTTAGAGGTTTCCACCTCGAATGTTCTGCCCCCCATTCTCACTTTGGCAAAACGGGGGACGCATAGGTAGCACTTCAAGTTGGACCGCAGCGATCTGTCCTGAAGATAAGGGTGAAGTCTCGACCTCAGGTACTTAGGGCCTCTTCCCTGGTAGGCTCCAAAGGCAAATGTGAGGGCCTTAAATTCAACTCTTTTGGCCACCGGGAGCCAGTGAAGTTGTTTGCGGTGAGGGGAAATATGATGCCGAGGGGGACCTTTCAGACCAGCCTAGCTGCCTCATTTTGTACTATCTGCAGCCTATGGATCAAATCACTGGGCAGACCCAGATAGAGTCCATTGGTATAGTCAAGATGGGAGGTAGATAACACATGCACCACAGTTTTATGCAATGACTCAGGCAAGAAGTCAATGAATTTCATAATCATCTTCCTCTTGCCAAAGCAGTCCGCAGAAACCTGCTGGATCTGTGTGGAAAGAGATAGGATGTTGTCCCAACAAACACCGAGATTGTTGACCGAATCCTTCGGGGTGGAAGCAGATCCCAATTCAACTGGCCACCACAGGCCGCTGGTGGAGGGACCGCTTTGTTGAAAAACAGAACCTACGTCTTGTCGGGATTGAGCTATAAAAAATTGCTACTCATCCAGACGGAGATATTTTTAAGGCACTCTCTAAAAGAGTCAAAGACCGATGCCGACACTTCCCCAAAAGAAAACATCAGTTGGGTGTCGTACACGTAGGACATCACCTTAATCCCAGTGTTGGCAGAGGAGACAGATAGATATTAAATAGGAGAGGACTAAGGGCAGAACCCTGGGACACCCACCATCTTAAAGTCTTGCTCTCAGAGGAGAAAGGGTAGAGAAAGACCTGCTGGTTCCCACTGATGCCAACATGCTTAAGCCGGTCAAGCAAGATGGAATGAGACACTGTGTCAAACGTTGCAGACAGGACAAACAGCACCAACATGGACTCTGCACCCTCATCCACTGCCCATCGAATGGCATCAGCTGTCTCAATCAAAGCTGACTCGGTACTGTAGCTGGCACAAAAGCCAGACTGGGAAGTACCTACAATATTGTTGCCTTTTTCAATTTCACAATATATACCACCCAAACAGATAGTATATAAGACTGCAATTAGGACTACCTGGGGGCTGGTCTAAAATATGTACACAACACATCCAGTTGCCAATACTTATGTGTCGCCTACATTTTGGTACCAAAGCCTGATGACACTGTATTTCTTAGTCAGGTGTTTGACAGTGGCCGCCTTAAGATGTAAGCACAGTGAGAGTCTTATGGTATAATTGATGGCCCAGGAGCAATTTTACACCCACAAACATAATCCTAGATTTTGCGGTGATAGGAATAGAGCATTTATTCTAATTTTGTATTACTCACATACTTACATAACACAGTGAAGATCCTAACTAGGCCAGGTTGTATTGGCATTTAGAAATTCCAGGAGATTTTAAAATATCAAGAAGCAGTCATCCTAATAGTGCAAGGCAGTATGCAGCTTTCTGGCTGTCGGCTGATCCCAAAGATCAGTGGGACAGCATTCAGACCATCTGCAGAGTCCTTCTTTTACATAATATATTGCATCAAATTCCATCAAGTTACCCAGCCACCAGACAACAGTCAGGTGGCTGTGCCGATGTACCACACAGATAGGAAGGCCAGCTGTGCTTAAAGAAAAAGAGTTATGTAGGATGCATCACTTGTCTAAAGCCATTAGCCCCATAGACAGCAGCCGCAATCTAATATTGGGCACATCAGTGTGCCGTCAATTATGAGACCACCAGAAAAAGGTCCTGAAATCACACAAATTTAACATCCCTAAGGCAGAGTTAAATGCCGGTCCATACTGGAATGTCTAGTTGTTCAGTGGAGGCAAATACATGAGCATGCCATATTTACAGGTAAGAATGGGCCTTACAGCAGGAAAAAGGTTGAGTCATGCACCCACCAATGTTCACTTTAACTCATAGAAACCACACATTGTCACACTGTTAGAAATTGGGTCTCTAGTAGGCAGAGGTATGCACTCTGTCCAAGTAGGTGCCACAGTCCTAGTCAGGGTCAGTTAGGTACACACCCTAAATTGACCTGTGCTTACCCTCTGGCAGCTTGGCACAGAGCAGTGTGGCTTTACTTAAGAAACAATGTGTAAAGTATTTGTGCAACACTTAATACAGTAAACAGTAAAAACACCACACACAAATAATCCACACCACATTAGAAAAATAGAGCTTCATTTAATGAACAAAATGACCAAAGCAACAAAAACCCAATACGTAGAACCGGAGTTATGAATTTTGAAAGAATATCTTGAAATATAGTGCTTAAATCATATAGCGCCAACCAAGGCTATCTATTGGTGCTGGACCGGGTCAAATCTGAAAAGTCAGGCCGTCCATGATGTAGCATGCGTCAGATATCGGAGCCACCAGGGCCCTCTGCAAACAGTACCTTCACGGAGGAAGCGTTGACATCGAGGAACAAGCTGCAAGCAGTGGTTCGAGGCGATGTGTCGGCGTTGATCTGTATGATTGTAGGCGATGCATCAGTTTTAAGTCGCTAAGTGGGAGCTGTGTTGATGTCAAACTCCTGGCAATGAAGGCAATGCATTGTTGTCGAGCCACGCTGTTGGCGATGCGGTGTCCTTGAAGCAGCAAATTGGCGCAGGGACTGCGCCGATTCAACCTGCGCTAAGGCGGAAATCCAAGGATTCTTGTAGAAACCACCAGAAAACCCCCCTTCCATGGCCAAATACTCTATTGGCAGCAGTTTGCAGGGCAAGACTCACAGTTGACAGAGTCCAGAAGCCATAGCAGGGTAGAATGATGTCTTTGATGTCCCTGTGACTTCAGAACAGGAGGCAAGCCAGCAGGCCCTTGCAGTCACTTGGTTCTTGGGATGTAGAGATTCATGTCCAGTCCTTGTCACTACCAGACAGGGAGGACAGCAGGCAGCAGGGCAGGCACAGCAGAGCAGGAGTCCGTCAGAGTGACAGTCCATTCATCATCACAGCATTCTTTCTTCTTGGCAGAGTGTCCTCAGGTCCAGAAGTGTACTGAGTTGGTGGTGTCAGGGGTCCAGTACTCATATCCAGCTGTGCCTTTGAAGTCGGGAAGAGACCTTTGGAGTGCACAAAGTCCCTTTCCTTCCTGCCCTAGCTCCAGACTTACTAAAGGGGTATATGCAGCTCTTTGTGTTGGGGGAGGCACATCCCTATTCAGGTGCAAGTGTCAGCTTCTCCCTCCCATCCTGCCCAGGATAATCCACCAGAATGTTGATGGCCCATCAGGATGTGAATGGCCCATCAGGTGCACCTCAGCTCCCTTTATGTGTGACATTTTAGAGGGAATGCACTAAGACCAACTGTCACCCACCACAGATGTGCATTCAGACACAAGGAGAGGCACAGAATGTTTAAAGTAGGAACATTTCAACTTTCTAAACAATTTCAGACTTACAACCTAAAATATAACTTTATCATAAGTTATGATTTTAAATTGTAAGTCCAGAAACACCAAACTTGAATATCTATATTTTAGACCTGGCATCTTTTGGCATGTTTCCCCTGCCTTTTTGCTTTCTGACCTCCTTTTTCTTTGACGGCATGCTGGACTTCATTTTTTCTGGTTTAGTGTCTCTGCGCACTTTTTCACTGCTATTCAGCACTATAGTTCAAGTGCTCCTAACTGTGAATTGTGTTATGATTGGTTTTCCATGATTGGCATAGTTGATTTACTAGTAAGTCCCTAGTACAGTGCACTGTGTTGCCTAGGGTCTGTAAATCAGATGCTACTAGTAGGCCTATAGCACTGGTTGTACCACCCACTCAAGTAGCCTTTCAAAGGTGTCTCAGACCAGCCACTTCAGTGTCTTTGCACCGTTTTTACTGCCATGTGAACCTGGCAAGTACATGCACTTGCCAGGCCCTAACTTTCCCTTTTCTTACATTTAAGTCACCCCTAAGGTAGGTCCAAGGTACCCCTGTGGGCAGGGTGCAGTGTATGTGAAAGCTAGGACATGGAGTAGTGTGCTTTACATGTCCTGATAGTGAAAGACAGCCAATTGCGTTTTTCACTATTGAAAGGCTGTCTTTCCATAGGTGATCATTGGAGCTGTCTTGTAACATTTTATAAGTGTAACTTGCAATTGGGAAAAGATAGAGCAATGGGGTTTAGGCTCCTTCAGCTCAGAATTTAATGACACATCTTTTATTCCAGGTGGTTTTTAAATTGTTTGAAAATGCCACTTTTAGAAAGATTAGGGACGCTGAGTTAGCAACTTCGTGAACACACTGCGTTTAATCACGCACATTTGGCTCTTCGGGGCACTCCATGGACTATCGATTGTTTACACTCCATGTCGTAACATTCAACAGCAGCGGGTTCTTGAGAGCACAGATATTGAATTTTTGGACAGATACAATCCCGCACGTTATTGACCGAGCGTTCGTTTTCGCTCTGCTTGTATGCAGGAGGCCTGTAATCATTTCATTATTGCGTAGAAGTCTTTTCCCCTGAAGAAGGGTTCTGTGAAACCCGAAATGCACTGGGACAGTTGTTACACTTCATGAATGCAATTTATCTGTTTGCTATAATGCATCACATATGAAAAACTTTGGATATTACTTAAAACCAGTATAATAATTGTGTTGGAATTGAATAATGTGACGATAAACATTGATCTTTGATTGAAGTTGGTTTTGTATCATATTTCTTTGTATATTCTCAAAGCTTTGGGATACTATATATATTTGATGTAATTTTGCACTAGAAACCTTAGGCATTAGAGCTGTGCGCTGTGATTTCAGGAACGGAGGATTCTGTTTTCTTTTTTCTTACATATTAAGTCACAGGGCAACTTAGACAGGTCCACAAGCTCACAGCCGCACGTGCCGTACAATAGATATTATTATTGTTTAACTACAGTGAATGACATTACATAAACATTAAGGTGTGCAGGTGAGAAACCCCATTTCACACTTTATTATTTTGTGTATGCAATGATTTTAATTAATCAAGCATAATAAATAAACAAACAACAACCCCATTTCACTCATCACTTTCTTGTTTTACCATCCGGTGTACCTCTGCCTGTTTGTGTGTTCACCATCTGGTTTTGGAGTGACAGGAGCTGGGGATGTGTATTCACACTAGACAGTCACGAGGGGGGTTAAGGTGTGTCCCGCCTTTCCTGGGTGACTCATAGCCAGGCTGTTAGACGTGGCTTTTTCACTGGGTTCACCCCAGACTTTTTCTTTTTGGCCTCCTGTTTTTGACCTATTTTTCTTTGGTTTTAGGACTCAGGGTACTTTACCACTGCTAATCAGTGCTAACGTGCAAATGCTCTCCATGTAAATTGTGTTTATAAATTGCTGTTTTCATGATTGGCTTATTTGATCATAACAAAGTCCTAAGTAATGTGCACGTGTGCCCAGGGCCTGTGAATCAAATGCTGCTAGTAGGCGTGCTGTACTGATTGTTTTTACTGCCATGTCAACCTGGCAAGTTCACCCACTTGTCATGCCGTAATCTTCCCTTCTTTTACATGTAAGGCACCCCTAAGGTAGGCCCAAGGTACCCCCCCCCCCCATGGGCAGGGTGCAGTGCACGTGAAGGTAGGACATGTACTGGTGTGTGTGACATGTCCTGATAGTGAAATACTGTGCATTTTATTTTTCACTATTGAAAGACCAACTGTTCCAAAGGCCTAACATGAGAGTTGTTTTGTAACATTTTACAAGCATAAGTCTCCATTGGGATAAGATGGAGAAATGAAGTTTAGTATGCTTGATCTCTGAATTTAAAAATACATTTTTTAGTGAATATGATTTTTATGTTGTGTGTTTGAAAAAGCCATTATAGAAAGTGGGCATTTTCTTGCTTAATCATCCTGTGTGCCTCTGCCTTTTGTGTATTATCTGTATAAGTTTAAAGCGACAGGAGCAGGGGATGTGCATTCACACTAGACAGACAGAAGGAGGCAGGGGGTGTTAAGATGTGTCCTGCACGCCGAACCGCTCTGCTCACACCGCAGTGCCAACACCTACTGATGCAGAGCTTCTGACTACAACCTCACGGAGTGCAATCTGAAATGTGTGTGACTTCAAGGGCCTGACGACTGCTTAACTGACCTCAGGAAACAATGAAACTGCATTTTCAAAGCTCATTGCAAGGTCTATGATGCCCTGCATTTCCAAGGTACAGCTGTGGGTCTTCCCGACACCGTAGCTGGCCTGCAACGGTGAATTGGTTTGTTCACGATGCCGCAATAGCCCCATACAGAGCTATTAACTTCAAGGAACTGTATTTTAAAGTTATCCTTGCAATACTCGTATTTGAATACTGTGTGTTGGATTTTTATTGTTGTGATCTTGTTTTATACAGATATATTTGGCTATTTTTCTATTTTTCTGACGTGGTCTTGTGTTTTCACTGTATTACTGTGTGTTATGTGCAAATGTTTCACCCATTGCCTTTGAAATAAGCCTGACTGCTTGTGCCAGGCTACCAAGGGGGTGATCAGGGGTTATTTTAAGAACACCATCATTTCCCAATTGGAAATTGCACTTATAATATGTAATAAGGTAATCGCAATGTTAACCTATAGAAGGGATAGGCTGAGCAGTGGTGAAAAACAAATGCAATCGTTTTTCACTATCAGGACATGTAAAACTTAAAAGTGCATGTCGTTTTTTGGAAATACATTTCACCCTGCCCTTGTGGGTGACTTATATGTATTAAAAAGGAATGTTTGGGTGTGGCAAGAGGGCTTACTTGTCAGCTTGAAATGGCAGTTCTTTAACTGCACACACCAGCTCTGCAATGGTAGGCCTGAGTCATGTTTAAAAGGCCTTTTAAGTGGGTGGCACAAACAGTACTGCAGGCCCTCTGGAGGCATTTAGATAGTGCACTTTACTAGGGACTTATACGTTAATTAAATATGCCAATTGTTGATACGAGCCATTGTTACCATGTTTAGAGAAATGAGCACATGCACTTTAGCAATGGTTAGCAGTGGTAAAGTGCCCAGAGTCTTAAAACCAGAAAAAATGAATTCAGCAAAATGGGGAGGAGGAAGCAAATCGTTTGGAGGTGACCCTGCAGATAGGACCAGGTCCAACTCATGCAGACATGACTATGGTGGAGATGGCAAAGAACCCTAGTTAACATTAGTTATGAAATAGACCACATCTGGTTACAGAAATGCAGCCTAGGAAGTGAGAAAGTATTTTACAAAGAAACAGACTGAAGTGCATGATACCCACATTGTCTGCATACAAATAATACAACCAGTCACATTCATGACACAAGTGTAAAAACACCTGCAGATGAGAACATCCATCATCTAGTCAGTGCCAGTTTCTTGGAACAAGCTGCACATTGTGGAAAAAAAAAAAACTGGACTATCTTTTGTATTGAAAATCAGAGCAAGCATAGGAGTCCAGAACTTCGAACTTTATGAATGACACCTATGAGGTGACCCCAACAGAATCTCTGAAAGTAAACATTAATTGTGTTCCATTTGTTAATTTGATCATTGAGAGGAGCAAGCGTGTAAGAACTAGGTGCCCAATTCACAACAAAATGATGCAGTGTAGTACCGCAAGCCATTTTGCTGCACTAAGCTGCGTCATTTTCAAAGCACAGTGATGTGTCATATTTACAACAATATGGCACATCCCTGTGCTTTCCTTTGCGCTGGTGCACAATTGGCTGCCAATTACCAATGCAGGCACCCTTGTACCATGGTGCAATGGGTGCCTGTGTTGCGAGGATGATTGTTTTTGAGCAGGAAGGGACTCCTTCTGCACAATAACAATCATTGATAGTGTTTTCCTCTTTCTATGTGTGCTGCAGAATGCAGCGCGCATAGAAAGAGGAAAAACAAGGAGAAATTAAAGTGTTTCTCTTCATTGTGCCTTCTTACGCCTCCCATGGGGTGGCATATGATTCTGATGCATTCCCACCTTTACGAAATGTTGTAAATCTGGGAATGTGGTAGAATACATGGATGTTGAATGGGAAACCCACAATAACACCCATGGCACGCCACTTTCAGGGAAAGTGATGCGTAAAAAGGGGCTGTATTTACGAGGCCATGCAGGGTGGCTTTGTGTGGCCCTGTAAATATGGGACAGCACACTGTGCCACCGGTGCATCAGATAAAGTGACTCACTGGCGGCGCAAGGAGCTTTTAAATAGCCCCTAGGTACATACGTTTATTCGTTACGGTAGCGGATTGTCATTGTAAGAATATCATTTGACATAAATATTGTATCCTAAATACTGTTTATATAAATGTAATGTAGAATAATAAAACAGACCGAATATGTTAATAATATTTAGAAAACAATATTTATATCAGACAGTATCTCTGTAGATGATTCTCTAACATGCAGGTGTTCGTCAGACAGACTTTGACTCACATCAGCGGCATTTAGGTGAAGAATCCTAAATTCTTTTTTCAAAAACCAGTACAAACTACGGGGCATATTTACAACAGAAGTGGCTTTAGCCTCCTTGGCTTAACGCCGCGCGCTGCCACTTCTGAAACGCATGACTGCACCATATTTACAACAATTTGGTGAAGCCTTGCGTTTCCCCCTGCGCTGGCACTACATTTTTGCTGCATAGCTCCAATGCAGGCACCCTTGCACCATAGTGCAAGGGTGTCTGCGTTGTAGAGGAAGACTGTTTATGTGCTGCAAGGTGTCCATTCCTGCATATAAACAGTCTTCAAATGGCAGTTTGTAACTTCTATGTCTGCTGCTTAATGCAGCACACACAGAAGTTGCAAAATGTCATTTTTTTAATGATTGTTTATGTGTAGGAATGGACACCTTCCTGCATATCAACAATCAATGGCGTTTTCCTGTTTCCATGTGTGCTGCGCAATGCAGCACACATGGAAACAAGAAAAAATGAGGAGAAATAAAGCATTTCTCCTCGTTTAACCTGAATAAGACCAGGTTTTCCCTGGTCTTAATTTTGACGCTGCCCCATATTTACGCCAACCGTATAAATATGGGGCGGTGTTAAAATCAATGGGTGCCCATAGCGTGAAAGGGTGCCTTATTTACGAGTGACATTGTGGTGGCAATAGGGGTTTGTTAAATGCCCCTACGTTCTATGCAATACTCTTATCATATCATTATAGGCTATGTGTGTGTACGTTATCGTACCAATACTTCACCCTTTACCATTCAAATAGAACACAGATGCTGTTAGATACCTATGGATGACAACACAATCAGTAACTTTCACAGTCAATGATGGAGAGCATTTAACTTTTATTTATTTGCAGTTTTTAAAGCTTGTGCCAGGGTCAGAGCATTTTACACAAGAAAAAGAGAAGAATTCAATTGCAATAACCATACAATATATCGCAAGATATTTTCTTCTGGGAAACATACGTTATCAGCACAACTATAAATAACATCACTAGAGAGGCGAACACAAATGTAAAAAACAACAAACTTTTCCATCTATACTTGTTAAGGAATATTTTACTTATTTGGTGACACTTGTCAGGTTAACAAGAACGTTTTTTGATAAGCTTTAAATATTGGCACTGCATTTAATACTCGGTGGGAGCAACCCTATTAAAGGCTTGGCATGTTGATCCTTCCCTGTGAGGGCCATAGTTGAAAACTACCCTAAAACAATCCTCGTCAGGAATGGATTTTCCACGCTCAAGAAATGCGCCTGGAGCACTGGAACCATCTGATATTTCACCTCAAACACATACTTCTCAATAGCGCAAATCCATTTATCTTCCGGATATTGTCTTGAATTTGTACACTCCTGTTGTTTCTCCTCTATTTGTGCAAGCCGAAGTAAAACTGTAGGATATTTAGGGGCAAATTTACAAGCCCCTATCGCTACCATACGTCACTTTCAGTGACACTATGATGGCGATAGGGGTTTCACCTTATTTACAAGAAGGCGTTAAGCCACTTAGGGTGGCCTAACACTGCCTTGTAAATAAGGCACCATTTCACGCTGCACTTAGCATGAAAGGAGAGGGCAATGGGTGTTGTGGTGAGTGTTCCACCGCAACACCTATTGTTTTTGACGCTGCCCCCTATTTCCAAGAGCACCGTCAATAGGAGGCAGCACCAAAATTAAGACCAGAGAAAACCTGGTCTTAATCAGGCGGAAGGAGGATAAATGCTTTCTTTCTCCTCGTTTTTGCTGTTGCCATGTGTGCTGCGTTGTGCTGCACACATAGAAACAGCAAAACGCCAATGATTGTTTATGTGCAGGAAGGTGCCCCTTCAGTCACAAAAACGATTATTTAAAAAAAAAATGCTGCTTTGCAACTTCTATGTGTGCTGCATGAAGCAGCACACATAGAAATTAGAGAACGGCATTTAAAGATTTTTTTTTGTGCAGGAAGGGCGCCCTTCCTACACATAAACAATCTTCCCCTCAACATACACACACTTGCTATGGTGCAAGGGTGCCTGCGTTGGCGCTAGGCAGCTAAATATAGCGCCAGTGCAGAGGGAAACGCAGGGATGCACCATAGTCTAGTAAATATGGGGCAACCCTGCTTTTCTAAAGTGACGAAGCATATCGTTAGCCTTCTTGGCTTAAAGACACGCTTCGCCACTTTCTTGTGAATATGCCCCTTAGTGAGTTCAATGCTGTAGGGGTCCAAATGCTGGGCCCTAATGACATGTTTGCTAAGCTAGCTCCTATAGACTCTTAAAGCCATTCAGAAATGTGGCGATCTCTCTTTGATACTCAGATATAGTATTTGGGGCCTCATTTACTAATTTTCAAATAAGAAATCGTAAATTGTGAATATTTACAATTCATGATTTGAGATTTCTCATTTGGAATGTACTAAAATGTATACAGTAGAAGTGCGCCGATGTCTACCAAATGCATTGGCATGTATCAATAGGGTGATTCCCAAAATACCGAATGGAAATGGGTTGCAGTTTGACTCACCTTAATCATATGCATGAGGTAGGTCGAAAATGTCAACCCACTACGATTGGCCAGAGTCACAGGCAGAGCGGCCTACTGTTGTCAACAGACCGCCATGTCTGTGATTGCTTTTAAATAAAGCATTTTTTTTTTTAAATGCAGACAGCTGTTCTAAAAGGAAAACAGGATGCATTTAAAGAAAAATTACAACCATTTCTTAAGAGTAGGCAGTAAATAATATTTGGTGTCCACATTCACAAAGGTGTGAATGGTAACAGTGGTAAAATATTAATGCTTTGCAATTTCAGTTGCAAAATATTAATGCATATCTAAACGCATCAGAATTTGGAAGGGTTGCTCTATACACATTATTTTCAAATACCATTTCTGTGTTCACTCGCAAATCCAAATTGTGATTCAGGGGCTTATTGCAGGATCACAATTTGAGTTTTGTACACAAAAGCTCCGATTTGACCTTGGTTACTGTGAAATTATTTTGTACATGTGGCCTTTAGTAAGCATAAAAACTACACAAAGAAATGTTACGTGGTTTCATTGTCTTCTTAATACAGTTCTTGGCGACTTCTGGCTTCCTCTCACTCTTTGAACATGCATCAGTTCAATTTTGGTTGTGCCGTGTGAATTGAAACTAATTGTTATACCCGTATTAACATTGTACTACTGCAAATAGTGTGTTAGTAAGCTGTGCAGTGTGAGTGTTTGAGTAACAGAAGGGTGTGCTCTGATTGACCAGGTGGACCAGGTGGACAAGGGACTATTTCATGTGTTCTAGATTTTGGAGGTAAACAAGATGAACATGGCGAGGGATACAAGACCAAAATGCCTCTGTCTTAAGACTGTAAGTGGGAGATCAGACTGAACTATGCCCAACATTAATATCTCTGGTGACCAGTGGCGGCTCCTCCGCAATGGTGGAGGAGTGTCGCCACAATGGCTCAGAGCCAGCAGGTGCAAAGTAAAATGATATTTGTTAGAATCCGGGTTCTCTGGTTGGTACAGGTAGGTACTTGTGAACGCAAGGCCTGGCGCACCAGGACTTCCCGGGGAGCACGCATGCCCCCCCTGAGGGTGACACATAACTCCTGTGTCATGTGACAGTCTGCCTGGCGCAGATCTCCCAACCCCTGTCCATCTGACAGTGCGCGAAGATCCCCCAGGACAGAAGTGGTGTCACCATGGTCATTCACTGGTGACGCAGCCCTTCTGGCTGGCCCCTGACCCACTGGTTCTTCCACTGGGGGATCCTTCCCCCTCTCACCCCTCACTCTGGACTTCTGCACCCTCCCAACTGGAGCGGTACTGCCAGACACCAGAACTGATGGAAGCCTGCTTACAGACACTCCCCGTTCACCAGACACTAGGGGGTCCCGCACAACGGGCAGCCCCTCAGGACAGACTAGGCTCCCCACCTGGTGTTCCCTCAAAGAACCATCCAGGCTCTGAGACTGAGGTTGGGCACTACCGGGACATGACCCATTCTCACTCCTTCCCCTTAAAGCCAGGACGTGAGGCCCTACACCCCTCTCACTACTACAGGACCTAGTTGGGCTACTCTGAGCCACTTCCACCACACTGGGTTTGAAGATACCTGAACCACTCCTCTGGGGATCACTCCCCAATGCCTTTCCAGACCCTCTGGACTCCACCAAAAGGTCTGCTTCCAATGTGAGCTCCCTGCGGTCAGAGAACTCACTCTCCCACAGGTGTTGGCATAGCTCTGGAAAACAGGGACTTACAATATGCTCTCCCACAATTGGATCACACAGCCCCCTAGCAGGGTTAACCAAACTATCCTTCACCTCACCATCCAGTGCCTCACACACGTACTGCACACCCCTCTCCTGAGACTGGCAAGACAGTATCTGACTGTCTCTGTCACACAACTCACACTCTTCTGGGCGGTCTTCACACTCAAATACCAGGACTTCAATTTTGGGGGAACCCCTCTCCCTACACCTCTCATCTAGAGTCAGTAGAGTGTGCCTCCCACTACTAGGACCATGAACCCCTGCGCCAGTTACCCTATCCCTCTCATGGACACTGCGCACTACTGGAGCTACCTCATGTCCTGGAACCTCCTGGTGTATGTTAACCCCCTCCTTCAAGTCAGGTGCCATGTCTCTGGGTGCGTGTACTATTCTATCTGCACTAGAAAATTCAATATTGCTGCCACCATCTGAGCTGGGTTCCTCCTCCCACTCAGCAAAGCTCAATCTCTGAGCTACACAGATTTCTTTTTGCTGGGCTGAGGCACTCATGGTCTCAAGCTTCTCGAGCTCTAAGTCAAGATTCCTCATGATCAACTCATGCTCCATTTTCATTGTTCTCTCTTCCAGAGCCAGATTTTTGCTTTCTAGCTCCAGCTGCCCATTCAATTTGAGCTTTGCTATTTCCATTTCGTGCATCCTACCCTCTCTTCTATCTGCCAGCTCCTCTGGAGATATACTTTTCCTAGAAACACTGCTACCAGCAGGGGAAGGGCTTCTCCTTCCTCTTGAGCCCACTGGCCCATCCAGTTGCTCATCTGCATTATCATCATCAGTGGCATTCCTTGCTTCTACCCAGGCCCTCAGCGCCTTGTAGAACTGTGTCTTGTTTTTACATCCAGTTGTAGAAACAGTAAACTTCTTGCAAAATAATTTCAGCTGTGATAACTTGTAGCTGTCTATGGATGCTGCTTTGTCCACCATGGTAAAGCTTGGCAGTGCTCAAAAATAGACAGTCCCAAAAAGAAATCTACCAACAAGTATTGGTTGCGTTTATGGTCTGCACTCACTAAGTAGTGTTCACCAATCACTGTACATGAGTCACAAATGCAAGTCCAGAATCCTCACCACTGACCACCAATGTTAGAATCCGGGTTCTCTGGTTGGCACAGGTAGGTACTTGTGACAAGCAGGGAACCTTTCCTCTAGTCAGGGTAAGGGGTTACACTTCTAAAATAACCCCTGCTCACCCTCTAGGTAGCTTGGCGCGAGCAGACAAGGCTTATCTCAGAGCGTTATAGGTTAAGCATTTGTGGACACATACAGTAACCAAGTGACAACACTACAAATGGACACCACACAGGTATTTATATTAAAAATAAGGATTCTTTATATAGGATTATCACAAGACCATTAAACGATTAAAAATACACAATACGGTTGCTTAGTTGGTAGAAGATTGCTAAGTTTCTCTTAAGTTCTTAAATGCGACACTTTAAGTCAATGTACTTTAGATGCGACACGCAGGGCAACGAAAGTGTTGAAGTTCTTGGTGCAAAAGAAATAAAGACAGGATCTTCCAGATGCGTTACGCTTCTCCGATGTTGCGAGAAGGCTCGACTCGATGCGTCAGCTACAGCGGCGTCACCCTTGACGAGATGCGACAACAGCGGCCTTGGCAGCGGCACTCTTCTCCGACGTTGCGAGATGCTTCCGGTCGATGTGATGCTGCAGCGGTGACACCCCTTCTGCGAGATGCGACGACAGCGGCTCCGACGGCGGCACGCTTCTCCGTGGATGCGAGGCGCTTTTCTGGATGCGGTGCAATGCGACAACTACGATGGCTGCGATGGCGACACGCTTCCTCCTCGATGCAAGACTCTTCTCTCGATGCGGTGCAATGCGACAGCTACGATGGCGACACGCTTCTTCGGCGTTGCGAGACACTTCCGGATGATGCGAGGCGCTTCCGCTCGATGCGATGCTGCAGCGGCGACACCCTTTGCAAGATGCGACGACAGCGGCTCCGACGGCGGCACGCTTCTCTTCCTTGCGTTGCGCTTCCAGCTCCTTGCGACACGCAGTCCCTCAGAAGCACCAACAACAGCAGCAGGCACTTCCAAAAGACTCTGGGGAGCTGGGGGTGAAGTCCACTGGTCCTGGGACTTCGTTCAGGGGGCAAGCTCAGTTCAAGCCCTTGGAGATCTTTTTAAAGCACAAGTTGAAGGAAAGTCTTTAGTAGTCTTTCTCCTCTCCTTCAGCAGCAAGGCAACCACTGCAGGCCAATCCCCCAGGTCAGGGACAGTACTCCTCCTACAGCTTTCCCAGTTCCTTCTCCTCTGGCAGAGGTTCTTCTTGTTTCAACAGGATCTACTTTCTTGGGAGCAGGGTCCCAATACTTCTACCCCTAATTCCTTTGTTCCTCTGGGGTTGAGGGGCCTTTGCCCAGTCCAAACCAGTTCTTGAGCGCTCTGTTGACATGACTCTGCCTTTCTATTCAGGGTGCAGGGCAGAGACATCAGCCGCTCCGCAGGAGGTGGAGCCAGCATTGTGGTCGCAGAGCACAACCCTATTCAGAGCCCAGGTGTACTCCTCCCACCCATCTGACTGCCAATCTTCCTATTCACCACCAGGCTACCTAGCCCTGCCCCTCAGGTTTTCCCCAGCCCTGTCACTCACACAACCAGACAGGCAGATACATATCATAGCAGAGGCGGGCTGAAATGGTCAGGCAAGCAACTACCAACTTTCTAAAAGTGGTATTTGCAAACACAGAATATTAAAATAAACTTTACTAAAATATGTATTTTATTATTCTGAGTTCAGGCATACTAAACTCGAATTTCTACCATGTTCCCTGGGTCTGTTAGGATCATAGGATGTAACAATTCTAGCAGCCCATTCTGGCCTATGGAGAACAGGTAGCCTTACAATAGTGAAAAATGAAAATGGCTGTAATTCACTATTAGGACATGCCACACACATCACGGCTTGTCCTACCTTAGGCTTGCAATGCACCCTGCCCTTGGGCCTACCATAGGGGTGACTAATATGAAGTTAAGGGAAGGTTTAGGGACTGGTAAGTGTGTGC
Source organism: Triturus cristatus (assembly GCF_964204655.1). NCBI lineage: Eukaryota > Metazoa > Chordata > Amphibia > Caudata > Salamandridae > Triturus > Triturus cristatus. The sequence continues at coordinate 721,238,873 of NC_140582.1, forward strand.
ACTTACCCAGTCAGCATGACAGTACCAGACTGCACGCAGGTTCTGCAATGGCAGACCTTAGATACATTTTACCAGGCCGCTTCTGTGGGTGGCACAACCAGTGCTGCAAGCCCACCAGCAGCATTTGTATGTACAAGCCCTGGGCACTCCTGGTGCACTTTACTGGGGTCTGACAGTAAACCAAATAAGCCAATCATGGAATCCAACCAACATATACATTTTACATAGGGAGAGCATATGCACTTTAGCACTGAACAGCAGTGGTAAAGTGCCCAGAGTCATAGAATAGCCAACAACAGGTCAGAAAAAGTACAGGTGGAAGGCGAAAAGTCTAGGGACCATCCGGCCAAAAGGGCCAGGTCCAACAATATTTTATTATCATGTTATTTTTCAGCTGCTGGCTGAGCCACCGCGTGAAGAAATGGCAGGGACGGGCAATAGGTGGGGGGAGGAATGGAGTGCTATGTGCTCTTCTAAGCACGCGTGTCTTAGGCCGGCCAAACAGACATGCTCACATAGGTTTCTCTAATCCGACTTTATTCTACAGCCGGGTGGAGAAACGGCACAGACTCTCTGTGCCTGAGCGGAGCATCAAACCAACCCTCTCAGGTCAATCATAGTATGAGAGCAGCATCTGGATTGGATGGGGAGTCTGTCCCAGGGACTGCCTGAAGCAGCAGGAAAACGGAGGAGCACCAGAGCGTGAGTCAGCCGCAGGATAAGGTAAGGTTTATTTTATGTTTTTAACTAAATCCTCCCTCCCCCGCCACCACCACTGCTGTGGTTGCCCTGCTGCGACACTGCTGCATATTGAGAGCAGCTGCGACTGCTGATGACTTCCATTCATTTCATGCAGCAAATATGCAGATGGACGATATGTGCACAAGAGTGTCTTCTACATGTATTTGTTTTATATTTGGGCATGCTTACGGGGGACACATTTTGTCAAGTGTCCTGAATACCAACTTAAAAACTAGGTTACAGTATTCACTGTCGCATTGCACGTTGAAACCTTTTTATATGTTGATAGATATTACGATTTCAAGTGTATTTGAAAATGCTATTATATTTCAGGTTATATTTCAAACATACTTCAGAAGGCTGAAATTCCTAGAATTTCAAATGAAGAATGTCAGGCAAACTACAAACATCGAAGGATAAGCAACTCTATGACATGTGCAGGATACAAAACAGGTGGAAGAGACTCATGCAAGGTAACACTTTATTTTTCTGTGATGCTCACAACAGGTGATTGATAGCAAATGCTCTCATGCAAATCACTTATGCACCCCAAAATTACTTGTTGTTCTCTACTGATGAAGGAATGAATTCAGAAAAACGTGTCTAGAGTTACACAGGCTACAACAAGCAGGTTGAAAAATTAAATATGGCTGATGAAATAAGTGTATTCATGCACTGCATTTACCATGATGCATTGGGGCAAACTAAGTGCTGGAATGTGAGGCAGTGTACTCCCAACCTCCTTCTGTTTCAAGTAACTTATTTATTCAGATAAGACAGCCAGTATCTGCAGAAATTATATTTGCATGCATGATCATTTATCAGTGCAGATCTCAGATAATTTTCTCCATTATCCTTTCCAGCAAAGACGGTATTGGTTCTATCACCCTGGGTGAGATGTTGGGTTGTTGGGTGAGGAAGGTGTGAGCCCTTCACAAGCAATCCCCATAATCGTTGTCAGGGTGAACGACAAATAGTCACTAAATTAACCTTTGCTTAACCCTCTGGTAGCTTTGAACAGAAGCAGTCAGGCTTAACTTAAAGGCAATGTGTAAAGTATTTATGCACCACTCAAACAGTAATAAAGTGAAAGCACAACACAAGAAAAAGCCCACAATAACACAAAATCTAATAAATTACTTGACACCAAAACAACAAAAATCCAATAATTAGAACTGGAGATATGCAGTTTTAAAATGTCAGGTAAGTATAGCGCATAAAAGTACAAATTACCACTCAAGGTTGTCTGGTCAAACAAGACCAGGTGAAAGTCACAAGCACAGGCCGACTGCGATAGTGTGCAGGCCCTATACAGGGATCAGGTTAGTCCTGCTGAAAGAATTATCTCCGACAGTCCAACACAAAGAGTTCTGTTCTCTGTAGACGGGGCCCTGAGGAGCAGGGAGAGCGTTGTGGGTGGTCATTGATGTAGCACAAAGAGCAGGCTGGGCTTTGCGGACAATCATCGCTGTAGTGCAAAGATCCTGTCAGACATCTCGGATGGTCGGTGCTAGAGAATCATTTTGTATGTCACTGCGGGATGTTGAAGCTGCAGCAGGAAGTGCTGAAGAGTTGGGTCTGAGAGTACAGTATTTATACTTCGTGCCAGCTTTGAAGTAGGAAAAGGTTCTGGAGGTTTCCATCCTCAAAAATGTTTGGAATTTCCTGCCTCTCTGACCTGTCATCAGCTTGTCTGAGGACACAAAAATCCAGTGTCAAGTCCTTAGTGAGTGGGCTCGGGCAGAGCTTTCTGCCCCATATTAAGTCAGAGATGGCCTATCCCGTCATCACCTATTCCCCCCTGTATCTCCCTGTGTGGGAGCAATACACAAAGACCAGGTGCCAGCTACACCTACTCATCTGACTCGTGTTAGAGGCTGCAGGCGTCAAATGGTTGGAACAAGAAAATGGCAACTTTCTGAAAGTGTCATTTTTAGAATTGTGACTTAAAATCCAACTTTACCATTAAAGAGGGTTTTAAATTACAATTCTTTAGACATCAAACTCAATATTTATACTTGTTCCCAATGGAAAGTTATCACTTATTAAATGTGATAAGGTTACCCAATGTTAGCCTATAGGAAAGGTAGGCCTTGAAGTAGTCAAAAACCTATTTAAGAGGGTTTTGCTACCAGCACATGTAAAAGTTAAAAGCAAATGTCCAATTTTTTATGCACTGCACACTGCCCTATGAGTTGTTCAGAGCCCACCTTAGAGTGACTCATATGTATTAAAATGGCAGGAATATGACTCACAAAAAGTATATTATGACAGGTTGAAATGGCGGGTCTGAGACATATTTAAAAGGCTACTTAAGTGGGTGGTACAATCAGCGCTGTAGGCACACTAATTGCATAAAATGTACAGTCCCTGCACACATGTAGTTCCATTTTACCAGAGAAAATGGATTCCGAAAACAGGAAAATAAAGGTAAAAAGTCTGGGGATGACCCTGCTGAAAACGCCAAGTCCAACAAAGATAAAAAAGTAATAATTAAACTGTGGGTAACATTTTAAACAGCAATGGATTTTTCAATGTATTTAAAGATAGACCTATGTTTTTGGTCCAACTCACACATAATAGTAAAGAAATGCTTTCTAAAAAAAGATCACGATATCTGCCAAATATTCAAAGAACAGTCCAATTCGGCAATTGTAAGCTCTATAGGCTCTATAGGCTCCATAAGTGAAGATTAGCGCCTTGAATTTGATGTGACTGCTTACAGGAAGCCAATAAAGCTGGCAAAGATGTGCAGACACCGATGTCTGAATTGGGACCTTGAGAATTTGGTGAGTGGCGGTATTCTCAATAATTTGCTACCATTGCAGAAGGCACGCAGGCAAACCCAAGTAAAGACTGTTGGCATTGCCCAATCTAGCAGTGACAAGAGCAGGGATCACAGTCTTATGGAAAGTCGCAGGCACAGGCATCCTTCTCAGAGATTTCAGCAGAGTGAAACAGCTAACTGATCCCACTTTGACCTGCGATTAAAATAATAGGACTGAGAAAAATTTGATGCAAAGATTCCTAATACAGGCCAATGGGGAGGGGCAAACCCCCAACTTGGACGGCCACCAGCTCAGAGGGTATGGGATCGTACTTGTGCCAAAAAAGAGAATTTCCATTTTATCGGAATCTAGTTTGAGGCAGCTTTCCCCCATTCAGTCACATACTGCTATGAGGCAGTCCTTGAAGGACTTGAGAGTGTTAGGGGCTGCAACCTGGAAAGAAAGCCTCAGCTGCAATTCATTGGCATGTGAAATTATCGTGACATCCTGCTCTTCAACCAGCTTGGCCAGAGGTTCAAGGAAGACATTGAAAAGTGTAGGATGCAAGGGAGACCTCTGTGGCACATTATATTTTAGTGGTCCGTGGTCTGAGAGAAAGTAAGAAAGAAATATTGCGTGAGACCTCTCTTCCAGGTGCGATTTGATATAGGCAAGTGCATTCTCTTGAATTAGAATCCTACCTAGTCTTTTCAGCAGGTTGGGATGTGTGTCAAATGCTGGTGACAGGTCTAAAAAAATAACCATGGCAGATGCACCCAGATCAAGGTTAAGCATGATAAATTCTGCATATTCCTGTAAGTACTGTATCCTTTCCGAAAGCCAGACCGTGTATCATAAGAGAGGGTGTTTGATTCAAAGGACAAGCAACTCTGCTTATTGACTGTCTTCTCTAGCATGTTGAGTGCTGCAGGAAGGAGGGAAAAATAAGAATAAAAACATATTATAACGTTAAATACATCTCACAATTACCTACAAATATATTATTTAGAAATTATTTATTAACAAAAACAATAATAATGACATCCAATTTGTTTAGTTACTTCCCACCCGATAACACCACAAAACTCACAACCTGCACCTAAAAACATATTTACACTATTCATATAAGTATTCATCAACAAATTATTTTTAATTAATTAAATATTCATTATTATTTCATTATAAATAATGTACTTCCCACAATATGCCTCCACAAAATACACACACAATTAACTATGAAATTAATAATTATTATTGATTAAAAAAAATATTAGTTGCTTAAAATTGATTTACTTTGGGGGCGTGGCCTGGCTCCAGCCGTGATGGCGGCTTAACTCTTGAGCTCCGCGACAAAGCCCGTGATATCAGACAGATATCCTGCAGCCAGAGGAGGGAAGATATTGGCGCTGTGTCCCCGGTAGCACTCTGTGACAGAGGAGGCATTCCCTGCCCCCGGTGGTGCAGGGCAAACGAAACTGAGAGCCGGGCATTGCCCGGAGAAGGCATAGAGTATCCAGCGAGAGGGGGGCGGAGTCGCGTATCGTCCCAGCCTGCATCTCGTTTACACGGCCCAGGGTCCACCCTACGCGAGACCCGCTGCCTATGGCCTGTGGCTGGTGTGGTACCAACTGCATATGGCAGCCTGGGGAGTGAGCGGTTCAAGCGCTCCCAACGGCGGTAGACTCCCGCGCCCCAAAGATGAGTGATCCGGCCCGGCCCCTGCTCCTGATGACTGGGGAGAGGTGATTGCAATGCGGATTCGTGCTGGAGACTGAGGACGCGAGGAGTACAGAGTGAGCGTGGTGCGTGCGCCCTAGTTGACATCTGGCAGTGGGCACTACCGCTCGACGGCCTGAACCTGCAATCAGTGGCTCCTGGCTCCAGAGGACAGGCCTGAGCCAGGGCGCGATAGTCAACAGCAGGAAGGCCAAGTATAGTGTGGTGCACGGAGAGGCCTGGTAGACCTGCACAAGAGATAGGGACAGATACATCCCCGTGCCCCCTATCTCCTCTAATTGCGCACTCTGGTGGAACCAACACGCAGTACGAGGGAGCTACAAGACCCAGTGGAGAATGTTCGTGGCATAGTGGACTGCCGGCGTGAAACGCTGAGGAGGCTAGGACACTAGGCCTCCCCTGAGACTGTGGGTGCGACGAAGCAACTGTGTGGCAGCGCAGGAGGGAAGAGTGCCATAATCTCTGCATTGGGCACCACAGATGCCTGGAGACCGGTGGCAGGATGGGTGGTACCACAGAGAGACCTGGTAGGGCAGTGACCTGACCTTCTGTCTCCCCCAGGGGTATACATCGCTATGACAAAGCCGAAGGGGCCCCCTGCCGCAGTACAGACCAACAAAATGGACAAGTACGCTTTCCCGCGACAGCTACACACAGAGGAGGGGGCGCGGGGTGAGGATTCGATCGGAGAAGAACCGTCCCTTAGTTCCATTATGACGGCGATACAAATGGTGTATGAAAATTGACTCAGTCACCATCGAAATGAATCTCATGAGGGCAGATATGCGGTAAAACATCTGAAAGGGTCACGGCATCCTGCTCTACGCCCACAACTCCGGAGGAGAAACGTTCCGCCGGCTCATCCATACTATACAGTCGTTCGGCACATAATCAGGATACTACGTAAACTGGGATAAAGCCCTGGTATTCCCTTTGGCGGGAACGTTCCCACCCCGACGTCGGCCTGCTCAGAACTGGTTCATAAAGAGACATTTAAGTACTTGGGGATATGGATCATCCAAAAAGAGGAAGACTTTATGCGCCTCTATGTGCAGGCACAATTGGATAGACTGAAAGGTGACGTACACTGGAGACGCCTTCATGTCTCCCTGATGGGTAGAGCGGTTATTTTTTTAAATGATGGCCCTTTCACGGTTGTTGTACGTAGTTCAGAATACCCCGTATCAGGTAGCAGAGACATTTTTTCAATCTGTCTAGTTCGAGCAACGCCTATTGCTGGGGGGGGAAGGCAACCCCAGAATAGCGCTGAAGAAACTTCAGAGAGGAGTATATGAAGGGAGACTAGCCATTCCTGATATTGGAAAATACTACTGGGCTTCTCAGCTCATCAATATTAATGGGTCGGCTTTCTCACCGTTAGAGGAATCGGCGTACAGAGTAGAACGGTTGGCACTCAACAATAATAGTTACTTGATGGAGCTATATCGGAAAGGAAGAGATAATTCGCTACACCCGGTGCATATCCGCACAGTTATCGAAGCTTGGCATAAAGCGACCAAAATGACTGGATGGGCAAACAAACTTACGGAACAGACTCCTCTCTGGGATAGTGACTATCTGGGAGAGCTGAAACGACTAATGGGCTTTCGGAAATGGAACCTAATAGGGATTGACCACCTGGGGGACGTCTGGAAGGGAGGCAAAATGTTAGATTTGGAAACTTTGCGGGGGCAGTACCAAATGGGGGTGGTATCTCTGTTATTGACAGCTACAACGTGCTTCATTGCCATTTGAAAGAGTGATCTACGATACTGGAATACGTGCCACTTGAATACCGTCTCCTCCTAGACCCCATAATCAATAAGACAATCTCTCTGACTTATCGAAAACTAGTGATCAACTCCCCACACTGCTTGAGCCCTCTAAGAGAGGCATGGGAATCGGATGTAGGCCTCTTGGAGGACGACGACTGGGCCGAAGCCATGCAGAGCCCCCAAGAAGTAGCAATAAGGGTACGATTCAGGCTGATTCAGCTCCGCATCCTCCATAGAGCCTATGCTTCCCAAATGGTTCAGGTCCGAATGGGCAACTGTGTTATTGATGACTGTGTGTGGGGTTGTGGCGATAAAGGGACCTTCTTCCACATAGTATGGTCATGCCCCAGGATTCTAACGTATTGGGGCGGCATAAACCTAATGATGACAGCAGTGGTGAGAATGTCCCACTAGAACCACCGTGGCTTATCCTGGGAGTGATGGGGGAGACGACATGGCCGCAGTGGGCCAAGACTTGGCTGGCATCAGCGGGAGGGGTGGCCAAGAGGAACATTGTCCGAGCATGGGGGGCAGTGGCAGCCCCCACATTAGCTGCCTGGAACATAGATCTGGACTGGTGTTATGGGGCAGAGCAGGTGATATACCAGAGTCGGGGTTGCCCACCCAAGGGTGAAAAGACATGGGGATCATGGGCTAAGTACAGGTGTCAAGAGGAATATTCCATATCTGCCTGAGAGATGAGATGCTATTGTATGGCCAGAGAGAGTGAAAAAGATCACTAGCCTGTAATGGTGATAAGCTATTTAACACGATGTGCGATTCTTGGGATAAAGGTTTCTCCTGCCATGTCAAGTTGTATATAATGCTGATCTGAAGCCTGTAGTTAGGTTCAATTAAAAAGATTTTTTTTTAAAAATGATTTACTTCCCACCCCATACCCCTATAAAACCCACAAGCCACATCTAAAATGTAAAGACAGTGCATTTATTTGCACAGTTAACAAAATTAATTGTCAATTAAACTCATATTATTAATTGAAACCAAATTATAATTCCTTAAAATTAATTACCTTTCCACCCTTTACCCATATAATTCTCACAACTCACAGCTAAAATTAAACTTTAAAAAAATGAATTACACAATTAAAATTAATCTTCAATTACAAAACTAATAGTATTTAACAACTAATTAAAAATTAAGAAAAATTAATTTACTCCCTACCCCTTACCCTTATAAACACAAACCCACACCCAAAAAAACGTAATTAAACAATTACCATTAATTAATTATCAATTAATTCAATATTCAATATAAACTTTATTTGGTTTTTGAAATGTAAAACCATAAAAGCTGACAAACATAAAAATAATAAAATATTCAGAATAGCAGCACAATTTATTATCAATAGTACCATGGTCGACTGTAACATAATAGCCATAAAACAGAGTGACTCAACCACAAGGTGTTATAAAAATGTTAAAGATCAGCACCATTGTAAAATGACGTGATACCATATATCCGAATGTTTGGTGACATCAAATTACAATTCATAAATCAACAATTTTCCCCTTTAGAATATTTCCCTCAATAAAAGAGTCCTATTTTATAAAGATGAATAAAACCTAAAGATGGTAACCCTAAGCCCAGAACACACAACACCTTTTAAATCAAGACAAGCTCTGGACTTCACCACAGATTTCAAATAACACACAACAAAGATAATACAATCATCCTTTAGCAGTTGTAGATACAGGAGAGCTGGGCGAGCCTGTGCAAACTTCAGCTTCTTTAAAATAGGGACTAAAAAAGACTCCCTCGGAACCTCGTAAAATTTGCAAAAAACATAAAATGTAGCAGGTCCTGTGGAGACACACCGTCGTAGCCACAGGATGCAAGCTGCTGGCCTCTACTGCACACCCGGGGGAAAGCAAGCAGGAGGTGAAAGAGGTCCAAGCGGAACCTTGTCAATAAAAAACCTTTGCAGACAGATAAAAGCCCCAGGAGATATGGCTCAGCTGATGGGGTCATCTTAAGCATAAAAAAATTTGCGAATGCTTGCTTTCCGCAGCTCCAGCTCTTTCCTTTACAGTTTTCTTGAACTAATAAAGGACTCCCTTATTATTCTCACGTCCTTATTGGTTATTGAATCAGGGTTAGTAAAAAGTTCAGCTCGTCCCCGTTTTTTAAAGCTGCTCTTAATGTATCTAAACCAAGGTATATTAATTGCATGATCCAGGGACATACAATCCTTTAAGATCAAATGACAACATGTTAGGCCCTCGTTTAACCAAGTTTTCAGCCAGAAGATCAAGGGTCTGAGTGCCGAAGTATCACTTTGATAAGGTACCCCCAATTCCTCATGTACCACCAGGTTGGGCGTGCCCTGGGGTACACCTAACAAGCACTTTAGAAATGAATTCTCGGCTACCTGAAAGACCTCTGTGGCGATGTACCCCCATAGTTGACTCCCATAGGCGGCTGTGGCAACACTTCTTGCTTGGTAGATCTTCAACAGGGCAGATATAGGTCTATTGCCCAATTTAGAGGCAAAATTAAAAATAGCTGTGTTCACCCACGCCAGGTCCCCCTTCTTCCTTTGTTTGAGCAGACCCCATTTAAGCTGGTCGTTCAAGATAACCCCGAGATAAGAAAAAGCATCTGTTGGGGGTACCTTGACTGTACCTACCCTGAATTGAGAACTCTTTTTCGGGCATATCCCTACTTCCATAACAAAAGATTTTGAATAATTAATGGTCACGTTCCGACATAAAATCAGAGAAAGCGACGAGCAAAGATTGCAGCTCCCTAGCAGTCCTGGAAGTAAGGACTGCGTCGTCCGCATAGAGTAAAACAGGGTGGCCTCGACGGCCTGCGTGGGGATAATCTACCCCGGTTGATAAAAGAGCTTTATCCAGATCATCAAGGTTGAACAAAAAAGGCGCCAAAATGCACCCTTGGCGTACCTCTCTTTGAATGGCAAAGTTCCAGGACACTCGGAGTCCGTTTGAAAATCTACCGTTAGCCTTAGTTGCCTGGTGAAGGTCTGCCAAAAAATGGATGACAGAGGCATCAACCGCAATATCCTTCATGGACAGCCACAATTTTGCCCTATTCACACGATCAAACGCGGAGGAAAAGTCCATGAAGGCTAAATAAATAGTGCTGGATCGCGCCACCATGTACTTGTTAAGTATCAGATTTAGGTTAAGACATTGGGTGATGGTTGACCGGCCCAGGCGGAACCCAGCACACGGCCCAGCCCCTTGACTACTGAGTCCAACAGCGAGATGGGCCTGCAACGTTGTGTACTACCTCGGTCACTCTTTTTAAAAACCGGCACGATTGTAGAAATGGCCCAGGACTCCGGGCATCCCTTCATGGCAGCTGCATTAATAACTGCTTTAAGCACAGGAGCCCAAAAGGGTACATCAGATTTAAAGAGGTCTGGGGGGATACCATCAGGCCCCAGCGCTTTGTTTCTTGTCAAGCCAATAAAGCCCTCCACGACCTCCTCCAGTTCGAAGGTTAACACCGGTGCATCTACCCCTTGACCATGCTGACATGTTTGCTCTAACAGACTTTCAAACATAGTTTGGAAGTGGAGCACCCATTCATCCTCGGTAATACCAGCACCCAAGTCCACACCTTCAGCATGAACTAGGAAGGGTCTATTGAGAATACTCCAAAACCTGGAGCTATTCTTCAGGGTACTAGCTTCTGACAGCTCCCTCCATGATTCATCCTTCAAAATAGATTGACGTTTAGCTAACTTCAGTTTATAATCTTTGCGGCATGCTCTAGCCGAAGCCTGGTTCCTGAGACTCTCATCAGGGGCCTCCCGCAGTTTTCTTGAAGCCAGCGAGCAGGACGAATGAAACCATTTGGAGGTGTGAAAATTGTGCTGCATGCCAGAGCACTCAAAAATTCTCCTACTCCAAGGGAGATGGTATTAAAAGCACTTAATACCTCTTCCGGGGAAGTACCCAATGAGGTACACAGTACAAATTCACTGGCACAAGTTTCTTTTACTGATTTATAAAGACTTTCGGGAGAGATCTGTGTCCATTGTAACCTTTTTCCGTTGGGCGGTATTATGACACCCTTTGATTCAACTCTTAGTTGGGTGGTCAATAAGGTGCCTCCTAGTTTAACACAGAGGTTGTATGGTCACTGAAAGCACTGTCCTCAATTATAAAACCTTGGAATAAAGATTGTAAGAGGGAAGAAACTAGAATAAAATCGATAAATGTGCTGCTATCTCACTTTAAAGGAGGGGACAGTGGCCATGCTCAACGAATCACCCAAGGACATGAGAGATATCAGGTTATATTCATGTAGGAGGCCATTCAGAACATCCCCCTGAACAGAATGTTCGAAATGAGCCCCCATCTACCCTTGGACATCCCAAGTTGGCTGAAGGTGTAATCCCAGGGTCCCCACACAGATGTATATCACAATCCCTCATAACTATAAGGTTGTGCAGATCTGCTATGCAGTGTTGTCTTATAAAAGTTCCTAACAATGTAATATTACACCCATCACTAGAGCATAATGTTGCATTATAAAAGTCTATAAAAAACATTTTGTGTGCCCCTCTGCTTCGGACCAGAGACTGTAAACATGGGCTCGTCGAGGACAAGACTTGAATCTGACATTTCAGTGCTATTGAGATATATGTTACAAGACCACCCCTTGGTCTGCAAAACAAAGAGGGTAAAGGAGAAACAAAAAAGGCCTTGTAGCCCTCCAAAAATAAGCTGTGGTCCAATAACCATGTTTCTTCGAAACATATAACACTAAATTGTTTCACAAAGGCCACCCACATAGGATCAGAAAACCTGTTTGCCAAACCAGCAACGTTCCAGGATATTACATTGTTAACATACCCCCCAGTGTCCCCCTTACTTACCACTACAGGATCCTGCTGGGGAAGCAGCCTTCCAGAGACCGTGAGAGCAGGACTAATGAGTCAATCACATGCCTCCAGCGTAGCCAAAGGGATAAACCTATTAGACAGCTCCACAGGTGGGCGACCAATATTCTGCCACAGTGAAGGCATCTGCCTTGGAAAATCTAACCCCGGGGGCAAGTGCTGATAGTCAAGCCTGACAGGCAGGATTTGTGGTAACAGACTATCAGGTAGAGCTACATCGTTAGTAAATATGTTACTGCGCTCCGGCTGGACAGGTTTATAAAAGTAACCAAGTAGTAAAGCTACAATGGTCGACTTTAAGCCACAATTGACAGGGTATGATTCTGTAAATAGTATCCTTTCTGCTATATGTGGTTTGTTGAAATTAACAATGACACAGTCCCCCGGGCCTGATTTGTGTGAGCTACGTATCCAACTTACTCTACGTACCATGTTGATATTTTTCTCCAACCTATTTCCCAGTGAGGTGTTAAGCGGAAACCAGTGTAAGAATGTATTTTTTAGCTGGTAAATATCCTCCCTGGAACCCTGGGGGAGAGTTGGCACATTCCCCAATACCACTACATAAGGAGTGGATGCAGGTGGTAAGTGAATGATCGGTAACTGCTGAGGAGTGAGATCCTGACCCTTCTGGGACTGGCTACCTAATGGTCTTCTGGTTAGTTCTCTTTGGGGGCCCAGATCTGGCTGGGACTGACTTAGCAAGCTAACCCTGTTGTGGTTGTGGTTCCCCCTAAGGTAGCTGCTGCCCTAATAGAGCGTAGACTCCCCCCTTGCATGTCTGTTATGTGGCTTGCCCCCTGGTAAATGTGACTGTAAATAAAACCGTGTCTGTAACTGGCCCCTAATAGTTTTAGGGGGGCTGATCATGATGGATGGCTGCGCACTACTTTGGCCTTGCTGAACCCCGGTCCCTCCCAATGATGAAGATGAGTCACCACATTTGGGGGCCTCTAAACATTTTTCAATAGTGGTTAGGCGGCTGATTATCGGGCCCAGCTTTGAGTCCAGCAAGCTCATCATAAATACGTGGAAGGAGTCCAATGCGCCCGCCATGTCAGCAATGGGCATTAAATGAGAGGGTACTTGGTTTTTGGGCAGCAAGTTAGGTCTGGATCTCTTAACCTTACCCCCGATCACTTGAGATTTCCTTTTGGTACCTCCTCCCACTCTTAATGCTCCCCCCTCGGTCAAAGATGGGCTTCCTATCCCAGTTGTCGATATGGACTCCAGATGCTTATTGTGGGCAGGTACTGTACATACTCTGTTCACCTGGTTTAATGAAGCTTCGATACCCGACTTATTCCTTATTATAACCGCCGGGAAGAGGAGCAAAAGCATAGAGGGAACAGTTAAATGGCTGGGGGACCTAAGACTGTCCTTATCTGCCATCTCAGACCCATTAATGGTACACTGACTCGGGTGGTCATCTTCAACAATGATCATGGCCACAAGTGTATGAGAGTGTAAAGGGTGTAAGGCGGCAGTGGGTGACCTAGAGAGACGTCTATTAACAAGTTACATTTCTTTGTCAATCACAGCTGCCGCCCGCTGCAGAAAAGAGTCCATGGTGGTCACAGCAGAGGTACCTGTCGCAGGCTTTCCAGGTTTTCCGGCTGCTGCTGCTAGTGCCGTTTTGCGCCTGACCATACTCGTAGACAATCAGTGAGGAGTGCTCAAATAAAAGTTCAAAACTTTTAAAATGGTCACAACGGCAACAACAAGGTCAACAAAGATAATGATGCACCAAAGTACAACTCCACAGATCTGCAGGGGCTCCGCACATAGTCCTGATACAGAGGGTCTGGTAACAAGTAAGTGCTTCAGAGGCTAACCCCAGCACAATCAGCGAACCACAATAGTAGGTTCCAGCACAAGGATGACTGTGAAAGATGACCGTGAGTATCTAAACTTTGCCCTACCTCAACAGACGATCAGCCACTATTACCACTAGAACAGGCAATAACAGGATCACGCCAATAAAAGCCCAAGCAGTTCTGGGGCGGAATCTCCGCTGAAGAGGCCAATAAAAAGGGCCCAACCCGGCCTCCTTCGGTCACTAACGAGCAAGAGTCCGCGGCCGATTTTAAAGCGCCCCCTTGCGCTCTTTGATGATACTGGCATCCGAGCGCACCAAAAGTGCAGGACAGGCTGGACAAAGTAGTCCCACGAATCCGGTGGCAGGCAACAGGTAGGTACAAGGCAAAAGTGGGTCACTTTATGTTGCTAAGAGCCTCAGGCTTCAGGCTTCAGGCGTAGTCTTCGAGGGGGCTTTAAAGGGGGGGCTTCAAATGGGGGCTTCAAAGGGGGGCCAAGTACTGCGGTGCTCAGCCCGGAGTGAAGCAAACGCTCCTGCGCTGACCCCCCAAGAAACCAGCAGAGGCTGCGTGCACCTGTGCTTGCACGAGCTGAGTTACTATGCTCAGCCCGTGGTCTGCGCTGGAGAAATCAATTCAACGGTTGTGTCTCCATAGTATCGGGCAAAACCGAGCCGAGCTGCAGTCTGTTGGCCCCCCCGGTAGAGGAGCTCGTTCTTGGGCGGTGCTGGCTGGCATCGGAGCTGGGGCTGGCGCTGTTAACTTAGATGCAGCAGTTATTCATTAATTAATGTTAATTATCAACTAATTATTAATGAATTAAAATAAATCTCTTCTCACTCTTTACCCCAATTAACCCCACAACCCACACCTAATTATCAATCAATTAATTAATTAAGATTAAGTAACAACTAATAATTAATTAAAATAAATTACTTCATACCTATTATCCCTATAAATCTCACAACCCCCACCTAAGCAAAATTACACAATCACCATAATGAATTATCAATTAATTAATTAATATTAATTAACAACTAATTATTATTTTAAAATTAATTACTTCCCAGCTTCAACCCCTATAAGCCTCACAACCCACACATAGAATGTACCCCCCAAAAATTAAAAGCACAGTCAACACTAATAAATATCAATTAAATAAATATAATTAAATAAAAAATAATCATTAATTTATTATAATTAAACTATTTCCCACCCCATTACCCTATAAACCCACAACCCGATACGGAACTAAACAATTCAACATTTTAATACATTTAATTTAATAAGTACTAAAAATGTAACACATATATAAAATAGAGGTAAACAATACTTATCCAAAATATGTACATCACATATATTTCAAACATATATACTAAATTACATAACACTAATTAAAATGTTTTAACAACTATATTTTTGCATACAATAATAATGACTTCTATATTTTTAAAATCAATATTTCTTATCTTAAAATCGATATTCCTGTCCACGATATTCTTGCTGACGATATTTCTGTGTCACGATATTTTCAACTTGATTACTGTGTCAGAAATAGTGCTGACACGCTATTTTGTCTGAATACTGCATAAAGAAAGCACCTCTATGATCGTTTTTCAAGATTGTAGTGAAACACAGCTGTAGAATTTGATTTTACGTATTTCTTATGTGGTCTTTTCTCTATGGTAGTGTATATGCAGAGGAAGTATGCCAGCACTACCCATTGTATAGCTGTGCCCTGCCACATCAAACAAGTGTAGTTTGGCAGCAAAATGCTTATGAAACCTTACTCTGCTGTCAAGTCTAGTGGGTCGATTACAATGCTGGTTGGAAAGCATTCCGACCGAATCGGTCTCGGGCTGGTTTCCGACCAAATCGGATCTAGTGAGTCCGATCGACCGATTACAATGCTTCTGGATATGATTCGGCCGGACTACCATTGACTCCAATGGAAGCCTGTGTTCCGACCAAATACACAGGCTCCCATTGAAAAAGGGGTGGCTGGGGTAAATCGTGCACCCTGTGGTGGGCACCCCTTGGTGCCTGCCACACTATGCATTGTTGGAATGGGGGTCCTTCGGTAGCCCTACGGGCCCAATCTGTAAGCCTCTGGGTGTAGGGGGTCAGCTATGGGCCCCCAAAGTCAGATTCCGACAGCCGACCTGAGTCAGAACAACTGATTCGGAATGGCTGTCCGAATCCGACATCGTAATTACTCAGTCAGGAACGCGGTCTGTAGACCTGTACGAGTCAGCTCCGGACGACTTGGTTCCTCCGAATGCCACCTGGAACTGACTCGGAAAGTCTGAATGCTTTACGAACACCGCAATCGGTCATTCAGAAACCTTTCCGAATCAGTCGAAAAGATGGGTTCCAAATCGGATTCGGCAGACCCGAATCCGATTTGGAGCCTTTCCGAACGGCATCATAAAAGACTCCTAGATCTGTTAATAGCAGCATAACTTTGTTGATGGGTATAATAAGCCACCGATGCAAAAAGCACCTCTTGTCCCAGTGTTACAGTGACAAACTGGTAAACATGTAGCATGCCTAGTTTCTTTTGTGTGCTCTATTCGGGGTAATCTCTTTCTCTTGCTAGGCCTGGTTAATTGCTATCACTAGTATACACATAGAGGAATAACCAATATTGAGTATATGATCATTGTTTTCAAAGGAATTTTTCAAAAGTTAGTAACAAATTTTTTATAATAGGATTTATAAACAACGATATTTTAGTGGATTTGATACTTCATGTGCTGGCGGCTTCAGAATACAATTGAAAGAACAGTTGCGGTTATCATTACATCTGCTATTAAGAGCCCACATTTCTGTTTCTTTTTAAGTGGCATGTTTGCAGGGCATTGCTCATCAGCTACACAATCTAGATGTTGTGAAGCTCGAAGGAATACTTGCACCCTTTGCATTAATGAACACAATTTGTTCAAAACGTATTTGAATGATACTAATGTTTTTACTAGGCCTGGGCGTAGTTCGCGAAGTAGCACTTCGCAAAGCTACGCAAAGTGAAGTTCGCACTACGCGAGCTACGCGTAGCACTTCGCGAACTGCGTAGTACCTTGTTCGCACTGTGCCAGATGTCGTTTTCAATGATTGCACAGTGCGGACAAGCAACCGGCACTGTGCAATCATTGAAAATGGCATCTTGCACCGTGCGAGCTGTAGTTTTCTGCTGCTCGAGTAGATTTTTACTCGAGCTTCAGCTTTCTCAACGCGAACTGGTAGTTTCTCATCGCGAGCGGTCGCGAGCATACGCGACCACTCGCAATGAGAAACCTGACCTCCTCGCGTTGGGAATCTCGCCGGGAGGTTTATTTTCCATGCTCGCAATCGCCAACTTGAAGTTGCTGATCGCGAACAAGGAAAAAGTCTCGCCGGGATGTCATTTTGCTTGCTCGCGGTCGCCAACTTGACGTTGAGGACCGCGAGCAAGCAAAAAATGACCGCAGCACTACGCAACACTACGCTACGCGTGTTCGCACTGTGCTACGTGCAGTTCGCGTAGTGCGAAGTAGCGCGAACTTCGCAAACTACGCGAGCGTAGCGTAGTGCTTCGCCCAGGCTTAGTTTTTACCAGTTCTTTAGGCCTAGTGGCTTTGTGCATGGATGTGGCCCAGCCACATCATATGAGAACTGCTCAATGTGATGTGTTAACAACAACTTTTTTATAATGATTTAGGATAGTGCAGATTCTGGACAGAGAAATTTACAGAAGGTAATATTGACATGTTGTTTGCACTCAGTCAATCTCAGAAGGAAAGAAAAATACATTAAGAATCAAACCTGTGACCACAAGATATGGAAGGGATGAGCTAAATACAGATTTATAGATCTTGGACCAGTGACTTGCACTGATGACTAACCTGATGTTGGACATTTGAACATTCTGGGTAGGGAGGTGAATCGTCTTGGGGTGAGAAAAGTGGATTTCATTAAGTTGGTAGAGGGCTGGGGCGGTGGGGGCGGTAGGGGTAACAGAGGGCAGGCATATTTGGATGCTTCTATTTGTTATTATTAAACTTTCCTTTTTCAGTGCTTTGAAGTATACTGTTGGCCATTTTGGCCGAGATGTATGTGCCATATACAATAAAATAAACCAAATATATTATTAAAAAAAGAATCAAAACTGTGACTTGCCTGCCGCACATCTCGAATTCAGGGGCACTAACCTACTGAACTCAATATTCTTAGACCTGTATCTTTGTGCATCCGCAAACAAGCATATGTTGCAACATCTAGATGAGCAGACTGAAAACATACCTTTAAGCAACAGCCAGGCAGGAGGTTATTTCTAACAATGGAATTAAAAATATTCCACAAACACACTATCATTTCACAGAAGGAATTGGAAAAAGAGCCATAGTCTTGAAATAGCTTTGCAAAAGCTTGTTCTAAAGTTCTTTAAAGTGAAATTTGTAATAGCTGCTTTTTAGTTGTTATATCACTCATTCCACTTTTTAAAGAGCTCTGTCACTAGCCGATAAACACTGTTAGATGTATTAAAGCGTGTTTGTTGTATTTGTATCCACTTTGAACAGTATGTTTCAAATGCACAATTTATAATTTTTAGTATTGGATCTAAGGATAGCTCCGCTCCATTGTTTGCTGTGATTGCCCTGCCTCCGTTGGTCAACATGTTGCCCCTCACCCCACAAAGTTCAGGTCTAAATGTGCTCCTGATTCTTGGTAATACTGTGTTGCTCCAATAGGAATTTGCCTTTGAAAAAAATGAATGACGAGGCATTTGGCAAAACAGGAACAGTTGTTTAATTAATCGCAACGGCAGGGAGATCTGGCAAAGAGTCGGGGTCTGAAGACTGTCTCAAAGCCCATTGGTTTCTGCCGTCATTTTATACTTTACGTGAAGCATTATAAAATGATGTATGCATTCCTTTGGTGACCGAAATTTGGGCCTAGTCACGAGGCCATAGATCAGGAGTTTGATAAGAAGCACAGGTGGGCCTCCTTCTTGTGTGAAAATATTGCAGGGCCAGTGGGTACATGTCCAGATGTCCGGCTTGAATAGCGTGTGATCACTGCATGTAATGTGCATGCTGTGTTCTGATTGGCTGTGTGTTCCTAACTTAGGGCCTCCTTACGATGTCAGGCGGAAACTTTCCGCCTGACACTTTTTGTCAGAATCATGACCAACTGACTCACGGTCGGCGGTTCCCCCAACCGATTACAATGCGATCGAACACTGTTCGGTCAGAGTCCCATAGACTTCTATGGGAGACCTTGTTCTGCCCGACAACACAGGATCCTATGGGGAAATGGGATCTGTGCAGACAACCCTGAACCCTGTCGCAGGCACCCCTTTGTGCCTGTCACACAGTGCAGGGTTTTACAGGGGTGTCCCTCCAGCACCCCCTCGGGTCCAAACTATTGGCCTGCAAGTGAAAATGGCCCTGCCAGTTGCCCCCAAAGTCAGTTTCTGACAGCCTTTTTGTATCGGACAGGCCGACTCGGAAAATGCTGTACAATGTGGTTCCGTCCTACGCAATTCCTCTGAGAGCCAGACAGAGCTGATTTGGAATGACAGTGTTGGTTACAATCCGACCGCGAACATCGTAATCAGGTGGGCGGACTGTAAACCGACCGAGCCAGTCAGAAGCGTTACGACACAGTCAAGGAGATTCCGACTGGCGGGAGGCGGTTTTGCGCCCAACATCATAATGAGGCCCTTAGTGTGGCATCTGGGTTTATGGTGTTTTTGAGAATGTGCGCCCCCCTAGCCAAACGTGTTTTATAGGGGCCAATCTCCTGAGATCATTGTGCTGTCACTGTCTATCTGTGGGACCGATCTGGGTTTTCCAGTTCAAGCATTCTGTCCAAGGGTTATATGTCCCCCAACTATGATCTGTCAATCCTTCGCTTTAGACCTAGGTCACCCGGACTGCCTAACCACATATTTCTGACTTGGGGTTGAGGGGGAGGCTACATCGGGTAAATTCAACAACGGACATGCAATTTCATTTTTATACGTATAGATATATCATGGTATACATCAACATCATACTGCCCAATATTAACAACGGTAACCCATCCACATCAAAAAGACAGAATTCTTTTAAATCATTTTTCCATTGGTGACCATAAAAAATTTGCTTTGAAATGTCCTTGTGCTCTGTTAAATTTGGGAAGAATAATAAATGTTATAATAACAGAACACAGACACAGCAAATGTAATAAACAAAACAAAACTCAATTGTAGCCACACATTGGCAAAAATACAATTATAATATAATCCAACTGCAATTTTAGGCTCTTGAGGTGAGTACACCCAATCCAGGGACAGACAACAATAAAAAAACTCTTACATAGAGACATTGTCTGGATAAAACTGTTAAACAAACTCCAACAATGGGGATGGACGATAGACTGGAAATGTCTTGTTTCCTTTGAGCACTCATGGACTGTTTGAAAAGGATATTCCTGCCAGCTGTTGATCTTTGTTTTGGAGTAAAGCTGGACATAACATATTGCACATCACTGTGTTGCCTTGTATATAATTATTGTATATAACCATTACTAAACAGACTGAGCCTGTTTCTGTTTTAAAGGTTTTTGAGCAAGTTGAAAATGTTTGTGTTTCACTAATGCATTATTATAATATGTGTGAAATTAGCCTTCTTTTAGTCTCTTTCTAGTTTTTCTTTTTCAATTTCTATAAGTTCACGATTAAATGGGAAGTTGTCATAGATTGTTCTTGTTTGTTTGTTTTATCCCTGAGAGTAGGTATATTTAGTCATTTGATCCCTGCTTTAGAATGGTGCCCATTTGTTTGTTATTCCTTGTAGTCATGAGAGATTAGGTAAGCGCTGGCACTCAATTTTTTTTCAGGTTTACTCTTGACATGCCGTTTACCTTTTCCATCATGGTGGCCGTTTATTCTTTGTTTCATGTACTCATGAGACCAGATTAATATGGGCAACAAAATATGTTTCAGGTTTGCATCTGACATGCCGCTTACCCATTGTATCCTAAAGCTCTCACTCACTTGACCTGATTCAGTTTAATAAGCTCAGTCGATGTTATCGTTTTCACTTGGGCTGAATTGTGTGTGGGGCATTAGATAAAATTCAGTACTCTAGCAGTACCATTGAGTGAGAGGTCTGTCATCCAAATTTCCTCATACTTGGTGGTGTTTCTGGGTTTCATGTGCGTATCAAACAATCAGAGCCATATTCACAAAGGTAAACTTACACTTTTCTGTGAGTTTCCTACTTTTTCACAAACAAACAATTTAGCAGTAACTTTATGTTGAAGACTGAAGCCGGGGTGAGAGACCTCTGCATATAAAAAGCTAGGAGATGCCTGGTGAATTTTCGGCCATGAATACGGAGTCTCCACAGTCGTAAAGTTACTATTAACTCATTTGTTTGTGAATACCTAAATTTACACAAAAGTGTAAGTTTACCTTTGTGAATCGGTGCATTTAATTCAATAACATTTTGTCTTATCCCTTTTTTAGCACAGTTTGACATGTGCTGTGCAACTCAGTTCCTTAATAAATAGGCACAGTGCCTGCACTGAGCAATATGCATTTTTTGTCGCTGTACACAACTTGGTGCCTTTCTAGTTTCACAACACTCTTGCTATGCATATGGTTTAGTCTGGTCTTCTTTTTCAAGTGCACAAAATATCGGTTTCACCCTCATGATAGTCAGAATTTGTGTTTGGGTACAGAGAGAACGTAGTGACGCACGGTGTAATAGATATGTTAGCTGTGGTTTCATGGATAAGTTCCCTTCGTATGTTACTCTTTTTTATCGGGTGGTGCAGTATTGTACATTGACATCATATTCTTTGTATCATTTGGTTCGCAATTCCTCTACCCTGATGAAGGTTCAGTGAGGCCCTAAATGCATTGGGGATACAACGCACTGGATACGCGGTAATTAAAAAAAAAGTTGCTCAATCCCAAATCCGTTGGATTTCAATAGTTCGAATTCATGTTTTGAGGCACATAATAATCAAAAAATCAATGGTTTCAAAGATGAGATTAAAAAAATCTCAAGTCATGAAAAAAATGTATAGGAAATGTTGGAATTCAACCATTGGCTTCTTGTTTTTCGAAACTTTAAAAACCAATAATGGCTGTCAGAAAACAGTGTGCATTGGTAATATTTTCACACGGGTGGAAACCACCCATTCATTTATATATTGTGTTCCTAGAAAAATAACACATAGCCGCTACACGCCAACCCTTATTTAAAGTATACTTGAGTTTTACATATTGAAGTTGGAGTCCAATTTAGGAACCCTCCTCGATTTTTTTTAAACATACCATACCTTATATTGAAAAGCAGTTACATCACCGGAAAACCCTTTGCCCAAAATGAGGAATGAAATTCCGATTTTTCTCAAATATTCCTTGCAAAATGCTAATGTACCCTTCCACAAACAGGTTTTAATCTTGTGGCTTAAAAGCTGTGTTCAAATGACCGTGGGGTCATTCACTTTGTTCTGGGTCTGAAAGGCAGACACTTGTGATGTGATATTGGATGCAAACAACATTCTCTGTCTTTTCAAAGCGTGGAAGTGACCACCATCTGCATGCCCTTGACTCGCTGGGAGCCTACTCTGCTTGCAACTTGAGACCAAAAACAGCATAAACAAGGTAACTGACCCCCAAATTGCAATATTTCAACAGCTGCCTTGGTGCCCATGCCAATCTGGAGACAGGCTATCACAGTGCAGGTGCAGCGAGGTAATATGAGTTCCTCACGTGAAATAACTGGCACGCTAAGCGCGCAGCCTGGAGCTGCATAATTCTGACAGCTGCAACACACACTTCTTTCTCTGCCTTTTGTAGTACAGGGATGGGCCAGCATGTGTTCATGCATTCCCTTTATTTTACTGCAGTGATTCGTGACAGAGTTTGTTTTATGTTTTTATGTGATGCCACCAGTGTGTTATTGCAGCACTGCTGCTGAGCAAAGAAACAACTGGCTTCTGAGGGCTGTGGTATGGCAGGCACAGGCTGAGGCATCATAGCCTTTTGGGACAAGTACACGTGGGATGGTACAAAGAGTCCATGTTTCCATAGATAATGTTGGTGGTACCCACCTGCACAAATTAACAGTGCCCATTGTACTTTGGGTGTCTACATCAATAGACTACAAAGTTATGGAAAGAATGATAGAATGAACCTAAGTCACTAGCGATTGCTTTCCCGTCCATCTTTTTTCATCCACTGTGCCACACTAGACAGAGGCCAGCCCAAACAAATCAGTCTTGTTGTTGCTGCTACAAGACCACTTCATGCCGACCAGCCATGCCAGCCCTCTACAGAAGGGAGCAGAAGTAACCCCAATTTGGTTTCAGCCTACCTATGACTCATGTGCAAAGTTTAGCTTGAATACTTTCACACAGCAAGCATGGAACCCACATTTGGTCATATCCATCCCACTTGGAGCATCTTCCACAACACATGACAAAATGGTGGAAGGAATGCTGGAATTAATCTCAGCTATGTGTGAGCACTCAAGTGCATTGTTTTTCGATCATTGTGCCAGTCTAGACAGAGACCATCCACATGACCATTTAATGTATGTCAATGTCAGATTTCAAAGGTACAAAAAACAAAAAACACAGTCGACGGACCCACTAACAAATTAGGCTCACTAGTACTTTTATGAGTGCCAGAAACCCATTAGGTTTGTTAAAAGACCCCTCACACACCAACCTAGTTGGTGGCATGCTGCATCATTGGGGTCCCAACTGGGTAGCTGAGTGCCACTCAGTTGTGCTACGACGCCTGCTTACAGCGGAGCTGGATTTGTGTGATTGTGTAATGAAAAAGTGATGAGGAAGTGGTGCAGATTAAAATTGTCTCTGGGAGTCCTTACTGAATAGTACTTTATTTCCAGTGGCCCAGGACAAGGTTAAAAAGGGAGGAGGGACAACATTAAGATAAATTGATCATAGTTGTCACTGTGGTCTACATGTTTCAGCCTCATTAAAAAATTGTGAGGCTTTCTTCAGGACCAGGTGAAATAAGTGAAGGTGTGGCAAAAACACGCCAAGTGTATAGTTGTTCAACACGCATGCTAAGGTGTGTTGTGCATGCATTGGTGGTGTCTGTGTACTTATGGACCCACTGGAAAAACACTTTTGCAGGACCCGGGAGGATCGCCCGTCTGAAGTCACACATTCGTCAAGACAAAGCATCCGCCGTCTGCACCTATTGTGGTCTCCTCACTGTTGTTTTTGTTGGATCAGTCTAGGTAATTGAGTATTGTTTGCTTTACTTGTTATGTAAGATCAGAACTAACTGTATCATTTGCTATTGTTGTGTAAACTGGATATTGTTCTAGATGCTCCATTAAACATAATTATTATTGCTATTTATATCTTTGTTAGTTTTTTTTAAAAATATGTTTTTATTGGTTTAGTCTTCAATCACAGTACAACACTTTGAAATATCCTTGCATACCATACAACTATAGAAAAGAGATACGTTCTCGAGGATATGTACCATTTTAAAATAACAAAAGAAACTGCATTTCTCCAACATTGTGTCTTATGCAGATTGTATTGTACTGAAGCGTATACTGATCAATCTTATCAGGAAAGAACATCACAACATAACATTAACTTTCCCATCCCCCCGAGTCACATAAGGAAAAAACACTTTCCTGATGTTACAATTATAAGCCAGATAGTGAGTATGACTAGAAATGTTTTACACTGCGCCCTGAGTGTGCGAGGCCTGAGGGCTGGCTCCCTCCTTATTTCTTTGTTAGTTGACATGATATATGGTATATTTGTGATAATACTGTCATTTGGTTCTATTTCTTGCTGTTTATGTTTAAATATTAGTGTCTGTTTTCCTTCTCGTAATCTGTTTAGTAATTCTGCAAATGGAAGGACTTTTAGCTTCTCATGATTATGTTCAGTTCAAATAGTTTGAAATGCATTTTCCATAAGTTAGTACTTAGTGACCCATATGAATGTTTTGCGTTTTCAGATATGTATTTGTCCAAAACTGGTTTTAATTGTTATGTATAAAATTGAACATATTTGTTCCAACTATTGATATTTCATCTATTATTAGTATTTTAAGATGCATAAGTTAATTTTGAAGAACTCTTTTTTGTTCATGAGTTAGTGGTTTATAAGTGAAAGCCTGCAATACAGGTATTTTAAATGTGCTAAGTAGTGTTTTGCCATTCATATTATGTGCTGCTCTGCCTGTTGGAGTTGTCAGCAATAAATAAATATAGTCTGGATTTGTTCCTGCTTTGGTAATGTAATAACGTAATAATGTTTGATAAAGTGCAGAAATAAGAGTGCTCTTCCCAACTCCGGCACCACATGTACAGAATATATAGCATGGCGTTTCTTGAGTTTTGATCCAATGTAAATGATGTTAAATAAAGTGTAGTTGTTCAGCTGTTAAATTATGTATAATATCATTGTATTTGTAATTTGGTAAGATATAATTAGTTAGACTTTCTTCTTCAGTATTGCTTCTAATATGTAAATCTTATGACAAGTCATATGTAATTTGTAGTACATTATATTGGGCATCATTGGATATAGTATCAAATGGAATTGTAGCTATTGATGATAGTGGAGGTGTAATTATTGTATCATTGTTGATTTGTTGATTGTGTTGTCAATATTTGTAAGGATTTAATTATTTATATTATGCTTGTTGTGATGTTTATCTTTAATGTCTTTAACTTGCATATATCTTTCATAGTATGTATTGTTATTTAAAATGATTTTGTTTTCTTGTCTCCATGGATACAAAAAGCATAAGCAATTCTCTATAGTAATTTTCAGAGTATTTGTTTTTGTTAACTCAGCAGTAACATATCATTGTTTCTTTTTTGTGTTTGGTTAAGGTATAGTCTGTGGCTATTTCTTCATGGTGTAAGTTGTCTATTTCGAGTTCTTCCTCATCTGAGATGTAAAAGTCATTTTCTGCAAGTAAATTGTCAGGTTCATTTTGAGGCTTTTTTACTTTATTTGTATTCTTTTCATTGTACATGAATGCATAGTCAGCTAATGTACATTCTCCTAAAGCTTTTGGCCATTTGCAGTATTTTAATATAACATTGGCAAATTGCATGTTATTGGATGTTTCTGCCAATTAATTTATAGTATTTAGGTCTCTCTTTAAATATGTCCTTTTTCTGGTGGCATAGTATTAACAAATACAAATGATATTGAACTTTTCTACAACGGAA
This sequence comes from Triturus cristatus, assembly GCF_964204655.1. NCBI lineage: Eukaryota > Metazoa > Chordata > Amphibia > Caudata > Salamandridae > Triturus > Triturus cristatus. The sequence continues at coordinate 721,264,826 of NC_140582.1, forward strand.
TTTGAAGAATGAGGTGAGTTGCTTCTTTTGCACTTATTTCAGAACAGTTTAGAAATGTGTTGCCTATGTGCTTAAGTTGATCTTTAATATTAGTATTGTGGTATACTTCTTTTGCTGCTTGAGTAATTATTTTACTCATTCCTCCTTGAGATTTACTGATGTATGAAATAATATAAACAGCACATGCATATTCATCATATATATTATATACTGCAAGTCTATGTTTGCTTGCCATGCTTGTAAAATAATTGAATTATAGTTATTAATAATGCATTCTGCTGGGGTTCTTTTAAAGGAACAGTAGTTATTTGTGTTATGGATTTTTTACATGTAATATATTGTTCCTCATTCAACTGAATATTTTGTAAATATTCTGTAAAGTTAAAATTGCTTAATTGTTGTGTATTCATAGTTTCATGTATTATTTTAATTTGATTTAGTAATTATGTTTCAGTTGTATCTATTGCTAAAGGTTCAAGGATCATAGTTTGTGGCATTGAAAATTTTGGGTATTGATATTTGCATGTTTTTTTATTTTTTATGTGACAATGTTTTGTATGTCCATGCCTATGTGGTAGTAATAATGGTTTAAGATCCTGTGTTTTAGCACACGTAATATATTGATTAATTTTAAAACTTTATTCAGCAGCAATGTGGAAGCCATAACATTTATTCACAAAACGAAAATGAAAAGAACATTTTATATCACAATAATTTAAATTAACATGTAACTAAAACACAAAATACCTCAGCTAGAAAGATATAGGGGCAGATTTATGTTCCCTGGCGCATCCCTGCAAATCAGCATGGATGCGCCAGGGAAGATGCGTCACGCAAGTTTGCCCTTGCGCCACTGCAGATGCGCCGCATTTACAATGCGGTGCATCGTGGCGCAAGGACAGGCAGATGCGTGACGTATCTGCCGGCGTAAGGTTGGCGCAGTGCTGAAGTTGTGTCGCAAGCGCGACGCAACTCCAGCACTGTTCCAACCTACCCTATCCCTAACATGGTGCGTCAAGCCTTACGCCTGCTTCAAGCAGGCGCAGGGTTTTGACGCATCAGCGTTGGGAAAGTGAGTCAGTGAAATCTTATAGATTTCACGGAGTCACTTTTCAGGGGCGTTCCTGCGACGGAACGCCCCCACCCTGTGTCGCAACGCCCACATGAAACCTGACGCAGGTTTCACGTGGCGCAGGGCTTTACACCGTGACGCATCTCCATAGATGCGTCACGATGTAAATCGGGCGCAATGTGGCGCAGGGTTTACGCCGCCGCTGCGTCACAAAAGTGACACAACGGCGGTGTAAAAGGGGCGCAAGTCCCACATAAATCTGACCCAAAATATTTTGTACAGTACCAAATTGCAGCAGAATATCTCATCACTGTATTAAATATCGTGCCAGCCTTTGAAAATGCACCTACAATAAAAGACACTTCATCAGTATATAAAAGTAAATACATCAAAAAGCAGATCTGCATTGATTTAGGCCATAACAATACTTCTTGAAAATAGGGGTTAAAAACTACTTGCAATATTGCGAAAAACATTTGCAGAAAAAGATAAAATGAAGCATAAGTCTATTTAGAAGCATGCAAAGTATAAAAATAATGTATGTTTTAATTTGTTAGAAATAGGAAGTGTGAGAGAGAGAAAGAGTGAGAGAAAGATAGTATATAGATGGATCCCCAACGTACTTCACTCAGTAGTTGCAGCTGACAACTCAGAGTGCCTCTGTAAAGTGGTATAGGTTCCTTTGAGTGGGGTGCACATCAGGTGCCTTGAAAGTAGTTGTGAGACGAGACATGCCTGTTGTCTGTCTGCCTGGTAACGACCTGGAGAGTTCCCCCTGGGAGAAGGTGGAATACAGGTCTCATCTGGAAATGTTGGGTCTGCCTGAGTGGGCATGTGTGACCACTCAGTCAATGGTAGCCGGTAAGGGTGATCAAGAGTAGCTGGAGCCTGAAAGAGTGGCCCAGGTGCTTGCCAAAAAGAGAAGAGGCAGGGGGTGCAGGAAACCGGTTCTCATGGTACAGGAGGATGCAGACCCTGAAGGGAATGCCCTGGAGCCTACAGGGAAGCAAGTGGCCAAACTGGGCGACCTGCCTGAGCAGACCCATTTGCAGCAGGCAGGGGGCCCCACCAGGGAGTTATTCTGCAAGGAGCAGCAGGAATGCCCTTCTCTTGTTGGTTTGCAACAGCAGGCTGCAAACCAGGCAGCTGGGGATCAGTACGGATCACATTGGATTTACTGGGAGAATGGTCTCCTGTATTGCAAGCCTAAGGTTGCTGAGCCTGGGTCAGCCCATGTGCTGGTGGTACCCGAGTACATCAGAGCCTTCCTACTTGGTCTGGCTCATTATGTACCTTTAGCAGGGCATTTAGGGCAGGACAAGACCTTTGAAAGGCTTGTCACCCACTTCTATTGGCCCCAAATGTGTGAGAACTCTGATGCTCATTGTAGGTCTTGCCAGGGAAGTGGGAAGAGTGGGAAGAAGTGCAACGCTTCTCTCCAACCTTTTCCTGTAGTCAGCACCCCCTTTGAGAGGATCAGTATTGACATTGTGGGGCCACTGGACCCCAAGACAGCCATGGGCAACAGGTTCATCCTGGTCTTGGTGGACCATGCCACCCGGTTCACCGAGGCTATACCTCTCAGGACCACAATGGCTCCCGTGGTGAGCCAGGCTTTTGATGGGGATCTTTTCCTGTGTGGTGGTATCTGACAGGATACAAACTTAATATCTAAGTATGTGACGTCCTGGTGGCAGGAGTGTTGTTACCTTTAGGTTCACCACTCCTTCCCATCCCCAAGGTAATGGCTGGTTGAAAGATGCAACTGGACCTTCAAACGCATGATTGAGGGTCTTCCAGAACCCACAAGGATTAAGTGGGACATCCTCTTACCATGCCTACTGTTTGCTTACAGAGAAGTACCACAGACATCCATAGGGTTCAGTACCTTTGAACTCCTGTAAGAGGACCTCTGAGTCTGGTCAAAGAAGTCTGGGAGAAAGCTCCCACTAAACCTCCCCAGGATGTATTTAGCTACATACTGGCCTTCAGGAACCAGACTAGTTGCTTCAGAAAATTCGCTCTCGTGAATCTAGAAACCAGCCAGGAGGAGATGAAATGCTGGTATGATCAGACTGCCACTCTGAATGAGTTTCAGCCTGGCCAGTCATGGCCCCAATAGAGCCTTGTGTTCTCTATGACAAGTGGACTGGAGGTGGTGGAGTACAAGATTGAAGTCATTCTGGTGCACTTGCAGTTTCCCGGCAGTTTCCCAGGAATCCTCTGTGGGTCCTACACATGAGCCACTTCAAACCGCACTTTGAGAGGTCGGAATTGAACATGCTCTTAGCGACAGATGATGGAATGGAAGAGGAGACAGAGTCTCTCCCTGACCTCCTGTCTGCCAAGGAACATGATGGATCAGGGGAAATGTAAACCTCTGAAAACTGATCCCTGAACAGCAGACTGTTGGGGCAGTTTGCCACTCTGTTCTCCCTAACCCCAGGTATCACCCAGTGGTCAATCAATCAATCAATCAATCAATCATTTGTAGAGTGCACTACATACCCGCGAGGGTCTCAGGGCGCTGGGAGGTGGGGGCGGGGGGCTGCTACTGATCAAACAGCCAGGTCTTGAGTAGCCTCCTGAAGGTCAGCAGGTCTTGGGTCTGTCGTAGGCTCAGTGGGAGGGTGTTCCAGGTTTTGGAGGCGAGGTGGGAGAAGGATCTTCTGCCGGTGGTTGTCCTCCAGATGCAAGGGATGGTGGCGAGTGCGAGGTCGGTGGAGCGGAGCTGGTGGTTGGGGATGTAGAAGGAAAGTCATCTGTTGAGATAGGCTGGACCGTTCTTGTGGAGTGCCTTGTGTGCATGGATAAGGAGCTTGAAGGATATCCTCTTGTTGACGGGGAGCCAGTGCAGGTTTCTCAGGTGGGGAGTGATGTGGCTGCGGCGTGGTACGTCGAGGATCTGTCGTGCAGAGGCGTTTTGGATGCGTTGCAGACGTTTGATGAGCTTGATCGAGGCTCCCGCGTAGAGGGCGTTTCTGTAGTCGAGTCTGCTGCTGATGAGGGTCTGGGTGACTGTTTTTCTTGTGTCTGTCGGGATCCACCTGTAGATCTTGCGAAGCATGCGGAGGGTGTTGAAGCAGGAGGAGGAGGCAGCGTTGATTTGCTTGGTCATGGAGAGCTTTGAGTCGAGGATGATTCCCAGGTTGCGTGCGTGGCCGGTGGGTGTTGGGGCTGCCCCCAGTGCCGTCGGCCACCAGGAGTCGTCCCAGGCTGAAGGGTTGGGGCCGAGGATGAGGACCTCCGTCTTGTCCGTGTTCAGCTTCAGTCAGCTGATCTTCATCCAGTCGGCGACGGCCTTCATTCCTTCGTGAATGTTGGATTTGGCGGTGATGGGGTCCTTGGTGGGGGAGAGGATCAGTTGGGTGTCGTCGGTGTAGGAGGTTATGTTGAGGTCGTGTTGTCGGGCGACATGTGCGAGCGGGGCCATGTAGATGTTGAACAGTGTAGGGCTGAGGGAAGAACCCTGGGGTACGCCGCAGATGATCTCGGAGGCTTTGGATCGGAAAGGGGGGGCAGACGTTCTGAGTTCTGCCGGAGAGGAAGGAGGTGGTCCATTCCAGAGTCTTGTCTCGGATCCCTATGGCATGGAGGCGTGTGCGTAGTGTGTGGTGGCAGACGGTGTCGAAAGTGGCAGAGAGGTCCAGGAGGATGAGGGCCGCGGTCTCACCGTTGTCCAGGGTCCTGATGTCGTCGGTGGCGGCGATGAGGGCAGTCTCAGTGCTGTGGATGCTGCGGAACCCTGACTGGGAAGGGTCCAGGATTCTGTTTTCTTCAAGGTATCGGGTTAGCTGTCTGTTGACGATCTTCTCGATGACCTTGGCCGGAAACGGAAGCAGGGAGATGGGCCGGAAGTTCTTGGGGTCTCTTGGGTCCGCCTTGGGTTTTTTGAGTAGGGCGTTGATCTCAGCGTGTTTCCAGCTCTCTGGGAAAGTCGCGGTCTCGAGGGAGGGATTGATGACGTTGCGCAGATGGGCTGCGATGGAGCTGCTGGCTTTGTTGAAGATGTGGTGCGGGAGAGGGTCTGACAGGGAGCCGGAGTGGATTGTGCTCATGGTCCTGATGGTGTCATCGAGGCTCACGTTGGCCCAGGCTAGCAGGGGGTCGTGGTCGATAGTGTGCGGAGTGTCTGTTGTGTTGATGTCTGTTGGGGCTGTCTGGGTGTTGAAGCTGTCGTGGATGTCTGCTATCTTGCGGTGGAAAAAAGCGGCGAGGGAGTCGCACAGGGCTTACGACGGTGGCATGTTGTTGGTGTTGGAAAGCTCCTTCACGATGTAGAAGAGCTCCTTGCTATTGTGTGCGTTCTTGTCGAGGCGGTCTTTGAAGGAGGTCCTCTTGGCAGTCCTGATGAGGTGATGGTGGTTGCAGGTGGCGTCCTTGTGGGCTGCGTGGCTGTCCGGAGTCTGCTCACTGTGCCATTTCTTCTTTAGTTTCCGGCAGGCTCGTTTGGAGGCTAGGAGTTCTGGGGTGAACCAGCTGCCCTCTTGCTGGTGTCTCTGTAGGAGGGTTTCTTCAGAGGGGTGAGGGTGTTGGCGCAGTCATCGATCCAGCATCTGAGGTTGTGGGCAGCGTCGTTTGTGTTGTAAAGTTCGGTGGGTGGGCTGAGAGCGAGGTTTGCGTGTAGTTGGTCTTCGGTGATTTTGCTCCAGCAGCGGCGGGGGATCTGTTGGGTGCGGTGGTGTGTGGTGGGTTTCTGGAAGGTGTAGTGGATGCAGCGGTGGTCGGTCCAGGGGAGTTCGGTGGTGTGGCTGAAGGAGACGTGAGAGCTTGAGGAGAAGACGGGGTCGAGCGCGTGGCCGGCAGAGTAGGTAGGCGTTGTGACGAGTTGCTTCAGTCTGAGGTTGGTGGGGTTATCGATCAGGGTGGTGGAGTTGCTGTCATTGTTGTTCTCAAGGTGAAAGTTCAGGTCTCCGAGAAGAATGTAGTCGGTGGAGGTCAGGGCGTGCGTGCTGATGAAGTCGGCGATGGAGTCACTGAACTGGAGTCGGGATCCAGGGGGTCTGTAGACGAGTGTGCCTCTGAGGGTGGAGTTGGGGTCTGTGTGGATCTGGAAATGCATGTGTTCGGCGGTGGTGAGAGTGTCGGTGGTGCTGGTCGAGACACTGATGCTGTTCTTGTGGACGATGGCGATTCCTACTCCGACTTCGTTGGGGCGGTCTCTGCGGGTGATCTTGTAGCCACCGGGGATGGCAATGGCGATGTCGGGTGTGGAGGAATTGTTCATCCAGGTCTCTGTCAGGAAGGCGACGTCTGGGGATGAAGTGTCGAGCAGGTCCCAGAGCTCGACGACATGTTTGCGTGCAGAGCGGGTGTTCAGTAGGATGCATCAGAGGTGATTGTGGCCTTTCTTGGCGGGTGGTTCGGCGGCTCTGAGGCTGGAGTAGCTGCAGTTCCTGCAGGTGAAGGGACCCTGTGTGCGTTTCGTGGTGGCTTTGAAGCAGGTGTGGATCCATCCGGAGTTGAGAGCATGGAGTGTGCTGGTATCGTAGCGGCGGTGGTTGTCATGGTGGGCGTGGGTTTTGGCACTGGGCGCGGTCCAGGCGCGGACGGGCGCAGACGGGCTTGCCTTAGACGCGCCTTCAGTGCGCCAGCGGTGCGCCCTCTGCACGCGGCCGCACAGCGGCCGCCATATATGGGGAGGTGGGAGGGAGGAGCAGCTGGGAGGCGGGAGGCAGGGCAGGGGCAGCGAATGGACGGTCAGTGGGGCGGAGCCGCAGGGGACGCAGCAGCGGGAGCGGTGAGGGGTGACGAAGGGATAAGGAGGCAAGTGGGCACAAAATTACAGGGCAACGAGGGGAACAGAAGGCAAAAGCGGGCAGAGCAACACGGGGCAATGAAGGGAACAGATGGAAATACAAGGCAGAGCAACACGGGGCAACGAAGGGAACAGAAGGAAAAATGGGCAGAGAAACACAGGGCAACGAAGGGAACAGAAGGCAAAGCGGGCACAAAAAATACAGGCAACAAAGTGAAGAGAAGGAAAAAACGGGCAGAGAAGCACAGGGCAGCGAAGGGAACAGAAGGCAAAGCGAGCACAAAAATTACGGGGCAATGAAGGGAGCAGAAGGTAAAAATGGGCAGAGAAACATAGGGTCAGCAAGGGGAAAAGAAGGAAAAAGATGGCACAGACCAAGTATAGGCACCGGGGGAAGACAGACAACAGCAGTCACATACACCAAATAACAATAAAGGCAATGCAACGAGATACAGATGGTGATACAAACCTTCGGCCTACCACTGGCCACCAGGGATGGTGTGCCCATGATGTGGGCAATGGGGACAGTCCTCCTGTTAAACACTAAATTTACAGGTGGACCAACAGCATCAAGGAAGAGGTTTCCAAGATGTTGGCACTAGAGGTGATTGAGCCCTCAAACAACCCTTGGGCCAGCCCAGTGGTTTTGGTCCCAAGGGCTGTTGCACCTGGTGCCACCCCAAAGCTCTGGTTCAGTGTGGACTACCGAGGGCTGAATTTCATTACCAGGACTGATGCCCACCCTATCCCCAGAGCTGATGAGTTCATAAATCAGTTGGGAGCTGCCAAGTACCTTAGCATATTTGACTTAACATCTGGGTATTGGCACATTGCCTTGACTGATGGGGCCAAGGTGAGGTCTGCATTTTCATTCCCAGTGGGCACTATCAGTTCCCGGTGCTGCCCTTTGGGTTGAAGAATGCCCCTGCAACCTTTCAGAGGTTGCTTAACCAGGGGTTGGCTGGACTGGAGGATTTCAGTGCCACCTACCTGGATGACTGTGCAGTGTTCAGTGCCAACTGGGAAGAACATCTGCAGTACCTCTGGGAATGGGTTGAAAGCACTGCAGAGGGCATGCCTTAGGATCAAGGCCGGTAAGAGCCAGCTCAAGCAGTAATTCATGGTGGACTTAGGGCACCAGGTAGGAAGCGGCCAGGTGGCGCGCCTACAGCCTAGGATTGACACCATTCTAGCTTGGGTGCCCACCAAAACTCAGACAGAGGTGAGAGCTTTTTTAGATCTCACCAGTTATTACAGGAGGTTTGTCAAGGGATATGGAATCATTGTTGCCTCCTTGACTGAGCTGACTTTAAGGAAGTAGCCCAGGATGGTGATATGGACTGATACCTGTCAGAGTGTTTTTGATGCCCTGAAATCTGCCACATGCACAATGCCCATGCTCAAGGCACCCAACTTCTCACAGGAATTTGTTGTGCAGAGAGATGCTTCAGAGCATGATGTGGGGGCAGTTCTCTCTCATCTAAACAGTGAGGGCCTAGACCAACCTGTAGCCTTCATTAGGAGGAAGTTACTTCACCAGGTACAGACGTAGAATATAAGGCTCTTGCTGTGATCTGGGTGCTGAAGAAGTTGAGACCGTACTTGTTTGGGACTCACTTCTGGTTTCAGACCAACCACAGACCCCTCTGATGGCTGATGCAAATGAGGGGTGAGAACCCAAAACTATTGAGGTATTCCATTTTCCTACAGGGGATGGACTGCACGGTGGAACACCACCTTGGTACAGAACACGCAAATGCTGATGGTCTGTCCAGATTCTTCCACCTTAGTGAAGGGAACTCCTAGGTGGGTGGGTAGTTCTCCCCAAATTTCAGCTTAAAGGGGACACTTGTTAGACCTGACAATTCTTGGGGTGGTTTCCCCAGTCTTTTTGCCTCTGCCTCCTGTATTTTTGCTGTGTACTGGATTTCGTTTTTGCTGGTCTAGATGCTTTGGGCACTTTGCCACTGCTGATCAGTGCCAAAGTGCAAGTCTCCTTGTGTAAATTGTTTATGGATTAGTGTTTCCATGATTGGCTTATTTGATTTACTGCTAAATCTCTAGTACAGTGCACTGTGTGTGCCCAGGGCCTGTAAATCAAATGCTGCTAGTGGGCCTGCAGCACTAGTTATGTCACCCACATAAGCAGCCCTTTAACTGGTTCTCAGATCTGCTACTGCAGTGTCTGCATGCAGTTGTGACTGCCATGTTGACCTGGCTAGTGCACCCACTGGCCAGGCCCCAAACCTTCCCTTTTCTTACATGTAAGGCACCCCTCAGGTAGGCCCAAGGTACCCCCATGGGCAGGGTACAGTGTGTGTGAAAGGTAGGACATGTAATAGTATGTGTGAAACATATCCTGATAGCAAAATATAGTGTATTTCATTTTTTACTATTGAAAGGCTATCTGGCCCATAGGACAGAATAAGAGATACTTTGTAACATCTTTGTAACATCTTACAAGTATAACTTCCCATTGGGACCAGATAGAGAAATGGAGCTTGGGCTCTCTGAACTCCGAATTTAATGACACCTCTTTTAGTAAAGGTGTTTTTTAAATTATGTGTTTGAAAATGCCACTTTTAGAAAGTAGAGTAACAATTAACAGGAGTAAGGCCCATTAACCCAGGTGAGAGTGGGCGTAGTTTGCAACAAGAACAATGTCTCAACTGCAAATTATGAAATTTTGACCACCTTAATCTTACCTGTTATTGCCGTTCATGCTGTTTTCTGCACCCGTATGTCACTGCGCCGTCCACTTTCACTATGACACCCAGTGCTCACTTTGTGTGTTATGGTAATTGTATAATCATGTACTGTAATGCTTCTTAACTACTTACGGAATTATAATTTATTTCACTCCACCCTACCCTTACGTTGTGGTCTCCCTTTCTTTTGTTCCCCTTCATAATTGTGATTTAATTCACCGTCTCAAATTGTCCTACTTTTAATAATTTTCAGTTGAGACTTTTAGAAAGTAGGCATTTTCTTGCTTAACCCCTTCGGCGCCGATGACGGAACGGTTCCGTCATGCACGTCGGTTGGGCTGTGCTTATGACGGAACCGTTCCGTCATGGCCCCGCCCGCGCTCAGAACCTTCAGCGTGGCGCGGAAATCCGCGCCGCGCTGAAGGGGTTAAGCATCCTGTGTGCCTCTGCTGGGTTGTGCATTGACTGTCTGGCTTTGGAGTGACAGGGACTGAGGATGTGCATCCATTGTAGACAGCCACTGTGGGGATTGAGGTGTGCCCTGCCTTTCCTGGATGAGTCAGGGCTGGGCTGAATAGACCTGGGCAGCATTTAGAGTAGTGAGAGGAGATTTCCTTTTTTCCCTGGAGTTTTGTATAGCATGAACTTGACCCGAAGGTACAAGAATGCTTTACATGAGCACCAGTTGCATTACAGATGACACATTCATTTTTTTATTTTTACTTGTTGCTAGGCATGGGGGAGAATCACAGGTTGTTGAGCGTCCCTGCTGAGACTCGAACCTGGTTACCCAGTGGCGAGGTCGACCACTCTAGCCATTAGGCCACATACTCTCCCATGCACCTGAATGGGCCTGGTCTGCCTTGCACAATGTTGTCTCCACCTCCTGCCAGGAAACAGGACCAGGGAGGGCATAACAGGTTTAGACTAAGCACAGAGACTCTCTGCCACAAGAGAATAAAGGAAAATGCTGCATAAATATTGGGCCACAGACACCAGACCTTAAAAATACTTTTGATTCTCTGCCAAGAAGAAACGCTGGGAAAGCTGAAGGAGAAGTACTGACCCTGTGCTGCGTGCTGTTTGGGGTGGCCTGGAGTGGTTGTTTCTGCCAAAGAGAGGACAAAGACTGTACTGTGCTGTGTATCCTGCTTGAAGAAGATCTCCATGGGCTTGGTGTGGAGATTGCCTCCTCTTCCGAAGTCTCAGGGACACAAAGACTTCATTTCATCTGTCCTCCTGCACCTGTAACTGCTGTTTCAGCTGCCACAGAGGGAAATAGGAACATTGACAATGGTGAGCGACGCTGCAATCTGCAACGAAGCCTTGGGCACCACTCATGAAGTGCAGGTTTCACCACCCTGACTTGTGCTGCAGCCCCGACACCTGCCGATGCCACAGCATACCAACTCAGACACTGTCACTGAGGCCGCTGCTTGCAACCGGAGCCGAAGGCACTGCTCGTGATGCTCACAAGGCACCATGCTGAATTGCACCCCAGCTCTGACCTCACTGATGCCGGTGCTTCATCATCGAGGAGACGATACCTGGCGTGGGTGACCTCCCAAATCCATCGACCCCGCATCGTCGTAAAGAACCAATACCGAGACGCCACTGTAATGTCACCTCCCTGGCAAGTGTAAGGAACTGATGCCTCACCTCCTCTGCATCGCAGTAAGGAACCAATGCTTTTGCCTCCCCTGTGGTCGTAAGGAACCAACGCCACCTGGCACCAATGAAGCATCACCTCCCTGACACTGTGGTCCGTCTTTGTTTTCATCATTTTCCAAGGTACTGTTCTTTGGGGTCCGTGTGACTCCAGGCACCTTGTGGTCGGCGCCGTACTTTGTGATTTTTATCTGTCACCGCATTGTACTAGCTCCAGGTGGAGCTATTTGTTGCTACAACCTTTATTTCTGGGAAAAATCTATTTTTGGTGATATCTTGATATATGTTTGGTGGATATTTTGTCATTTTGGTGTTATGTTTAGATAAAGATTTCTTTGAGATAAGCCTGTCTACTCTTGCCAAGATACCAAGGGGGTGAGCAGGGGCTGTCTAAGGGTGTAACTCCCTTACCCTGCCTAGAAGCAAGGGTCCCTACTTGGACAAAGGTGCAAGCCTTTGCCAACTAGGGACCCCCATTTCTAACAGTTACTGAAGTGGAAAAGCTGTTTGTAGTGGGCCCAACTTTTGTTGTGTGTGGTGTTTGTGATAATTTTGTCTGTTATTGGTTGTATTTTGTTTGAAGCAATCTGGTTGCGGGGGAATGAATGGTAATTAACCCCTTCAGTGCCACGCCCTTTCCCCCTCCTGTGCCGGGCGTTACATTAGCGGGCGGGGTTCATGACGAGATAGTCTCGTCATGGGCACAGCGCAACCGTGCTCCATGACGAGACTATCTCGTCATGGGCACAGAAGAGGTTAAAAGGAAGTGTAAAATAGATTTTTTTAATGGTTAATAAAATTATGATACGATGACGATATAGGTGGGTTCATTAGTAAAGGTGTTGGGAGAATGTAGAGAAGTAATGAAAAGTTGGTGAATAGAGATTGACAAAGAGAAATGGAGAGAAAAGAGTGACAGAGAGGGATAGAGAGAGTGACAGAGAATGTATAAAGAGAGTTAAATATATATGTAGATAAGTGATAGGAAGTTTTATTTGAGATAAATAAGTTACAGATATACAAAGAGAGAGATAGAGCGAGAGAGATAAATGGAGATAGAGATAGATATAAATAGAGAGAGAGAGAAAGCACGTAATGAAGAGAGAGTAAGAGAGTGAGAGCTGGTATATAGGGATGGTAGAGATATTTTGATAGAGAGGATGTGGTACAGCGGCTAGAGCTGCCGACTCTGCAGCTGGAAATCTGGGCTTGAATCTAGGCATCGGCACAACATCCTGTGACTCTGGGCAAATTACTTAATCTCCCGTGCCCATGGCCAGTGCCTTTATACCCTCACAGGTGATAAGCAGTACTATATAAATCCAAAAAACATAAAGAATTGTGTGGCAGTTTGAAGATTGAAAAGATCATTTAGAGATAGAGGGGCATATCATCAAGGACGGCGTTAAAATTATCGCCGTTTTAGCGGCAGAAAACTGCAGCTAAAGCGGCGATAATGGTCTTTATAATATGCCCTGGAGAATTCCAATAGAAGCCCATGTTCACACCAGAACATGGACTTCTAATGGAATTCTCAAGGGCATATTATCAAGCCCATTATCGCTGCTTTAGCGGAAGTTTTCTGCCGCTAAACCGGGGATAATTTTTAACTCCATAGAGAGTGAAAGAGACAGAGATATAGTGAGAAATAGTAAGAGATTTAGAGGTAGGATAATATATTGAAATAGTTTGAGATAAATGGAAAGAAGACACAGGTTGGGAGAGATAAAAAGAGTGTTCTAGGATATGTAGAGATAGTCTGAGATATATGGTGATATACAAAGTCTTCATTTGAGAGATTTAAGCTATAGATTTAAAAATAGAGAGTGCAAGAAAGTGAAAAAGTGCAAGATCAAAAGAGAGAAATGAAGTGATAAGAGTTGTGATATAGAAATAGCTAGAGTTATTTTGATAATTAAGTGGCAGTGTGAAGAGAAAGAGATAAGCAAGTCGGAGCGAGAGAATAAGGAAGAGAAATATAGAGAAAGAAAGAGGTAGAGAAAAGGTGGAGAGAGAGATGGATGGTTTATAGAGATAGTTTGATAAAGATCGAGTTATAAGTGTGAGGTAGAGTGAAGAGAGATAAGTAGGGTATGGATATAGTGATAGAGTGAGAGAGAGTGACTACGTTTGAGAGAGAATTAGAGAGCGTGATGTGATATATTTGTAATGGTGTGATTTTTCGTGAGATGAATGAGCAGTAGTGTGAACAGAGCAAGTTAAGATTCAGTTTGAGAGAGGTCAAGTGAGAAAGAGAGATAGAGGTTGATGGTATATAGTAAATGTTGGCTTTGTTCGCCCTAAGTTGGCAGGGTATGCCCAGACGTGGGTCCCTTGCTCACTTTGCAACTGGACTCAAGCTAGCCTGGCTGATGAAGGGTGTTACCAACATAAACTGGTCCCAGGATGCTTGTTTCCGGTTCAGGGAAGACCTGGCTTGGAAGTTCAGGCTGGACTGTTCCCATGAGGTACAGGGTCAAGACTGATTTGAATATAGCTGGGTCTAAACTGAGGTGGCAAAGAGAGCTAAAGAATGATGATGGATTCAACCCAGATCTGTGACTGGGGTGAACATCTGAAAAGTTTCAGCGCTCAGTCCATCATCTCCTTGTGTTTGCAATGTTTGCCCTAGGTTGGCAGAGTATGCCCAGACGTGGGCCCCTTGCTCACTTTGCCACTGGATTCAAGCTAGCCTGGCTGAAGAAGAGTGTTACCCAGAAACCAGTCCCAGGATGCTTGTTTATGGTTTGCATATAGCTGGGTCTGAACTGAGGTGGCAAAGTGAGCTAAAGAATGATGATGGATTCAACCCAGATCTGTGACTCTGGGTGAGTGTCTGAAAGGTTTTAGTGCTCATCATCTCCTTGTGGTTGCTGTATAGTAATTGTTGCAATATGTTGAGAGATAAGTGAGTGGTATAGTCAAGAGCAAGAGATAAAGGGGTGAGAGAGATTGAAAAAGAAACAAAGAGTATGTGAGAGTTAGATAAAGGTGTAGATACAGTCTGAGATAGAGAGATGGTTGGTCGTTGTTCAGTTATTGTTAGAGAGAGAGAGAGTAGGTGTATAGAGCATGTTTTGAGTTTTAAGGATAGATTTGTGAATATTGTGAAAAAAGGTGTTAGACATATGGAGGGAGATAGTTTTAGAGTAAATAGTGAAAAGTGTGAGTGATATGATATGTAAATGTTGGAGATAATTTGATAGATTAGTCAGAGGTATGTTATGTTATGTTAAAATCACTTGTTAAGCGCACATAAACCAGACGGTTTCATGGTGCTAGAATAGAGTGAAGAGATTTGAGAAGTTTGAGATTGAGAGAGAGAGAGAAAGAGTGAGATAGTAAGTTTAAATTGAAAGAAATCATATATATATAATATAGAAAGAGTGAGGGGGGGAGAGGTATATATATATATATCTATATATATAAAGAGAGAGAGTGAGTGAAAGCGAGTATTGAGGAGAAAGAAAGAGAGCGAGATGAAATATATAGAGGAGGTAGAGTTATTTTGATAGAGAATTGTGTGGTAGTTTGAATATTGAAAAATAATTTAGTGATAGATTTAGTGAGATAGTGAAAGAGAGAGAGATAGTGAGAGAATGTGAGAGATTTAGACACAAGATAATTTATAGAGATAGAATGAGTGAAAGGGAAAGAAGAGAAAGATTGCAAGAGATAGAAAGAGTGTTATAGGATTTATACAGGTAGTTTGAGATATGTGGCGATATAAGATAAAGTAATATTTTTGGGAAAGAAATAAGGTATATATTTAAAAATAGAGAGAGACTGCGAAGAAGTGAAAAAGTGTTAGATAGAAAGAGAGAAATAGAGTGATAAGAGTTGTAACATAGAAATAGCTGGAGTTATTTTGATAATTAAGTGAGAGGTAGTAGGAAGAAGAAAAGGTTAAATGTGCATGTGAGAGAGATAATAAGATAGATAAATTGAGAGAAAGAGAGAGGTAGATAAAGGTGGAGAGAGAGAGAGAGAGAGAGAGAGACAGATGGATTGTGTATAGAGATAGTTTTATAAAGATGGAGTTATAAATGTGAGTTAACTTGAGGAGAGCTAATTACAGTATAGATATAGAGAGCGAGTGAGTAAGTTTGAGAGAGGAATATAGTGAGTGTTGGGATATGTGTAGGTGTGTGATATTTTGTGAGATAAGTGAGAAGTAGCGTGAACAGAGCAAGATAAGTTTGTGATTGCAAGAGGTCGAGTGAGAAAGAGAGAGAGAGAGTGTGATGGGATATAGTAATTGTTGTGATATGTTGATTGATAAGTACCTGGTTGATTAAAGAGAAAAAGATAAAGGTGAGAGTGAGAGTGAGATAGAAAAAGAATGAGATAGAGAATAAATGAGAGTTAGATAATGGTGTATATCAATAGTGTGAGATAGAAAGAGATGGATGTTGTTTAGGTACTGTTTCTGAAAGACTGAGAGATCGAGAAAGAGTGATAGAGGGAGATAGTTTGAGTTGTAAGGAGATTTGTGAGAAGTAATATGAATATAAAGTAATAAGGTATTTTATATATATATTATCTACTGGCGGTCGCCAGTAGATAGTTATAGTTAGGACCGTGTTTCCATAGGAAATCTCAAAATTCTATTTTGAATAACTTTGGCGCCGGTTGACAAAACTAATGGGGCGCTCCGTTCAGCTCCTACCCTGAAAGTCTCGGGGTGATTCGTCAAGTGGGGGCCGAGAAAAAAGGGGGGTCCCAAAACGCGTTTTCCCCATGCATTTTTCCATAGGACCTTTAGACACAGCTACAGCCCGAACTGCTGAACAGAATTACTTGAAATTTGGCAGAGAGGTAGCCATAAGGTCAAGAAAGTGCCTTTTGCAGGTCTGGTGTAAATCTGTTCAGTATTTCCTGAGAAAATTGCATTTAAAAGCATATCAATATCTATACGCACACAGTGTGCGCACCCTGCCGTGCGCGAGCGTAATTCTGATTGGTTGTTAGATGTCAGTAAACATTCGAATCTGTCGAAATCAGGAAGTGTCGGCCGCCATTTTGTCTGTCGCACTGAAAAGGAAAGGTGGAGAACGTGAATAGGGGGCAGAGTAGGGAGTTCTTGACCCCCAAGCCATTGTCAGGGGGTCACAGTAGGACCACGAAGGGCAAAAAAAATTATTTTAATTTTTTTTTAAAACATCGCGAGGTGCGCGCACCCGAAAAAAAACATAAAAAAAAATAGAAATAAAAATCAAGTTTAAGTGTTTAGATATTAGGTGGCTCTAAAAAGAGCCCTTGTGTTCATTGAGTGTTTTTCGGTACCTACAAGTAAGTACCGATGCAGAGTCTAAAGTTCAAGAGGAAGACTCTGTTCCCTTCATCATTGAAATGTACACCGTCTCCTCTATAAATGTCTTGCATGTTGTAACGCAAGTTGTTGTGGTATATAGAACCCATACCATAGTCTCTGAGGAAAGCAGAAACAGACTTATTGACGTGCTTTCTTGCTTTGTCAATCTGCGGACAAAATTGGTTGGACCAGTTCCACTTTTGCCTTTGGCATATATTAGAATATACAAAGGCAGTTTGTGGAAATAGTGACATCAATTGCAGAAAGGTGTCCTTAATAAGCATTTCCAGACCTACCCCAGTTAAAGTGCCTAGGTCATTTCCACCACAGTGCACAATAATAAGGTTAGGCTGTGGGAGATGTAGAAAGGTTTTCACCAAAGGCATTAATTGGTGCCACTTTAACCCTCTCTGACCAATCCATTTAATGTCTACATTTGGCAAAGCAAGGTCTTTGAAAATACCTCTTTTTTCTGCATACTTTTAACTCCAGAAGACATAGCTATGACCTACAATCCACACTGTGAACATCTTCCAAGGAGAACAGGTTGCACTCAGGAGGTGTCTTTCAGTAGAATGGCAATATGAAAAGATAGAAAGTTGAAAAATGGAGGCATACATACTTTTTTTTAATAAAAAGAACTCATTGGCTGATTCAAACCATTTTAGAGTTAAAACTAGGCTGTATGTTTACATTTTTAAAAGAATGTTTTGGATTGGTACAGAAAAATGTGTTCCCACTGAACATTACTTTGGATTTGCTGTTAGGTTTGAAAAGTCAAGCACTCTTGCTCTTTGGATTTGAAACATTGTGTGCTGAACTTCTGACCTCTCTGCTCACACCAGTGTTCCATGACCTGTTGCTATGGTAGCAGGCAGAAGTCATGTTGGGGGAAGGGATGATTTGGAAAGGGGTTGAAAGTTGCAACCAATAGAAATGTGTGATTCCATTTGAAAAAATGTGGGAAGGACTGTGATGTTAGATTAACATGTATATGTGTGAAAAAAGAGAGGGAAACATTGCCATTTACTGGTTGTGGTGAGAGGAGAGAGGTGTACAGCTCTGAGATTCTGGCTCTGATAATCTGCTGTTTGAGTGCCACATTTCTTTCTCAACTAACTAATTTTAAAGGTGAGTTATGAGTTTGAGAGGGGATGTATGTGGTGATTTTTGATATAAATATTAGAATTGTCATTCTTCTTTTAAAATTGTGTTTTACATTTTGTGTTTTAGGAGATATTTAACTGTCTTGAACTTGTAAGATATTATGGAGTATGTCTTCACTGTAAGTTAAGGTGTAGTGGTATCACTGAGGAATACTGTTTTGTGCCTAGAATCACATCGTGAGTCTGTCTGCACACAGGATTTGTTGTCAGAGATTTAATTTGTGTTGCTCTTGTTTTGTTAGCCTTGCACTCGCAGAAAAGGGGCAGTTTGTTTTCTTAAAGTGTGATGGTTAGCATTCAGCAGAAATCAGTTACTTACAAATGAGAGGCAAATGCAAACACATTTGAAAATAGCATGGTACATTTTCCTACCACTTTAAAAGTTGTGTTTTACATTTTATGTTAAGGAAGATATTTAAGTGCCTTGAACATGTTAGATATTAAGGAGTATGTCTTCACTATAAGTTAAGGTGTACTGGTATCACCCAGGAATACTGTTTTCTGCCTAGAATCACACCATGAGACAGTGTGCACACAGGAATTGTTATCAGAGATTTAATTCGTGTTGGTCTTGCTCTATTACCCTTGCACTCGCAGGAAAGGGGCAGCTTGTTTTTTGTAATACATGGTCATGGTGTCAAGGAGCTGTTAGGACATGTGCTCTTTTCTGCTTGTCTAAAATATAAGAAAAAAGTGTCAGGCTGTCACAGTAATTATCACTTACTCCACCACAGTACTAAATGTGCTTTAAAATTGCCAAACAAAATATCGCTTTGTGGTTAGAATACCACCATGAGTCTGTGTGCACACAGGAATTGTTGTCAGAGATTTAATTTGTATTGCTGTTGTTTTGTAAAACTTGCACTTTTAAGAAAGGGCAGTTTCGTTTCTTCAACTGTGTTGCTTAGCACTCAGCAGAAATCACTATCTCAAAAATGAGAGGCAAATGCAAACACATTTGAAAATAGCATGGTACATTTTCCTACCAATTTAAAAGTTGTGTTTTACATTTTATGTTAAGGAAGATATTTAAGTGCCTTGAACTTGAAAGATATTATGGAGTATGTCTTCACCATAAGTTAAGGTGTACTGGTATGACCTATGAATACTGTTTTCTGTCTAGAATCACACCATGAGACAACATGCACACAGGAATTGTTGTCAGAGATTTAATTTGTGTTCCTGTTGTTCTGTAAAACTTGCACTTTCAGGAAAGGCCCTGGTATCACCCAGGAATACTGTTTTGTGCCTAGAATCACACCATGAGACAGTGTGCACAGAGGAATTGTTGTCAGAGATTTAATTTGTGTTGCTGTTGTTCTGTAAAACTTGCACTCGCAGGAAAAGGGCAGCTTGTTTTCTTCAACTGTGATGGTTAGCACTCAGCAGAAATCACTATCTCACAAATGAGAGGCAAATGCTAACACATTTGAAAACCACAGGGTAGATTTTCCTACCACTCCTGCAATGGGTGAGGTAGTTCCTACATGTACAAAACTCCAATTAACCTCTACCAAACATGTACTCTTACACACATATCTGCAGTCTTCATGCAGTTGAAAAAGTCTCCATGCAGATCTCTCTTGCAACTGACAATACACAGTCTCCAGAAACACACTCTTTGCACACATGCAGCAGCTTCTCCTACACTCCCATGCATAATACTCAGCTCTGTGTTGTGTTTCAGATAGCAGTGTGTAATGCAAACACATTCAACGTCATCAAGGCACATTTCCTTTGCTGTAGTCTAATCAGTCACCCTGTAACACATGGTCATGGTCTCAAGAAGCTGTTAGGACATGTGCTCTTTTTGGCTTGTCTAAAATATAAGGGAAATGTGTCAGGCTGTCACAGTAATTATCACTTGCTCCATCCACAGTACTAAATGTGCTTTCACATTGCCAAAGGAAATATCGTTTTCTGCCTAGAATCACAGCATGAGTCTGTGTGCACATAGGAATTGTTGTCAGAGATTTAATTTGTGTTACTCTTGTTCTGTAAGACTTGCACTCGTAGCAAAGGGGCAGCTTGTTTTCTTCAACTGTGATGGTTAGCACTCAGCAGAAATCACTATCTCACAAATGAGAGGCAAATGCTAACACATTTGAAAACCACAGGGTAGATTTACCATCAAATCTTGCAATGGCGGAGGTAGTTCCTACATGTTCAAAACTCAAATTAACCCTTACCACACATCTACTCTTATACGCACGTCTGCACTCTTCATGCAGTTGTGCTAGTTTCCATGCAGATCTCTATTGCAACTGACAATACACAGTCTCCAGAAACACACTTTTTGCACACACGCAGCAGCTTCTCCTACACTCCCATGCGTACTACTCAGCTGTATATGGTGTTTCAGATAGCAGTGTGTAACGCAAACGGATTCAATGTCACTAAGGCTCATTTCATTTGCTCTAGTCTAATCACTCACCCTGTAACACATGGTCATGGTCTCAAATAGGTGTAAGGACATGTGCTCTTTTCTGCTTCTCTAAAATATAAGAAAAATGTGTCAGGCTGTCACAGTAATTATCATTTGCTCCTCAACAGTATTAAATGTGTTTTCAAATTGCCAAAGGAAATATCGCTTTCTGCCTAGAATCACACCATGAGTCTGTGTGCACACGGGAATTGTTGTCAGAGATTTAATTCATGTTTCTCTTGTTTTGTAAGACTTGGACTCGTAGGAAAGGATCAGCTCATGTGATAGGATTTGAAAAGTTGAAAAAAAAAATTGTAATGAATTAAAATTACATAAAGGTATTTTTTTTTAGTTTTTTGCAGGTATTGCTGAGCAACAGTGAAAAAATATAAAGATGCCTATAAAGTCAAGAAAGAGAAAAGAAAAGAAACAACAACTATATTTGAAGGCAACTGGTAAAAAAAATAGGAGGAGAAGCTTGTGTTGGAAAACAGAAAAAGTCTTCTGGTAAGCAAACTAAAGAATTTTTAAAAAATATCTTCCAAAAAAAAAAATGATCGAAAGATATATTTAAATAGTGTTTCAAGTACAAAACAACAACAGAGTCGACAGCAAAAACAAAATGCTAATGTAGACTCAGAAGTAAGAAAGAGTGATTTAACACGGAAAATAGATTTTAAAAACATTAGTCGAAAAATGTTTCAGAGAAGAGTGATGTTAAATTTGCTAAAGGATGTGAAAAAATATAAGAAGAAAACCAAATTTTATAAGAAAAAGAAATTAATTGAAAGTATTGTTACCAAGGCATTAGAAATAAAAAAAAAAAATAACTTTTGTAAAATGTTCTTAGGAGAATGGAAGCATAGTTCAAGTACTGAACCATTTTTTAATGAAGAGAGTTATCTTCAAAGTAATAGTTTGTTGCATGCAGTTGACACCAATGGTGGAGCATATAAAGTTAAGGATGGTTGTGTAATGGAAAAGGAGAAAATGGTTCCAAGAAATGAGGAAGAAGTGATGGCTGAGGCGGTTATTGGGAGACATCCTAAAGCCCCAGTGTACACTTGGAATTGTAGTAGTATTTGTACTGTGCGTCAGGAATCTATTGATAAATTACATGACTTTCTAAGAGAATATAGTAAAAAGAGTGTTAAACAGAAAATTAAGGTGCTTCAAAGACTAGATCCATGCAGAGTGAGAGAGAATACTGGTTTGCAAGGACATTCTCTGGCTTGTCTATCTAGGAAAGTGTGTCAAAGTGTTTTTCACCATTTTAGGATGCTGGCTGTTCATCATACTGAAATGAGAAAGTTTGTGAGAACATTGTATTTTGCTAAAAGTCCAGCACTAAAGTTAAATGAGTTGAATAATGCTCTGTTCCGTGGATCTGTATCAGATGTAGTGAAGGTTACTGATGAGATTCAGTTTTGTTACTTTGGTCCAGAACAAGAAAGTGCAGAAAATGACACAGTTATTGATGAAAATGTGGAAGAGAATGTAGAACTTACTGTTAGTAAAAATTTTGAAGATGAAATTACAAAATGTACTATCATCTCTAATGAAAGACCAAATATTACTTGTATTTGTTGCCGGAGAAGCCCTTATAAAATTCAAACAAGGAATGTTGATCTGTATAAAAAAAGTGAAAATGAAGATAATTATAAGTGGAAAGATTTTGCAACATATATATTTCTGGAAAATTGTTTTGAATTGGGTGAAGATCAGCGTATTTGTAAATACTGTTATAACAAGTTAGAAGAAAATAGAATGCCAGCAAGAGCTGTACATAATAAATTAGAATTGGTTGATATTCCTCCAGAACTTTCTGATTTAAATACGTATGAGTCTATGCTCATTCAATGTGTCCATCCGTTTCAGACCATAGTGCGTATGGAGCCAAAAACAGGTAAATTACCTCCTTCGGATTTACAAAGAGGTTTAAAAGGAAGAGTTGTCTATTTGCCATTGGATTTGAAAAAAAATATGGAAACAATTGATGCAGATACTTTGGAAACTGAACCATTAGTTATTCTGGTTAATGGTGTACCTACAAAGAATAAGAAAATTTGGCAGGAGCTGGTGGATGTACGAAAAGTACAAAGAGCAAATTTGTATTTGAAAAAAAATAATAAATGGTATGAAGCCATTTATATGGATGAAGATGAAGAAGAAATACTAGAAGACACAGGAATACCAACTGGGCAAATTGAAAAATTGGATAAGTCAAAAGAAGAAGAAATTTATGAACATTTCAGCATACATCCTCTTCATTCTAAAGAAGTTATGGGAAACGCTATTGATCTGTTTCAGATGAAGAAAGCAAAAGGAACTCCTGTGAGTGTATGGGAGGAGAGCTTGGAAGCTCGTTGTTTTCCCCAACTGTTTCCTACAGGAGAAGGTGGACGATATGATGAACGTCCAGT
The DNA here is from genome assembly GCF_964204655.1 of Triturus cristatus. NCBI lineage: Eukaryota > Metazoa > Chordata > Amphibia > Caudata > Salamandridae > Triturus > Triturus cristatus. The sequence continues at coordinate 721,287,360 of NC_140582.1, forward strand.
ACAGATTCCTGCTTCGGAGTATCGGACTACAAGATTATATGCAGAAGATCCCAGATTTCGTCAAAGTATTCCTTATTTGTTCCATCTTTTATTTGAAAGTGACTTGTCTGCACTATCTTATGCAGTAAATCACATTTTGAAAACTGGAGTACATCTACATAATGTGTCAGCAAAGGACTTTCTCAACAAAGTGCAACAGCGAGATGATCATTTGGAATCTCAATTGATCAATTTGATGGCTTGTCAGCGTGGAACTAATGAATATTGGTACCGACGCCATGGAGAATTGAAGTGTATGTTATGGAATTTAGGAACTCCTACGTGGTTCCTTACCCTGAGCTGTGCTGAGTACGCTTGGGATGATTTACTGGATTTTCTGCGAGAGGCAAATTCAAACATTAAAAACATACAATACAAGACAGCAGGAGAATTGTGCTCATTGGATCCGGTTAATGTTTGCAGATATTTTAATAATAGATTTGAGGTTATGATGTCCTTCATCTGCAATAAAAAAAATCCACCTCTTGGAGAAGTTGTGGATTTCTTTTGGAGAAAAGAGCACCAAGCAAGAGGTGCTCCTCATATTCATATGCTGTTGTGGATCAAGGATGCCCCAAAATTTGGAACAGATGCTGATGAAGCAGTTTTATCTTTCATTGAAGGATATGCAACATGTGCTATACCTAAAAGCACAGAAGAGAAAAACTTAAAAGAGAAAGATTTACATTTCCAAAGTCATCGGTGTGGAAAATACTGTTGACGAAAGTACAAGAGTAAAGATAAATTCTACACAAAATGTCGATTTGGATTTCCACGACCTGTTCTTTCAAAAGGAAGAGTAAACAGTTTTATGTCAGCTGTGCGACATACTATTACAAGAAAATCGCCTAAGAATACCTACAACCTAAGAAGAAAAGAAGAGTCAAAATATATAAATGACTACAACCCAATCATTTTATCCATGTGGAATGCTAACATGGATATACAGTATGTGGCTGACAATTCTATTGCTGTTGCTCGGTATGTCAGATCTTACATCACTAAATCTGGGAAAACGGAATTGAAGGAAATGTGGGAAGAGATTTCTCACGAGAAGACTGTCAGTAAGAAGCTATACAGTTTCAGTTTAAAGATGTTATCGCATCGAGAAATTGGATCCTACTAATGCTCAGATAGGTTATCATCTGCAAGTCTGTACTCCAAATCCAGAAGAATAATTTGGGTAAGTTTAGGCCTTGCAGGAATGCGAAATCGGGTACTGAAATCTATTCCAGAAATTGAATATTTAGCAGAGTTCGAACCAGAAAGTACAGACATTTTAAGAACAAACATGTTGGACACATATTACCCACAAAGAAGTCATCACCTTGAGGACATGTGTCTTTATGAAGTGCTGCAGAACTTCATTTTTAAACGGAATGCCACAGAAGATATCAACAATGGAAAATATAAAGTCAGTGGTGAGGAAGGATGTTTGGTGAAGCAAACAAAAGGAAGTTTGATAAATCACCGGAAGCTGAGTTGCGACACTCCTGACAAAAAGGAATTTTACTATTTGGCACTTTTGCAGCTGTTTAAACCATGGCGTTCAGAGGACGAAAAACTTGGAGAATTCCAGAGTTATGAAGATTCCTTCAATGCTAGCAAAGACAACATAGAAGGCAGTACTTTCACAACTTATGTTCAAATGTTAAATGAAGAAATTGAACAAGAAGCAACAATTGCAGCTGAAGTAGCTAGAGATAGTTCTCAAGACAGTCAAAGTTCTGGGACATTCAGTCAAGATCCTCTAGGACAAGCAATCGTAGAAAATGAAGCCGCAATAGCCATGAATGAAGTGGAAACAGCTATGAATCAAGCTTAGGAAGATTTAGTAGACTTAACATATTTGGAGCAGCAACTGAATGAAGAACAAAAACAAATTTATGAAGAAGTCAGGAAAAAAATTGATCACGGTTTACTACATGAAAATAAAGAGTGCTCATGCACATCTTTTGAACCAATGAGAATATATGTAAGTGGACAAGCAGGAACTGGGAAAAGTTTCTTAATTAAAGTAAAGCTACCTACAGAAGAAAATGGATTTCATTTTGTCTTGTGTTGTTACTGCTCCAACTGGGTTAGCAGCGTATAACATAAAAGGAGTTACCTTACATCGTTTGCTAATGTTACCAGTAGAGCATGAGAACAAAATACAGTACCACAAACTAGCAGGAGAAGCATGCTTGGAAGTTTCAAGAGTATTGAAGAAATTGAAAGTACTCATTATTGATGAGGTAAGCATGGTATCAAACTTAATGCTTGCCTTTGTGCATTTAAGAATGCAGCAAATTCTGAAGACAGACTATGACGTGTTATTTGGAGGAAACACGTCATAGTTTTTGGGGATCTTTTGCAATTTACTCCAGTTAAAGGACAACCGGTATTCCATACACTTACACATGAAGACACGAAAAAGTCGTTAGGAAGTATAGGCAATGTAAATATTTGGACATATTTTGAGTATAAGGAACTCATTACCAATATGAGGCAAGCCAATGATGAGGACTATGCAAGTATTCTGAAAGATATAAGAATTGGACTACTCACAGAACATGGCAGAAAAGTATTACAGAGTCGATTGCTGACTAATTTGTTTACAACAGAAGAAATAGTTCCAGAGAAAATATACAAGAAAATTGCTAAAAAAAATACTGTAATCTGCTTAATGCCAACACTACATGAATGCTCTGTATTCAATCAAGAACTTTTGAAATTGGAAAATGAGATCATAAAACTGGAAGCTGTGGATCAAATTCAACATGAACGAATAACTATTATATTGACAGGCAAATTGGCTACTAAATTGGATTCTCTGGAGAAAAACATTTCAAAAACAGCTGGTTTGGAAAATAATCTTTGTGTGTATGAACTGTAGAGTAATTTTAAGACGTAATTTGGATGTAGAAAAAGGTTTAGTGAATGGAGCTATGGGTAAAGTTGTGGGTTTTGTAAAGTACCAGAAAAAAGATGGAATTGAGTTCTTAAAAATAAAATTTGATCAGATTGAAGAGGTTAAAGTCATTAGTCGTTGTTCAGTTCGTTTTTTGCTAGTGAAAGACTTATATGTACGTAGGAAGCAGTTTCTGATTTCTCTAGTGTTAGATCTGGAGGTCTCTAGTTGGCAGGGTAGGTACCACTGTCCAAGTAGGGACCCTTGCTTCTAGTCAGGGAAAGGGGGATACACTGTTAAGATAACCCCTGCTCACCCTCTAGGTAGCTTGGCCTGAGCAGTCTAGGCTATCAAAGGCAATGTGTAAAGTATTTGTACCAACACTCACAGTAACACAGTGAAAACACCACAGATTTACTCCACACCAGTTTTAGAAAAATAAGGTATCTTTACTAAAAACTTCACAAGACCAAATACTACAGACAAACCAACATACAATTAAAAAGGTTACTTTAAAAATAGTTCAAGAGTTTGCAGAAAGTACTCCAGGATGTCAAAATCAGTGTCCTGCACAATGCGACTCTCAATGCACAAAATGCGACACTTTCGTGCCCAACAGTATCTGTAGTTGCGATAAGGTTCCCAAAAGCTATAACAAGGAAGCTTGCAAAGGCGATGCGATACTCCTGAGATCCTGGGGAGGCTTTGCAGCAGCCCTGCTTCACGCAGCAGAGGTGGATGCGCCGGCTCCGATCTGTAGAGGGAGGATGCGATGACTTTGGCCTTCGTTGCGTAGGTTTCTTGGGGGGAAGCTTCACGCACAGGTTCGATGCGACACTCTTCGATGTGGTGCGATGCGTGGCGCAGCGTTGCCTTCCGGCGCCGCAACTCTCGATGCGCCACGGAATGGGACTCTGCGTCGACGCACCCGATGACTGGAGACTTTTCACGCACCGGCAGTGGTGCAGCTCGCAAACTGGTTCTGCGACAACCCTCGCAATGGCCGGAATCTTCACGCTTCGGGACGATGCTCGACGCACTCGGCGATGCGGGGACCCTGCGTGTTGCGATGGTGCCGCGATGAAATTTTCCACGCACTCTTGTTCTTGCGACACGCAATCGGATGATGCGTTGGGTACCAGTTACTCTTTTCACGCTTCTGCTTCCCAGCTCCCCAAAACACAGCAAAACGACCTCCTGAGGCCCCAAGACTGGGCAAGCACTCCAAGGCAGGTCAGAACTCCTTCAGCAGAGTTCCAGGGGAGCTGGTGGTGAAGTCCTTTTGTTCCTGGGACTTCTTAACAGGGAGCCAGCTCTTCTCAGGCCCTTGGAGATCAGAATCAAAAGAAGGGGACACAGCAAAGTCCTTCCCCTCTCCTTGGCAGCAAAGCAAAACAGCAAGCAGGCAGTCTTCTCCTCTTCAGTCCTTTTCAGCTTTCTCCTTGGCAGAGGTTTCTTCTTAGTTCCAAAGTGATCTAAAGTTTTAGGTGTCTGGGGTCCTCTTCTTATACCCCTCCAAGTCTTTGTCTCTCTTTGTTCCAGTGGGGGGATTCCCCTGCTCAAACCGGTTCCTGGGTGTGCTCTGCTCTGGAGCACCTGGTTCCTTTCAGAGTGAGGGGCAGGGTCGTTAGACGCTCAGCAGGAGGTGGAGCCTTCTTTGTGCCAGAAGAGGCAGAGTCCTCAGCCTGGCCAGCAGGGGGTGGAGCCAGCTTTGTGTTTGTCAGGGGCAGCCCTATTCAAACCCAGGGACTACTCCTCCCACCCATCTAAAGCAGATCTCCCTATTCACCCTGCTGCTGACTCATCCAGGCTCCTGGAGCCACCTAGCCCATCACATGACACCAGTCAGCCAACCAGCACACAGGCACACAGGAAGGTTAAACAGGAGAATAGCTACTTTCTAAAAAGTGCTATTCTCACACAGTGAATTTAAGAACCATCTTGCTAAAAAGATGTATAATTAAATTCTGAACACAGAGATACCAAACTTGGATTTTCTATCTTGCCCTTATGGGAAGATAGGCATGTAAACAGCCTTCCCCATTCTATCCTATGGGCAAGATAGCCTCTCAGCAGTGAAAAACGAAAATGGCTGTAATTCACTACCAGGGCATGTTACACACCTCAGTACATGCCCTACCTTTCAGATACACTGCACCCAGCCCAGGGGGGTACCTAGGGCCACCATAGGGATGCCTGACATGTACAGAAAGGGAAGGATAAGGCCTGGTCAGTGGGTGCACTGGCCAGGTCGACATGGCAGTCCTGGACTGCACATAGGCACTGCAAGCAGGCCTAAGACATCATTTTAGCGCTACTCCTGTGGGTGGCACAATCAGTGCTGCAGCCCACTAGTAGCATTTGAATCACCAGCCCTGGCACACGCAGTGCACTTTACTACGGGCTAACAGGTGAAACAAATATACCAATCATGGATAACCAATCAATACAACAATTTATACAGAGAGCATATGCACTTTAGCACTGATTAGCAGTGGTAAAGTGCCCAGGGTCCTATTGCCAACAACCACGGGTCAGAAAAAATAAAGGAGGAAGAAGCAAAAAGTTTGGGGATAACCCTGCAAAAAGGGCCGTTTCCAACATCTAGCATATGCTGTAACTATTCACAAGTCTCAAGGATTAACTGTAGATAGTGCTTTTGTAAACATTGGGTCTACTGTGTTCAAAGAAGGTATGGCATATGTTGGTTTGTCACGCGTGAAAAAATTATCTGGTTTATTCATGATAGACTTTGATGACTCAAAAGTAAGGGCTGATGCAAACTGTGTAAAGGAGTATAATAGATTAAGAAGAAGCTATGCTCCTCATTTAGGTCAGTATCCTGTGTTTGAAAAACGTGTTGTTTGTCGGAAAAGAAGATTTGAGAATATCTGTAATGAGGATGTACAGAAGAGAAAACAAAAAGACAGTGATGTGACTGCAAGCAAAAAGAAAAAGGGCAGTGTGGAAGAGGTTGTTGGTTGTCATTTTGAAAATAGCTCTGGTGTCAACTGCTACGCAAATGTAGTGCTGAATGTTGTATTTTATCTTGAAAGTTTGCAAGAGCAGATAATACTAAATCATGAAAAAAGATTCTGTTCTTTGCTGAGTCTCCTTTATGAGAAGCTGAGTAATGATAAAAATAGAATAGAAAGTGCTTCTGATGTTAGAAATCTTTTAGATGTATGTTCTGGATGTACACAGTTTACACAAAATGTCCAGCAAGATGCACAGGAATTCTTGATGTATGTCCTGATGGTACTGGAAGATGAAGGAGTAGAAGTAGAACATTTATTTGGTGTCTCCTATAAATGGGAACATTGTTGTGATAACTGTATGAACACAAGCAGTAGTAATGTTGATTCTGAAAGGTTCATATATTTACCATTACCAGAAAGTAAAACAGTGACTTTTAGTAAATTAGTTAAATATGCTAATCACAACATGGAATGTTCTAAATGTAAATCTGAAATGTTATCAATGTTATTTTTAAGGAAATATGGACAGTATGTAATTTTAATGGTACAACGTTGTAGAGCTGATGGAACAACATTGGAAACTTTACTTAAGAAGTTTGTTGGTAATCAATTATCTATATCTGGAAAAACTTTTGTAGCAGTTGCAATAATTTTTCATGACGGTCCTTCTATAACTTCTGGTCATTACACAGTTTATCTTAAATGTGAAAAAGGATGGACACTGTGTAATGATTTTCAATTGATTTTCAAGCAAAGTTTGCCTTATGATTTACCTAATTGTTACTTAATTTTCCTGAAACCAAAATTTTAAATACTAAAATCAGCATCGGAAGAAAGCATTATTTAAATTTAAAAGGATTAAAATTGGATATTTCACTCAAAAAGGATTTTAAACTTACCATTTGGCCTCAAGGAAAGGTAAAACAAACAATTGTGGACTTCTTTGACAGATATTATTTTGGAAAATGTTCTTTTGCAACAAGGTTTACAGATGTTATTTCTTGAAAATTGTTAATGTACTTAAAAGGTATTTCTGACATTTCTATTAAGGTATGTTTTAGTGAGGATACATTTGGGGCTTTTTTAAACAATCTTTCAGATTGTTTTTTTTTTTTGCCCGCTGTTAAATGATGAATACAATTGATTTCACTCTTTTCAGTGAAAATCAAAACATTCTGAAAACAGCAAAAAAAGGGCAACAAATGCTTTGCTAAATATGACAAAACATGTACTGTTTAATAAAATGTATTGTTGAATATTAATACTTTTTTTCTTTTTTTCAGAACTAGAAAGAAAATTTAGAAAATGTAATTCAGTTTCCTTGCAAAGAAAAAAAAACATTTATTTCTAAATAAGTTACTTTGATGGTCAGGTAAGTTTAACATATCTGTATGTGTCACTGCTTTCGTTTCATGCTTCCTTTTCTTCACCTCTCCTTACTCTGCTTTTCTCATTTCTCTTCTCACTCTCTCTTCCTGCTTTACTACTCTTTTGTAACTCCCTCACTCCTTCTCTACTACTCCCCTACCTTTACTACCTCCATCACTAATTTTTCATCCATGTTTCTTTCTCTGTATCCATATGTCTTAGTCTTTTTAACTGCCTTACTCCTTCTCAGTTGTTTGCTTTCTGTCTCTGTATCTGTCACTCTCTGTTTGTCTGTTTTACCCTTAATTTCCTTAACATCTCTGGGGCAGATTTACAAGCCACCTGCGCCACCACTACGTCACTTTTCTTGACGTACTAGTGGTGCAGGGTGCTCCTCCATATTTACAAGGAGAGGATAAGCCACTCTGTGTGTCTTTTCCTCTCCTTGTAAATACAGCCAATTCAAACGCAGCACTAAAATGAGCTATTATCTTTTTTGATAGGTTTAGGGTACCTATAGGTAAGTACTGATGCAGAGTTTAAAGTTTAATAGGAAGACTCTCTTCCCTTCATCTGTGAAATGTACACCATCTCTTTTTTATTTACTTTGCCACTCCCCTCTCTTTGTCAGGGAGTCCCTGAAGGTTTACTAAAAACGTCATTGGGTGCGCGCAGGGTGATGACATCAGTGATGTCATTTGAGATGTCATCAGTGATGTCATGAGTGATGTCACTGATCATGTCATGAGTGATGTAATATGTGACGTCATCAGCAGTGGATTGCGGGCGCGCGAGTTATAGTTAGCTGAACTAACTATAACAGGGGAATTTCACTGGTTTTTTACGAGTAAAATGTCCAGCTAACTATAACATGTGTGAAACCTATGTTTTTTTTCAGTGAATTTGTAAGGTTTTTTAAATGCTATTTCCTAACTATAACGTGTGTGAAACCTATGGTTTTTTCAGTGAATATATATATATGTATATATATTACCTACTGGCGGTCGCCAGTAGGTAGTTATAGTTAGGACCGAGTTTCCATAGGAAATCTCAAAATTCTATTTTGAATAACTTTGGCGCCGATTGGCGAATCTTCGCGAAATTTTCAAAACTAATGGGGCGCTCCGTTCAGCTCCTACCCTGAAAGTCTCGGGGTGATTCGTCAAGCGGGGGCTGAGAAAAAGGGGGGGTCCCAAAACACGTTTTCCCCATGGATTTTTCCATAGGGACTTTAGTCGCAGCTACAGCCCGAACGGCTGAACAGAATTATGTGAAATTTGGCAGAGAGGTAGCCATAAGGTCCATGAAGTGCCTTTTGCAGGTTTGGTGTAAATCTGTAAAGTATTTCCAGAGAAAATAGCATTTTAAACAATATATATATCTATACGCGCGCAGGGTGCACGCACCGTGCGCGCACCTTGCGAGCACCCTAACGTGCGCGAGCGTAATTCTGATTGGTGGTTACATGTTAGTCAACGTTCGAATCGGTCGAAATCAGGAAGTGTCGGCCGCCATTTTGTTTGTTTTCAGTGCGAGAGTGAAAAAGGAAGGTGGCAAACGTGAAAAGGGGGCAGGGTAGAGAGTTCCTGACCCCCTAGCCTTTGTCAGGGGGTCCCTGAAGGACCCCGAAGGCAAAACAATTTTTTTTTAAATCGCGGAGGTGCGCGCACAGTGCGCGCACCCTGATAAACCCCAAAAATTTTAAAAAAATAAAAATAAATCGCAGGGTAAAAACCCAAAAAACAAAATAATATTTTTTAATACGTAGTTTATTGTAAAATAAATATATAAAAAAAATAATACATAAATAAATTAGCATTTAAAAAACCATACAAATTCACTGAAAAAACCATAGGTTTCACACATGTTATAGTTAGGTGGATATTTCACTCGTAAAAAACCAATGAAATTCCCCCGTTATAGTTAGTTCAGATAACTATAACTCGCGCGACCGCCACTCTATCACAAGGATGATGTCATCAGTGATGTCATGAGTGATGCCACTGACCATGTCATGAGTGATGTAATATGTGACGTCATGTGCAGTGGATTGCGGGCGCGCGAGTTATAGTTATCTGAACTAACTATAACAGGGGAATTTCATTGGTTTTTTACGAGTGAAATATCCACCTAACTATAACGTGTGAAACCTATGGTTTTTTAAGTGAATTTGCAAGGTTTTTTAAATGCTAATTCCTAACTATAACGTGTGTGAAACCTATGGTTTTTTCAGTGAATATATATATATATATATATATATATATATATATATATATATATATATATATATATATATATATATTATTTTTTTCACTGAAAAAAACATAGGTTTCAGGCACGTTACAGTTAGGAATTAGCATTTAAAATGCCTTAGAAATTCACTGAAAAAAACATACGTTTCAGGGGCGTTATAGTTAGCTGGACATTTCACTCGTACAAAACCATAGAAATTCCCCCGTTATAGTTCGTTCCGCTAACTATAACTCATGCGCCCGCAATGCACTGCTGATGACGTCACATATTACATCACTCATGACATGGTCAGTGACATCACTCATGACATCTCAAATGACATCACTGATGACATCACTGATGACATCATCCAGTAAATGTGTGTCTTTCTGAAAATTACATATTTTTTATATATGTTTATCTCAAGATCGATAAATGGGTATATAAGTGTCTATATGGATGTTTTTTTTGTTTTTGTAAAATTAATTGTATAACTGACTGATTAAGTGTATCTTAGTGAATTCATAGATTACTGAGTAATGTTTAAATATGTAAATATCTGTATCAGTCTCTCACAAGTGGTTGCATGGGTTGATGAGTAGCTACATGAGTGTCTATATGAGTTATCACTTGGTTTTTCGAGTATCAGTATGATTGTCTGAGTGTCTCTATGGTTCAGTGGAGGGTATTACTTGGTGCATAGATGCATGAATGAGTGCGTCACTATTTGTATCTGTTGAAGACAGTATGTGTGCAGGACTGTATGGGTGGATGAGTGTATGTATGGGTGTGTTAGTGAGTGAATGACTGTCTCAATAGTGTCTTTATAAGTAACTACATATGTTTAAAACTAGTATATGTGAGTTTTGCTGTATATAAGTGAGTATATGTGAGAGTGAGAGATTGGAAGAGTTCCTGTAAGAATAAGTCTGTTTCTTTAAGTGATTTTTTTTTAAAAGTAAGTATGTGTAATTTTCTGTAGAAGTAAGTGTGCTGATGTGTGTATAACTGTATATGCAAGTACATGTATGTTTGATTCTTTATTAGCATGAGTGACTATGTGTGTGAGTAACTCTATTGATGATTGGAGGTGTGTAACAGGATGTATAGGTGTATGAGTACATTTGCTGAGTAACTACATGTATGAATGACTATATAGGACTGTTGGTGTATGAGTGGATGTGTATGTAGATCTTAGAATTATTGAATAGTTTGTTGTACCTTGGTATTGGTATAACCATTGTTTAGAAAATTTTAGTTTCTATTTTTGAGTGTATATATCAAAGGTTATATTAGGGTGAGAGGAGGTCTGACACTCTATCACAAGGATAATGTCATCAGCGATGTCATCAGTGATGTCATTTGAGATGTCATCAGTGATGCCATGAGTGATGTCACTGACCATGTCATCAGTGATGTAATATGTGACATCATCAGCAGTGCATTGCGGACGCGCGAGTTATAGTTAGCTGAGCTAACTATAACGGGGGAAATTCTATGATTTTGTACGAGTGAAATGTCCAGCTAACTATAACGCCCCTGAAACCTATGGTTTTTTCAGTGAATTTCTAAGGTTTTTTAAATGCTAATTCCTAACTATAACGTGCCTGAAACCTATGGTTTTTTCAGTGAATTTCAAAGGTTTTTTAAATGCTAATTCCTAACTATAATGTGCCTCAAACCTATGGTTTTTTTCAGTGAATTTCAAAGGTTTTTTAAATTACAATTATTAAATGTATTAATTGTTATATTTATTTTTTCTGATACTGATTTACTACATTTTTTTAAACTATTTAATTTTAGACATTTTATTTTTTAAATTAAATTACATATTTTTAATATAAATTGAAAAACAATGTTTGAAAAAATATTGAAATTCTTTTTTTTAATATAATTTTTAGATTTATTAATATTATTTTGTTTACTGTTTTTGAAAAAAATATATTTTTGGAGCCGCGCACCCAAAGCGTACCTTTCTCGATCAGTGCACGGAAACCTAGCTGCCATTTTAGGATTGTTGTGTAGGATCCGCCTAGGATGTGCGATGGGTACGCATTATCCTGCGCGATTGCTATGCGACTGATACGCGACTTCAAGCGCATACGCGACATATACGTATTATGTTACGCGACGTTCGCGCGCTTCCGCGTGACTTCATATACGTCCTCGTCGCGCTGGGTGCACGAATCCGCGAAAAAAATTTAATGTCTAAAAAGATATACATATGTATTTAATATAAATACTAAGGCAAGACATTATCTGAGTTATTTAAAAAAATAATATTCTTTTACTTTTAATAATCTTATATTACTTTGAAATGCAATTTCGCGAAGTCGCGCTCGGTGCATGCTGCCTGTGCGCAACCTACGCGGATCCCATGTGACCAGAAAAAAAGAGATTTGATAGGTTCATAACACTTCCTATTTTAACTATTGAAGGACGCCACCCATTTCAATCATTCTTCTTAGACTTTCTTTGGAGCAACAACTCTACTAAGAAGAACCTCATTTTTGGGTGATTGCACACCTATTTTGGATTTGCATTGGAAAAAAATGGCTTCTGGACAACAAGAATCATCTGATTCAGAACATTCAAATACCGAAGAATTTGTACAGGAACCTCCACGCCCTCAGAGGTATTCTTCCATCGTCTGGAATTTTTTATATTTCCTGAAGGACAGAAAAAAGGGACCGCTACCAAGCTCACTTGCAAAATTTGTAACAATGTACTGTCACGTGGAGACACTAATAAGAAATATTCTTGCGGGACTGCAAGTATGTTAAAGCACTTGAAATGCCTACATCCGGTAAACCTAGCATGTGAGGAGTGCAGAAGACTCCGGGAGAACCCACCACCAACGCCGGCAGTACTAAGCACTTCGGGGATGTCTCCGTCCAACCAAACACCCGGACATCCGTCCCCAATTTGCCAAAGCAAAAATACACTGCACTAAGTGTAATAGATTGCTCCGCTATGGGGAGCAATCTGTTTATTTGATTTGCCAAGCAATTGACAATCTTTGGTGCTAGAGGTTTTTTTTTCCACTTGAAGTTCATGGTTTTGTTCGACCAGTTGACTTTCTTTTCCTTTTAAAAAAACCCACAAAAATCAAAAAAATATATATAAAACTACAACAAAAAAAATCTTTTTAGAGCTTACTACTCTGGTTAAAAAAAAGAGCTACATTTGTATGCTAGTGTGTGAAAGTTTAGATGAATGTATGTGTAGTGCATAATTGACTGAATGAATGCATTTGTAGTGTATGGTGAATGTATAAGTGCAGAACTATAAGGAAGTGCTGCAGCATGACACTGTAAGCTCTTTAGCTACAGTGCGCTGTGGTACTTCCGAAGCATAGGGATGCAACTTATGTACATGAATATGTTGCAACTCTGTGGTTCCCACTGCACTGCTGCACAAATTGCAGCCATGCGGTGACACAGGCACCCTTGCACCATGGTGCATGGATGTCTGTGTCGTGTGGAGATTGTTTTTGTGCAGGAAGGGACACCTTCCTTTTTTTTTTTTTGTCCTCATTTGCCTGCCCCACAATATCCAAGAGAAACGCCACTCCCCTTAGATGTCGTCTGGAACTAAGAACTGTTCCAAGCCATACCAAGACATCAGTGGAGTGTAGATTGGCGAGAGACGTTCTCGAGAATAAAGTTGTTGGGGAGAGGGGAGAAGAGTGTGCTAGGGCTCACAACCCCTTGAAGCTCCATCTTGAGCTTGGAAGGCCATTTGAAGGAGACCGCCAAGGCGCCTGGAGTATAATGGCATAATCATTGGACCCGGGGAAAAAAAAAAAAAAAGAACCCCGGAAGCTCAACGGAGCTAGTTAAATCCACTGGACCAACAAGTTCCAAAAGGAGAGGTTGCGCTGCTGACAAGCTCTGGCCATATCCATCTTTGATGTGTCATATAGGGACTCTAGCCAGCCAGCGTGTGATGGTGCCTTCTGGTCTACCCAGAATTTACAAATCTGCCGTCTAGCCAGCAGAATTGCATAAAACAAAAAGCTCGTTGCCTGGCCAGAGGTGTTATCGTCTACCCCAAAAATGATTAACGACAGAGTAATAGGAATATTCTTCTTAAGGATAGAGTTCAAAGTGATCTTAACTTCCTCCCAAAAGGTGCTGATAAATAGACATTCCATGAACATGTGAAGATCGGAGGCAGCAGGAAGATTACACTTATTACGTGCTTTTCCAGGCTGGTATTTAGAGCTCGGTGGAGGGTAAACAGGTGGTTCCGCCTTAACCAGGCCGGCTTAACCAGTTTATACAGGAGAGTGAAAAATCTTATCCATATATCCTCGCACTGCATCCCTGTGGGCCCTCCCCACTGTGTGTTCGGGTAAAGTGAAGTTCCCATCCACTTCTTCCAAAATGACCCAGTACCAAAAAGCTACCTCTTTCCCCCCCACTTGTCTCTCTACCAACTGTTCTTCCAGGAGGCTACTCTTCCCCGAGTATGCCTTTTTCCTGATCAAATCCCGGGACCAACTGGCTAACTGGATGTATTTAAAGTGTTGGGCCAACTTTCTCATGTATCTCCTCCCATCCAACCAAGGCCCCGTCTACCAACAGCTGACCCCACCTTTCTATCCCTGCCTCTCTGATAGGTGTTGCGAGACTATCCCTCAGACACAGGGGAAGCCCCGGCGAGTCCCAGATTGGGGCAAACCGAGAGTAGTAAGGCAACCCCACCCTTTCTCTGATCGCTTTCCACATCATGACCAGGGATAATAAGATCTTTAACCTCACCTTCTTGAAAAATTTCCGGTCTCCAAATTTAAATAGAAAACCATCAGGTGGCAAATCCGCCCCGTTCAACATGGCCTTAAACATTTTACCAATCGATGCACTTGATGGAGCCTTCAGCAACATCCTGGAGTACGATAACTGAAAAGCCCAAGCATAGTATTGTAAGTCTGGGAGTGTGAGCCCCCCCTTCTCCCTCCTCCTCCTCAACTTTTTCCAGGCTAGTCTGGTGGCTTTATAGTTCCAAATGAAAGAATTTATGTCTTGTTGACACTTATGAATTTGTTTTTGATCAAACATTAGAGGGATGGTATTGAAAATGAACGTGTATTTGGGGAGGATAGACATTTTTACTAAGCTGACTTTCCCCAGAATATTCAAAGGAAGAAAGGCCCAAGCTTTTAGCAGTGCCCGGCATTCTCGTGAAACCCGATCCAAGTTGGTATAAGCGATTTTACCTAACTCCTGAGTAATACTGATCCCCAGGTAGCGCATAGATTGAGTAACGACCAGGTCTGGGTTTTGGATGTTCCAGGTCAGTACCTCAGTCTTCCCTTCATTGATTTCATATCCTGAAATCTGCCCGAATTCCTTAGCTCTCTTAATATTAGCGGGGAAAGCTTGCACAGGGTCCGATGTATAGACTATAATGTCGTCCGCATATAATCCTATCCGCCTAGCCCATCCTCCGAATTCGAAAGAGGGAATGTTGTTGTCGTCTCTCAATATTTGAGCCAAGGGCTCTATATACATATTAAACAGCAGGGGGGAGAGCGGACAACCCTGTCTGGTACCCCTCGTGATTTTGATTTGTTCAGTGTGAACTCCATTGACCAAAAGTCTGGCCTTTGGGTCATTGTAAAGGAGCGAGATGGCACGACGGAAGTTATCGCCTAAATTAAATCTCCTCAGCACCGCGGCCAAGTAGGGCCAATTGACCCTGTCAAAGGCTTTGGTAGCATCCAGGGTAAAGGTGGCCAAAGGGAGACCATATGAGGTGGCAATATCTATTGCTCCGACCAGGTCATGTGTAAGATCTGCTAGCTGTCACCCTCTTATAAAACCCTTCTGGTCCTGATGGATAATTGAAGCAATCTCACTCCCCAGCCTTCCCGCAAGAATAGCCGCAAAGATCTTATAATCGTTGTTTAGGAGTGAGATTGGTCTATAGGACCCACAGTCGGCCGGGTCCTTTCCAGGTTTAGGGATCAGCACGATCGTGGCCTCATTCCATGATTCTGGCGGGGCCATGCCGTCTAGGAATATAGCATTAAAGAGGTCAGTCAAAGATGGAACTATAACTGAACCCAAGGCACTATACACCTCCCCAGGGATGCCGTCCGGGCCTGCGGCTTTAGCTCGCTTCAGTAGTTTGATGGTGTTACTAACTTCGGCCTCTGTTATTTTGGTCTCCATATGTTCCCGCTGGGCTGGCGAAAAAGTGGGGAGGTGGGCCTGGTCTAACCAAGCCTCCCTGGCCTCCCTGGCCAAGTGGTCATTAACGATATCTTCCTTATATATATTTTGAAAAAACTCCTGAAAGGCACTCCCTATTTCTGTGGTGCTGGATCTGGCCCTGACTTCCCCGGCCCCTTTTATCTCCTTGATGTATTTCTTGGCCTGATCAGCTTTTATTTTCCAGGCCAAAATTTTCCCTGCCGCCTCTCCATACTCGAAATGTGATAGCTTAGATGCCTCCCATCTCTTGGCCACCCTGCCTTGGAGTAGGTTTTCAAGCTTTACCTTCAGCACTGCCCGCTTCTCCTGTTCCTCTATTGAAAGTGATCCGGGTTTCAATTCTATCTGCCTGAGATCCTGCTCTATATTGGTAACTGCTGCTCTATAGGTTTTACACCTATATGAAGCTCTATTTGTTATACAGCCTCTAAGAAAAGCTTTCAATGCTTCCCAAACAGTGACTATTGAGGCTGAATTTATATTGATGTCTAAGAACATACATGCCTCAGCAACAAAAAAGCAAATTTCCTCTTCTTCGAGCAGAATCGTGCGATCAATTGTCCAGGATTTCTGCCTACTCTGCTGATGGTATGACAGAGTAAAAACAATGGCAGAATGGTCAGAGAGATGGGAGGGAATGTATGTTATGTCTTCCAAGTCATCCTTCAGGTTATAGCTGAAGAAAGCGTAATCAATTCTTGACTTGTGTTTATACTTGTAATTTTGGAAAGAGACCCCTGGAGTGTTACCCTCTCTCTGCCTCCATTCATCCACCAACCCCAGATTAGACAGAATAGACCTAAGAGTTTGCCTAGATTTAGGTGTAGTTGTTGCTCTTGAGTTAACGGATTTGTCCTGCTTAGGATTTAAAACGATGTTAAAATCTCCCACCCAAACAATAGGATCTTGACATGCAATCAGGTGATTCTGAATCTTCTCTAGAAATGAAGGGTCATCATGGTCGGGCCGTAATACCCCACAAGGGTATAAACTAGCCCTATCAGCTGCACTCTTACCAAAAGCCATCTACCACTAAGGTCCTCTTTCTGATCCATAATTTGGGCACAGATCTGCTTTTTGAATATTATAAGTATCCCCCTTATATTGGCATTGTGGTCCGTACAAATAAACTTATCCACCCATTTTAAATTTTTCAACATGTCCTTAACCTCCTGTTTTAATAGGTGGGTCTCCTGTAAGACTATTATCTGCGCGGGAGAATCTTTTAAGTATTGTAAAATCCTATGTCTTCTAGCTCTCACCCGCAGGCCGTTGACATTCCAGGATATAAACTGCAGTCCAGTCATAGTGGATTAACCTTTGCTGTCCATCCTATCCTTCCACCTTTTAAACCCAGTTCTCTAGAACCATCCCTCCTTCGCCTCCCGATCTGCAAACCTATAAAGACTAAAGTATATGTTGTAAAAGATGCTGAGACAAACTTATGAGGACTTTTTAAAATTTCTCCCCCCCCTACCCCACCCCCTGGAAAACCCTCCCATGTTGATACTGGCGTGGTGTTTTGCCAGTTGCGTCTGAAAAAGGACCATCCCTAAGCCCCCGACAAACTAAGTGAGGAGCGTTCCTCCAACTCATGAGCTGTAGTGTGGTAGGAAGAAAGTAGGAAAGTAGGAGGTGCGATGAAATAAAGTCGATAATGAAGAGAGGGGACCACACCCCATACTACCCATCTTAACTTAGCTATCATGCTTATCGCCCCTTGTGAAATAAGTCCAAACCTTTTATTTATTTATTTATTTATTTTTTATCCCAATTTTCCTTCCTTTTTTTTCTTCTTTTTTTTCCTCCTTTTCCCTCCTACCTTGTGTATTGTATTTTATTTTATTATTTTTTGTTTTAATATGCTCTACTCATCCCTCCTTCTAGTGATGCAGGTCCTGTAAACTGGGGCAATTATCAGATTCTTCTTCTTGTATATAGCCCTAAATCAGGGGTGCTGCGGACTGATGGAAGCTATTAAATCTTCTGCTTCCTGAGGGGATCGTATATTATGCATTTTATTGTTGTACATCACCCTCAGGGATGCAGGAAATCTCATCTGAACGGTTGCCCCTAATGCCCTGAACTTGTCCATTTTTTGGCATAGTTCCCACTGTCTATCCAGGGTAGTTTTAGACAGATCTGACCGAATCTCAAAAGAGAAGCCAGTGGGCGTCACTGATTTCGCTTTTAACGCTAGATTAAGGATTTTCTCCTTAAGGGAATAAGTCAGAAAGTTGACCAGGATCTTTCTTGGTTTCACTCTCCCGGGGTTAAGGCGGAAAGGGTCTCTATGGATCCTCTGAATATCTCCCTCGAGACTTTCAGCCGATTCCTCAAGATTGAGTGAGCTTTTTAATAGGGCCACCACGAATGCTTTGATATCGCTACCTTCCTTTCCTTCAGGTATTTTTAGTAAGCGAAGGTTATTTCTTCTGGAGTAATTTTCCAGGGATTCCACTTTCTCCTTCATCACGTCACCTTCCTTTAACAAGGATTGGTTCTTGGTCTCCGCAGACTCCAGAATAGATTCCAAGCGTCCTACCGAAATTTCCAGATGGTCTGTTCTTTCGCGGAGGCCGTCCACCTTCTTTTCAAGGACCTCGCATACCGCCCTGATCTCATTCTGGTTGCTTTTAGACTGTGCAAAGCCGCACCTAATCTCCTCCCTCATAGTGCTCAGGAGTGACTCCAAAGTACCACTGATCTCACCCCCTTCTACGGAGGGATCGCTGTTAATTATGTTAGTGGACTCTCCAACTCCCCCATTGTGTGCCGTGAGTGATCCAGTCCCCCCAGGGACCAGCGGGGGCGTCAAAGTCTCCTCTGAGACGACCATAGTGGGTCTAACCCCCGGCGACTTGACCACCCCAAGTGTGTCCTCATGGGGGGTGTCGGCCTTACTAATGTCACTCATAGGTCCTTCCAAAGTTCCGTCTATATCACTGATGACCTCAGAGCCGAGTTGTATGCCCAGAATTTGGGGCCGCACCCTGAAGTATGAGAGCAGTGAGGGGGTGATACGAATATTTCTTTTGCCTTCTCTCTTAACTGAATAGGCTTTGGTGTTTGATTTAATCGGAATAGCCACGCTACCTCTTTTTTTATCCACTGGAACCTCCAGTACTTTTGAAGACACTGTCATAGATTGTTGGGGGGCTTTAAGACTACTACGATGTTTATCCGCAATGAATACGGGGCCTTTCCCCCTCCTTCTAATCTTGCCTCCTTTCTCTGAAGGTGTCGTACCAGTGGGATTCTGAGTGGGTATGTGGGTCCCTGGCGCCACTGCACCCTCCCCCCGTCCTTCCTCGTTACTACTCACCGCTTTGTAGTCCTTGGAGGGGTGAGGTATACCTGGGGAGTCTCTCACGACTCCCTGCTCTGTGACTGCTGCCGTGGCCGCTGTATTCTCCTCCAACTCACTGGGATGGCCTTCGCGTTGTTGGATCCGGCAGCCCCCCCTCAGGAGCCCGCGAGCCGCCGCCCTGCGACCACGTCTGAGCTCCACGGCTGCCTGCTCCCAGCGCAGGGAAGAGAAAGTGGAGGGCTTAAGACTGGGACTTCCACACATCGGCGCCGATCACTAAATGTGAATTCTGCACCAAAACGAAGGCAAACCCAAACAGGGCAAAAATACGCCGAAAAGACTGTGCGTTTGTTTAGAAAATCTCAGCCCGAGTCCGCAAAGACCTCTGCAAAGACCCCACAAAGACCTCCATCAAACTAACGGCTCCGGTAATTAGGTGCGACTCGCGGCTCTTCAGAAGCTCTGAGAGTTAGCAATGAAAAAACACAGTGACAGAGAGGCACATAGAACTAACTCGAGCCCGTGAAGACATTCCTCGTAGAGAGGGCTCCGGTAATTTTTTTGCGCTGCTCACGACTCACGGCCTGACGGCTTGACGGAGGCTCGGAGGGTCCAAATCTGCTCGACGCGCGTACCGCCTAACCTGCGGTCGCCATGTTTTCCCCGTCAAAGGATATACCGAAGGGACACCTTCCTGCTCAAAAACAATAATTAAAGGCATTTTCCTCTTTCAATGTATGCCGTGGAATGCAGCATGCATTGAAAGAGAAAAAAAGAGGCGAAATGAAAATAATTCTCCTTGTTGTGCCTTGCTCACCACTTGGAGGATGCTGCAATATTCACACACATGTGCAGATTTATAATTTCTGATAAATCTGGAGATGTGTCTTGTTCTATGAGTGTTCTGTGCAAACACACTCAGCAAAAGTGGTATGTATGATGACGTTGTATTTACACGGAGAAGAAAAGGTACACAGGCTGCCTTTTCCTGTCTTTGTAAATATGTAAGAGTGTCTTGCACTATAACTATGTTACAAAAAGTGACATTTTGTTGGAAGAGGATGCTTCTAAATTTGCCCCATAAGTGCTTAGGTATTGACAGACTGTTACAGTAAGAACATATTGCTAGTTCATTGTTTGAAAAATTGCATGAGAGTGATAGGAGGTAAGCACAGAGTTATGTCTCCAAAGATGCTCAAAGAAGAATGATTGAAATGATTGCGGTTCTTCAATAGGTACAATGGGAAATTTTATGAACCAATCAAATCTTTTTTTTTCAGATCACACGATATCCTATGACAGTGAGAGTCCAAAACTACATAGGTATAAACTGGGTGTTTTCAAGACTGAATTAATACTTTCTAGCTTCTTGCAGATCTGCTTGCATAGTATATAAAGAAATTAATTTGTACTAGGGTTAATGGCTAGGCCAATCCTTAACTATATGAGTAATAAGTAGAGTAATTTCAGTACTGCAAACAGAGAACAAGATAGATTTGTAAGTACTTACGTTTTGGCAAACTGATAGGACACGTTTATAGATTAGTGAAGGGAAGGGATGGGGCCTGATGTGACATGTGCAAACACACCCTGTGAGGTGTTTTAAGTAAGGGAATTTTGTCTGTTTTAATCCTGAAAGTCCCTGGGCCCTACTAGCCCACCATGTCTCTCTATTGAATACCATACCGGTGCGTTGCAGAGAGGTGTTCTGAAACCATGTCCTATTTTATACCTCTCTGCAATGGAACTCTCTGGCACTTTCTGCACATATCTGGAGGGTTAGTTGGCTCCCAGTGACACTCAGTATTCATGTTAACTTTATCCTGAAACTTAAAACGTCCACAGAGCATCTTTCCACACATATCTACTCCGTCCATCTCCCCTTTCTTCACCTGTGTGCAAACACAGGCCATTGTGCATTTTAAAACTTACCTTCACAGTAATAGAAATAAAAAATGCTACACATTTTTTTCAGTTTTTTTTTATAATCTAAATTTCTGAAATTTCATATTTTAGAATTAGGATCTGTGAAAGAGAAGAAAAAATATAGTTATAATATATAACAATACATTTTTTACAACACAGCATAATTTTAACATTTTACAAATTATTTTCTTTGCCTTTTTTGCTATTCTCAGAATATATTAAATTTTACTAGAAACAGTGATTTCAATCGTACTCATCACATAAAAGCGGGCAAAAAAAAAACGATCAATAAGATTGTTTAAAAAAAAACAAGACTACATCCTCAATAACATACCATATAATACAAATCACACATATATAAAATACTTACTACTAAGAAAATTTCCTAACTTAAATTTATAAACACTGTAAATGTTGTTACTTAAAAATATACGCTGAGAGAATGTGCAAGAAAAAGTCCGTCATTCAAAGATACACCTTTCCTCGAGGCCAAATGGTATTATTGAAATCCTTTTTATTTAAATTGTCCAACAGTAATCGTAATAATACATATTAATAAATTCCTCAGAGGCCGAATTATGTTCCTAAAACTTTGGCTTTAAAAATATTAAGTAGGAATTTGGTAATTCGCTTGGCAAACGTTGTTTAAAAACCAAGTGAGCATCATTACAATATGTCTAGCCTTTATCACATTTTAAATAGGCAGTGTAATGTCCAGATGTTGTGGAAGGACCATCATGGAAAATTATTGCTACTGCTTCAAAAGTCCTTCCTGATATTGATAGTTGACTTGCTACAAAATGTTGTATTAAAGTGTCCCATTTTCTTCCATCAGCTGTACAACGTTGCATCATTAAAATTATATATTGTCCATATCTTTGTATAAATAATGTAGATAACATTTCTGAGTTGCATTGCCTACACTCCATGTTGTGATTTGCTGCTTTGACTAGTTTGTTGAAAGACAATGATTTACAGTCTGGTAATGTCAAATATATAAATCTTTCAGTGTCTATGTTAGTGCTACATGTAAACATACAATTTTCACAATAATGTTCCCATTTATAACAAAAGGCCAAAAAGATTTTCAATTTCTATGCCTTCATTTTCCAATATGGTAAGCATATACATTAGAAATTCCTGAGCATCTTGTTGGATATTCTGCTTAAATTGTGTAGAACCAGAACATACATCCAAAAGATTATGAATATCACAAACGCTTTGTATTTTACTTTTATCAGTTCTCAATTTTTCATAAACACAATACAACAAGGAACAAAATCTTTTTTCCCGATTCTCTATAATTTGCTGTTGCAACCCTTCAAGAAAAAAACACAACATTGACCACTACATTAGCATAGCAGTTGACACCTGAACTATTTTCAAACTGATAACCAACAATCTCTTCAACAGTGTCCTTTTTCTTTTTACTTGCAATCACAATATTATCTTGTTTTTTTCCCTTCTCTATACATTCACTACAGATATTCTCATACCTTCTTTTTCGACCTATCACGCGCTATTGAGCTAAATTGGGAGCATACACTCTTCTTAACCTATTATACTCTTTTACACAGTTTGCATCTGCAGTAACCTTTGTGTCATCAAAATCAATCAAAAACAAACCAGATAAAGTTCTGATTCGGGACAAAGCAACATTTGCCATACCCTCTTTAAACACGGTACCTCCAATGTTCACCAAAGCACTGTCTACACTTAAACCTTGAGATTTATGAATAGTCACTGCATATGCCAGAGAAACCAGAAACTGTTTTCTATGGACATATAAATCTTTAACAAGCAAAAAACAAACTGAACAACGAGCAATTTGTTTCACTTCTTCAATCTGATCAAATTTAAATCCACAACGTTGCCCATTGCTCTATTAACTAAACCTTTTTCTACATCCAAATTAAGCCTTAAAATTACCCGACAGTTTATATATTGCTCTTCTGTAAAGCGCTCTGATACCCTAACGGGTCAAGTTCGCGCTCTATAAAACACATAAAATAAATAAATAAATAAACAAATACATGCATATGGATTCTTTTCTAAACCAGCAGTTTTAGATATTGATTTTTCTAAAGATTCCAATTTTGTTTTCAACTTTTCTGTCAAAATAATAGTGATTCCTTCATGCTGTATTTTATCAATGGCTTCCATTTTTATTATTTCTTCATTTTTCAGATTCAAAAGTTGTTCGTTGAATATAGAACACTCACGCTGTTTTCTGCAAGTTTCATATATATTTTCTCAGGAACTATATTTTCATTTGAAAGCAAATTGCAAAGTAACCGACTCTGCAAAGCTTGTTTGCCATGTTCTGTCAGTACTCCAATTCTTATATCTTGAAGAATAGTTCCATAATTAACATCATTTGCCTGTCGCATATTTGTAATGAGTTCTTTGTACACAAAATATGACCAAATGTTAACATTTCCAACACTACCCAGAGACTTTCTGGTATCTTCATGCGCAAGTGTTTTTAATACTGGTTGTCCTTTTACGGGAGTAAGTTGCAGTAGATCTCTAAAAACTATGACATGTTTTCCTCATAATAACACGTCGTACTCTGTTTTAAGAATTTGCTGCATTCTTAAGTGCACAAAAGCAGTCATTAAGTTTGAGACCATGCTTACCTCATCAATAATCAGAAGTTTCATTTTCTTCAGCACTCTTGAAACTTCATAACAAGCTTCTCCAGATAGCGTGTGATATTCTAATTTGTTTTCATGCTCCACAGATAGCATAAGTAATTGATGCAATGTAATTCCTTTAATGTTGTGTGCTGCCAACCCAGTTGGAGCAGTTACAACACAAGACAAATGTGAGTCCGTGGTTTTCTGTAGATAACTGGTGATTACTTTAATTAAGAAACCTTTTCCTGTTCCAGCTTGTCCACTCACATACATTTGTATAGGTTGAAATGAGGTGCATGTGCATTCTTTGTTTTCATGAAGAAATCCATGGTCAATCTGTTGTCTTACTTGCTGATATATTTTTTTCTGTTCAACATTTAGTTGTTCTTCCAAGTTGGCTAAGTCCATAATATCTTCTTGAGCTTGATGCATTGCTGTTTCCACCTCATTCATGGCGATTGCTGCTTCATTTTCAACAATTGGTTGTACTAGTGGATCTTGACTCAGTGGAGCAGAGCTTTGACTGTCTTGAGAACTGTCTCTAGCAATTTCAGCTGCAATAGTAGCTTCTTGATCAATTTCATCGTTCAACATTTTCATATAATTTGCAAAAACAGTACATTCTATGGTATCTTTACAAGCATTTAAGGAATCTTCGTAGCTGTGAAAATCTCCAAGTAATTCCAATTCTGAACACCACGGTTTGAACAGTTGCAAATGTGCTAAATAGTAAAATTCCCTTTTATCAGGAATGTCGCAACTCAGTTTTCTGTGCTTAATCAAATTTCCTTTCCTTTGTTTCACCAAACATCCTTCAGAACCAATCACTGCATATTTTCCTTCATTGATGTTTTCTGTAGTATTCCATTTAAAAGTGTAGTTTTGCAGCACTTCATAGAGACATATGTTCTCAAGGTGATGACTTCTATTTGGATAATATGTGTCCAACATATTTGTTTTCACAATATCTGTACTTTCCGGATCTTTTTCCGCTAAATATTCGATTTCTTGTACAGATTTAAGTACTCAATTTCGCGTTGCAGCAAGACCTAGACTCACCCAAATGATTCTTCTTGATTTGGAGTATAGACTTGCAGATGATAACCGATCTGAGCATTCATACGCTCCGATTTCTCGATGGGATAACGTCCTCAAACTGAAACTGTATAATTTCTTACTTAGACTCTTCTCGTGAGACATCTCTTCCCACATTTCTTTAAATTCCGTCTTTTCGGATTTTGTAATGTAGGATGTTACATAACAAGCAGCAGCAATGGAATTGTCTGCAACATACTGAATATCCATGTTAGCATTCCACATGGACAGAATAACCGGATTGTAATCATTTATGTATTTTGACTCTTCGCTTCTTCTTAAATTGTTGGTATTTTTTGGGGACTTTCTTGTGATGGTATGTCGCATAGCTGACATAAAACTGTTTACTTTTCATTTTGATATTACAGGACGTGGAAATCCAAAACGACATTTTGTATAAAACTTTTCCTTAGACTTGTACTTTAATCGACAGTATTTTCCACAACGATGGCTTTGGAAATCGTAATACTTGTTGTCTTAAGTTGTTTTCTTCTGTGCTTTTGGGTATAGCACATGCAGCATATTGTTCAATAAAAGACAAAACAGTATCATCTGAATCTGTTCCGAATTTAGGGGCATCCTTGATCCATATCAGCATATGTATATGAGGAGCACCTCTTGCTTAATACTCCTTTCTCCAAAAGAAATCCACAACTTCTCCAAGAGGAGGATTTTTTTTATTGCAGATAAAAGACATCATAGCTTCAAATCTATGATTGAAATATCTGCATACATTAACTGGATCCTAAGTAAGGGTGGCCGGAATTTGCGAAAGTGCCTTTCCAAAATGTCGTGAAACGGCAAAAAATCTCTGCGAACTCACGAAATTTTGCGTGCTCATGGAGATTTTGTGCTGATTATTAATGCGTTACTGAATTTGACCTTCAACTCGGGCACCTGCTTTATTTATATCTGTAAATCCTTCCTGTTGAGGTTTAATTTTGTGATAGGAGCATCGTGCAAGAAGGAATCCTGCCCTGTATATTTATCCAAGAAGATGCCACCGTTTTGTGCAATACCTCTACTCAACTGGAGTACTTTCTACTGGCTAATCAGTAAGTGCTACCTCGGTGGGTAAATTTATATTGCTATTCCTACACTACAGCTGCGTAAAGGGCTAGAAGAGTTGTCTCCAGCGACCATGTGTGTCTGTAACTTTTGCCACCGTGCCGATGGGCGCCGGGGTCCCTCGAGTGAGCTGTCCATCATAGTGGGGAAAGGGCAGGAAGACGTTGCACACCACTGGTGTGTGGGCTGGGGCCAAACGGCGGGGCTTCTATGCAGTTCACATGCTTCTTGTTTATAAAGGGTCAGAGACCGACCAGCGCAGCAGATGAGGAGACAGAACCTCCTGGTGTCAGGAACTACACGGGGATTACGCTCGAGAAACTCATGGATGCACAGACCTCCCTCAAGGATTACAGCAAATTGTTGACAGTACATATGGGGAGAAAGCACACCTGCCTAGCCTCCACCATGCTCACAAATCTTTTGTGCTGATTAATGCATTTCTGAATTTGACCTTTAACTCGGGCACCTGCTTTATTTAAATCTGTAAGTGCTTCCTGAGGTTTAAAATGACAGGAGCATCGTGCCAGAATGAATCCTGCCCTGCATATTTTCGTCCCGCTACAGATCGCGGAAGTTTCGACATTTTCGCGTTCCGTGCGGAACGCGAAAATGTCAAAATTTTGCAATTTCCGCGAGCGGAACGGAAATTGTCGCCCACCCTTAATCCAAAGAGTACAATTCTCCAGGTGTCTTGTATTCAATAGGTTTTTATATTCGAATTTGCCTCTCTAAGTAATTAAAGTAAATCATCGCAAGCGTATTCAGCACAGCTTAGGGTAAGGAACCATGTAGGAGTTCCTAAGTTCCTTAGCATACATTTATGTTCTCCATGACGGCGGTACCAATACTCATTAGTACCACGCTGACATGCCATCAGATTAATCAGCTGAGCTTCTAAATTATCATCTCTCTGATTTACTTTATCGATAAATTCCTTTGCAGAAACATTTTACAGATGTACTCCTGTTTTCAATATGTGATTGACTGCATAGGAAAGTCTGGACAAGTCACTTTCAAACAAAAGATGAAATATATATGGAATACATTGTCGAAATCTTGGATCTTCTGCATACAATCTTGTTGTCCGATATTCAGATGCAGGAATCTGCACAGGTTGTTCATCATATCGTCCTTCTTTTCCTGTTGGGAACAACTGCGGAAAACAACGAGCTTCCAAGCTTTCTTCCCATACACTCATGGGACTTCCCTTTGCTTTCTTCATTTGGAATAACTCAATAGTATTCCCCATCACTTCTTTGGAATGAAGTGGATGTACACTGTAATGTTCATAGATTTCTTCACATCTGGACATGTCCACTTTTTCAATTTGTCCACTTGACGTTTCAGTATCTTCTGCTAAATCTATTTCTTCTTCTCCTACATATACATTTCTATAGTACTCATTGTTTTTTATCAGATACAATGTTTCCTTTTGCACTTTCCTAACATCCACTAACTCTATCCAGATTTTCTTATTCTTAGTAGGAACGCCATTAACTAGAATAACTAGTGGTTCATTTTCTACATTATCTACACCAATAGTTTCAATATTTTTCTTTAAATCTAGAGGGAAATATACAACTCTTCCTTTTAAACCTCTCTGTAAATCTGAAGGTGGCAATTTACCTGTTTTAGGCTCCATACGAATGATAGCCTGAATTGAATTGAATGAGAATAGACTCATAGGTATTTAAATCTATCAGTTCTTGAGGAATAGCAACCAACTCTAGGTTATTATGAACAGCTCTAGCGGGCATTTTATTCTCATCTAATTTGTTATAACAATATTTGCAAATACGCTGGTCAGAACCCAAATCAAAACAATTCTCTACCAACTAATAAGTTGCAAATTCCTTCCACTTATCATTATTTTCTCTTTCACTTTTTAAATACAGATCAACAGTCCTAGTCTGATTTTTATAGTGAGTTCGCCGGCAACAAATACAAGAATAATTTAGACTTTTACCTGAAATCACCTTAAACTTTGTAATTTGATCTTTAAAATGTTTTGTACTACTATGTTCAACATTTTCTTCTATTAATGTATCAGTTTCTGCACTCTCTTGTTCAGGACCAAAGTAACAAAACTCATTTCATCACAAACCTTCTTCACATCTGATACTGATCCACCCAAAAGAGCACTGTTCAACTCATTTAACATTGGTGCTGGACTTTTTGCATAATACAATCTTCTGACTAATTTTTGCATTTGAGTATGGTGTACTGCTAACATCCTGAAATGGTGAAAAGCACTTTGACATACTTTCCTAGAAGGACAAACCAGAGAATGACCTTGCAAACCAGTATTTTTTCTCACTCTGCAAAGGTCTAATCCTTGCAATATCTTAATCTTTTGTTTAACAGATTTTTTACTATATGCTCGTAAGAAATCGCGTAAAATATCACTAGATTCTTGTCGTACACTACAAATACTACTGCAATCCCAAGTGTACACTGGGGCTTTAGGACGTCGGCCTAGAACTTCATCAGCTATCACTTCTTCTGCATTTCTGGGAACCATTTTCTCTTTCTCAATTGGACAACCTTTTCTAACCTCATAAGCTCAACCACTGGTATCAACTGCATGCAACAAATCATTGGTCTGTAAATAACTCTCTTCATTAAAGAAAGGCGCAGAACTGTGTTTCCATTCACCCAAAAAAAAATCACAAAAATTAGTTCTGTTAATTATTCTTTTACTCTTACTTTTGGCCTTCATTAAATGGATTGGTTTATCTAGTGATCGAATTCTTTTTAAAACTAAAATAAATAGTTTCCTTTTTACTGCCAAAGCCTTTTCAAGAATGGATTCAATATGCTTCTTCTTTGTATAAAATTGTGCTCTTTTTCTATATTTTTTCATATCTTTCAGCAAATTAAGAACCACTCTATCGTAAAAAATTTTTTTTACGTATTTCTATGTACTGATTTTGCCTTCTGTTACCATACTTCGAATCTTTTGCATGTAAATTATCTTTTTTTCTTTTCCTGTTATTGATTTTCTTTTGTGTAGTCAAATCATTGTCATTAGTTTGCACATTCTGCACACTGTTTGTAGGCTTTGAAAGTTTTTTAATGAATTCCTTGATTGTCTTACCAGAAGACTTCTTCTTTTTAGCCACATGATGTTGGTCATCCAATACTTGTTGTTGAATTTTCTTCGAATAATTGTCCTTTTTCTGTCCTTTTCTCTTTCTTGATTTTTCAGGTATGATAACTTTATTTTAATGATGATAAACAATATCTGTAAAAACTAAACATAAATAAATGTATTTTAATACATTTCTAAATTATACTTTTCAATTATTATACAAACACATTCTATATAAAAACCATTTAACCAGTTTATTTTCTCTTCACTAATTGAAATTGTAATTCAAGGTGTATACATAACTGTATAGGGGATTACAGGTCTGCATGTGTAATGGACAAAGGTTCCTACCAGTGTTTATGTTAAGCCCTGAGACATTTGGATACTGACTGGAGAATTGAAGGTCTGAAATACAAGTGTGTAGGTGGTTAGACGTCTGCATGCATAGTGGATAGGGGTTTGAAGCAGTCCGTGTGCTAAGACCTGGCTCACTGCAAGAGCACTTGGGTACTGACTGAATGATTAGAGTACTGCAGGGAGAGTGCCTGGGTGAATTTATAAGTGTTTGGCTTATGGCGCAGTGAATGGATTAGTTTATGGTGCTGAATGGGTCACTAGAGGAGTGCAAGAGGAGTGACAGAGTGTTTGCTGGAGTATATGGATACTGACTGGGGAATTGAAGGTGTGAAAGACAAGAGTGTAGGTGGTTAGAAGACTGCATGCATAGTGGATAGGGGTTTGTAGCAGTCCATGAGTTAAGGCCTGGGTCGCTGCATGGGTACTTAGGTATTGACTGAATGATTAGAGTACTGCAAAAAGAGTGCCTGGGTGAATTTATAATTGTTTGGGTTTTGGCGCACTGATTGGATTAGTACATGGTGCTGAATGGGTCACTAGAGGAGTGCAAGGGGAGTGACAGGGTGTTTACTGGAACTGTAGGAATACTGACTGGGAAATGAAGGTGTGAAAAACCAGTGTGTAGGTGGTTAAAGGACTGAATGCATAGTGCATAGGCATTTGAAGTAGTCGATGTGCTAAGGCCTGGCTCACTACATGAGTACTTGGGTACTGACTGAATGATTCGACTACTGCAAGGAGAGTGCCAGGGTGATATGAATAAGTGGTTGGGTTTTGGCACAGTGAATGGATTAGTACATGGTGCTGAATGGGTCACTAGAGGAGTGCAAGGGGAGTGACAGGTGTTTGCTGGAGTGTATAGATACTGACTGGGGAATTGAAGGTGTGAAAGACATGTGTGTAGGTGGTTAGAGGACTGCATGCATAGTGGATAGGGATTTGAAGCAGCCCATGTGCTAAGGCCTGGGTCACTGGATGAGTACTTGGGTGCTGACTGAATGTTTAGAGTACTACAAGGAGAGTGCCTGAGTGAATTTATAAGTGTTTGGGTTTTGGCGCAGTGAATGGATTAGTACATGGTGCTGAATAGGTCACTAGAGGAGTGCAAGAGGAGTGACAGGGTGTTTTCTGGAAGTATATGGATACTGACTTGGGAATTGAAGGTGTGAAAGACAAGTGTGTAGATGGTTAGAGGACTATAGTGGATAGTGGTTTGTAGCAGTCCATGAGTTAAGGCCTGGGTCACTGCATGACTACTTACGGACTGAATGAATGATTAGAGCACTGCAAAGAGAGTGCCTGGGTGAATTTATAAGTGGTTGGGTTTTGGCGCAGTGAATGGATTAGTACATGGTGCTGAATGGGTCACTAGAGGAGTGCAAGGGGAGTAACAGGGTGTTTGCTGGAAGTGTATGGATACTGACAGGGAATTGAAGGTGTGAAAGACAAGTGTATAGATGGTTAGAGGACTGCATGCATAGTGGATAGGCGTTTGAAGCAGTCCATGTGCTAAGTCCTGACTCACTGCATGGGTACCTGGGTACTGACTGAATCATTAGAGTACTGCAAGGAGAGTGCCTGGGTGAATTTATAAGTGTTTGGGTTTTTGCGCAGTGAATGGATTAGTACATGGTGCTGAAAGGGTCACTATGGTATTGCAAGAGCAGTGACAGGATGTTTGCTGGAGTATATGGATACTGACTGGGGAATTGTAGGCCTGAAACACAAGTGTGAAGGTGGTTAGAGTTAACTGGTTTATAATTCTACCAAAACTTGAGAACAGGATAGGTTTTTAAGCAGTTATGTGTTTGCAAACACATGAAATACCCAAATGCTTCTCTCAGAAGGATTTCTAAATGCACACAGACTTATAGTGTGATTCTAGACAAGCAACTCTATCCCTTGCATTTTACCAAAACACATTTACTAGTCTGGAAGGGGTAAGCGGACTGCACACAATCCACATATTTTACTACTGCACATTAGTGTAGAAGCCTGTCTCCTTTTGCAAATACATAAGCAATGACTGGTTTCTAAGTCTACCAAAACGTGAAAACAGGATAGGTTTTTAAGCAGTTATGTGTCTACAAACACATTAAATACCCAAATCTTTCTCTCAGAACGGTTCCTAAATGCACACAGACTCACAGTGTAATTCTAGACAACAAACACTATCCCTTGCATTTTACCAAAAGACATTTACTAGTCTGGAAGGGTAAAGGAGACTCCACACAATCCACATATTTTACTACTGCACATTAGTGTAGAAGCCTGACTCATTTTGCAAATACATAAGCAATGACTGGATTCTAATTCAACCAAAACGTGAGAACAGGATAGGTTTTCAAGCAGTTATGTGTCTGCAAACAAATGAAGTACCCAAATGCTTCTCTCAGAATAATTCCCAAATGCACACAGACTCATAGTGTGATTCTAGACAAGCAACACTATCCCTTGCATTTTACCAAAACACATTTACTAGTCTACAAGGGGTAAGGTGAGTGCACACATTCCACATATTTTAGCACTGCATTTTAGTGTAGAAGCCTGACTCATTTTGAAAATACATAAACAATAACTGGTTTCTAATTCTACCAAAACGTGAGAACAGGATAGGTTTTTAAGCACTTATGTGTCTGCAAACACATGAAATACCCAAATGCTTCTCTCACAATGGTTACCAAATGCACTCAGACTCACAGTGTGATTCTAGACAAACAACACTCTCCCTTGGACTTTACCAAAACACATTCACTACTCTGGAAGGGGTAAGGTGACTGCACACAATCTACATGTTTCAGTACTACACTTTAGTGTCAAAGTCTGACTCATTTTGTGAATGCATAAGCAATGACTGGCTTCTAATGCTACTAAAACCTGACAATACGACAGGTTTTAATGCAGTTATGTGTCTGCAAACACATGAAATACCCAAATACCTCTCTCAGAATGGTTCCTAAATGCACACAGACTCACAGTGTGATTCTAGACAAACAACTCTATTCCTTGGACTTTACCAAAACACATTCACTAGTCTGGAAAGGGTAAAGTGACTGCACACATTCTACATATTTCAATACTGCACACTACTGTGAAAGCCTAACTCATTTTGAGATTGCATAACCAATGACTGGATTCTAATGCTAGTAAAACTTGACAACATGACAGGTTTGAAATAAGTTATCTGTCAGCAAATACATGATGTAACAAATGCTTCTCTCACAATGGTTGACCAAATGCAACAGACTCACAGTGTGATTCTAGACAAGCAACACTATCCCTTGGACCTTACCAAAACACATTCACTACTCTGGAAGGAGTAAGGTGACTGTACAAAATCTACATGTTTCAGTACTGCACTTTAGTGTGAAAGCCTGACTCATTTTGTGAATGCATAAGCAATGACTGGCTTCTAATGCTACTAAAACTTGACAGCATGACAGGTTTTAATGCAGTTATGTGTCTGCAAACACATGAAATACCCAAATCCTTCTCTCAGAATGGTTCCTAAATGCAAACAGACTCACAGTGTAATTCTAGACAACAAACACTATCCCTTGCATTTTATCAAAAGACATTTACTAGTCTGGAAGGGGAAAGGGGACTCCACACAATCCACATATTTTACTACTGCACATTAGTGTAGAAGCCTGACTCATTTTGCTAATACATAAACAATAACTGGTTTCTAATTCTACCAAAACGTGATAACAGGATAGGTTTTTAAGCAGTTATGTGTCTCAAACACATGAAATACCCAAATGCTTCTCTCATAATGGTTCCCAAATGCACACAGACTCAGTGTGATTCTAGACAAGCAACACTATCCCTTGCATTTTTCCAAAACACATTTACTAGTCTACAAGAGGTAAGGTGACTGCACAAATTCCACATATTTTACTACTGCACGTTAGTGTAGAAGCCTCACTCATTTTGCAAATACATAAGCAATGACAGGGTTCTAATTGTACCAAAACGTGCGAACAGGATAGGTTTTTAAGCAGTTATGTGTCTGCAAACACATGAACTACCCACATTTTTCTGTCACAATGGTTCCCAAATGCGCACAGACTCACCACGTAATTCTAGACAAGTAAAACTACTCCCTGCACATTAGCAGGAGAAACACATTACTCTTATTAAAAACTAAATGCACCACATACATCCCCTCACAAATGAATAACTCACCTTTCAATTTTTTTTGTAGATTAAGAAGTATGTCAGTCACACACCAGATTTTTTTATACAGAATCTCTGTATTGTACTGCTTTCAGGAAAACCAAATAATGACAAAGTTTCCCTCTCATTCTGCACACATATACATGTAAATATCAAATCACATTGCTTCTCACATTAATTCAAAAGCAAACACACATTTCTACTGGTTCCACATTTCAACCCTTTCCAATTGACGTACGTTTGAACCCTACACCCAATGTGCCTTCTGCCTGCTACCATAGTAACAGTTCATGGAACACTCAACTGAGCACACAGGTCACAAGTTCAGCACACAGTGATGCTAATCAAAACAGAAAGTGTGCTTGACTTTTCAATATATCAGCTTATCCTATGTAATGTTCCTTTCAAACAGTTTTTGTTAAACAATAAGAAACATGCTTTTAAAAAAGAGAAACATGCACCCTAGTTTTCAGTCTAGAATGCTCTCAAACAACCAATCTTTTCTTTTTTTTTTCAAAACTTCATCTTATCCACCATTTTAGAAAAATCTTAGTTTTCAAACTGCCATTTCATTTACAGAGACCATCTGAGTGCATCCAGACCTCCTTTCAAGATGCTTAGAGTGCGGATTGTGGGACACCGCTATATTTTCTGGAGCCAAAGGTATGCAGAAAACAGATTCATTGACAAATACCTAGCTTAGCCAAATGTAGACATTAAATGGATTGGACAGAGAGGGTTAAAGTGGCACCAATTGATGCCATTGGTTAAATCTTTTTTACAACTCCAACACCCTGACCTCATAATTGTGCATTGTGGTGGCAATGACCTTGGCACTTTGACTGCGGTAGGTCTGGAAATGCTTATGAAGGACACCTTTGCAGAATTGATGTCACTTTTGCCCCAAACTGCCTTTTTCTATTCTAACATATGCCAAAGGCAGAAATCGAACTGGTCCAATCAATTTTGTCCACAGATTGAGAAAGCTAGGAAATATGTCAATAAATCTGTTTCTGCTTTTCTCCGAGATTATAGGATGGGGTCCATTTACCACAACAATCTGCGTTTCAATATGGATGGCATCTATAGGAGAGATGGTGTACATTTTACAGATGAGGCTAACAGAGTCTTCCTCATGAACTTTAGACTCTGCAGCGGTACTTACTTGTAGGTACCAAAATCTGTACATAAACAAAACGGCTCTTTTTAGAGCCACCCAAGATCTAAACACATAAGCTTGATGTATATCTGAAAAATATTTTTTTTTGTTTTTGCTTGGAGTCGCGCTCCCAACGCGATAGAATTCGCGCACCCAACATGAGATAAATCGTGCAGCGACGCGCTGGATTCGCGCACCCTACACGTTTGGAGTCATGCACCCAACGCGTGCACACCAGGGGGCCGCGCTGTGTGCCGCGCTGGATGCGCGACTCCTAATTTTACCGTAAAAAAAAAGAAATAAGCACCTATCACTAATTTCTATTCTCCCCTGGGACCCCATCCCCTGGGGCTCATATATAACGTTGGGGACCGTGGGGAGAGCCCCAATGCCCCCACGGTCCCAGCCGGCTCCCCGTGTCCTTCGGGAGCCGGCATTGTTTTTCCGCATGGAGAGCTGCTAACATGCAGCTCCCCATGTGGAAAAGCAAAATAGTTTGGATTTTGAAAGAGAGAGCAGGTTTCCCTGCTCTCTCTTTCAAAATCCAAACCAAGTTTGCTATGACAGGGCGGGAGCCTCGGTTCTCGCCCTGCCATAGCAAACAGCAGTGTCCCGGGGGTGGGCACCCTGGGGGGCCACGTGGCCCCCCTCCACAACATACAAAGCCCCAGAGGGTGGTGGTCCCTGGTGCTTGGGGGGGCCTTTGAGCCCCCCCAACCATTTTTGAGAAAGCCCCAGGGGTAGCGGTCCCTGGGGCTTGGGGGGCCTTTGAGCCCCCCACCCATCTATTTTGCTGGGGAGGTGGCGGTTGAGCCCTCTACCCATTAATGTTGTAGCCCCGAGGGTGGCGGTCCCCGGGGCTGGGGAGCCCCTCTGGGCCCCCCATAAAATGTAAAACTTTTGCCCCCTGGGATAATTATTAAAGCCCGCGCTTCGGTTTTTTGGGGGTTTTTTTATGGCAGGGTCCTGTTGTATCCAAATTTTCATCTCAAGGGCCACACTTACCGATGGCCCGCAATGTAAGTCAAATAATGAGCAGTTGGCAACGGAGAAGGTTCAAGCGTTTATTGGCCAAACAGAAAACTCTACATAGAGGAGCCTCATCGATCCTCACCCAGGAGGTGCGCCGTGGAAGACTGCTGGCTCCTTGACAAACTCATACTTTTATACATTACAGCGCAACATACAAAGCCTTACAAGTGGAAAAGTACCAGCCCGTCCAGGCGCTCCTAATGAGCTCATCCCATATCTAGTTTCAGCGATACAAAAAAGGCTACTATCTTTAAGAATAGAAGGTCGGCCGGGTGACTCCCTTCTCGTCCCAGGTTCAGAAGGAATTTTGCTGGGTACTCCCTTTTAGCAGATGTGACCTTGCTTCTCGCTCGTAAATACAATTCAGCCTGTCTTCTAAACTGGTGCATGCTAAATGAAGAAAATATGGGCTCAGGGAACCACGTGATCGTAGTTCCTACATGACGAAAGAGTTAAGGTCCTGTTTTCGGCCCTTTCCGTCGTACTAAATTAGTACGACGAAAAGGGGCCTTATTACGGGACTGAATCAAATAAGCTAGTTTTAGTTACGCTATGCTAATCATATAATTTAATTTGAATCCTACAGAACGGCCCTTTTAGCATAGTGTAGCTAAAATAAAATAAAAACAAATATGACTACTCCTCAAAAATGCCCTCATCTATTTGCATAATGTCATGAATTTCTTTCTGGGTCATCTGGGCATGAGCTTGGGTAAGTGGGGACTTAGGCATTGCAGAGCGAAATTGAGTGGCACAATAAGAACAGCAGACAGGGCCGCACTGGATACAAATACAGCAGGTAAAAAGGAAACCCACTATACCCAACAGGACCATGAATAGTTTCCACCCCCAAGTGGTCAGAAGGTCCCAGAACCAGGTTGACAGGGACCAGGTACCGGTCTCCGTATGGATTTCTGATGCCAGTCGGTGGAGTTTCTGAATGGCTAAATGAACCGAAGGGGCGGAGTCAGCTTTATATACACAACAGGAGCTCCCGATCACCCGGCATGCACCTCCGCGATCGGCCAATATGCCGTCTAGAACAAGACGATTTTGAAGGGTCACAAGCTGGGTCGCCTGAAGCTCAACAGTGATATTAGTCAATATCCCGGCAGTGGTATTGACCACTCCTTCCACCACCCTGGACAGCCTCCTAATTTCCTTACTAGTTAGGATAGGGCCCCATATAGGTAGAACCCCTTTCATAATATCTACGAAGTGTTGGGCCGGGGTATCTGTTTGATCAGTGACATCATTATCAGTGGACGTGGATAACAGACTTCTTTTAATCAGTGAATGGGACTTGTGATAATCTGATGGGGCAATATAAACAGGAGGATAGAGGAAGGACAGATAACACCTGCCCGACCATCCCCTGGGAAGCCAGGTGTAAGCATTTTCCCCACATACGAAATATATGTTCGGGGGAGTCAATATTGGCGGACTACTAAAAGTCCGTAATCGATAAGTGTAATTGCATCTGCTAAATCCCACGAACAAATGGCCGGAAACCTGGATACAAAAGGAGGATGACGTATTTAACACAGGGACTGGTATAATCTTGTCTTCCGAGACATTGCGTTCCTGAAAATATCTGAAGTATTCGGTAAAATTGAAGGATATAAAATCTAATATCTCATCCCTTAGCCAAGTATCATTCACATGGTCCATGTACACATTCATGCAGGCTGTTGGATCCAAAGTGCCATCAGTACCTTCTGCATTGGGAGTGAATCCCTGATGCCTCTCTATGTAGGCCAAGATTAAGTCATAATCTTTCTCTGAGAATCTGTGTGCGTCTACAGTATAATGCTCGTATATCATAGACAACAATCTAAACCAAGCTTCACAGCTCCCTAAATGTGACAACGGCATTGAAATAAACAAATCATGTTTATGCATTACTGAAGGGAGGAGGCCACATACCCAGCAATCGGTAACATTCGTGGAACGGTGGGTTTGATGCAACATTTCTATGAAGGCATTATGTACATAAGTCTGGCGATGCCTCTCTTTGTGAGGGGCCAAAGTCTGAAAATGGTGTTCCTTAGGAGTGGGGGTAGATAACACCAGGGTATGGACTGGGTGACGGAATTCTAGATAAATGAACAATCCTAAACAAAATAGAAATGACACAGCTATTATAGAAATAAACACAATTTTAGCACGCAGACTCCATGTGGAAAACATTGGTAAATATGAGTATCTGGGGCGAGGGATTATTGGACGTTCTTCTTCAAGGGCAAAACGGGCAATGGGATACATTCTCACTAAAAGTCCAGTTCTAAGCTCGGGAAACAAAAAGAGTTTACAAGCAGTCCAATCTGCCGGAGGGTGCTTCTTTCCTGTGTCCGTGTTAGAGCCTCACAGGCAGACTCTTAGCATTCCACACAGTAAAAACATAAAAATAAAAAAATAAAAATCAAGGGTGCAAAAAACTTCTCGCGTGGGAGCTGCACTTGACGCAACTCTGGTCGAAGAGGAAGGTTACCTGGGCCCCCTTCGCTATCAGTGTCTCTACCTTCTTTCTGAACAGGGCTATCACTTAGAGTTCCACGCCCTCCACGAGTTCAGTCCAGTGTTTATATGATCCCTAGGTCCCTTAGCTTAGATTTCACCTTTTATTGTAGGCTGGACCGGGGGATCTCATTCCGTTTGCGGGGCCGCAGGTGGTATCGAGTGTGACCAGGGGTTTCAGGATTCATGAACAAGATGGGCACAGTGGGATCAGATAAGGAACGGGGTGTGTGGCCCTCCTGGTCACGCGTTTGTTCCCCAGGCAGGGCCTTATCTGCCGCAGCTGACCCCGAACTTATGGCCCTCTCTCCCTGCCCTTCCGCTTCTCCGTGGGCTTCGGGGGAGGGTGGCTCTTCGGTGTCGTGCTCACCTCTGTGTCGTACGTTTTCCTCCTGGTTCTGACAATCCTCGGGCAAGGGAAGCGGGACACGCTTCAAATGGGAAACATGGATCCAATGCTGTCTCCCTTCGACCTTTACCGCCGTCCTTGTGGCCAGAAGCACTTGATGTGGCCGGGTCCAGCGGGGTTCCAAGCTCGACTTCCGCTGATAGTTCCGAATTAGGACCCACTGACCTGGTTCGATGCTGTGTCCGGGGCCCTCCTGCAGAGGCTGCAGTACTGCTGAAATCTGTTGGTGGATAGAACGGAGATCTTTAGTTAACGCATAGAGGTAGTCGGCTAACATAGGATACTCAATATCCCTGAATGACTTGGGCCGGGGAACGCCCCATACATTGGCAGGTCTCCCAAAAACCACCTCGTAAGGGGAAATCCCACTCCGAGAATGAAGGGTCGTTCTTACAGACAACAGGGCCAATGGTAGAAGATCAGGCCATTTCAGGCCAGTCGTGTCCTGTAGTTTGGCTAATTTTAACTTCAGGATCCCATTATATTTTTCAACTAGGCCTGCCGATTGAGGGTGCCGTGCGGCGTGGAACTTCTGTCGTATTGACAAACCCTTACATACATGTTGAACTAAATTGGCATTAAAGTGTGTCCCATTATCACTCCAGATTACTCGTGGTAACCCATATCGGGGAAATAACTCCTTTATTAAGGCTCTCGCAGTTGCTATAGCTGTGTTTTCTCTAGTGGGGTACGCTTCTACCCATTTACTGAAGGTACAGACTACCACCAGAACGTATTTGAGGTTGTTAACCCGTTCCAGCTGTATATAGTCCATTTGGAGTACCTCGAAAGGCAAGGTGGGTGGGGCAAAACTACCTGACAGAACAGGAGTACCACCCCCCGGGTTATGCTGAAGGCAGACCATACAATGCTGGACCAAATTCCTGGCCGTTTTTTGGATATTGGTGTTGTACCATACAGGGTTCAACATTGCACACATGCCTCAGACCCCGACGTGGTCGGGACCATGTGCCATGGCCACCACCGCGTTCACAAATGCATTCGGTACTAGCCATCTGCAT
Organism: Triturus cristatus; assembly: GCF_964204655.1. Taxonomy (NCBI): domain Eukaryota; kingdom Metazoa; phylum Chordata; class Amphibia; order Caudata; family Salamandridae; genus Triturus; species Triturus cristatus. The sequence goes on from NC_140582.1 coordinate 721,326,898, forward strand.
TTTTCTGACAGGTCCGTCCAACACCCATTCTCATCTAACCGCCCCACCTGCTCCTGCCAATACTGCAGTTCCTCTGGGGTGACCTCCTGTTGCAATTCTTTCACACTATCTACAGTGTTTCGAAAAATGTCAGCTTCTACCATCCTTCTGCACTGACTAACCACAAACATGGAGGGGGTATCGGACTGGGCAGTTTCCTTAGCAATCTTATCTGCAAAAGCATTTCCCCTCCCAACATCATCAGTTACAGCCTTATGGGCACTACATTTTACAATAGCGAGGGCTTCTGGCAAAGGTAATGCAGCCAGCAGTCGCTCGACCAATTGTCCATTCTTTATCTTTTCACCATGGGATGTAAGAAACCCTAGTTCTGCCCACAACCTCCCAAAACTATGGGCTACACCGAAAGCGTATTGGCTATCGGTGTAGACGTTCAGCCTCAATCCCTTACCCAATTCACACGCTCTTAGTAGTGCAATTAATTCAGCCGCTTGGGCTGAATGATATGGTACTTTGGCCGCCTCGACCACGGTCTGCAAGGTGGTAATTGCATAAGCCGCAACCGTAGTACCGTTGGGCAATCTAAAACATGAGCCGTCAACATACAATTCCCCTTGGGGTTCCGATAAAGGGGTGTCTGTTAGATCTATCCGGCCCTTTGTTTCTTCTTCAGTCCGAAATATGCAATCCTGTACATCCTGGCCACTTTCTCCTGAGGGGAGGGGTAGCAGCGTGGCAGGATTCAGAGTGACGCATCTCTTGATCGTTATGTGAGATGCAAACAGGGTCCATTCGTACCCCGTAAGACGCGCACTGGTTAAGTGCTGTGTCTGTGTCCTGTTTAACAATACGTCCACAGCGTGTGGTACCATCACTGTGAGATCCGTATATAGGACTAGCCCTTCCGATTGCCTGATCGCCACCGCTACAGCGGCCGTGGCTCTTAGGCAGCTGGGAAGTGCTCTGGCGACATTGTCCAAAACCACCGAAAAATATGCACAGGGTCTTTGCTTACCTCCAAAGTCCTGTGTTAACACTGAAAGCGAACAACCGTCCACCTCATGCACGTAGAGCACAAAAGGCTTCCGGTAGTCTGGGGTGCCAAGCACAGGAGCAGAACATAAAGCAGCCTTCAAAGAAATAAAAGCCATTTGACACTCATCAGTCCAGGGTAGGGGTTCATGCACATCTTTGGTGATTAAATACAAGAAAGGTTTAGTGATAAGGGAATAGTTAGGTATCCATAGGTGACAGTAAGAGGTTATACCAAGCAAAGCACGGACATCACGTTGCGTGTGAGGAACAGACATGTTAGTAATGGATGCAATACACTCCGAGGTCAATCGCCTTCCCTCCTTCGACAGGAGATGACCGAGATAGGTCACCTCCGGTCGACAATATTGGAATTTTGACAGTGACACCTTGTTACCATGTCTTGCCAGATGCTGTAGTAAATCCACTGTCGCCGTCCGACAGCCCTCCTCAGTATCAGAGGCCACCAGGAGATCATCAACATACTGGAGTAATACATTACCTGGCGGCAAGCTCAACGTGTCTAGTATCTTTTTCAGTGCCTGACTATAAATACTGGGGCTTTCTGTAAACCCCTGGGGGGCGCGACAGAATCTGAAGCTACGGCCCTCCAATGAGAAGCCGAAAAGATAGCGGCTATCTGGATGTATAGGGATACTAAAGAAGGCATTTTTTAAATCTATTACTGAGAAAAATTGTGCAGTTGGAGGAATCATCGTCAAGATGGAATTAATATCAGGCACCACAGGGTACTGGGGTACCACGATCTTATTGATCTCGCGTAGGTCAATCACAAATCGATAGGTATCAGCATAATCAGGAGTCGGTTGTACAGGGGCTCGCTTAAGAATCGGAAGAATAGGGCTATTACACGTGTTAGAGGCCGTTTCTTCCACTACTCCGGTTCTAATCAAATCATGAATGATAGCCATTAAAGCTCGTTCCCCAGCAGGGGCAATTTTATACTGGGGAATTTTCGGCAATTGGGCGTTCTGCTTTAGGGTAATCTATACTGGGGAAATTTGCAAATGGCCCACATCGGTGTCTCCGGTCGCCCAGAGGGTTTTCGGGATGCACGCCAATTCTGGTGGTAGAGATTCTGTTTTAGATAAGCATTGCGCGGAGAGGGGTGAAGGGTCTTTTATGGTCAGGTAAACCCCTCCGGGGAACAATAGATGCGAGCATGCAATCTTTTCAATATGTCCATGCCTAGAAGGTTCTCTCCACACTGGGAGGTCAAAAGGAAAGGTGAGTTTATTGACACCGACCCCAGGGTACGGGGAAGCGGTTGTGAGATGGGGCTTACCACCGGAGTTCCAGAAAACCCCACAGACACATTATTCTGGCCAGACAGAGCAGCCCCCGGGACTAGGGTACGTGAAACAGAACTGTTCATGGCCCCTGTGTCAACTAGAAACTTACCTGATGCGTTCAGCAATCGTGCATGGACATAAGGTCCAGCTTGATCAATTGGAATCGACACCTGCCCCTGACTCTGTCTTTGGCTGTCCTATGCTTGAGAATAACCTGATCCCTCGCCTGTCATATAATCATCATTGTAATACTGCTTCCCCTGACCGTGATCAAAACAGTTCTGACCCGTCTCACCTGTCGCCGAATGCTCTGGTCTCGTAGATCCCCCTCGCTGTCCACCGAAACGTCCCCTTCCCCGTCCTCTCGGAACACTGTTCTGTTCATATAATAACGGACACTGGGCTCGCCAATGCCCCTCCTGCTTACAGAAGGCACATTGATTTATGCCCAAGTCTGTCCGTCCTGTCGTCTGTGCCGGACCCGCCCCTCTTGGAGCAAAATTCTGCGACCCTCACCCTCTTCCCCGTCCTCTCTCTACTTGCTGTAACAATACTCTAGTCTTCAAGTCCTTCGACTTCCTTTCTGTCCTATCCTTGTTTTCATTCTCACGATGTTCGTAATATTGAACCATACTCAATATTGTCGAAGGTTTAGTAGTTGTCCAGGTGCTTTCAGCAGCCTGTAATCGAGCCGATACCTCCGGCAGCAGATTGGTCATGAATCGATTCACGAACAAACGTACCCCTCCCTCAGGGGCCAGGTCCTGTCCACTGAAGTCAATGAAAACTCCTTCAAATCTCGTAAAGAAATCTGATACACTCTCATCCTTCTTCTGCTTGCAGGCCGTCAGCTTATCCCAATCCACTTTCCGGGGAGGGATCAGAGAATGCATATAATTTATTATCCTATCAGGAAGAGCCAATATTTCCGCCCGGGGCTTATTCCCCGGTTTACGATCTCTATCCCATCCCCGTAGCTGTTCCCAAGTTCCCCCAAATTCGGTTGCATGGTCTTGATCGTGTACCTGGCGCCAAATGTCCACCGGTACTAATAAAGCGAAGAATAGTTCAATGTCCGCCAACGTCATTACTGCGGAGGAAGCCGCTTCAGTAAGCTCTTTGTAATACGCGGTAGGATTCTTCCTGGGATCTGGTAACTGACTTTTTAGTGACAACACCTCCCTTCGTTTCCAGGGGGTATACACCCATTGTTCCTGGAAACGCGCCTCCACTCTGGGACGAGTAACTACCCCGAGGGCGTCTACCACTTCCGTGACTTCTGGAAGGTAGATGGGGTGTACTTCCCGCGTAGGGTACTGGGATAGCCCCGTAGGATTAGTCGACTGCAGACGGGTTCTATACGCCACCAGGGTCTGCACATTCCCATACACTTCTTCTGGGGTAAGGTGGGATTTATGGGCTTGCGTGACGATATCGTATAATATGGCGTGTGTACCTGCTCCCATAATGATATAAGGCGGTTCACCATATGTTCTAATGCATGCTGCTGCATTACCGGCTCGTAATCTCTCATGGTACTCCAAATATCTGATAATGAATAAATACGTTGCCGCATTCATTGGGATGCCTGTACAGCAATAGTGTCTTTTTCTTCGGTTCCCAAAGCCGAATGAGTAAACAACCTTTTACCCTCAGCTAAGGGAACCGGACGTGTCGGAGTGGTGGCAGCTGCTACTGGCGTAGTACTCGCGGAGGAGGAGGGCAGGACAGAAGGGGAAGTCATTGACCCGGATGGCAGCTGTGTTGTCCCAGCTGCTGCAGTTAACAGTGCTGGTAACATAGTAATCACCTCCAACACGGATGTGGACAGTCGGGAGAGTTCTGTCAAAGGAGAGGAACTGGGGGGAGCCGGAGGGGCTGAGGCCCCCGAGGTTCCTAAGGGCGCAGCCGTGGCTGGAGCCGAGAATGCGGCCACCTCCGGATACAGCCGTTGAGGCACATAAGGAGGCGGTGGCCGTATATCCAATAAGTCTTATATCTCATCTTCAGCATTGGGTCTAGTCACATAGCTCTTATCTACCTTCAATCGGAATTCACGGTTCATACAGTCTATTCCCTTTTCTGCTCGAGACCTATCATAAGCTATGGCCTTCTGAGTCACATTCTGTCCTGCCTTAGCCCTGGATTGCTTCTCCTCCCTTATCCGCCGCTGCTTGGATTCTTTCAGCCACGAACCCAGGGCATCAAACATAGCCTGGCAGCTACGTCTGGAGAACAGTTGTTCCTGTAAGAAAGCAATCTTTTTCTCATCAAACGAGCCAGTCTTTGGCCATTGCAATTCTTCGTTACTTTTAGTATATTTATGCCACAGAGTACAAAACAATAAAGGGGTAATTCCATGCTTCACATACATATAGTGGCTAGGACTGCCTTCCGGCGGGGCAGGCTGACTCTCAGCCAGCCGAGAGTCGCCTGTCCGACAGCAACAGCTGAAACAATTCAACTTACTAAAACAAGGCATGGTGATTGGTTCAATACAGACACAAATGACATAAACCACAACCAAAAGTTACAACCCTGACCGCCACCTCAGTGAGCCAGTCCCACACTAATCCATAATGTTTCCAACAATAGACATCCCTGACTACACCATAGATCCTCTCACTGCCTTCCTGGTTTACCACTGAGGCCTGTCCCGGGGAGGTCTGCGCCTCACCGCGGGTATGTCTCGTGGTTGCCCAGCTCGGGTCGTGAGTCTCCCAGGTGCAATCGGGCTACATTCCGCGCGCGGTTTATCAAATCAGAAAAAAGGGCCCATCAAATCGTACCAATTGTACATGTACTTTCAAATCAATGCCCAGCCATACCAATCGGGCTTCAAACCAACAGTGGCACCGCTCTCCAGCGCCTGCCTCAAAATCAATGCACCGCCCTAGAGCCTGTGCTTCAAATGCAACTACACGCTCCACCTTGCGTGCTTCCAAGTCAAAACGGGCACTGCTTATAATCAGTGCTTCAAATCAAAATTCTACTCACCGGGTGCACCCTGGTACGAATGTCCGTTCTTCGCTGCCAACTCCTCTCGACCAACACGGTCCGTTTCTTGGGTTGAGCCCGTAGGACCCCAGTGAAGGGTGACTAGCAGCAGAGGGCATCCCACTCGAGCGTGCGGAGCGGAACCCTCGAGCTCGTTCTCCGCCCACCCGGCTAAGACGCCCTCGAACCTACCACCCGATTACGGGGGAGGTCAGACCCTATCACGGGGTCCCTTCGTGGTCGCCAACTGTTGTATCCAAATTTTCATCTCAAGGGCCACACTTACCGATGGCCCGCAATGTAAGTCAAATAATGAGCAGTTGGCAACGGAGAAGGTTCAAGAGTTTATTGGCCATACAGAAAACTCTACATAGAGGAGCCTCATCGATCCTCACCCAGGAGGTGCGCCGAGGAAGACTGCTGGCTCCTTGACAAACTCATACTTTTATACATTACAGCGCAAAATACAAAGCCTTACAAGTGGAAAAGTACCAGCCCGTCCAGGCGCTCCTAATGAGCTCATCCTATATCTAGTTTCAGCGATACAAAAAAGGCTACTATCTTTAAGAATAGAAGGTCGGCCGGGTGACTCCCTTCTCGTCCCAGGTTCAGAAGGAATTTTGCTGGGTACTCCCTTTTAGCAGATGTGACCTTGCTTCTCGGTCGTAAATACAATTCAGCCTGTCTTCTAAACTGGTGCATGCTAAATGAGGAAAATATGGGCTCAGGGAACCACGTGATCGTAGTTTCTACATGACGAAAGAGTTAAGGGCCAAGATGGCCGCGGTCCTTTTTTCGGCCCTTTCCGTCGTACTAACTTAGTACGACGAAAAGGGGCCTTATTACGGGACTGAATCAAATAAGCTAGTTTTAGTTACGCTATGCTAATCATATAATTTAATTTGAATCCTACAGTCCGCGCACCCTGTGTGCATTTGCCGTTTTTTAAACAAAAAAAACTAAACATTTATGACCCTGGGGGTCCTTGTGGGACCCCCTGAGCAGGTCTAGAGGGTAAGAGTATTTCTACCCTGCCCCCTTTATGAGTTTTACACACTAGTTCCACTGATTTCTTCAGCCTCGCTTCTACCGAGGCACAAAATGGCTGCCAACACTTTCTGGTTTGGAGTGTTGAAAGACAGTTGACAGCCAATTAGCATGCAGCTTGTGATCCGGAGGGTGCGCTAAGGGTGCGTGGATCCAGCACGGCCATGGATATATATGTGAATTTGATTTAGATTTTCTCAGGAACTACTGAACGAATTTACACCATTTAAGCAAAAGGCACAACTCTGAACCAAGGTCTACCTTTCTGCCAAATTTGGTGTAATTCCGTTCAGCAGTTCGGGCTGTAGCTGCGACTAACGGTCCCTATGGAAAATTGCATTGGGACCCCCTTTTTTCTCGGCCCCCGATTGACGAATCACCCCAAGACTTTCAGGACAGGAGCGGACTGGAGCGGGCCACGTGTTTTGAACATTTCGCGAAGATTCGTCAACCGGCGCCAAAGTTATTCCAAATAGAATGTTGCGGATTTCCTATGGATAATAGGTCCTAACTATAACTACCTACTGGTGACCACCAGTAGGTAATATATATATATATATAGATAGATATCTATCACACACAATCCTGCTCCAAAGAAGAAGGCACGTACTCGAGGCTTGCTAGAAATGGGCATCTTTATTTCCTCAGGTCTCCCTCGACCCTGTGACTGGAGAGACGCGTTTCGGCTTCCCAGAAGCCTTTATCAATCTAATTGGCGCCTTACAGTTGTAAGTATTTATAGCCCCACCCCCACAACTCACTGGTAACATAAACAAAATACTGTTATGAATTAACAAATGCACTAGACCCTCTGCAGTGTATAAACAAACTCCCTCTGTCACAACAGAAAGAATAAAAACATGTGGCTGGTAAAACAATTAATCTTATGATGTATGAAGAGAATACAAAATGCATAGTGCAACAAAATATGATAACTAGTAAAGCATAATGTGTACCCAGCCTACATAGATCACAAATATAACCTACTCCATGTCTAAACGTGCACACAAATGAATTTTATTATTACCGGCCTTTTGCGGGAGCATATTAAACACTAAACACATGGCGCCAATCCCTCAAAAAATGCTGCCCACTTAACTAACAACTAAAAATCAAAATATGTTAAAACCAAGCTGCAAATGTCACGAGAGTATTTGACAACCACCGCTTGTATCCGTAATTGTAAGAACAGGTAAATGCTAGTTCACTGGTATTTGAACTATGACGTTAATATGGAAACACAACTATAATATGCTCAGACGTGATCGTGTTAATGTCTATGATCCGAGAGAGGCAGTGAAACACAATGTTAGTAACTGCGCTCCGGGGTTTGACAACACTTAATGTGTTTCTTTCCAACATAAATGGCAGCCACCAGGAAAGCGTTGATGTCTCTGAAAGGACTGCAAGTCCCATAATGCCTCTTGACGATCTCATGATTGTCTGACGTTCCTGGCCAAACAATCAAATTTAGAGTCTGAATCGTGAATGTTCCTCAAATATGTTTAACCGGTGACCATTATCATAGACATTGACAAGCAAATGGTGAATGTTGTCATTAAAACACAAATAACCTCAATGTCACTCGTGGCCAGCAGCAATGTGGCTTGAAAATGGGCAGAAAACAGGGTTGGAGGAGACCGTAAACAAAAATAGCAAATGCCAGACAATCCTCGCCGCTTTCGCATTGGCGTCCGCGGTGCCCAGTCACCAGAGGGTGCCAGTCTCCCGAGCAAGGCATTTCTAGACTGGAGAAATGCAGACTCCATGCTGGCAGTCGACAAACCGCCCCGCTCCGGAATCCTAGTTTCCCAACTGCTGCCATCCTTGGTACTCTTCCGGGCACATTCTCTAGGGGCTCCACCACTAGCACTCCCATGCTCCTCCAAGTTATTGCGGTCAAAAGGGGGAGCCCTAGACCGACTGGTGGTACGTGAACAGCGTTGATCCGCAAACGCTGAATTATATCACTCACAATCCTGCTCCAAAGAAGAAGGCACGTACTCGAGGCTTGCTTGAGATGGGCATCTTTATTTCCTCAGGTCTCCCTCGACCCTGCGACTGGAGAGACGCGTTTCGGCTTCCCAGAAGCCTTTATCAATCTAATTGGCGCCTTACAGTTGTAAGTAATTATAGCCCCACCCCCGCAAGGCACTAGTAAACATAAACAAAATATTGTTATGGTTTAACAATTGCACTAGACCCTCTGCAGTGTATAAACAAACTCCCTCTGTCACAACAGAAAGAATAAAAACATGTGGCTGGTAAAACAATTAATCTTTTGATGTATGAAGAGAATACAAAATGCATAGTGCAACAAATTATGATAACTAGTAAAGCATAATGTGTACCCAGCCTACATAGATGACAAATATAACCTACTGCATGTCTAAATGTGCACACAAATGAATTGTATTATTACCGGCCTTTTGAAGGAGTATATTACACATTAAACACATGGCGCCAATCCCTCAAAAAATGCTTCCCTCTTAACTAACATTTAAAAATCAAAATATGTTAAAACCAAGCTGCAAATGTCACGAGCGTATTTGACAACCACAGCTTTTATCCGTAATTGTAAGAGCAGGTAAATGCTAGTTCACTGGTATTTGAACTATGACCTTAATATGGAAACACAACTGTAATATGCCCAGATGTGATCGTGTCAATGTCTATGATCCGAGAGGGGCAGTGAGACACAATGTTAGTAACTGCACTCTGGGGTTTGACAACACTTAGGGGCAGATTTACAAGAAAGTGACGCATCTGTACAGATGCGTCACTTACCCTGCGCCACCCTTAGAAACCCTTGCGCCACCATAGATGCGCCGTATTTACAATACGGCGCACTATGGCGCAAGGATTGACAGATGCGTCAGAAATTCTGACGCATCTGTTGGCGGAAAAGTCACGCATTGCTGGAGTCGTGTCGCAAGCACGACGCAACTCCAGCAATACGTGTTGAGGCCTATTCCCACTACACTGCATCACTACATATGCCTGCTTGAAGCAGGCGTAAGATTTTAACGCAGTGGCGTCCTAAAAGTGGCGCAGTGAAATCTTGTAGATTTCACTGAGCCACTTTTACGAGGCCTTCCTGCGTGGGAACGCCCACCCTGCATACATTATATCTGACTCAGGTATAATGTGACGCAGGGCTTTACAACGTGACGCATCTCCCTAGATGCGTCACGTTGTAAATAGGCCGCATTGTTTGCGCCGCTGTTGCGTCACAAAAGTGACGCAACTGCAGCGCAAAAGTCATGCAAGGGGCTTGTAAATCTGCCCCTTGATGTGTTTCTTTCTGACATAAATGGCAGCCACCAGGAAAACGTTGATGTCTCTGAAAGGACTGCAAGTCCCATAATGCCTCTTGACGATCTCATGATTGTCCGATGTTCCTGGGCAAACAATCAAATTTAGAGTCTGAATCGTGAATGTTCCTCAAATATGTTTATATAATATATATATATATATATATATATATATATATATATGTATATATATAGAGAGAGAGAGGGAGAGAGAGAGGGAGAGAGTAAGTAAATAAGTGAGAGAAAAGAGAGATGTGATATGGAAATGTCAGAGTGAATTTGTGAGATAAGTGAGAGGAGGAGAGGTAGAGTGAAGAGAAAGAAGGAAGTTTGATATTGAGATGTATATAAGTGTTAAAAGACAAGATTAGGAAAAAATCTGTGATGGATATGTACAGTTCTAGTAAACAACAAATTGCATGGCAGTCTTATCTTATGAAGGGTCATATTATCAAGGAACTGCGATAACATTATCGCCGCTTTAGAGACAGGAAACTGCCGATAAAGCGGCGATAATAGGGTTGATAATATGCCCTTGTAAATTCCCAGAGAAGCCCAGATTCACACCAGAACCTGGGCTGCTATGGGAATTCACAAGGGCATATTATCAAGCCCATTATCGCCGCTTTAGCTGCAGTTTCCTGCTGCTAAAGCGGCGATAATTTTATCGCCGTTCCTTGATAATATGGCCTGCAGGTTGGGAATTGAAGCACTGTATGGTGAAACAGTAGCTGATATGGGTTTTGATAATGATGGTAGTTTGTAGTGCGTACTAAGGCATACCATAAACCTACAATTGGTAAAGCATTACATTTGAGAAGTCTGTTGCTTTTGTAGCTGCAAAAGGAGAGTTTCAAAGGTATTGCATTAATATGATATTTGTATTTTAGTATAATATTATCATATTGTATAGCATGTGCAATTTGATACATGTTTTTCTGCTATAAAGTGGCCCATAAATGATGCTTAATAAAAGTATTGTACATTAATGGGTGGCTAAAGGGGCCAAAATAATTTTTGGATCAACAGATTAATTGTAAAGTTTTGTAATGTATGGTATGTAATATAAATATTATGTGCTGTCTGTTATGATGGTGCAGTTAGACGTGAGGTTGTGTATATAAAGTCACCAGAGAGAATTGAGTGTATTAATGAAGGCATGTTAGGATTCGGGGAAGTGCTTTCATGTTGTGGTAGCATGTTATAGTGCATATCTCCTTTGTGAAGTAGTATAATTGCAAATGGAAAAGTTGTTTGTTTTGGGAATAATAAAAGAGTGTTAAGGTGTATTTATAGTGTGTGGCAGATATACATTTAAGTTAAAGAAAAAGAGTAGGATAGAAATAGAGTGATAGGAGTTGTGACACAGAAATAGCTAGGGTTATGTTGTTAAGTAAGTGAGATGTGTTTATAGAAAAAGATAAAGGTGAGAGAGAGACAGAGAATAAGATAGATATATTTAGAGAAAGAGAGACGTAGAGAAAGGTGGAGCAAGAGAGAGAGATGAATTGTGTATAGAGATAGTTGTCTAAAAATTGAGTTATAAATTTGACTTAGATCGAGAAGATATAATTAGGGTATAGATATAGAGAGAAAGTTTGAGAGAGAAAAAGAGGAAGTGATGGGATATATGTAAGTGTGTGATATTTTGTGAGATAAGTGAGAAGCAGTATGAATAGAGCTAGATTAGTTTGTGATTGAGAGAGGTTGAGTGAGAAAGCGAGTAATTGTTGTGATATCTTGATACATAAGTAAGTGGTTGATTGAAAAGAAAAAGGAAAGGTTGAGAGATAAAGAATGTGATATAGAGTAAGTGGGAGTTAGATAAAGGTGTATATAGTGTGAGATAGAGAGAGAGATGGATGTTGTGTACTTTTCGTTTCTGAAAGATTGAGAGATAATTGAGTTGTAGATATATATATAGAGAGAGAGAGGGAGAGAGAGATAGAGACAGTGTGATAGATACAGAGAGATAGTTGGTGTATAGAGATAAGTTGAGGTGTAAGGAGAGATTTGTGAGAAGTATACCGAATATAGAGAAATAAGGTCTTGGAGATATATATCTACATATATGTTTATATATATGTATATTCACTGAAAAAAACATAGGTTTCAGAGACGTTATAGTTAGAAATTAGCATTTAAAATACCTTAGAAATTCACACAAAAAACGATAGGTTTCAGGGGTGTTATAGTTAGCTGCCATTTCACTCGTACAAAACCATAGAAATTCCTCTGTTATAGTTAGTTCTGCTAACTATAACTCGCGCGCCCGCAATGCACTGCTGATGATGTCACATATTGCATCACTCATGACATGGTCAGTGACATCACTGATGACATCACTGATGACATCTCAAATGACATCACTGATGACATCATCCAGTGAATGTGGTTTCGTTTGAAATTTAAATATGTATTATATATATACCAATCTGTATTGAAGATTGAGTGGATATATAACTGTCTGGATGGAGGATTTAGTAGCTGTCTGACTGTCTGTTTAAGTGAGTAATTAAAAGTGTCTCACTTAATACATGGATTAGTAACTAAACTATGTGAATGTGTGCAGCACTGTCTCTGTTGTTGTATAACATGCTGCATCAGTTGGTCACTAACTACATGAGTGTGTATATTAGTTATTGATTAATTGGGTGAGTATTTGTATGGGACACTGAGTTTGTGTGTGGTTGGATGGGGTGTGTGTAACTCTATGAATGGTTGATTGACTAGGTGAATAGGTTTAAGAGTGCATGTGGAAACAGTTGTTTGGGTGACTGAGTGTATTTATTTGTGTATTGGTGAGCGAATATATGTTTTAGTTGTACAAAGTAAAAAAATAAAAGGCATTGTATGTGAGAGTTGGTCTATATAAATAAGTATGTGTAAGAGTCAGTGATTGTGAGAGTAACTATATGAATGAGTGTATAATTGTAATGGTGATTTTTTAACATATTAACTATGAGTTACTATGTGTTTGAATAAATGAGGTGTTGTTGGATAATTGTGTAAGTGAGTAAATGTAAGTGTGATTAATTTTTTTCATGAGTGAGTAGGATGACTGCATAACCGATTGAGATGACTGCTGATGTGTCAATGTCTATATATATGTGTATAAGTGCATTTGATATTGTTCTATTAATTAGTGACTGCATGTATAAATGATTCTGTTGTTGAATGGGTAGTTGTGTGTGTAGACTTAGGAATCAGTGAGTGAGTATGTAGTAACTGGTATTGGTGTGTCAATTGTTTCAAATATGGTACTCTGTATTTTATAGTGAGTGATGAAAGGTTATACTAGTGTATGATGAGGTGTATCAGATTGTGATGATGTCATCAGTGATGTCATTTGAGATGTCATCAGTGATGTCATCAGTGATGTCACTGACCATGTCATGAATGATGCAATATGTGACATCATCAGCAGTGCATTGCGGGCGCGCGAGTTATAGTTAGCAAAACTAACTATAACGGAGGAATTTCTATGGTTTTGTACGAGTGAAATGGCCAGCTAACTAAAACACCCCTGAAACCTATGGTTTTTTCTGTGAAATTCTAAGATTTTTTAAATGCTAATTTCTAACTATAACGTCTCTGAAACCTATGGTTTTTCAGTTAATTTCAAAGCTTTTTTAAATGCTAATTTCTAACTATAACGTTTATGAAACCTACGGTTTTTTTCAGTGAATTTCAAAGGTTTTTTAAATTCTAATTTTTAAGTGTGATAGTAGTTATACCTATTTTTTTGTACTGATTTTCTAGTTTTTTAACTGTTTATTTATAAATATTTTATTCATGAAATAACATTATATATTTTTCTGAAAATTGCAACATTTTTTTTTTAAATTCAAACTGGAATATTGATAAAAAAAAATGTTTTCATTTTTTATTTTAATATATTTCTATTATTGTCTTTTAAAAAAAAAAAAATCGGAGTCACGCACTCAAAGCTTATACATCACGGTGGGTGCACGCATTGAAGCCGCCATTTTAGAAAAGTCATGAAGGATCCGCGTACGGTGTGTGACGGCTGCGTGTTGTTCAGTTACATCATATACATTTAATATTACGTGATGTGCGCGATTGGTATGCGACCAGTCCACGACTCCTGGTCCCGTGAATTCGCGACACATGCGCATTACGGTACGAGATGCTTGTGCGTTTGCGGGTCCTGCGTGATATCATATACGTGCTGGGGCGCGATGGGTGCGCGACGCCCGCAAAAAAAATTATGTTCCAAAATGATATGTATGTGTCTTTAATATACATATTAGTGCCAGAGATTATCTAAGATATTCATAACAATAATATATTTGTACTTATAAAAAACTTATATTATTTTTAATATATTTTCGCGAAATCGGGTGCGTGCAGCGTGAGTGCAGAGAACCAGGTCAGCAGAGCTGCTGTAGAGTCAGAGAAGCTAGATCAGCATAGCCGTTGTAGAGCCAGAAAACCAGGTCAGCAGAGCTGCTCTAGAGCCTAAGAAGCAGGTCAGCAGAGCTGCTCTAGAACCAGAGACCCAGGTCAGCAGAGCTGCTCTAGAGCCAGAGACCCAGGTCAGCAGAGCTGCTCTAGAGGCCGAGAACCAGGTCAGTAGAGCTGCTGTAGAGCCAGAGAAACCAGGTGAGCAGAGCTGCTTTAGAGGGAGAGAACCAGGTCAGCAGAACTGTTTTAGAGCCAGAGAACGAGGTCAGCAGAGCTGCTCTAGAGCCAGAGAACCAGGTCAGCAGAGCTGCTTTAAAACCATAGAACCAGGTCAGCAGAGCTGCTCTAGAGGCGGAGAACCAGGTCAGCAGAACTGCTTTAGAGCCAGAGAACCAGGTCAGCAGAGCTCTTCAGAGGGAGAGAACCAGGTCAGCAGAGCTGCTTTAGAGCCAGAGAACCAGGTCAGCAGAGCTGCTCTAGAGCCAGAGAACCAGGTCAGCAGAGCTGCTTTAGAGCCATAGAACCAGGTCAGCAGAGCTGCTCTAGAGGCAGAGAACCAGGTCAGCAGAGCTGCTTTAGAGGGAGAGAACCAGGTCAGCAAAGCTGCTTTAGAGCCAGAGAACCAGGTCAGCAGAGCTGCCCTAGAGCCAGAGAAACCAGGTCAGCAGAGCTGCTTTAGAGGGAGAGAACTAGATCAGCAGAGCTGCATTAGAGCCAGAAAACCAGGCCAGCAGAGCTGCTCTAGAGCCAGAGAACCAGGTCAGCAGAGCTGCTTTAGAGCCATAGAACCAGGTCAGCAGAGCTGCTCTAGAGGCAGAGAACCAGGTCAGTAGAGCTGATTTAGAGGGAGAGAACCAGGTCAGCAGAGCTGCTTTAGAGCCAGAGAACCAGGCCAGCAGAGCTGCTCTATCTGACACTGATTGACTGACACTGATTGACTGACACTGACTGACACCAACACTTACTGACACTGATTGACTGAAACTGACTGACTGACAATGACTGACACTGATTGACTGACAATGACTGACTGACACTGACTGACTGACTGACACTGATTGACTGACACTGACTGACACTGATTGACTGACACTGACAGACTGAAAATGACTGACACTGATTGACTGACACTGACTGACACTGATTGACTGACACTGACTGACTGACTGACACTGATTGACTGACACTGACTGACACTGATTGACTGACACTAACTGACTGAAAATGACTGACACTGATTGACTGACACTGACTGACACTGATTGATACTGACTGACTGACTGACACCGACTGACTGACACTGACTGACTACTCTCTACTACTCTACTACTCACTCTCTACTACTCTCTACTACTCTCTCTCTCTACTACTCACTCTCTACTACTCACTCTCTCAACTACTCTCTACTACGCACTCTCTACTACTTACTCTTTACTACTCACTCTCTACTACTCTCTCTACTACTCACTCTCTACTACTCTACTATTCACTCTCTACTACTCACTCTCTACTACTCTCTACTGCTCACTCTACTGCTCTCTACTACTCTCTACCACCCACTCTTTACTACTCTACTACTCACTCTCTACTACTCTCTCTCTACTAATCACTCTCTAATACTCTACTACTCACTACTACTCACTCTCTACTACTCTCTCTGTACTACTCTCTACTATTCACTCTCTACTATTCACTCTCTACTACTCACTCTCTACTACTCACTCTCTACTACTCTCTACTACTCTCTACCACTCACTCTCTTCTACTCTACTACTCACTCTCTACTACTCTCTACCACTCACTCTCTACTATTCACTCTCTACTACTCACTCTTTACTACTTACTCTTCACTACTCACTCTCTACTACTCTCTTTCTACTACTCACTCTCTACTACTCTCCTACTCACTCTATGCTACTCCCTCTCTACTACTCACTCTCTACTACTCTCTACTGCTCAATCTCCACTACTCACTCTCTACTACCCGCTCTCAACTACTCTCAACTACACCCTCTCTACTACTCTACTACCCTCTACTATTCTCTCTACTTCTTACTCTCTACTACTCTCTACTACTCACTTTCTACTACACACTCTCTACTACTTGCTCTTTACTATTTGCTCTCTACTACTCTCTAGTACTCACTCTACTACTCACTCTCTACTGCTCTCTACTACTCACTCTACTACTCACTCTCTACTAATCTCTACTTCTCACTTTCTACTACTCTACTACTCTCTACTACTCACTCTCTACTACTCTCTACTACACACTCTCTACTACTATCTCTCTACTACTAACTCTCTAATACTCACTCTCAACTATTCACTCTCTACAACTCACTCCCTACTACTCACTCTCTACTACTCACTCTCTACTACTCACTCTCTACTACTCTCTACTATTCACGCTCTACTACTCTCTACTACTCACTCTACTACTCTCTACTACTCTCTATCACTCACTCTACTACTCTACATCTCACTCTCTACTACTCTCTACTACTCATTCTCTACTACTCTCTACTACTCACTCTCTACTATTCACTCTCTACTACTCACTCTCTACTACTCTCTACTACTCTCTCTCTACTACTCTCTACTACTCACTCTACTACACACTCTCTACTACTCTCTACTACTCTCTCTCTACTGCTCACTCTCTACTACTCACTCTACTACTCTCTACTACTCACTCTCTACTACTCTGTACTACTCACTCTCAACTATTCACTCTCTACAACTCACTCCCTGCTACTCACTCTCTACTACTCACTCTCTACTACTCACTCTCTACTATTCACACTCTACTACTCTCTACTACTCACTCTCTACTACTCTCTACTACTCACTCACTACTACTCACTCTACTTCTAACTCTACTACTCACTCTCTACTACTCACTCTACTATTCTCTCTCTACTACTCTCTACTACTCACTCTACTACACACTCTCTACTACTCTCTACTACTCTCTCTCTACTGCTCACTCTCTACTACTCACTCTACTACTCTCTACTACTCACTCTGTACTACTCACTCTCAACTATTCACTCTCTACAACTTACTCCCTACTACTCACTCTCTACTACTCACTCTCTACTACTCTCTACTATTCACACTCTACTACTCTCTACTACTCTCTCTCTACTACTCTCTACTACTCACTCTCTACTACTCACTCACTACTACTCACTCTACTACACACACTCTACTACGCTCTACTACTCTCTCTCTACTACTCACTCACTACTACTCACTCTACTTCTAACTCTACTACTCACTCTCTACTACTCACTCTCTACTACTCACTCTACTATTCTCTCTCTACTAATCTCTACTACTCACTCTACTACACACTCTCTACTACTCTCTACTAGTCTATCTCTACTGCTCACTCTCTACTACTCACTCTACTACTCACTCTACTACTCTCTACTACTCACTCTCTACTATTCTCTCTCTACTATCACTCTCCACTGCTCACTCTCCACTGCTCACTCTCTACTACTCGCTCTTTACTACTCTCTACTACTCACTCTCTAATACTCACTTTCTACTACTCTACTACTCTCTACTACTCACTCTCTACTACTCTCTACTACTCTCTACTACTCACTCTCTACTACTCACTCTCTACTACTCACTCTCTACTACTCTCTACTACTCACTCTCTACTCACTCTCTACTACTCTCTACTACTCACTCTCTACTACTCACTCTACTACTCACTCTCTACTACTCACGACTTCTCACTCTCTACTACTCTCTCTCTACTACTAACTCTCTAATACTCACTCTCTACTACTCACTTTCTAACATTCTCTATGACTCAGTCTCTACTACTCTCTCTCTACTACTCTCTACTACTCACTCACTACTACTCACTCTACTTCTAACTCTACTACTCACTCTCTACTACTCACTCTACTATTCTCTCTGTACTACTCTCTACTACACACTCTGCTACACACTCTCTTCTACTCTCTACTACTCTCTCTCTACTGCTCACTCTCTACTACTCACTCTACTACTCTCTACTACTCACTCTCTACTACTCTGTACTACTCACTCTCAACTATTCACTCTCTACAACTCACTCCCTACTACTCACTCTCTACTACTCACTCTCTACTACTCTCTCTCTACTACTCTCTACTATTCATACTCTACTACTCTCTACTACTCACTCTACTACTCTCTACTACTCACTCTCTACTACTCACTCTACTATTCTCTCTCTACTAATCTCTACTACTCACTCTACTACACACTCTCTACTACTCTCTACTACTCTCTCTCTACTGCTCACTCTCTACTACTCACTCTACTACTCTCTACTACTCACTCTCTACTACTCTGGACTACTCACTCTCAACTATTCACTCTCTACAACTCAGTCCCTGCTACTCACTCTCTACTACTCACTCTCTACTACTCTCTACTATTCACACTCCACTACTCTCTACTACTCTCTACTACTCACTCACTACTACTCACTCTACTTCTAACTCTACTACTCACTCTCTACTACTCACTCTACTATTCTCTCTCTACTACTCTCTACTACTCACTCTACTACACACTCTCTACTACTCTCTACTACTCTCTCTCTACTGCTCACTCTCTACTACTCACTCTACTACTCTCTACTACTCACTCTGTACTACTCACTCTCAACTATTCACTCTCTACAACTTACTCCCTACTACTCACTCTCTACTACTCACTCTCTACTACTCTCTACTATTCACACTCTACTACTCTCTACTACTCTCTCTCTACTACTCTCTACTACTCACTCACTACTACTCACTCTACTTCTAACTCTACTACTCACTCTACTACGCTCTACTACTCTCTCTCTACTGCTCACTCTCTACTACTCCCGCTAATACTCTCTACTACACACTCTCTACTACTCTGTACTACTCACTCTCAACTATTCACTCTCTACAACTCACTCCCTACTACTCACTCTCTACTACTCACTCTCTACTACTCTCTACTATTCACACTCTGCTACTCTCTACTACTCTCTACTACTCACTCACTACTACTCACTCTACTTCTAACTCTACTACTCACTCTCTACTACTCACTCTACTATTCTCTCTCTACTACTCTCTACTACTCACTCTACTACACACTCTCTACTACTCTCTACTACTCTCTCTCTACTGCTCACTCTCTACTACTCACTCTACTACTCTCTACTACTCACTCTGTACTACTCACTCTCAACTATTCACTCTCTACAACTTACTCCCTACTACTCACTCTCTACTACTCACTCTCTACTACTCTTTACTATTCACACTCTACTACTCTCTACTACTCTCTCTCTACTACTCTCTACTACTCACTCACTACTACTCACTCTACTTCTAACTCTACTACTCACTCTACTACGCTCTACTACTCTCTCTCTACTGCTCACTCTCTACTACTCCCGCTAATACTCTCTACTACACACTCTCTACTACTCTGTACTACTCACTCTCAACTATTCACTCTCTACAACTCACTCCCTACTACTCACTCTCTACTACTCACTCTCTACTACTCTCTACTATTCACACTCTACTACTCTCTACTACTCACTCTACTACTCTCTACTACTCTCTATCACTCACTCTCTACTACTCTACATCTCACTCTCTACTACTCACTCTCTACTACTCTACTACTCTCTACTACTCACTCTCTACTACTCTACTACTCTCTCTCTACTACTGCTCTCTATTATTCACTCTCTACTACTCACTCTCTACTACTCACTCTCTACTTCTCACTCTCCACTGCTCACTCTCCACTGCTCACTCTCTACTACTCGCTCTCTCCTACTCTCTACTACTCACTCTCTAATACTCACTCTCTACTACTCTACTACTCTCTTTACTACTCACTCTCTACTACTCTACTACTCGCTACTACTCTCTCTACTACTCACTCTCTACTATTCTCTACTACTCACTCTCTACTACTCACTCTACTACTCTCTACTACTCCCTCTCTACTACTCTCTGCTACTCACTCTCTACTACTCTCCTACTCACTCTCTACTACTCACTCTCTACTACTCACTCTCTAATACTCTCTACTGCTCACTCTCCACTACTCACTCTCTACTATTCACTCTCTACTACTCTACTACTCTCTACTACTCTCTCTACTTCTCACTCTCTACTACTCTCTACTACTCACTTTCTACTACACACTCTCTACTACTTGCTCTCTACTACTCACTCTCTACAACTCTCTAGTACTCACTCTGCTACTCACTCTACTGCTCTCTACTACTCACTCTACTACTCTCTCGCTACTAGTCTCTACTAGTCTCTCTCTACTGCTCACTCTCTACTACTCACTCTACTACTCACTCTACTACTCTCTACTACTCACTCTCTACTACTCTCTCTCTACTACTCAGTCTCCACTATTCACTCTCTACTACTCACTCTCTACTACTCACTCTCCACTGCTCACTCTCTAGTACTCGCTCTCTAGTACTCGCTCTCTACTACTCGCTCTCTACTACTCACTCTATAATACTCACTCTCTACTACTCTACTACTCTCTACTACTCTCTCTACTACTCACTCTCTACTACTCTATTACTCTCTACTACTCACTCTCTACTATTCTCTACTACTCACTCTCTACTACTCACTCTACTACTCTCTACTACTCCCACTCAATTCCGCCCACAGCGCGCCCGGAGGCGCAGAAAAGCCGCGAGGATTCCCCTGTGGAGCGGGGGCTGTTCCGCATACCGACAGTGGAAACGGAAGGTCGTGAGGAGCCGTGAGGAGTCCTGGTGGTCCTGTATTGCAGCGCTCGGCGCGGTGAGCACTGTGGGGCCAGAACTACACTACCCACAATTCCGTGAGGGGCAATTCCGCCCACAGCGCGCCCAGAGGCGCAGAAAAGCCGCGAGGATTCCCCGCGTCGCGGGACGCATGCGGGCGTCGCCGTGCTGAGCCCGGGCAGAGGGCGGGCCGTCTGTGGCCGTCCGGGGCAGACCGAGGCTGGGCTGGGCCACGACCCTTGTGACTTTATCCTGGACACGTGAGTTCGCTGTTAATCCTACACTTGGAGGAATTGGATTGTTTTGGTCTGGCGTGTCTCTTAGCCCTGATATTGGGCCAATAATTTTGACTGGGTGTAGTATATACCTCTTGGGTTTGGGGCTGGCACTTTCATCTGTGTACTGACTATGTCGAGCACCAAAACGGATATATGTACAGTTGCGGCTGGCCCCATGGATAATTACCTAGTGAAAGTGGTCAATAAAATCAATAATGACCGCAGACTATCTCTTGGGAGGGGGGGCCCCCTTGTTCATCCTGATACTTCTTGTATACCTGTGGATGTTAACCCTGTTGATGATATGAACAGTGTTCGAGTTAGCCCACTCATAACTGTAGAAAGCCAGGTTGTCCTTGAGAACTTGGTAGATTGTCTCGATCCTCTGGATCTGGCTACCGCTGCATCTGAGGATGTTCTCCCCAGTCCAAGACCAATGAGAGCGTGTAGAAAACAATTAAACAAAAGGGGGGGAAGGCCCACTAAAAAAAGGATAGAAGCCTTACACAAAGCCCAAAATAGTATTGCCTCTGGGTCGGGTCTACAGGAAACAAGCAGTTTGGGTGGTAATATTCTAGATCCAGCTCAATTTGTTTCACTTATTGCTACTCTTGAGGCTAAATTTGAGACTCTGTTAGCTGAGCACACGCAATCCTTACTGCTCCAATTACAAAACACTAACAAGGAAGTACAAAGGCTTGGTGATCTGGTAGCGAAACTTTTGCCAGGTCGTGGGGTATCTAAGTCATCAGATATTGGCTGTGCTGGGGTCCCTAATGATAATTTAAATAAACCGTCGCCACTACCTTCCCAGGCACCCGCTCCTCTAGTTTCTGCCTGTTCTGATCCTCCACCTCCTATTATTCCAGTTAAGCCACCCTCAGCGGGACAAGGTGGTACTTTTACCCCTAGACATGGTATTTCCTCAGGTTTTACCAATCTCCCTCCTGAGTGTGCTCCTTATGTAGTCGTCTTGACTAATGTGCCTGTTTTAGGAAACTCGCACGCCCATACTAGTGAGGAAACACATGAGTCGCTAAAAAATAAAACTGTAGATTGGCTCAACAGTAGATGTGGCTTTCCAGTGCATCTTGCTGATCAAATTATCTCTACTAGAAGGACTAAGTGGATTGGTCCGTCTCAGAAAAGCTGCGGTGGGGACTGTGTTATAGTTAATTTTAGATCCCCACAACATGTTAATACAGTCCTGATATGTGCAGCTTCCTTGACGACCGGAAATACTAGTGTGTGTGCGCGCCCGTTGGGTTATTTTTATAAATGTTATGGGAGTGTCCTAAATAGACCGGCTTTGAAACCCCTTGTAACCAGGGCTCCCCAGAGGTCTATAGAACCACAGTGGGATAATATGGCAACTTTTTGCAGGGAAGATCATAACATTCCCACCCGCAATAGATTTGAGGTACTCTCAGGCCTAGACGCCTGTGATTGACAGGAGGATTCTGTAATCCAGGGGAGCGCCAGTGTGGTTACTCCTGACTCCAGAGAAATTGATGAAATAATAATGCACCATGGAACCCCACGATCAAATCCTGTTAATATTGTATCTGATTCTGGTGAAACCATAACATTTATGAGTTGGAATATTGCGGGTCTACGATCCAAGAAGAATGACCGTGGTTGGTTAGACATTCTGCAACAATATGACATCATTGCCTTACAAGAGACTTGGGATAAGGACTGCGACTTCTGGATGGATGGTTATACCTCCTATTTTGTACCAGCCCTGAGTTCTAATGCGGGAAGAGATAGGGGAGGCCTCATGTTCCTCGTTACTGTAAATATTCTGGGCTGTGTCAAGCAGATTGTAAGCACCTCCTATAATTGCCTTATTCTGGAAATTAGTTTGGCAAATGATGTTAAGTTCTTGTTTATTAACTGCTACAATTCCCAGCAAGAAAAGTCCCCTAACGAGCATATTCTTTGGCTGACTGAATTTTTAAAATCCTATAAGGACAATCATACCACTTTCTGCCATTATATTTTGATGGGTGATTTTAATGTTCATTTATGTAATGCTAACTGCCACTATAGAGATAAGGATGGCCCTGAATTCTCTAACCCCCAACATTTTGAACACAGTCCAAAAGGGGTTGCCATGGAGTCCCTTTTGTCAAATACTGATCTCTATGAGGCAGGTTTTCGGGACAAGCATTCTCGTGTCCCTACCTATGCTGCTAGGGATAGGGAAACTATAATTGATTATATATTTTTATCTGCGGGGCTTTTAAATTACGTGTTTTTTTATAACGCCCTGCGCTCCTGTTTTAGTGACCACAACCCGGTGATATTGATCTTGGCCAATGTTTTCCCAATTTTAGATAAACGCAATTTGACACCTGTGGTGGTTTCAGTGAATGCCAAAGACCAAGGGAGGAGATTACATTGGTCCAAGGTTATTCCTGAAGATTTCCTTGATTTAATTATATCTAAGACTGGCTGCCAATTAAATATATGTACTGACCCATCCTCTCATGAGATAGACATAATAACGGCCTTTGAAACCATTTGCTCTCAAGTAGCTATGGAACTTACCACTAAAGGTGGTCCCGCTAAACCTAAAATTGACCAAGGCCGGTTCAATCATAGCTGTACCTCAGCCTTAAACCAACTTAGGAAAGCCCTCAATGAAAAACCAAGGAATAAAGGATTGGTCACACAGTTAAGAAAAGCTTACTCTCAAGTATTACTGACACGGAAGAGGGAAATAAAACAGGAAGCTTGGGTAGCCTTAATGGATAGTGCTATCCTGAAAAACAGCTCCAAATTCTGGAAAATCATTAATTCCCCTTTTTTAACTGGTTCCCAGAACTCGGCGCTGGAATTGAATATCCCCGAGGAAGATTGGCTTGCCCACTTCGAAAATATTTATGGGAGTAATCTTGAGCAGGAAGTATTTAAGATCACTAATTCCAGCTCTCCCCTCCCTCCTATTATTTTTACCATTGAAGAGGTGGAGAAAGCTATTGAGGGCACGGCCGGACGTAAGGCTCCAGGCCCTGATGGGGTGCCTACGGATATGTATAAGGCTAATACCAAGTACTGGGCCAAAGTTCTGTTAAATGTTTTTAATTCTGCTTCTTTAGTAGCCCCATCAAAATCATGGTCCCAGGCTATCATAATCCCTGTGTTCAAGAAGGGTCAAAGGGGTGATCCTAGATGCTATCGACCTATATCCCTGTTAGATTCCTCATTTAAAATTCTGGGAAAAGTTATCCTGACAAGGATAAATAATTGGGCAACTGATAAAGGGGTTATTTCTAATGCCCAGTATGGGTTTAGATCAGGGAGGGGTACAGAGGACCAATGCTTGAATTTACATCTAATCATTGCAAAGTATACCAAAGCTTCTGAGGGCTCGATTTTTGCAGGTTTTATGGACCTATCTACAGCTTTTGACCTCGTCAACAGGTCCAAGCTTTGGTCAATACTTTTAGAGTTAGGCTTAGATAAGCCCCTTGTGTATTTTATGGCAGAACTACACAAAGACCTGAAGGCTTCAATTAGGATGACTAAGGAGGGGAAACGCACTGCTAGCTTTAAATCCGGTAGAGGGGTACGCCAGGGATGTATTCTTGCCCCTTTGCTATTTACTTTATACATAAATTCCCTGGAAGAGAGTCTGCTAGCTGCCCCTCTAGATATCCCTAGAATAGATGGTAATCCTATACCTGTGCTCCTTTATGCGGATGACACCGTTCTTTTGGTGCGGACTCCACTGGGTCTCCAAAGATTATTGAATGCTTTTGGTAATTTCATGTCATCCTTGGACCTGGTGGTTAACAACGGCAAATCCCACGTAATGGCATTGGGGAAGGGAAAAAACCAACCCAAAACGTTTTACTGTAATGGGGTGGCTATCTCAAGAGTAAAAGTTTTCACCTACTTGGGTATCGTTTTTGACGATAAAGGCAACTGGTTACCCCAAGTAATTTCTAAGGCGAAAGCAGTGCGTAGTTCTTCGGCTGCTATATTGAGCTTCGCAAAAAGGTTGGGAGGGAAACCATGTGAGGCTATTTTGAAAATTTACCAAGCTAAAACTATATCAGTAGCTAGGTATGGGGCCGCTATTTGGGGGTACATTAACCCTGATTCCATTCAAATAGAAGAGAATAAATTTTTTCGTGCCCTTCTTGGCCTCCCCCAATCCACCGCGACCTATTCTGTACATTTAGAATTGGGGATGGGATATATCTCTGACATTTTAAAGTTAGCCCCACTTTTGCTATGGATAAGAACCTGGTTGAACCCAGATCTTACAATGAATCATAATATCCTAAAAGAATGCTCTAAATTGGATAATTGGAAGAATAGTCAGTGGTTGTCTCATATTAAATTGACTGCAAAGATGATAGGACGACCTGAACTTTTTTCCAATCCCGAAAGTTTAAGGAAAGCTGATTTAAGGTGGGTTAAGACGTACTTTATTAAGCACTGCGAGGTGGAGCGAGAATCTCAAGAACTCAGTAAAACTTCAGTAAGGGCTCACCTCTTGCTCAATTTATCCACGGTCATGCACCCATATTTATCTATGGTTACGAATAATTACCATAGGTGGCTTTTGATAAAGTTTCGTTTTAACCAAGTACATCGGGTTTTAAGTGTTCCGCAGGGCTGGTTCAGATTTGAAGATGGGGTTCCCTGCAGATGTGACAATTTCTCCGCCCAAGATACGATGCATTTCTCATTTTTCTGTCCATTTTACCTAGAGGCCAGGAAAAGGTTTATCCGACCTATATTGAGAAAGGAGGCTTTTGTCCAGGTAAAACCAGCATTATCATTCCTGCAATTAATGGAATCACCAACAACTATGTTCTGTGTGGCTAGTTTTTTGGTTGCCTGTATTAGATCAAGGAAATTGAGATTGACAGCTTTGGAAGAGATCAATTAGTTTCTATATTGTGAATCACCGGGGAAAAATTTATTTATTTTTTTAACATGTATATGATGGATTGTCTTCTCTTTTTATCTGTATAAAATGTCCTGTACACTTTTATGATTTTAACTAATCGAATAAAGTGGTTTTGATTGATTGATACTCCCACTCTACTACTCTCTCTCTACTACTCTCTACTACTCTCTACTACTCTCCTACTCACTCTCTACTACTCACTCTCTACTACTCTCTACTGCTCACTCTCCACTACTCACTCTACTACTCACTCTCAACTACTCTCTACTACTCACTCTCCACTACTCTACTACTCTCTACTACTCTCTCTACTTCTCACTCTCTACTCCTCTCTACTACTCACTTTCTGCTACACACTCTCTACTACTTGCTCTCTACTACTCACTCTCTACTACTCTCTAGTACTCACTCTCCTACTCACTCTCTACTACTCACTCTCTACTACTCAATCTCTACTACTCTCTACTACTCTCTCTACTTCTCACTCTCTACTACTCACTCTACTACTCCTCAATCTATACTACTCTGTACTACTCACTCTCTACTACTCTCTCTCTACTACTCACTCTCTACTACTCACTCTCTACTACTCACTTTCTACAACTATCTACTACTCACTCTCTACTACTCTCTCTCTACTACTCTCTCCCTACTACTCTGTACTACTCTCTTCTACTCACTCTGCTACTAACTCTATTACTCACTCTCTACTACTCACTCTACTACTCTCTCTCTATTACTCTTTAATACTCACTCTACTACTCACTCTCTACTACTCTCTCTAGTACTCACTCTCTACTACTCACTCTACTACTTGCTCTCTACTACTCACTCTCTACTACTCTCTAGTACTCACTCTCCTACTCACTCTCTACTACTCAATCTCTACTACTCTCTACTCCTCTCTCTACTTCCTACTCTCTACTACTCACTCTCTACTACTCACTCTCTACTACTCACTCTCTACTACTCACTTTCTACTACTCTCTACTACTCACTCTCTACTACTCTCTCTCTACTACTCTGTACTCCTCTCTACTACTCACTCTCTAGTACTCTCTACTACTCACTCTCTACTACTCACTCTCTACTACACACTCTCTACTATACACTCTCTACTACACACTCTCTAGTACTTGCTCTCTACTACTCACTATCTTCTACTCTCTACTACTCACTCTACTACTCACTCTCTACTACTATACTACTCTCTCTACTACTCTCTCTCTACTACTCACTCTCTACTACTCTCTACTACTTACTCTCTACTACTCACTCTCTACTATTCTCTCTACTACTCTCCCTCTACTACTCACTCTCTACTGCTCACTCTACTACTCACTCTACTACTCACTCTACTACTCACTCTCTACTACTTTCTACTACTCACTCTCTACTACTCTCTAATACTCTCTCTCCACTATTCTCTACTACTCACTCTCTACTACTCTCTACTACTCACTCTACTACTCACTCTCTACTACTCTCTACTACTCTTTCTCCACTACTCACTCTCTAATACTCACTCTCTACTACTCTCTACTACTCACTCTCTACTACTCTCTACTACTCACTCTCTACTACTCTCTACTACTCTCTACTACTCACTCTCTACTCTCTATTACTCACTCTCCATTCTCTACCTCTCTACCTCTCTCTCTACTACTCTCTACCTCTCTACCTCTACCTCCCTACCTCTACACCTCTACCTCTACACCTCTACCTATCTATCTCTCTCTACCTCTCTCTACACACACACATATGCACATATATATATGCATATGCATTTATATATATGTATGTGTATATATACATACATACATATATAAACATATATATAATCTGCATATCTATATAAATACAAATATAAATGCATGCATACATATACATATATGCATACATATGCATGTTATGTACATGTAGTTTGAAAAACACTAATACAAGCAAAGCTAAAAAGCCACCTAATTACAAACATAATTGCTTTAACTTAAACGAGGGCGAGCCATCAAGAAGGCATTCAGATGTGCCACACATTTGCCATAAATTCTGAATGGTAGCACTCTAGTTGCACATTAGATCACTGTAGCAAAGCTACTGCTCACCAGGGAAGTCTGCTACTGGTATTCAAATTGCATGTTTTAGTCTGCATTTCAGAATTTGTTAATGAAATAGAAGAGGATTTGAGAAGTCAAAATGTGCCCTAATTTTTTTTTCTTCATCACTAATCATAATTTCTATGGCAAAATAAACCCCCTCATTTTGTTCCTTTGCAAATTAAATGTTTTAAGTGTTACCACTTTATTCCAATCAAGATGGCGTCAGGTGTGCCATACTTTTGTCATAAGTAAGACTGTTAGCGCTCTAGTTGTTCTTTAGAACACTCTGGGACATTTTGTCATTGGGCTATAATTGGGCTACATCTGGGTGATATTTGTGCTACATTTGGGCTCTTTTGTCTCTGGTGGCCATCTTGCGAGACTTATTTGTTATGAAGTTTTCTAATTTCCTCATTTACTACAGTCTCCTCAGTAGGAAATACTTTCAGTTTTTTACTTTGATTCCATCAAGAAGGCATTCAGATGTGTCACACATTTGCCATAAATTCGGAATGTTAGCACTCTAGTTGCTTATTAGATCACTGTAATGAAACTAATGCTCACCAGGGAAGTCTGCTGCTGGTATTTTAAAGTGCATGTTTCAGTCTGCATGTCAGAATTTTGTAATGAAATAGAAGAGTATTTGAGAAGTCACTCAAAATGTGCCCTAATTTTTCTTTTTCAGCACTGATCATAATTTCTATGGCAAAATGAACCCCCTCATTGTGTTCCTTTTAAATTAAACTACTCACTCTCTACTCCTCTCTACTACTACTCTCTAATACTCACTCTCTACTACTTACTCTCTACTACTCTCTACTACACACTCTACTACTCTCTACTACTCTCTACAACTCTCTCTCTTCTACTCTACTACTCACTCTCTACTACTCTACTACTCACTCTCTACTAGTCTCTACTAGTCTCTCTCTAATGCTCACTCTACTACTCACTCTACTACTCTCTACTACTCACTCTCTGCTACTCTCTCTCTACTACTCACTCTCTACTTCTCACTCTCTACTTCTCACTCTCTACTACTCACTCTCCACTGCTCACTCTCTACTACTCGCTGTCTACTACTCTCTACTACTCACTCTCTAATACTCACTCTCTACTACTCTACTACTCTCTACTACTTTCTCTACTACCCACGCTCTACTATTCTCTACTACTTACTCTCTACTACTCTCTCTACTACTCTCTACTACTCCCTCTCTACTACTATCTCTCTACTACTCTCTGTCTACTACTCACTCTCTACTACTCTCTTACTCACTCTCTACTACTCACTCTACTACTCTCTACTGCTCACTCTCTACTTCTCACTCTCTACTACTCACTCTCTACTACTCTACTACTCTCTACTACTCTCTCTACTTCTCACTCTCTACTACTCTCTACTACTCACTTTCTACTACACACTCTCTACTACTTGCTCTCCACTACTCACTCTGTACTACTCTCTAGTACTCACTCTACTACTCACTCTCTCCTGCTCTCTTCTACTCACTCTACTACTCACTCTCTACTACTCTCTACTACTCACGCTCTACTACTCACGCTCTACTACTCTCTCTCTACTACTCTCTCTCTACTACTCACTCTACTACTCCTCACTCTATACTACTCTCTACTACTCACTCTCTACTACTCTCTCTACTACTCACTCTCAACTACTCACTTTCTACTACACTCTACTACTCACTCTCTACTACTCTCTCTCTACTACTCTGTACTACTTTCCACTACTTACTCTCTACTACTCACTCTACTACTAACTCTACTACTCGCTCTCTACTATTCACTCTCTACTACTCACTCTCTACTACTCTCTCTACTACTCACTCTCTACTACTCACTCTACTACTCTCTACTACTCACTCTCTACCATTCTCTCTGTACTACTCACTCTCTACTATTCACTCTCTTCTACTCAATCCCTACTACTCACTCTCTACTACTCACTCTCTACTACTCTCTACTACTCACTCTCCACTACTCATGCTCTACTACTCGCTCTATACTACTCTCTACTACTCACTCTCTAATACTCACTCTCTACTACTCTACTATTCTCTACTACTCTCTCTACTACTCACTCTTTACTATTCACTCTCTACTACTCACTCTCTACTACTCACTCTCTACTACTCTACTACTCTATACTACTCTCTCTACTACTCACTCTCTACTATTCTCTACTACTCACTCTGCTACTGTCTACTACTCTCTACCACTCTCTCTCTCTCTCTTCTACTCTACTACTCACTCTCTACTACTCTCTCCCTCTACTACTCACTCTCTACTACTCTCTACTACTCTCTCTCTACTACTCACTCTCAACTACTCTCTACTACTCACTCTCTACAACTCACTCTCTACAACTCACTCTCTAATACGCTCTGCTGCTCACTATCCACTACTCACTCTCTACTACTCACTCTAGTACTCACTCTCTACTACTCTCTACTACTCTCTCTACTTCTCACTCTCTAGTACTCTCTACTACTCACTCTCTACTACTCACTCTCTACTACACACTCTCTGCTACTTGCTCTCTACTACTCACTCTCTTCTACTCTCTACTACTCACTCTACTACTCACTCTCTACTACTCACTCTCTACTACTCTACTACTCTTCACTACTCACTCTCTACTACTCACTCTCTACTACTATACTACTCTCTACTACTCACTCTCTACTACTCACTCTCTACTACTCACTCTCTACCATTGTCTCTACTACTCACTCTCTACTATTCACTCTCTACTACTCACTCTCTACTACTCTCTACTACTCATTCTCCACTACTCACTCTCTAATACTTACTCTCTACTTCTCCCTACTACTCACTCTCTACTACTCACTCTCTTCTACTCTCTACTACTCACTCTCTGCTACTCTCTCTACTACTCTCTACTACTCACTCTCTACTCTCTATTACTCACTCTCCATTCTCTACCTCTCTACCTCTCTCTCTACCTCTCTCTCTACTACTCTCTACCTCCCTACCTCTACACCTCTACCTCTACACCTCTACCTATCTATCTCTCTCTACCTCTCTCTACACGCACACATGCACACATATATATCACAAGTATCCTTCCGTTTACTTGTCAGAAGGCTCAAGCGAGCCGAAACGCGTAATGGCGATGAATGAGGAATAAATGAACTTGCACAAACGCTTTGGGTCCGTGTCCGTTCTTCAGGAGGACTTCTGACAAGTAAACGGAAGGATACTTGTGATATGATCGACCGTTTTCTCATCTCGCACGGTCATTCATGGACCCCCTCCTCAGAAAGGTCGACGGAACAGTGAGACATCCCTTCCGGGGCAACCAGGAAGTTTTTCTGCACATATATTATCTACTGGCAGTCGCCAGTAGATAGTTATAGTTAGGACCGTGTTTCCATAGGAAATCCGCAACATTCTATTTGGAATACTTGACGAATCCTCGCGAAATACTCAAAATAGGTGGGGCGCTCCGCTCCTTCCCTGAAAGTCTCGGGGGGATTCGTCAAGCGGGTGCTGAGAAAAAGGGGGGGTCCCAAAACGCGTTTTCCCCATGCATTTTTCCATAGGACCTTTAGTCCGAGCTACAGCCCGAACGGCTGAACAGAATTACTTGAAATTTGGCAGAGAGGTAGCCCTCAGGTCCGGGATGTGCCTTTTGAAGGTCTCGTGTAAATCTGTTCAGTATTTCCTGAGAAAATAGCATTTAAATCAATATATATATCTATAGGCGCGCTCCGAGCGCGTACCGTAAGCTTACCGTAAGCTTACTGTACGCGCACGCTGCCGTGCGCGAGCGCGATTCTGATTGGTTGTTAGATCTTAGTAAACATTCGAATCGGTCGAAACCAGGAAGTGTCGGCCGCCATTTTGTCTCTCGCACTCTGAGGGGGTGAAAAATCAAGGTGGATAACGTGAAAAGGGGGCAGGGTGGACAGTTCCTGACCCCCTAGCCTTTGTCAGGGGTCCCAAAAGGACCCCCAAGGGCAAAAATTAATTGTAATTCTTTTTCGAAAAATCGCCGAATGCGCGTAGCGTACGCGCACGGCGTAAACAGTAAAATTCCGCGAACTTCGCGTAACGATTCCGCGATTACGCGTACCGTGCGCGCACGGTAACAATTTTTTTTCAAAAAGGAGAGGTTAAAAAAAAAATAATAATTGTGAGGTAAGGTTTGCTCTTAAAAAGCCGTTGTGTTAATACAGGGATAGAGGAAAGAAAGAATGGGAATATTATGAACGTCTACAAACGTGCTGGTCTATCTTATTGTTAATAAGGGAAACACTGGTCTCCCCAAAAACAATAAGACCACAACACGTTGTACACCTCATTGAAACCCTCCGAAATCGAGGGTTAATGTCCAGAGGAGCTGAAGAAGGTGATGCTCCCACCTCAGAGGAAGGGCTCAGCTGAGCTGCCGATGATGTACTCAGCTGAGCTTCTGAGGTTGGGCTCTGGTGACTTACTGAAGAGTTTTCTCCAGTATGTCGAGCAAAGGTCCTGGGATGTCTATCCCTAAGGTGTCTCATCATAGAGTGATTTCCAAAGGAATACTTCTTCCTTGGATTTCCTCTAGATAAAACACGGTCACAAAGTCTGCAAGTGACCAATGGAGCATTGACCTTTTTCTGCCCCTCTGGAAAAGTTAAATACTCCCACACAAAAGAATCCTTTTGTTTCCTCCTTCTCTGTATGATGATGGTGCTGCTAGGCTCACTCTCAGAAGAGGACTGCTGTTCTGCCATTGTATCTCAATGTCAATTCAGCTCCTTCTCCTAGGGGATCTCAAGCAGTAATGAGGGGAATGGGTGTGGTGTTGCAAGTATCTGGAACTGAAAGTAGTTTAAACCAATGAAAAGTGTTCTTTGTGGATCACATGACCTACCGTGCGCGCTCCGTAAGCTTACGCTACGCGCTCCGTAAGCTTACGCTACGCGCTCGTAAACAAGTACGCATGCGCAAACGTGACGTACACATGCGCTTACGGAGCGCTTACGGAGCGCGTACGTATGACGCACTCGCGCATGCGCATTACACGCACCCGCGTAACCGCGACGTTGGTTCCGCGCAACGCGCATCCGTGTACGCGTTGCCGAAGAAGTATGCGTGCGTACGTACGTCACATACGTATCACGTAAGCTCACCGTACTTATGACGTACGGAGCGCGTAGCGTCAGCTTACCGTACGCGCACGGCAAAAAAATCATAAAAAAAAAAAATTTAAAGTTTCAAGGGTTGTAGAAGATAATAACTGTGATGTACAACTGTATGTAAACATTAATTTTTAAAAAATTAACCATTCCATAATGCAGGATATAGTACATATATTATTTTATACATAGGTTGGATATTATTTTATAACAAAAATCTCCCAAAAAAATTTACATTTAAAAAACCTTTGAAATTCACTGAAAAAACCATAGGTTTCACACACGTTATAGTTAGGAATTAGCATTTAAAAAACCTTGCAAGTTCACTGGAAAAACCATAGGTTTCACACATGTTATAGTTAGCAGGACATTGCACTCGTGAAAAACCAATGAAATTCCCCCGTTATAGTTAGTGCAGGCAACTATAACTCACGCGACTGCAATCCTCTGCTGATGACTTCAGATATTACATCACTGATGACATATGTGTTTTTCTGAAAAAAAAATATTTGTAATATATGTATAGCTAAAAATTAATGGAAGAAGACATGGGTAAATGAGTGTCTAAATACAGTGATGTAATATCTGACGTCATCAGCAGAGGATTGCGGTCGCGTGAGTTATAGTTGCCTGCACTAACTATAACGGGGGAATTTCATTGGTTTTTCACGAGTGAAATGTCCTGCTAACTATAACATGTGTGAAACCTATGGTTTTTTCAGTGAATATATATATGCATATGCATTGATATATATCTATGTGTATATATTTTGGACTTGGCCCTTCTGGCAGGTTCACCCCTGAACTTTTTGCTTTTACTGGTGACCTGGTGGTAGTGATTTTTGGTTTCTGCGCACTTTCCCTGTGTCCCAGAGTAAAGTGCGTGCGCACTCTGAGTGCATGTGGTGAGATAGGCCTGCCCTCCCATAGGAATGCATGGGGAATGTATGTGTCCCTGGTAGTTCCTGATGCGTGGGGTGTGCAGGCTCGAGGTTGGTATGTGCGGACTCGTGTGATCGAATGCTTCGCAATGATGTATCATGCGTGATTATGTCATGTGCGGAAGTGCCACTTCTAGGAGTTGGCATATTAGTGTAAAATGTGTCTGGCGTGTGATTGGCTGGAGCTGGCTGGTGAGCCTGGCTTCAGGAGTCTGGGTGGGTCTGCCCCAGTGGTGAGTGTGAGATTAGCATGCTGATGGCTGGGGAGGAGTGCACCTTGGTCCTGAATAGGGCAGGGCTTTCCCTACACAATGCTGGCTCCGCCCCCTGTGGTGCGACTGATGACCCTAGCCCTGCCAGTGAATAGAGTGAGGGGCTGAGCACATCAAGGGTGCTCCCCAACCAGCTGTGACTGGTTTTCCCCCTCACCCTGAACCAAGAACAAAGGGAAAAGGTGTATAAGAAGGGGCTGTGTCTCCTTACAATTTGTTCTCTTCCAGGATCCTATCTGAGGGGGGCTGCTGCTGCTGGAGGCCAGGAGGAAACGCCACTTAGGACTGCCTTCCTGCCTGGAGGGCCCAGTGAGCTGGCCCCTGACCCAGCCTTCCCCCCCTGCCTAAAACTTTGCCAGGACTTTTGTTGCTGGACTTGCTCAAAGCGCCTGGAAGCGCTTTTATTTGCCTTATAGCGCTAGGAGCGCTTTATTTGGACCCCAGCATAGAGAAGCGCTTTTTCTGAGAAGCGCCTGCAGTGTGACCAGCGGCGCGGCGCTACGACAGTCTGCGAGGGAACACCCTTGCCATATTCAAAGCGGGTGCCCACCCCGCATTGTGGTGCCCGAGCGGGAGCCTACCCCGCTTTATTGGAGAAGTAATATCCCTAGCGGGTGCCCACCCCGCCAGGGACTTTGCCATTCTGGTTGCACCCCCCTTTGCGTATTTACTAACGGGTGCCCACCCCGCGAAGGAACCACCGCCGCGGCCCAAGCCGCAGGAAAGAGAAGTGACGCCGGACCCGAGGGAAGCCAGGTGGTCATCCCGACGCTGAGCGGAAGCAGGAAGCAGGAAGTCCCGGCTCCCGGCTCCCGGATCCCCGGCGACGAAGGAAAAGTCCAGCAGCCCCAGAGAAGCCAGGCGGGAGCCTACCCCGCTCTGGCAGACGCCCCACAAGTCGCCAGCAAAGAGAGCGAGGCAGCGCGACGCGACTGCCCGACCTTGCAGGGAAAGCCGGCGCCAGAGAAAAGGACGGAGCGTAAGACCACGCCGGAGTCCTAAGTAAGCGGGACTCCGTGTGGTTGTAGTCTCTGCCCCTGTCTCCCACAGTGGCGCCGCAGTTGCGGACCGCTCCAACGGGGGCATTGTTATTCAAGAGTCCCCCGAGTGGGACTCCAACCTTTTGGGGGCAGTAGTCTTCAGAGCCAGACAGGCTCCAACTACGGGGGCATTACTCTCTTGAGTCCCTGAGCAGGACTCCAACGTTTTGGGAGACATCCTTCTTCTCGAGCCCACGAGGCTCCCAGGGGGTATTGTTTTCTCAGAGCCCAGCGAGACTCCAACGTAGGCCATAATTGTTCTAAGGGCCCAGAGGTGCCCAGGCCCCAGTCCCTACAGCTGCCCAGCACTTAGTGGGCAGCTGCCACGTTTAGGTTGTGTCCCTGCACGCATTGGCTTGCGCAGCCTGCGCAGTCCAACCCTGACTTTGTGGACGAAGGGCGTTTGAGCCCCTGAAAGGCCAGGTTGGCCTGGGGACAATTTGGCTGTGTTGTGCCCTCACCTAGGGTACCTGTTCATGTTTACATAGGTACTTTTGCGCCTGCGCAATGCCTTTATGCTATGCTGATTGCTGGCTGTGCCTATGCGTAGGAGAGGGTTCTTCCTGGTATAGGTTATGCTGATGTGTTCATGATTCCCTGCGTGATATTCTCCTAAGGTGGTTAGGGTTGCGTAGGTGGTACTTACCTGTTACCAGAGGTTACTGGTTGTGCGCTACATGCTCTAATTGGCGCTACAGTGATTGTATGTGCTATGTCCTAGAAGTGTTATTCCTATGTTCTAAGTGCTAAGTTCTAAAAGTGCTAATTCCTGACAGTGGTCCATGTGGCCCTGTCCCCTGTACATATAATCCCTTGTAAACTCTGCCCGTGCCTGTTGGCACATTGTAAAGTGTGTGTTTTTATCTAATGTGTTTTGGTAAGACAAAGGCTATTTTTATATATAACCTTGTGTGGAGTTTCTTTTGTGGTGGGCCTTGGGTGTTGTTGCTGGGTGCGCGCGCAAACGCTTTACACATTGCCTCCGGGATAAGCCTGACTGCTCGTGCCAAGCTACCAAGGGGGTGAGCAGGGGTTATCTTTGGCGTGTAACTCCCCAGCCCTGACTAGAGTGGTGGTTTCTGCCTGGCTTTGGCGCAAGCCCTAGCCAACCAGAAATCCCATTTCTAACAATATCTATATATATACATACATATATAAACATATATATAATCTGCATATCTATATAAATACAAATATAAATGCATGCATACATATACATATATGCATACATATGCATGTTATGTACATGAACATTTGAAAAACACTAATACAAGCAAAGCTAAAAAGCCACCTGATTACAAACAGAATTGCTTTAACTTAAACGAGGGCGAGGGAAAGCAAGATGGCGGCCACGCTGATGGCTGGTTGAGCGGGTTGCTCCTCTCCTCGTCTTCGTTAAGGGTGCTGCAATTAATCTAGAGTTGTTCAGGAGAACGAAATTAAAACCAAAAAGTCTGATGTTCTGGTGGATATTACTATTACCTGATCTCTCTTACTGGCTGTTTCACTCGGCTTTCAACGGCAGTGGCTTTCAGGTGTTCGGGTCTGGAAGGTACGGAGTTCGGTCTATGGCGTCTAAAGCGGCAGCTCGCTCTGTAAGATCAAAGGCGGCTGCATCTCTGACCGGGACTCCAGTTAAGACTCGACTTGCCACTGCCGCCTCGCAAATCAAAACTCCGCGCGGTGGCGAAGATATTCAGAGGCATAATCGATCCCCCTCAACTTTTGTATCGGGGGCGGTGGTCCGGGAGTCAGCGGCTGTTGGTCCTGGAACATCTAAAGCCGCGACCCAGGCTGTACCGGCAATGTTTAAGCCGAGAGTCAATAAAACGAAACGCCAGGAGGAGGCTGAAATGCGGGTTCTCGGTGGCGGCGATTTACTCAGACACTCAGTGTGCACCACCCCTCTTTGCACATGCAGAGGGCATAATACAGGAGTGCGCTGAAAATGCTATTCCTTCCGAGAATGGTGTGAGTGAGGTGAGTGAAGCGACGGGGGGAACGGAATGTGGCATCTACACTTTGACTCTTTCTCACTCCGAATCTCAGCAGAGTGGTGAGCTTGCAACTTTGCCTGTATCCAGGGGCATTCTGGGAGTTGAAGTTCTGCTGGAAGCTACAAGGGCGCTGCCCACTGTTAGTGTTACTCCAATGGGTGCTGCTGTTAAGGGTAATGCCTTACTTGATTCTGCCCTTATAGTTACTGCCGAAAATGAAAGGGCTGGCACTGCTATGGTACTCGTGGGGGTTGACGACCAGAACTTTCCAGAGATAAGCGAGCCACCTGACAAAGTATCCAATGCTGATGACTTCTTCTCCTTGTCAGACCATTCCTCAGCCGAGAGCCTTGTAAAAGACTGGCTTGCGGGAGTGAGTTCTGGCGATGAGGGTAATGAAGAGGATGCCGAGGCAAAGATTTCGATGGCACCAGCTGGCGGGCCCCTAGAGAATGTATTTTGTGGCACGAATCTGGCAGAAGGGTTAAGTCCGCCGGGGTCAGATACATCACTTTCCTGGGATTATCAGAGCTCGCCAAATACAATGGCTCCCCCTTCAGTCTCTCAGTCAGCTGTACCTGTTGGTGCTATCAGGAGTGATAATGGAGAGATAACATTGGCGACAATCTATGATCTGATCGTGGCACATAGGGCAGAAACTCAGGCGGAGAGCATACGCACACAGTGTGCATTTAAAAAACTGCAAAATTCGATACGGAGAGTGGTGAAGACATGTGCTGATATTTCCAATAGAATCAATGAGGCTGAGACCCGGATTTCTGCTCTGGAGGATGATCTTATTTTACAGAAAGAAACTACAGTCTATTTGAAAGCTCATCGTGATGACTTGCAGTGGAAACTATCTGATTTAGAGAATCGCTCAAGATGCTATAATCTCAGAATCTTGGGGGTTCCTGAAGGTAAAGAGGGTTCTGACCAACAGAAGTTTGTAGTGGAATTGTTGGGTGAGGCTTTTCCTGAGCTCTTACAGTGGGATTGGCAGACGGAGGTACAGAGGGCTCATCGCTTTCCAGTTAATCAAAGAAAGAATGCGAGCCAGACTGCTTCTCTTCCACGGGCAATTCTTATTTCGCTAAATAATTTTTTGGCTTGCGAGGCACTTTATGATCTGGCACGCCCTACTAAGAAAGGGCATGCGAAGGGCTGTGATTTTTTTGTTAGACCTGATTTCTGCCAATCCACTGTTGATCTTCGATGGAGATTACGCCAGCTCATTCCCCAGTTTCAGGCAAAAGGAGCTCAGGTCCATCTGCAGAATCCAGCTAAGCTGAAGATTACTGTAAAAGGGCGGACTCAGATTTTTTTGCTGAGTCGTCAGCAAAGGAATTTTTGCAGACTTTATGACTTTATGGCTCTTAAGTTTTGGTTTTCGGTGTATAAATTGGATATGAGCCTGGATCTTTTTTTTTCTCTTTGTTGCTGGGTTGTAACTAGTTAATCTGTTTATGAGATGACAAGTTGGTCTACAATTGATCGTTTGGAGACGAGGGGAGGGGGGCTGCATACCCAGCTCTTCATCACAAGGGACGATGGTCCCATTTCTTCATGGGGTAGGTAGGGTGGGGTGGGGTGGGGGAGGGGGGGGGGTTTGGGGTGGGGGTTGGTTGCTCTGGGAGGGGAGGTGTAGGGGGTGTTGGGGGTGGAAAATTCAGTAATGTATGATTTCTTTCTGTGTTTGTATGAGGGCTTCTTTGGTCATGGTGCCAAATCGAAATTTAATTGTTGTATTTTTTTAATTTCTATGTGATTCTAATTTTGTGAGGAATGACAAGGGCAGGCGGGGGAAAGCATTGGAGGAGGGGCAGTGGTCTACTCAAAATGATACATTTATCTATATAAATGGACAAATTGGTAGTTTGTACTCTTAATATAAGAGGCTTGAATATTCCAAATAAAAGACTGGTCTTGGCCAAGGTAAATCAGGCGCTATCTTGGGATCTCCTCTGTTGCAAGAGACGCATATTTCGTGGTGAAATAGGGGCTGGCTCAAGGCGTTGGGCATGGATCTGCTTGCATGTTCACGGCAGTCAGCCAACACTAGGGGTGTTGCTATTCTCTGTAAGAAGGGAGTAGTAACATCCAGGAAATCTAAGGATGATAAGTGGGGACGGTGGGCCATTACAGAAGTCATTTTTAATAACCAAAAGATGTTTACTATCTGTACTCTGTATGGTCCAAATTTGGATGACCCAGAACTTTTTGATAAGATTAATTTAGAATTTCTCTCTGGCCACAACCTCTTATAATTTGTGGGGATTTAAATATAAACGAGGGCGAGACCTATTGCATTTTCAATGCTTGTTTACTTTGGTTCCATCAAGAAGGCATTCAGATGTGTCACACATTTGACATACATTCTGAATGGTAGCACTCTAGTTGCATATTAGATCACTGTAGTAAAGCTACTGCTCACCAGGGAAGTCTGCTGCTGGTATTCAAAGTGCATGTTTTAGTCTGCATTTCAGAATTTGTTAATGAAATAGAAGAGGATTTGAGAAGTCAAAATGTGCCCTAATTTTTCTTTCTGCATCACTAATCATAATTTCTATGGCAAAATAAACCCCCTCATTTTGTTCCTTTGCAAATTAAATGTTTTAAGTGTTACCACTTTATTCCAATGAAGATGGTGTCAGGTGTGCCATACTTTTGTCATAAGTAAGACTGTTAGCGCTCTAGTTGTTCTTTAGAACACTCTGGGACATTTTGTCATTGGGCTATACTTGGGCTACATCTGGGTGATATTTGTGCTACATTTGGGCTCTTTTGTCTCTGGTGGCCATCTTGGGAGACTTATTTGTTATGAAGTTTCCTAATTTCCTCATTTACTACAGTCTCCTCAGTAGGAAATACCTTCAGTTTTTTACTTTGATTCCATCAAGAAGGCATTCAGATGTGTCACATATTTGCCATAAATTCGGAATGTTAGCACTCTAGTTGCTTATTAGATCACTGTAGTGAAACTACTGCTCACCAGGGAAGTCTGCTGCTGGTATTGAAAGTACATGTTTCAGTCTGCATGTCAGAATTTTGTAATGAGATAGAAGAGTATTTGAGAAGTCACTCAAAATGTGCCCTACTTTTTCTTTTTTCAGCACTAATCATAATTTCTATGGCAACATGAACCCCCTCATTGTGTTCTTTTTAAATGAAACTACTCACTCTCTACTCCTCGCTACTACTACTCTCTACTACTCACTCTCTACTACTCACTCTCTACTACTCTACTACTCTCTAATACACTCTACAACTCACTCTCTACTACTCTACTACTCACTCTCTACTACTCTCTACTACTCTCTCTCTACTACTCACTCTACTACTCTCTACTGCTCACTCTTCTACTCTCTCTCTACTACTCACTCTCTATTAATTACTCTCTACTACTCACTTTTTACTACTCACTCTCAACTACTCGCTCCCTATAACTCTACTACTCACTCTCCACTACTCACTCTCTACTACTTGCTCTCTACTACTCTCTACTACTCACACTCTACTACTCACTCTCTACTACTCTACTACTCTCTACTACTCTCTCTACTACTCACTCTGTACTACTCACTCTATACTACTTACTCTCTACTACTCTACTACTCGCTACTACTCTCTCTACTACTCACTCTCTACTACTCTCTACTGCTCACTCTACTACTCTCTACTACTCTCTACC
Organism: Triturus cristatus; assembly: GCF_964204655.1. Classification (NCBI taxonomy): domain Eukaryota; kingdom Metazoa; phylum Chordata; class Amphibia; order Caudata; family Salamandridae; genus Triturus; species Triturus cristatus. Next base: position 721,368,253 of record NC_140582.1, read on the forward strand.
ACTTTACTACTCACTCTCTACTACTCTCTACTACTCTCTCTCTACTACTCACTCTGCACTACTCACTCTCTACTACTCGCTCTCTACTACTCACTCTCTACTACTCTACTACTCTCTACTACTCACTCTTTACTACACACTCTCTACTACTTGCTCTCTACTACTCTCTACTACTCACTCTACTACTCACTCTCTACTACTCCCTACTACTCACTCTACTACTCTCTCTACTACTCTCTACTACTCACTCTCTACTACTCCACTACTCTCTACTACTCACTCTCTACTACTCACTCTCTACTACTCTACTACTCTCTACTACTCTCTACTACTCACTCTCTACTACTCCACTACTCTCTACTACTCACTCTCTACTACTCCCTACTACTCTCTACTACTCACTCTCTACTACTCTCTACTACTCACTCTCTACTACTCTTTCTCTACTACTCTTTCTATACTACCTTCTACTAGCAACTCTAATACTCACTCTCTACTACTCTTTCTCTACTACTCTTTCTATACTACCTTCTACTAGCAACTCTAATACTCACTCTCTACTACTCACTCTCTACTACTCTCTACTACTCACTCTCTATTACTCTCTCTACTACTCTCTACTACTCACTCTACTACTCTCTACTACTCTCTCTCTGCTACTCACTCTCTACTACTCACTCTCTACTACTCACTCTCTACTACTCACTCTCTACTACTCTACTACTCGCTCTCTACTACTCTCTACTACTCACTCTTTATTACCCAATCTCTACTACTCTCTACTACTCACTCACTACTACTCTCTACTACTCACTCTCTACTACTCACTCTCTACTGCTCACTCTCTACTACTCTCTACTACTCAATCTCTGCTCCTCTCTCTACTACTCTCTACTTCTCACTCTCTACTCTCTATTACTCACTCTCCATTCTCTACCTCTCTACCTCTCTCTCTACTACTCCCTACCTCTCTACCTCTACACCTCTACCTCTCTCTACACGCACACATATGCACATATATATATGCATATATATGCATATGCATTTATATATATGTATTTGTATATATATATATACATATATATATAAATATATATAATCTGCATAGCTATATAAATACAAATATAAATGCATGCATACATATACATATACATATATGCATACATATGCATGTTATGTAAATGAAAGTTTGAGAAACACTAATAAAAGCAAAGCTAAAAAGCCACCTAATTACAAACAGAATTGCTTTAACTAAAACGAGAGTGAGACCTATTGCATTTTCAATGCTTGTTTACTTTGGTTCCATCAAGAAGGCATTCAGATGTGTAACACATTTGTCATGAATTCTGAATGGTAGCACTCTAGTTGCTCATTAGATCACTGTAGTAAAGTCACCGCTCACCTGGTAAGCCTGCTGTTGGTATTCAAAGTGCATGCTTCAGTCTGCATGTAGAATTATTTAATGAAATAGAAGAGGATTTGAGAAGTCACTCAAAATGTGCCCTAATTTTTCTTTTTTCAGCACTAATCATAATTTCTATGGCAACATGAACCCCCTCATTGTGTTTCTTTTAAATAAAACTACTCGCTCTCTACTCCTCTCTACTACTACTCTCTACTACTCACTCTCTACTACTCACTCTCTACTACTCTACTACTCTCTAATACTCTCTACAACTCACTCTCTACTACTCTACTACTCACTCTCTACTACTCTCTACTACTCTCTCTCTACTACTCACTCTACTACTCTCTACTGCTCACTCTCTTCTACTCTCTCTCTCTACTACTCACTCTCTATTAATCACTCTCTACTACTCACTTTTTACTACTCACTCTCTACTACTCGCTCCCTACAACTCTACTACTCACTCTCCACTACTCACTCTCTACTACTTGCTCTCTACTACTCTCTACTACTCACACTCTACTACTCACTCTCTACTACTCTACTACTCTCTCTACTACTTACTCTGTACTACTCACTCTATACTACTCACTCTCTACTACTCTACTATCCTACTACTCTCTCTACTACTCACTCTCTACTACTCTCTACTACTCACCCTACTACTCTCTACTACTCTCTACCACTTTACTACTCACTCTCTACTAGTCTCTACTACTCTCTCTCTACTACTCACTCTACTACTCTCTACTACTCACACTCTACTACTCACTCTCTACTACTCACTCTCTACTACTCTCTACTACTCACTCTGCACTACTCACTCTCTACTACTCACTCTCTACCACTCTACTACTCACTCTCTACTACTCTACTACTCTCTACTACTCACTCTCTACTACACACTCTCTACTACTTGCTCTCTACTACTCTCTACTACTCACTCTACTACTCACTCTCTACTACTCCCTACTACTCACTCTACTACTCACTCTCTATTACTCTCTACTACTCACTCTCTACTACTCCACCACTCTCTACTACTCACTCTCTACTACTCCCTACTACTCTCTACCTCTCACTCTCTACTACTCCACTACTCTCTACTACTCACTCTCTACTACTCCCTACTACTCTCTACTACTCACTCTCTACTACTCACTCTCTACTACTCTTTCTCTACTACTCTTTCTCTACTACCTACTACTAGCAACTCTAATACTCACTCTCTACTGCTCACTCTCTACTACTCTCTACTACTCACTCTCTATTACTCTCTCTACTACTCTCTACTACTCACTCTACTACTCACTCTCTACTACTCTCTACTACTCTCTCTCTGCTACTCACTCTCTACTACTCACTCTCTACTACTCACTCTCTACTACTCACTCTCTACTACTCTACTACTCGCTCTCTACTACTCTCTACTACTCTCTACTACTCACTCTTTATTACCCACTCTCTACTACTCACTCTCTACTACTCACTCTCTACTACTCACTCTCTACTACTCACTCTCTACTACTCACTCTCTACTACTCTCTACTACTCAATCTCTGCTCCTCTCTCTACTACTCTCTACTTCTCACTCTACTCTCTATTACTCACTCTCCATTCTCTACCTCTCTACCTCTCTCTACCTCTCTCTCTACTACGCCCTACCACTCTACCTCTACACCTCTACCTCTCTACCTCTCTTTACACGCACACATATGCACATATATATATATATGCATATGCATTTATATATATGTATTTGTATATATATATATATATATATACATATATATATTCACTGAAAAAACCATAGGTTTCAGGGGTGTTATAGTTAGCTGGACTTTTCACTTGTACAAAACCATTGAAATTCCCCCGTTATAGTTAGTTCAGCTAACTATAACTCGCGCGCCCGCAATGCACTGCTGATGACGTCACATATTACATCACTCATGACATGGTCAGTGACATCACTCATGACATCACTGATGACATCTCAAATGACATCACTGATGACATCATCCAGTGAATGTGTGTTTTTCTGAAAATTAAATATGTTTTATATATGTATATCTCAAGGTCGATGGAAGAATAAATGGGTATATAAGTGTCTAAATGGATGATTTGTTTTTGAAAAATTAATTGTGTAACTGACTGATTAAGTGTATCATAGTGAATACATGGCTTAGTGAGTAATGTTTAAATATGTAAATATCTGTATCGGTATCTCACTTTGTGTATAAGTGGCTGCATGGGTTGGTGAGTAGCTACATGGGTGTCTATATAGGTTATTAGTTGGTTTTTTGAGTATCAGTCTGAGTGTCTGCATGGTTTAGTGGGGGGTATTACGTAGTGCATAGGTGCATGAATGAGTGACTCACTGTTTGTATGTGTTGAAGACAGCATGTGTGCAGGACTGTATGGGTGGATGAGTGTGTGTATGGGTGTGTTAGTGAGTGAATGACTGTCTCAATAGTGTCTTTATGAGTAACTACATATGTTTTAAACTAGTATATGTGACTATTGGTGTATATAAGTGAGTATATGTGAGAGTGAGAGATTGAAAGAGTTCCTGAATGAATAAGTATGTGTTTCTATAAGTGATTGTTTAAAAGACTAAGTATGTGTAAGTTTCCCTAGAAGTAAGTGTGGTGGTGTGTGTATAACTGTATATGCAAGTAAATGTATGTTTGATTCTTTATTAGCATGAGTGACTATGTGTGTGAGTAACTCCATGGATGAGTGGCATTGTGTAACAGGATGTATAGGTGTATGAGTACATATGATGAGTGAGTACATGTATGAGTGACTGTATAGGACTGTTGGTGAATGAGTGGATGTGTATGTGGATCTTAGAATTGCTGAAGAGGTTGTTGTAACTGGTATTGGTATGTCCATTGTTTTGATAATTTTAGTCTCTATTTTTGAATGTGTGTATCAAAGGTTATATTAGGGTGAGAGGAGGTCTGCCACTCTATCGCAAGGATGATGTCATCAGTGATGTAATTTGAGATGTCATCAGTGATGTCATGAGTGATGTCACTGACCATGTCATGAGTGATGTAATATGTGACGTCATCAGCAGTGCATTGCGGGCGCGCGAGTTATAGTTAGCTGAACTAACTATAACGGGGGAATTTCAATGGTTTTGTACAAGTGAAAAGTCCAGCTAACTATAACACCCATGAAACCTATTGTTTTTTCAGTGAATTTCTGGTTTTTTTTAAATGCTAATTTTTAACTATAACGTGCCTGAAACCTATGTTTTTTTCTGTGAATTTCAAAGGTTTTTTAAATGCTAATTTCTAACTATGCCTACAGAGATAGGACATGTGAAGAAAGAAGAAAAAATGCACAGAAAGAAAAAAACAGAAGTGCAGAAAGAAGCAACAGAAGTCCTCAAAGACGAAGAAAAGTGCAGGAAGAAGGATAACGTGCAGAAAGAACAAAAAGAAGAGCAGAAAGAATCCTTGTTGCAAAATCATCCTGTACCCTCAACTTTTTCAGACGGATACTGGTGGTAACTGAGTCTGACTAACCAGTCCTAGAGCCAGTGCTATGTTAAAAGACACTTAGAATAAAGTGAAAACACCTACATACACTAGGGAACATTATGCGTTGGGGTTCTTCTGTGATTAGCATGACCTCCTCTGTAAGCCCCTAGTATATAATAGGGCAGGGGGATTAAAACTACCTCTTAAAGCAGGCCACAGGGCGTTTTTGCACATGTTAACTCAGGCCCCGTCCCCTCCCTTCACCACTGTGTAAATACGCCCTGTGTCCGTTTTTAGTTGGGAGATTAAGTTCATTTGAATCCCTAGGGTCCAACTAGCCCACTAGGTACCTTCAGTAAGTGCCACAGAGCTGCATTGCAGAGAGGTGTAAAAAGTGGCACGGCCTGGACCACCTCTTTGCAATGCAGCTCAGTGGCGCTTACTGGAAGCACCTGGTGGGCTAGTAGGCCCCAGGGTCCCTCAGGATTGAAAAGGAATTATTTCCGCAACTTAAATCGCGCCACAGGGCGTGTTTGCACACGTCACCTCAGGCCCCGTCCCCTCCCTTCACCACTGTGTAAACGCGCCCTGTGACCTTTCTAAGTTGAGAGATTAAGTCCCCTTGAATCCTAAGGGTCCCTAGGGTCAAACTAGCCCACTAGGTACCTCCAGTAAGCGCCACAGAGCTGCGTTGCAGAGAGGTGTAAAAAGGAGATTGGCCTCAGAACACCTGTCTGCAGCGCAGCTCCCTGGCGCATACTGGAGATGCCTGTTGGGCTAGTTGGCCCTCAGGGACCCTCAGAATTGAAGAGCAATTCATTCCCCAACTTACAACTCGCCAGGGGGCGCGTTTGCAGAGTGCTGCAAGGAGGGGGCGTGGCCTCCGGCACGATGCCAGTCTTTTATTTATTTTAATTTTTTAAGAAGGGGGGCTGTGTGGTTCCCCTTCTTATTCTAATTTATTGGCCCTGATGACCCCATCCCCCAGGGCCTGTCTCCTAATTATATTTTTTTGACCCCAATCCCCAGGGCCGGCCACTGTTTTTTATTTTTAAAAAAAATATATATATTTATAGACACACCTAGGACATGCTGGACAAACCGTACGTACCTATCACCATGACGATTTGCGTGATATTTATTAAAAGGCGACTATGCATACAATGAATCCACGTGGAATGTATTTACACCACTAGTGAAGCTCTGACATGTCTGATGCCCTACCGTGCCTAATCCCGGTAGACACCCTTGTCGTTTATTTATACAAACATGGGTAGCTATTGACGGGCACATTTAATACACATGCACATCAAGCCATTCAAAGGGGATTCAACAAAAATTCGACCAAAACTATGCAAGAAACCCCCCTCACGGTTAATAAAACACACATCCACTGCCGGATGTGTAATACTTTTTATTTTGCTCTCTGGAAAGGGGACGAACATCACTTGAGAGTCACAGCGGGCTCCTGGCAGAGCCCAATGCTGTGTTACACCCACCATTGCCTGCCGAGTGCCACACACCTCTGTGTTGTATTCCACCAGCTAGTGCATATGCTATGACACTCTCTAGCCCATGTGCACTGTAACACCACCCCGTGAATATGTCATGCCACACTTGTCTTCGCACGGGTTATATTGCCCCATCTAACGTGCCTTCCTCGATGCCTATGTTATAACGCACAGTGCTATGCCATACATATTACAATCTGGGATCCATATCTTTGTCACAGTGCATATGCAACGTTACACTCCCCAGCACATATTTTATATTACAACTTTAGAGACTAGTTAGGTTACACAACACTGCCCTGTGCATATTACACTCCAAGGCGCATATTGCATAGCACATGCTAGTGCCTGTGCTATCTCGCGCTCTCCAATGAATCTGTCATTGCGCACAATGTATTGCATATTATATTTCACGCCCGGTTCATCTTATATCACACTTTTTGGTGCATAGTTTATACCATACACTATATCTAGTTTTCATTTTCAATCGTGCTCTCAGGACTATGTTCTATATAACACTGTGTTCACCTACCCTTTTCACGGGCATTACATTTTGCAATAAGGGGTGGCGGGTCAGGGGGTGTTTCTGCCAAGTGAGCCCGGAGTCACAGTCACAAACGTCATCTTCTTCCTAAATAAAAGTGAGATTATGCTGCATACTTGTTCATATTTTAAGTAGTTCGCACAGACACACGTTTTAAAAACCATAAAGTTCCTAATACCTGCCTTCTCTGAACAGTTAGCTTGCTGTCCCATCCCCCTCCTCCCTATCCTCTGTTGTGTGAATCCATGGACTAGCCTCCTCCCTCCTGCCATGCATGGTCTGATGTGCTTCCACTGCCCTCAATTTAGTATGATGTACCAGTCCACTCCTCCTGCCCTCCATTGCCCAATTCTATGCCCCATCATTGACCTCCTGCTTAAACTCTGTGCTTAGCTTGCTGCCCCTATTCTCCTTCCCCCTGCCCTCCGATGTCTTTGTGCATGCCCCTGCTCCATCCTTTTTGCCCACCATGTTCCATGGACCTGCCACTCCTATCTACTCTGAGTGTTCTGTTGAGCTGCCACTCCCCTCCCACCTGCCTAGCATTGTCAGATGACTGTAACCTGTCCCTGCCACCTCCACCCTGCCTGTCCACATGCCATGCCCCTATCCTCTTCCTCCTGTCCTACATGGTCCATTGTACTGCCACACCCTTCTGCCCTCCCTGGTCTGTTGTGCTGCAACTGCTCCTCCTGCCTGCCCCGTGCGGTCTGTTGTGAGGCCCCTTCCCCTGAACTTTCTTGTCTGTGCACAGGTCCTGACCCTCCCTTCTATCCTCCATCGTCCTTTGTGCATGCCCCTGCACCCTCCTTCTTGCCCATCATAGCCATTGTGCTGCCACTAACCCTCCCACTTGCCATGCATGGTCTTCTGTGCTGCCATGGCCCCTCCCACCTTCCCTGTGTGGTCAGTTAGCTGCCCCTGACCCCTTCTCACCGTCCCTCCATGGTCTGTGTGTATGCCATCACAGTCTCACTGTTGCTCTTCACGGTGTGTCTTGCTTTTAGTGCCCATCCTGCCTGACCTCCATGGCTATCTTGCTGCTCCTGCCCTGCCCCCTTGCCCCCAGCCCTCTGTTTACATGTACAGACCCCTACTCCCTCCCTCCTGGCTTGTCTGTTCCATTGTAATGCCCCTGATCCGTCCCTCCTGATCTTTATGGTCTGTTATGCTGCAGCTTTCTCTCCTGTCTGTCCATTATGGTCAGCTAGCTACCATTGCCTCTTGCCCCTCTGTTCTCTGTTGTCCATGTGCATGGTCCTGTCCCCTCCCTCTTGTTTTCTATGGATTGTTGTGCTGCACTCCCGTCCCGCATACCCTGTGTGGTGTATTGTGCTGCTGCAAACCCTGATGCCTGCCCTGCAGGGTCAGTTTGGTGCACCTCTCCATGTCCCTCCTGTCCTCTGTTATCCAAATCCATGTCCCTACCCCATTTACTTCCATGATCCAATGTACCATACTTGCGAACATTTTGAACTTGGTAAGAGGGAGATTTTGAAAAAAAACTGGGGTATTGATTTTCCCCTTTGAGTTACATTGAAAAAGAGGAGATTGTAGACAGGAGACAGATCAAATAAATCCCATTTGTGCTTAAAAACATTGGACGTTTCCTTGCTGAATCGGGTCTGTTGGCATGTATGGTTGTACTACCATTGCCTCTTCCTTCTGCCCACAATGGTCTATTACATTGCCACAGCCTCTCTTGCAAGTCCTGTATTGTTGGTTTGTTGCCCCTGCCCCCCTTTCCACTGCCCTCCATAGTCTGTTGTGCTGCCACGGCCCTTCCTGCCTGCTCAGTGTGGTTAAATTGTTGCCTTTGCACCCTCCTACCTGCCTTCAATTTTCAGAGTCCGTGCCCCTGGCATCTGCCTCTCAACAGTATCCTAATGAACAACTAGATTGCTAACATTCTATATTTATTACAAAAGTGTGGAACGCCTGACGTCATCTTGATGTAATCAAAACTGTAATACCTAGAGCATTTCCTTTAGAAATTACATATATGAGAGGGTCTTATTGGCATCAAATCACTTAGTCTCTCCATGTCTACAACCAAAATGAATTTGTTCTTGTGTGATGTAACCAATGCTCATGTAAAACACTCCAATACCTGACAAGTCTGCACTATATAATACTGCAAAAACACAAAATAATAAGTGTTTTGCACACTTCTGTCATTGGGCTATATTTGGGCTACATCTGGGTGATTTTGGGCTACATTTGGGCTCTTTTGCCTACGGTGGCCATCTTGGGAGATTTATTTGTTCTGAAGTTTCCTAATTTCCTCATGTACTGCAGTCTCCTCAGTAGGAAATGCTTTCAGTTTTTTACTTTGATTCCATCATGAAGGTATTCAGATATGTCACACATTTGCCATAAATTCTGAAAGTTAGCACTCTATTTTCTCATTAGATCACTGTAGTAAAACTACTGTTCACCATGGAAGTCTGCTCCTGGTATTAAAAGTGCATGTTTCAGTCTGCATGTCAGAATTTTTTAATGAAATAGAAGAGGATTTGAGAAGTCACTCAAAATGTGCCCTCATTTTCTTTCTTCAGCATTAATCATAATTTCTATGGCAAAATGAACCCCCTCATTGTGTTCCTTTTTCCATTTTAAATTAAATGTTTTAAGTGTTACCAGTTTATTCCAATCAAGATGGCTTCAGGTGTGCCATACTTTTGTCATGATGAAGACAGTAAGCGCTCTAGTTGTTTTTAAGAACACTCTGGGACATTCTGTCATTGGGCTATACTTGGGCTACATCTGGGTGATATTTGGGCTACATTTGGGCTCTTTTGTCTCTGGTGGCCATCTTGGGAGACTTATTTGTTATGAAGTTTCCTAATTTCCTCATTTACTGCAGTCTCCTCAGTAGGAAATACTTTCAGTTTTTTACTTTGATTCCACCAAGAAGGCATTCAGATGTGTCACACATTTGCCATAAATTCAGAATGTTAGCACTCTTTTTGCTCATTAAATCACTGTAGTAAAGCTACTGCTCACCAGGGAAAACTGCTGCTGGTATTGAAAGTGCATGTTTCAGTCTGCATGTCAGAATTTTTTAATGAAATAGAAGAGGATTTGAGAAGTCACTCAAAATGTGCCCTAATTTTTCTTTCTGCAGCACTAATCATACTTTTTATGGAAAAATGAACCCCCTCATTTTGTACCTTTTTAAATTATATGTTTTAAGAGTTACCACTTTAATCCAAGCAAGATGGCTTCAGGTGTGCCATACGTTTATCATAAGTAGGACTGTTAGCGCTCTAGTTGTTCTTTGGAACACTCTGGGAAGCTGCAGTAGAACACAAAGGAATCAACTGACAGTCTCTGCCCTTGTTGGATGTACATGTTTTACTGAGAATGTCAGACTTCATTCTCACATGACTGAGAAAGATAATGTGAATTTACAGAAAATAAGCTCTCAGTTTAGCTTATAGATCACCTTCCAAACCTCTGTGGGAAAAGCATGAGAAAATATTTTTCTCTCAATCATGATATCCCAGCAGAAGGTTTTTTCACATGGTGAAATCACCTTAGAACATACCACAATTCCTAAAATGAGTATGGTACCATCAACAAATGATTTATAATGTAACTAAAGTCTTAAAACCTTCTATTAACTGCAATGCTTTTTAATGAGGTGCTATCATCTATATCGGTCCCAAGATGGCTGCCAACACTTCTTGGATGAAGTGCTGACAGCCAATCAGATCTCAGGATGAGATGTGTGGTTAGGATCCGCCCACATATATATATGATTTTACTTTTGATTTTCTCAGGAACTACTGAACAGATTGACACCAGACCTGCAAAAGGCACTTCCCTCACCTGAGGACTACCTCTCTGCCAAATTTCAAGTAATTCTGTTCAGCCGTTCGGGCTGTACCTTGGACTAAAGGTCCCTATGGAAAATTGCATGGGGAAAACGTGTTTTGGGACCCCCCTTTTTTCTCAGCCCCTGCTTGACGAATCCGCCCGAGACTTTCAGGGTAGGAGCGGAGCGGAGCGCCCCACCTATTTTAAAAATTTTGCGAGGATTCGTCAACCGGCCCTAAAGTTATTCCAAATAGAATGTTGCGGATTTCCTATGGAAACACGGTCCTAACTAGAACTATCTACTGGCGACCGCCAGTAGATAATAAATATATATAATCTGCATAGCTATATAAATACAAATATAAATGCATGCATACATATACTTATATGCATACATATGCATGTTATGTAAATGAAAGTTTGAAAACACTAATAAAAGCAAAGCTAAAAAGCCACCTAATTACAAACAGAATTGCTTTAACTTAAACGAGAGCGAGACCTATTGCATTTTCAATGCTTGTTTACTTTGGTTCCATCAAGAAGGCATTCAGATGTGTAACACATTTGTCATGAATTCTGAATGGTAGCACTCTAGTTGCTCATTAGATCACTGTAGTAAAGTCACCGCTCACCAGGGAAGCCTGCTGTTGGTATTCAAAGAGCATGCTTCAGTCTGCATGTAGAATTATTTAATAAAATAGAAGAGGATTTGAGAAGTCACTCAAAATGTGCCCTAATTTTTCTTTTTTCAGCACTAATCATAATTTCTATGGCAACATGAACCCCCTCATTGTGTTCCTTTTAAATGAAACTACTCGCTCTCTACTCCTCTCTACTACTACTCTCTACTACTCACTCTCTACTACTCTACTACTCTCTAATACTCTCTACAACTCACTCTCTACTACTCTACTACTCACTCTCTACTACTCTCTACTACTCTCCCTCTACTACTCACTCTACTACTCTCTACTGCTCACTCTCTTCTACTCTCTCTCTACTACTCACTCTATTAATCACTCTCTACTACTCACTTTTTACTACTCACTCTCTACTACTCGCTCCCTACAACTCTACTACTCACTCTCCACTACTCACTCTCTACTACTTGGTCTCTACTACTCTCTACTACTCACACTCTACTACTCACTCTCTACTACTCTACTACTCCCTACTACTCTCTCTACTACTCACTCTGGACTACTCACTCTATACTACTCACTCTCTACTACTCTACTACTCTACTACTCTCTCTACTACTCACTCTCTACTACTCTCTACTACTCACTCTACTACTCTCTACTACTCTCTACCACTTTACTACTCACTCTCTACTAGTCTCTACTACTCTCTCTCTACTACTCAATCTACTATTCTCTACTACTCACTCTCTAATCACTCACTCTCTACTACTCTCTACTACTCACTCTGCACTACTCACTCTCTACTATTCACTCTCTACTACTCACTCTCTACTACTCTACTACTCACTCTCTACTACTCTACTACTCTCTACTACTCACTCTCTACTACACACTCTCTACTACTTGCTCTCTACTACTCTCTACTACTCACTCTACTACTCACTCTCTACTACTCCCTACTACTCACTCTACTACTCACTCTCTACTACTCTCTACTACTTACTCTCTACTACTCCACTTCTCTCTACTACTCCACTAATCTCTACTACTCTACTACTCCCTACTACTCTCTACTACTCACTCTCTACTACTCCACTACTCTCTACTACTCACTCTCTACTACTCCCTACTACTCTCTACTACTCACTCTCTACTACTCTCTACTACTCACTCTCTACTACTCACTCTCTACTACTCTTACTCTACTACCTTCTACTAGCAACTCTAATACTCACTCTCTACTACTCACTCTCTACTACTGTCTACTACTCACTCTCTATTACTCTCTCTACTACTCTCTACTACTCACTCTACTACTCACTCTCTACTATTCTCTACTCTCTCTGCTACTCACTACTACTCACTCTCTACTACTCACTCTCTACTACTCAGTCTCTACTACTCTACTACTCGCTCTCCTCTACTCTCTACTACCCCATACTACTCACTCTTTATTACCCACTCTCTACTACTCACTCTCTACTACTCTCTACTACTCACTCTCTACTACTCACTCTCTACTACTCTCTACTACTCAATCTCTGCTCCTCTCTCTACTACTCTCTACTTCTCACTCTCTACTCTCTATTACTCACTCTCCATTCTCTACCTCTCTACCTCTCTCTCTACTACTCCCTACCTCTCTACCTCTACACCTCTACCTCTCTCTACACGCACACATATGCACATATATATATGCATATATATGCATATGCATTTATATATATATGTATTTGTATATATATATATATACATACATATATAAATATATATAATCTGCATAGTTATATAAATACAAATATAAATGCATGCATACATATACATATATGCATACATATGCATGTTATGTAAATGAAATTTTGAAAAACACTAATAAAAGCAAAGCTAAAAAGCCACCTAATTACAAACAGAATTGCTTTAACTTAATCGAGAGCGAGACCTATTGCATTTTCAATGCTTGTTTACTTTGGTTCCATCAAGAAGGCATTCAGATGTGTAACACATTTGTCATGAATTCTGAATGGTAGCACTCTAGTTGCTCATTAGATCACTGTAGTAATGCTACCGCTCACCAGGGAAGCCTGCTGTTAGTATTCAAAGTGCATGCTTCAGTCTGCATGTAGAATTATTTAATGAAATAGAAGAGGATTTGAGAAGTCACTCAAAATGTGCCCTAATTTTTCTTTCTGCAGCACTAATCATACTTTCTATGGCAAAATGAACCCCCTCATTTTGTTCCTTTTTAAATTAAATGTTTTAAGAGTTACCACTTTATTCCAATCAAGATGGCTTCAGGTGTGCCATATGTTTATCATAAGTAGGACTGTTAGCGCTCTAGTTGTTCTTTGGAACACTCTGGGGAGCTGCAGTAGAACACAAAGGAATCAACTGACAGTCTCTGCCCTTGTTGGATGTACATGTTTTACTGAGAATGTCAGACTTGATTCTCACATGACTGAGAAAGATAATGTGAATTTACAGAAAATATGCTCTCAGTTTAGCTTATAGATCACCTTCCAAACCTCTGTGGGAAAAGCATGAGAAAATAGTTTTCACTCAAACATGATTCATGATATCCCAGCAGAAGGCTTTTTCACATGGTAAAATCACATTAGAACATACCACAATTCCTAAAATGAGCATGGTACCATCAACAAATGATTTATAATGTAACTAAAGTCTTAAAACCTTCTATTAAATGCAATGCTTTTTAATGAGGTGCTATCATGTATATTGGTCCCAAGATGGCTGCCAACACTTCTTGGATGAAGTGCTGACAGCCAATCAGATCTCACGATGAGATGTGTGGTTATGCTCCGCCCAGATATATATGTGATTTTACTTTTGATTTTCTCAGGAACTACTGAACAGATTTACACCATTTAAGCAAAAGGCACAACTCTGAACCAAGGTCTACCTTTCTGCCAAATTTGGTGTAATTCCGTTCAGCAGTTCGGGCTGTAGCTGCGACTAAAGATCCCTATGGAAAATTGCATGGCGAAAACACATTTTGGGACCCCCTTTTTTCTCAGCCCCCACTTGACGAATCACCCTGACACTTTCAGGATAGGAGCGTATCGGACCGGGCCACGAGTTTAGAAAATTTCACGAAGATTCGTAAACCGGCGCCAACGTTATTCCAAATAGAATGTTGCGGATTTCCTATGGATAATAGGTCCTAACGATAACTACCTACTGGCGGCTGCCAGTAGGTAATATATATATATATATATATATATATATATATATATATATATATATATATATACACTGAAAAAACCATAGGTTTCAGGGGCGTTATAGCTAGCTGGACTTTTCACTCGTACAAAACCATTGAAATTCCCCCGTTATAGTTAGTTCAGCTAACTATAACTCGCGCACCCGCAATGCACTGCTGATGACGTCACATAATACATAACTCATGACATGGTCAGTGACATCACTCATGACATCACTGATGACATCTCAAATGACATCACTGATGACATCACTGATGACATCATCCAGTGAATGTCTGTTTTTCTGAAAATTAAATATGTTTTATATATGTATATCTCAAGGTCGATGTAAGAATAAATGGGTATATAAGTGTCTAAATGGAGGATTTGTTTTTGAAAAATTGATTGTGTAACTGACTGATTAAGTGTATCATAGTGAATACATGGCTTAGTGAGTAATGTTTAAATATGTAAATATCTGTATCAGTCTCTCACTTTGTGTATAAGTGGCTGCATGGGTTGGTGAGTAGCTACATGGGTGTCTATATAGGTTATTAGTTGTTTTTTTGAGTATCAGTCTGAGTGTCTGCATGGTTCGGTGGGGGGTATTACGTAGTGCATAGGTGCATGAATGAGTGACTCACTGTTTGTATGTGTTGAAGACCGCATGTGTGCAGGACTGTATGGGTGGATGAGTGTGTGTATGGGTGTGTTAGTGAGTGAATGACTGTCTCAATAGTGTCTTTATGAGTAACTACATATGTTTTAAACTAGTATATGTGACTATTGGTGTATATAAGTGAGTATATGTGAGAGTGAGAGATTGAAAGAGTTCCTGAATGAATAAGTATGTGTTTCTATAAGTGATTGTTTAAAAGACTAAGTATGTGTAAGTTTCCCTAGAAGTAAGTGTGGTGGTGTGTGTATAACTGTATATGCAAGTAAATGTATGTTTGATTCTTTATTAGCATGAGTGACTATGTGTGTGACTAACTCCATGGATGAGTGGCATTGTGTAACAGGATGTATAGGTGTATGAGTACATATGATGAGTGAGTACATGTATGAGTGACTGTATAGGACTGTTGGTGAATGAGTGGATGTGTATGTGGATCTTAGAATTACTGAAGAGGTTGTTGTAACTGGTATTGGTATGTCCATTGTTTTGAAAATTTTAGTCTCTATTTTTGAATGTGTGTATCAAAGGTTATATTAGGGTGAGAGGAGGTCTGCCACTCTATCACAAGGATGATGTCATCAGTGTCGTCATCAGTGATGTCATTTGAGATGTCATCAGTGATGTCATGAGTGATGTCACTGACCATGTCATGAGTGATGTAATATGTGACGTCATCAGCAGTGCATTGCGGGCGCGCAAGTTATAGTTAGCTGAACTAACTATAACGGGGGAATTTCAATGGTTTTGTACAAGTGAAAAGTCCAGCTAAATATAACACCCCTGAAACCTATTGTTTTTTCTGTGAATTTCTGAGGTTTTTTAAATGCTAATTCCTATCTATTACGTGCCTGAAACCTATGGTTTTTTCTGTGAATTTCAAAGGTTTTTTAAATGCTAATTTCTAACTATGCCTACAGAGATAGGACATGTGAAGAAAGAAGAAAAAATGCACAGAAAGAAAAAAACAGAAGTGCAGAAAGAAGCAACAGAAGTCCTCAAAGATGAAGAAAAGTGCAGGAAGAAGGATAACGTGCAGAAATAACAAAAAGAAGAGCAGAAAGAATCCTTGTTGCAAAATCATCCTGTACCCTCAACTTTTTCAGACGGATACTGGTGGTAACTGAGTCTGACTAACCAGTCCTAGAGCCAGTGCTATGTTAAAAGACACTTAGAATAAAGTGAAAACACCTACATACACTAGGGAACATTATGCGTTGGGGTCCCCTGTGATTAGCATGACCTCCTCTGTAAGCCCCTAGTATATAATAGGGCAGGGGGATTAAAAATACCTCTCAAAACAGGCCACAGGGCGTTTTTGCACACGTTAACTCAGGCCCCGTCCCCTCCCTTCACCACTGTGTAAACACGCCCTGTGTCCGTTTTTAGTTGGGAGATTAAGTTCATTTGAATCCCTAGGGTCCAACTAGCCCACTAGGTACCTCCAGTAAGTGCCACAGAGCTGCATTGCAGATAGGTGTAAAAAGTGGCACGGCCTGGGCCACCTCTCTGCAATGCAGCTCAGTGGCGCTTACTGGAAGCACTTGGTGGGCTAGTTAGCCCCCAGGGGCCCTCAGTATTGAAGGGAAATTATATCCCCAATTTAAAACGTGCCATAGTGCGTGTTTGCACACGTCACCTCAGGCCCCGTCCCCTCCCTTCACCACTGTGTAAACGCGCCCTGTGGCTGTTCTAAGTTGAGAGATTAAGTCCCCTTGAATCCTAAGGGTTCCTAGGGTCAAACTAGACCACTAGGTACCTCCAGTAAGCGCCACAGAGCTGCGTTGCAGAGAGGTGTAAAAAGGAGCTTGGCCTCAGAACACCTGTCTGCAGCGCAGCTCCCTGGCGCATACTGGAGATGCCTGTTGGGCTAGTTGGCCCTCAGGGACCCTCAGTATTGAAGAGGAATTAATTCCCCAACTTACAACTCGCCAGGGGGTGCGTTTGCAGAGTGCTGCAAGGAGGGGACGTGTCCTCCGGCACAATGCCAGTCTTTTATTTATTTTAATTTTTTAAGAAGGGGGGCTGTGTGGTTCCCCTTCTTATTCTAATTTATTCACCCTGATGACCCCATCCCCAGGGCCTGTCTCCTAATTATATTTTTTTGACCCCAATCCCCAGGGCCGGCCACTGATTTTTATTATTTTAAAAAAATATATATTTATAGACACACCTAGGACATGCTGGACAAACCGTACGTACCTATCACCATGACGATTTGCGTGATAATCATTAAAAGGCGACTATGCATACAATGAGTCCACGTGGAATGTATTTACACCACTAGTGAAGCTCTGACATGTCTGATGCCCTACCGTGCCTAATCCCGGTAGACACCCTTGTCGTTTATTTATACAAACATGGGTAGCTATTGACGGGCACATTTAATACACATGCACATCAAGCCATTTAAAGGGGATTCGACAAAAATTCGACAAACTATGCAAGAAACCCCCCCTCACGGTTAATAAAACACACATCCACTGCCAGATGTGTAATACTTTTTATTTTACTCTCTGGAAAGGGGACGAACATCACTTGAGAGTCACAGCGCGCTCCTGGCAGACCCCAATGCTGTGTTACACCCACCATTGCCTGCCGAGTGCCACACACCTCTGTGTAGTATTCCACCAGCTAGTGCATATGCTATGACACTCTTTAGCCCATGTGCACTGTAACACCACCCCGTGAATATGTCATGCCACACTTGTCTTCGCACGGGTTATATTGCCCCATCTAACGTGCCTTTCTCGATGCCTATGTTATAACGCACAGTGCTATGCCATACATATTACAATCTGGGATCCATATCTTTGTCACAGTGCATATGCAACGTTACACTCCCCAGCACATATTTTATATTACAACTTTAGAGACTAGTTAGGTTACACAACACTGCCCTGTGCATATTACACTCCAAGGCGCATATCGCATAGCACACGCTAGTGCCTGTGCTATCTCGCGCTCTCCAATGAATCTGTCATTGCGCACAATGTATTGCATATTATATTTCACGCCCGGTTCATCCTATATCACACTTTTTGGTGCATAGTTTATACCATACACTATATCTAGTTTTCATTTTCAATCGTGCTCTCAGGACTATGTTCTATATAACACTGTGTTCACCTACCCTTTTCACGGGCATTACATTTTGCAATAGGGGGTGGCGGGTCAGGGGGTGTTTCTGCCAAGTGAGCCCGGAGTCACAGTCACAAACGTCCTCTTCTTCCTACATAAAAGTGAGATTATGCTGCATACTTGTTCATATTTTAAGTAGTTCGCACAGACACACGTTTTAAAAACAATAACGTTCCTAATACCCGCCTTCTCTGAACAGTTAGCTTGCTGTCCCATCCCCCTCCTCCCTATCCTCTGTTGTGTGAATCCATGGACTAGCCTCCTCCCTCCTGCCATGCATGGTCTGATGTGCTGCCACTGCCCTCAATTTAGTATGATGTACCAGTCCACTCCTCCTGCCGTCCATTGCCCAATTCTATGCCCCATCATTGACCTCCTGCTTAAACTCTGTGCTTAGCTTGCTGCCCCTATTCTCCTTACCCCTGCCCTCCGATGTCTTTGTGCATGCCCCTGCTCCATCCTTTTTGCCCACCATGTTCCATGGACCTGCCACTCCTATCTACTCTGAGTGTTCTGTTGAGCTGCCACTCCCCTCCCACCTGCCTAGCATTGTCAGATGACTGTAACCTGTCCCTGCCACCTCCACCCTGCCTGTCCACATGCCATGCCCCTATCCTCTTCCTCCTGTCCTACATGGTCCATTGTACTGCCACACCCTTCTGCCCTCCCTGGTCTGTTGTGCTGCAACTGCTCCTCCTGCCTGCCCCGTGCGATCTGTTGTGAGGCCCCTTCCCCTGAACTTTCTTGTCTGTGCACAGGTCCTGACCCTCCCTTCTATCCTCCATCGTCCTTTGTGCATGCCCCTGCACCCACCTTCTTGCCCATCATAGCCATTGTGCTGCCACTAACCCTCCCACTTGCCATGCATGGTCTTCTGTGCTGCCATGGCCCCTCCCACCTTCCTTGTGTGGTCAGTTAGCTGCCCCTGACCCCTTCTCACCGTCCCTCCATGGTCTGTGTGTATGCCATCACAGTCTCACTGTTGCTCTTCACGGTGTGTCTTGCTTCTAGTGCCCATCCTGCCTGACCTCCATGGCTATCTTGCTGCTCCTGCCCTGCCCCCTTGCCCCCAGCCCTCTGTTTACATGTGCAGACCCCTACTCCCTCCCTCCTGGCTTGTCTGTTCCATTGTAATGCCCCTGATCCGTCCCTCCTGCCCTTTATGGTCTGTTATGCTGCAGCTTTCTCTCCTGTCTGTCCATTATGGTCAGCTAGCTACCATTGCCTCTTGCCCCTCTGTTCTCTGTTGTCCATGTGCATGGTCCTGTCCCCTCCCTCTTGTTTTCTATGGATTGTTGTGCTGCACTCCCGTCCCGCATGCCCTGTGTGGTGTATTGTGCTGCTGCAAACCCTGATGCCTGCCCTGCAGGGTCGGTTTGGTGCACCTCTCCATGTCCCTCCTGTCCTCTGTTATCCAAGTCCATGTCCCTACCCCATTTCCTTCCATGATCCAATGTACCATACTTGCGAACATTTTGAACTTGGTAAGAGGGAGATTTTAAAAAAAAACTGGGGTATTGATTTTCCCCTTTGAGTTACATTGAAAAAGAGGAGATTGTAGATAGGAGACAGATCAAATAAATCCCATTTGTGCTTAAAAACATTGGACGTTTCCTTGCTGAATCGGGTCTGTTGGCATGTATGGTTGTACTACCATTGCCTCTTCCTTCTGCCCACAATGGTCTATTACATTGCCACAGCCTCTCTTGCAAGTCCTGTATTGTTGGTTTGTTGCCCCTGCCCCCCTTTCCACTGCCCTCCATAGTCTGTTGTGCTGCCACGGCCCTTCCTGCCTGCTCAGTGTGGTTAAATTGTTGCCTTTGCACCCTCCTACCTGCCTTCAATTTTCAGAGTCCGTGCTCCTGGCCTCTGCCTCTCAACAGTATCCTAATGAACAACTAGATTGCTAACATTCTATATTTATTACAAAAGTGTGGAACGCCTGACGTCATCTTGATGTAATCAAAACTGTAATACCTAGAGCATTTCCTTTAGAAATTACATATATGAGAGGGTCTTATTGGCATCAAATCACTTAGTCTCTCCATGTCTACAACCAAAATGAATTTGTTCTTGTGTGATGTAACCAATGCTCATGTAAAACACTCCAATACCTGACAAGTCTGCACTATATAAC
The DNA here is from genome assembly GCF_964204655.1 of Triturus cristatus. Lineage (NCBI taxonomy): Eukaryota > Metazoa > Chordata > Amphibia > Caudata > Salamandridae > Triturus > Triturus cristatus. The sequence continues at coordinate 721,388,845 of NC_140582.1, forward strand.
ACTGCAAAAACACAAAATAATAAGTGTTTTGCACACTTCTGTCATTGGGCTATATTTGGGCTACAACTGGGTGATTTTGGGCTTCATTTGGGCTCTTTTGTCTACGGTGGCCATCTTGGGAGATTTATTTGTTCTGAAGTTTCCTAATTTCCTCATGTACTGCAGTCTCCTCAGTAGGAAATGCTTTCAGTTTTTTACTTTGATTCCATCATGAAGGTATTCAGATATGTCACACATTTGCCATAAATTCTGAAAGTTAGCACTCTATTTGCTCATTAGATCACTGTAGTAAAACTACTGTTCACCATGGAAGTCTGCTCCTGGTATTAAAAGTGCATGTTTCAGTCTGCATGTCAGAATTTTTTAATGAAATAGAAGAGGATTTGAGAAGTCACTCAAAATGTGCCCTCATTTTCTTTCTTCAGCATTAATCATAATTTCTATGGCAAAATGAACCCCCTCATTGTGTTCCTTTTTAAATTAAATGTTTTAAGTGTTACCAGTTTATTCCAATCAAGATGGCTTCAGGTGTGCCATACTTTTGTCATGATGAAGACAGTAAGCGCTCTAGTTGTTTTTAAGAAAAATCTGGGACATTCTGTCATTGGGCTATACTTGGGCTACATCTGGGTGATATTTGGGCTACATTTGGGCTCTTTTGTCTCTGGTGGCCATCTTGGGAGACTTATTTGTTATGAAGTTTCCTAATTTCCTCATTTACTGCAGTCTCCTCAGTAGGAAATACTTTCAGTTTTTTACTTTGATTCCACCAAGAAGGCATTCAGATGTGTCACACATTTGCCATAAATTCAGAATGTTAGCACTCTTTTTGCTCATTAAATCACTGTAGTAAAGCTACTGCTCACCAGGGAAAACTGCTGCTGGTATTGAAAGTGCATGTTTCAGTCTGCATGTCAGAATTTTTTAATGAAATAGAAGAGGATTTGAGAAGTCACTCAAAATGTGCCCTAATTTTTCTTTCTGCAGCACTAATCATACTTTTTATGGAAAAATGAACCCCCTCATTTTGTACCTTTTTAAATTAAATGTTTTAAGAGTTACCACTTTAATCCAAGCAAGATGGCTTCAGGTGTGCCATACGTTTATCATAAGTAGGACTGTTAGCGCTCTAGTTGTTCTTTGGAACACTCTGGGAAGCTGCAGTAGAACACAAAGCAATAAACTGACAGTCTCTGCCCTTGTTGGATGTACATGTTTTACTGAGAATGTCAGACTTCATTCTCACATGACTGAGAAAGATAATGTGAATTTACAGAAAATAAGCTCTCAGTTTAGCTTATAGATCACCTTCCAAACCTCTGTGGGAAAAGCATGAGAAAATATTTTTCCCTCAATCATGATATCCCAGCAGAAGGTTTTTTCACATGGTGAAATCACCTTAGAACATACCACAATTCCTAAAATGAGTATGGTACCATCAACAAATGATTTATAATGTAACTAAAGTCTTAAAACCTTCTATTAACTGCAATGCTTTTTAATGAGGTGCTATCATGTATATTGGTCCCAAGATGGCTGCCAACACTTCTTGGATGAAGTGCTGACAGCCAATCAGATCTCAGGATGAGATGTGTGGTTAGGCGCCGCCCACATATATATATGATTTTACTTTTGATTTTCTCAGGAACTACTGAACAGATTGACACCAGACCTGCAAAAGGCACTTCCCTGACCTGAGGACTACCTCTCTGCCAAATTTCGAGTAATTCTGTTCAGCCGTTCGGGCTGTACCTTGGACTAAAGGTCCCTATGGAAAATTGCATGGGGAAAACGTGTTTTGGGACCCCCTTTTTTTCTCAGCCCCCGCTTGACGAATCCGCCCGAGACTTTCAGGGTAGGAGCGGAGCGCCCCACCTATTTTGAAAATTTCGCGAGGATTCGTCAACCGGCGCCAAAGTTATTCCAAATAGAATGTTGCGGATTTCCTATGGAAACACGGTCCTAACTATAACTATCTACTGGTGACCGCCAGTAGATAATATATATATATATAAATATATATATATATATATATTCACTGAAAAAACCATAGGTTTCACACATGTTATAGTTAGCGGAAATTTTACTGATAAAAAACCAATGAAATTCCCCCGTTATAGTTAGTGCAGCCAACTATAACTCACGCGACCGCAATCCTCTGCTGATGCTAATACTGTATTTAGACACTTATTTGCCCATGTCTTCTTCCATACATTTTTAGCTATACATATATTACAAATATTTTTTTTTCAGAAAGACACATATGTCATCAGCAGAAGATTGCGGTCGCGTGAGTTATAGTTGCCTGCACTAACTATAACGGTGGAATTTCATTGGTTTTCTATCAGTAAAATTTCCGCTAACTATAACATGTGTGAAACCTATGGTTTTTTCAGTGAATTTGCAAGGTTTTTTAAATGCTAATTCCTAACTATAACGTGTGTGAAACCTATGGTTTTTTCAGTGAATTTGTACGGTTTTTTAAATGCTAAGTTACTTTACGCCATTCGTGGCGTGCGCGCCCACTTAACGCAGTTCGTTCCATGCGCGCACGGTGCGCTTCGTGCACCGTGCGCGCACAGTGAGCACGCGGTGCGCTTCGCGCACCGCACGCCCACTTTACGCAGTTAGTGCCGTGCACGCACGGTGGGCACGCGGTGCGCTACGCGCACCGCGTGCCCACGTTACGCTAGATGGGCCATGTACGCACGATGCGCTTCGCGCACCGTGCGCACATGGAGGACATATGATGCACTTCGTTTTGAAAGGTAATATTTTAATTTTTCGCACCTGATATAAGCCATGCACAAATGGTGCCCTTCGGGCACCTTTTGCACACGGGGTGGGGAGAGTGTGGATAATTTTTTTTTTAAAATATTTTTTTACCGTACGCGTACGGTAAGCGTAATCGGCGAAATTAGCGAAAAAATAAAAATTCGGTTTTTGGCCTTGGGTGATCTTTGGGGACTCCCTCAACATGGCTAGGTGTTTTGGAGCTGTCCAAACAGCCCCTTTACATGTTTTTGTGCTTTGTATTTTAATCATCACTCTCAGTGCGAGAGAGAAAATGGCGGCCGCCGCTTCCTGGTTTCGGCCGATTCGAATGTGTACTAAGATCTAAGAGCCAATCAGAATCGCGCTCGCGCACGCCACCGTACGCGTACGGTAAGCGTACCGTAAGCGCACCGTAAGCTGGCTCAGATATATATATTGATTTAAAGGCTATTTTCTCAGAATCTACTGAACAGATTTACACCAAACCTACAAAAGGCACTTCCTTGACCTGAGGACTACCTCTCTGCCAAATTTCTAGTAATTCTGTTCAGCCGTTCGGGCTGTAGCTGTGTCTAAAGGTCCTATGGAAAAATGCATTGGAAAAACGCGTTTTGGGACCCCCCTTTTATCTCAGCCCCCGCTTGACGAATCCCCCCGAGACTTTTAGGGTAGGAGCGGAGCGTAGCGCCCCACCTATTTTGAAAAATTCGCGAGGATTCGTCGACCGGCGCCAAAGTTATTCAAAATAGAATGTTGCGGATTTCCTATGGAAACGTGGTCCTAAATATAACTACCTACTGGCGACCGCCAGTAGGTAATATATATATGTATACATAACAACCCCTACTCCTCTCAAGAAAAGGCACGCACACGAGGGCTGCAGGGTAAAGGCTTCTTTATTTCATACGGGTTCCCTCGACCCCGCGACTGAAGAGACACGTTTAGGCTGTCACAGCAGCCTTTTTCAATCTAGCAAGCGCCATAGACATAGGAACATTTTTACCCCATCACAGTCATAGGCATAGAAGAAATTCATGGAAATTAAAAAAGAGGTTTATCCTAAGTGCAGTGTTACAAATAAAACACATCGCAATAAAAATTGCTGAATATTGGGAAATATCTAAACAATATATCAAGGCACTGAATGTGGCTAATAAACTTATGTTGTCAATGAAAACATAAATATGCATAGTGCAAAGAAAATATATACATCTTGAGAACAAAATACATCATTGACCCACATTGCCATTTGTGATATATCCAAGTCTTATGGATGTGTCCGGAAAACATCTCCTACCTGTATCAAGGACATGTGATACTCAAGAGCCTTGTTTGTTTAAGCTCCAATGTATTGGCGCAAACTCCCAAAAATACAATGAAAATAAAGCGAAACGTACTGCGTATAAAAAAATGTAACCTAAAAAGAGACAACAATCACCTAAATTGATCAATTTGAGGCAAGAACATACCATCTAGGCTGAGTTCATGACCCTTGCTCCTGATTCATACCGGGAAGCAATATTGTTGGCTACCCGATATAAATCATTTAACCACACATGCTGAATGTATTGGGGCAATGAAACATTAACCTTGTGAAACACTCGTAGAGGCACAAAACACATAGGGTGTACTTTTAGACTAAAAGTCAGCCTCCAAGTTGTAGATATAATCACTAAGGGTCTACTAGTCCCATAATGCTCCATGTCATGATGTGAAAACATAGGCAAGACCCCAAGTCTGTGGGCAACATTATTGTATGTGACCTGCAATTGTAAGTCAATCTTCACGTTTCTAAAGACCCAGTTTGAGCAAGACTAATTAGAAACTCCCTCTAAGGAGACCCGACTTGTCCCCTGGGTGCCAAACAAGGGCTTTAACTATTGACCACGTGGAATGGACGGCAAATTCAAAGTTAAGGCAACTGAAGGTAAAAGTCATCCAGCCTCCATAAAAACCGCAGCACTGGTGATGTCTTGAACAAAAGCACAGGGTCAAAGGAGGCCAATTAACAAAAATGTCTGAGCCAAAACAGTCCGCACCGCTTCCGCATAGGCATTCATGGTGCTCAGTCTCCACAGAAACACCGGTCTGCTGAGCGAGGCATTTTGAGACCGGGAAAACATAGAACCCCTGCTGGCAGTTGCCAGACCACCTCGGTCGGAGATCGCTGCCTCCCATACCGATGTCATCCTGTATTCCTCTTCCCGGCAGAATCTCTGGGGGCTCCTCACATAGTACTTCCATGCTGCTCCAAACTGACTGCGGTAAAAAGTCAAGAGCCCAGAACGACTGGTGATGCGTGAGCAGCTCCAATCACCGACACTGAATAATAACCATAACTACCCCTACTCCTCACAAGAAGAAGGCACGCACAGGAGGGCTGCAAGGTAAAGGCTTCTTTATTTCACAGGGCCTCCCTCGACCCCGAGACTGAAGAGACGCGTTTCGGCTGTCACAGCAGCCTTTCTCAATCTAGCAAGCGTCATAGACATAGAAACATGCATACCCCATCACAGTCATAGGCATAGAAGAAATTCATGGAAATTAAAAAAGAGGTTAATCCGGAATGCAGTGTTACAAATAAAACACATTGCAATAAAAATTGCTGAATACTGGAAAATATCTAAACAATATATCAAGGCACTGAATGTGGCTAATAACTTATGTTGTCAATGAAAACATAAATATGCATAGTGCAAAGAAAATATATACATCTTGAGAGCAAAATACATCATTGACCCGCATTGTCATTTGTGATATATCCAAGTCTTATGGATGCGTCCGGAAAACATCGCCTACCTATATCCAGACCATGTGATACTCAAGAGCCTTGCTTGTTTAAGCTCCAATGTATTGGCACAAACTCCTCAGGAAATGCTCACCCACTAAAATACAATGAAAATAAAGCGGAACGTGCTGCATATAAAAAATGAAACATAAAAAGAGACAACAATCACCTAAATTGATGTTCGCGGCAAGAAGATACCGTCTAGGCTGAGTTCATGACCCTTGCTCCTGATTCATACCAGGAAGCAATTTTGTTGATTATCCGATATAAATCATTTAAACACACATGCTGAATGTATTGGGTCAATGAAAGATTAACCTTGTGAAACACTCGTAGAGGCAAAAAACACATAGGGCCATATTATCAAGAAGCCGCTTTAGCGGCAGGAAACTGCTGCTAAAGCAGCGATAAAGGGCTTGATAATATGCCCTTGTGAATTCCAATAGAAGCCCAGGTTCTGGTGTGAAGGACCACAAACCTGGGCTTCTATTGGAATTCACAAGGGCATATTATCAAGCCCCTTATCGCCACTTTACCGGCAGTTTCCTGCCGCTAAAGCGGCGATAATGTTATCGCCATTCTTAATAATATGGCCCTCAGTGTGTACTTTTAGACTAAAATGTCAGCCTCCAAGTTGTAGATAGAATATATACATATATGTAGGTGTAGATATATTACCTAATGGTGGTCGCCAGTAGGTAGTTATAGTTAGAACCTAGTTTCCATAGGAAAAGCATTTATTGATTTGCTAATAACTTTGGCGTCTTTTGACGAATCTTTATGAAATTCTCAAAAAATAAGTCTATCCAGGTTAGCTGATATCCTATAAGTTTGGAGGTGATTCGTCAAGCGGGGGCTGAGAAAAAAGGGGGGTCCCAAAAAATTTTTTTCCCATGTTAATTTCCATAGGAAATTTTGAGACGAGCTACAGCCCGAATTGCTGAACGGAATTACCCCAAATTTGGCAGAAAGGTAGAGCTTGGTTCAGAAAGCGACCTTATTTTTTAAATGGTGTAAATCCGTTTAGTAGTTTTTGAGAAATTCAAAAAATAAGAGTCAAAAAATCAATTTCCCATAGGAAGCTTTGTGCAAGGCTACAGTTGAAACTACTGAACGCAATTACCCCAAATTTGGCACAAAGGTAGTGCGTGGATCAGAAAGCGACCTTTTCTAAAATGGTGTAAGTCCGTTCAGTAGTTGCTGAGAAATTAGAAAAATAAAAAGGTTCGATATCTGGATGGAGCCTAAGCTTCACTGTGATTGTCTGCCAACACTCCAAACCAGGAAGTGTTGGCAGCCATCTTGTGAGTCGGTAGAAGTGAGTCTCCAGAAAACAGAGAAACAAAGATATAAAACAAGAGACGGGTGCAGTGTAGAAACACCCTGACCCCAAATAGGAGTCCCAGGGCCAAAAAAAGCATTTTTAATAAAAAAACTATTTTAGGTGCAATTGGCGCTGGGGTCGCGGGTTCCCCCTTTTTTTTCTAATGAGGTCCATGGGTGGGTAGGTCCCGGGGGCATTTGTTACAAATTAAAAGCGGGGCTTGCTGGGGCTGCAGGAGCCCGCTGTGGTCCCCGCAGCTCCGGGGCTTCAGTCATGTTGGGAGGGGTGTTGCACGTCCCCCCTCTTGGAGCCCTGCATGTTATAACTTTGGTGTCGTTTGACGAAGGTTTACCAAATTATCCCAACAGTTTCTCTTTTTTGATCAGCTCCTATATTGAAAGTTTAGGGGTTAATGGTCTAGGGGAGGTTGAGAAAAAAGGGGGTCCCAAAACGTGTTTTCTCTATGCAATTTCCATACGAAACTTTAGAGAAGACTACAGGTGAAACTGCTGAACAGAATTACGCCAAATTTAGCTGGGAGAAAGGTGATGGTTCAGAAAGCACGCTTTTGTTTAAATGGTGTAAATCCGTTCAGTAGTTTTTGGGAGATATCAAATGTTACAGATATTGCAATTTGAGAATTCTGACATCTGATTGGCTGAGGAGTTACGAGCACAAGCTTGCGGCTGTGAACTGTTGAAACTAGGAAGTGTTGGCAGCCATTTTGTGATTTAGTCCGTCAGTTCACATCTGTCCGTGTAGAAGCCATCGGGTTCGTAGTTTTACCTCTGCGAGGCAATACTGGTATCTGTGTCTGTGTGAGATGCCCTTTTCACGCTGCCTCTCCCTACATCAGCAGGTCGCGGCTATGCCTTTACAAGCCAGTGCGTCGGCTCGGAGCTCTGTGAGTCAGTCTGTTGGCACGATCCGCTACACTACCGAAACACCACTGCGCTACTCTAAATCCTAAAACACTATTTCCAGCACGAACCTTCAAACACTACACAAACACACTGCACTACTCTAAATCCTAAAACACTACCTGCAGCACAATCCACTACAGTACACAAACACCACTGTTCTACCCTAAACCATAAAACAGTACCAGTCCGTCGGCTCGCAGCTGTGCGTCTGCGAGCCATCGGGTCCGCAGCTGTACATGTGCGAGCCAGTCCGTTAGGTCATAAGTGTGTCTCTGCTAGCAGGGCAGTTGGCCCGTTGCTGTCCGTTTGCGAGTTAGATCAGAGCTCTCCCTCTGCGAGCCAGCACGCTGCTGTGTGTTTGCTAGCGGAAAGCCCGTAGCTCTCCTTGTGCAAGGCGAGCCCACGGGATGCAGCTCTCCCTCTGCGAGCCTGCCTGCGAGGTCTCCCTTTTGAAGCTGGATCGCAGCTGTCAGTCTGCGAACTGATATTGGGATTATAAGGCGGCTCTAAAAAAGCCCTTGTGTTTATTAGTTGAAGCTACATATAAGTGTAGGTGCACAGCTTCAGGTTATTCAGAAAAACTCGATTTCCCTGATCTGTGAAGTGTACTCCATCACTTCTGTAGATATGAGCCATATCAAAACGTATGTTGTTTTTGTAGATGGACCCCATTCTATGGTCTCTGAGGTAAGCAGACACAGCTTTGTTAACATTCTTCCTAGATTTTTCAATCTGAGGACAAAATTGGTTTGACCATTTCCACTTCTGTCTTTGGCATATATTGGAATATACAAAGACAGTTTGAGGGAAAGGCAACATCAGTTGTCTAAAGGTGTCCTTCAGAAGCATTTCCAAACCTACGCCAGTCAATGTGCCTAGGTCGTTTCCACCACAGTGCACAATCATGAGGTTAGGGTGTTGGAGATGCAAACAGGTTTTAACCATAGGCAACCATTGGTGCCACTTCAATCCTCTCTTTGCAAACCATTTAATGTCCACATTTTGTAAACCTAGGTCTAAGTCAATATGTCTCTGTTCTGCATACCTCTTGCACCAGAAAACATAGCTATGTCCTACGATCCACACTAGCATTTTGAAGGTATGGCTGGGAGGTATGGATAGGTGACTGTAGCTCATGCAGTCCGTTCGTAGAATAAGAGATATGTTTAAAAATGAGGAACTACTTTTTTTCCCATACAAAACGATAATGGATTGGAAGATGAAAAGCATTGTTTTTTAAAGTAGGGTGCACATTTGTTTTGTGGAAAAGCATCTTTGTGATTGGTTAAGATCATAGGATAAAATTTGCTCAACTCAGGCCTGGGCGTAAATTTCCTTCCGCTCGCGGAATTTGCGATATTATGAAATTTTCGCGTTCCGCGGAGAGCGCGAAAATGTCAAAACTTTTGCAATCTGCTGCAAAACGGGAGTATTTTTCTTGTTCGCGCTTTAAAAATGCGTTCTCGCATGCGCGGTCGCGACTTACCGGGTCCCTGTGTTCGCTGACGAGTTTTTCTATCCATTCGCGTGCGCCACTAGATGTTGGATTGTTGGTAGCCTGTCGCGCTATCCCACGAGAGTTTGCGATCGCGAACACGTCATTCGACCCGGAACAGGAAATAAGCATCGCGAGCAAGATGGCCGCGCCCATTAGCGACCGCATGGGCAAGTTGGAGATATATTTCCCCGTGAGCACGCAAAAACACATCGCGAACGAGCGGGAAAAGCAATCCCCGCATCTTCGCGAAAGTTCGGCGTGCTCGCAGAGATTTTGAGCAATTTCATGATAATTTTCGCAAATTTCGCCCACCCCTACTTAAAATAATCGTGAACTTTTAACCTGTTCAAGAAAATGTTGCAAAAAATATCGTTAGGTTTAATAAAATCTATGAACTTTTAACCTGCACGTGTTGTAGAATGTTCTAGAAAGTGTGTTGATAGAATACGTTGCACTTCTGACTTCTATGTGTCCTTGAAAAAACTGTTTATATGGAAAATTCAAAAATAACTAATAGAGAAAGTTTTGCAATCTAAAGGAATCAAGGAACTATTCTAATTTGTTCTTTACATGTATTTATGTGTGGAGCAACACAATTAGAGACACAACAGCACCAGAAAGAGGAACAAGCAGGGTGTGGGAGTACGGGGGGGGGAGATGGGCTCAATGGCACACATGCACAATTAAGTACAGCACAACTACAGACAAACCATGGCGAAAATAAAACACACCAACAAGGAACACAAGTCACACAACCCGCCAACATCACACCACTGAACAAGCACAGAAGTGAAAACCACACTGCCTGAAAGGGAGAAGGGTGAACAAAACCTCACATGAAGGGACACCTCACACACAATGCAGCACGCACACATAGGAAGCAGAGCACACCAAAATCCAACACAATGTTGTCCAAACACAAACATTTGCACAATCGAACACAGGACACAAATGCACTCACCAGTGGCAGATAAACGTCCAAAAGCATCAGTACGAAACAGGCACATGAGAACGCATAAGTACAAACCCGCAGTACGGATGGGGTAGCAATTCATGTATGGCAGGCAGCCAGAGAGTCTGCAACACACACATTGGCATACAAATGAAGACACAACACATTTGGAGACAAGAGAAAATGTGGACACTTTTTTTAAAAAAAGTGTGTGTCAGTACTGCCAAGAGTAGTGCCAGGATATGCAGATAAATGCAGCAGCATGCCTGAATAAGGAACGTAGGAAAACGTCCATGTTCACCTCGGGGTAGTCCTTCACCAACACACGTCAGTGTCAAGCAGCGTTGGTTGTCACCGCCTCGGACATGAGTCGATGCCAATGCAGCCATGTCCACTGTCATCTTGGGACATGTGACCAGATGCACAACGTGCAATGATGCGGCGGGACACGTGCAATATGGCACATCGAGTTGTGATTGCAGGTACCTTGTCACTCGTCCATGAACGCGAGTGCAGCTGCGTAAGCCACTATGTCTAATGAGTGATGGTTGGCCACAATATTTGACATGTCATCGACGTAATCCATCAGCTGACCGAGACAGATGTGCAGACTCCAACCACTGTACCCAATGTGCACCAAAGCAGAATCGGGGAGTGGGTCAATTTGCTCACTGCATACGACACGTGCAATTTCCCAGGCCCAGTTCCAACATGCATGCCAAACATCCATGCATGTCATAAACAGGCATCACCATGACACTCCTGGTCGTGGGCTAACAGGGGGCACACACACCCATCATAATCCATGTCAGCTACCCACACGTTGGAGAGGCACACGTCCATGCACCACTCGGATAGGCACGTGCGACATTGCAACACAGGTTGAACGCAGAGGTGACGTCCGCAATCCAGAAGCTCAGCTGCTAAGTGATCTGCAGCACTGCAAAAGGCAGTGCACCCAGGACATGCAGCAGATGTGCAAGGTATAGGTGGACGTGAATGGAGTTCACCATGTGTTTGGGATGCCCTGCCATTGCGCCAGTGGCTCTGCTTGTAGCTGCATTGGCTTGCCGTGGGCCAGTCTTGTGGATGAGCTTGGTGCAACGAGACGGGTCTGTGTGCAATGGGTGCAGGACAGGGGTGTGGTGGGAGTACGTGTGAAGGCCATTTCACGCATGCTAACTATGACAAAGGACTTTTGAGTGTGGGATGTGTACTCGTTGTTCTCAAATCGGGCAGTGCGTAGTGTGGGAGACAGATGCAAATATTATCATATCTGTTAAGGGGGGCTGGCTACTTGCAAGTTCCTTCTCACAGCAGCAGATGTGCTAGCGCAAGATAGCTCAGCCAAAGAACCTTTCATCGCTACAGTAACTTCTCCAGCTGCAGTCATACAGGATGTGTACAGAGGCCGGTCGTGGGTGTTTTGGGATGTCTGCGACGCTGGTCATCATGGATGAGATGCCCAGCACGTGGCACATGGGCGGGTCCACTGTGTGTTACGTTGCCAAACAGCTGGTCCTTCCTCCTACAAGCCCCCACACTTTTGCGCACTGCACTGTTGTATCCCGTGCACTCCTATGGCACACCATTGTAATGCCTATTCGCGCATGTCCTGCGGCATTCCAACCACACCATGACACCGCCCTTTGGAGGTGGTGCATGCCACTTTACAAGATCGACTGCTGCGGCCCTTGTGGCGGCCACACCAGAACACAGAGACACACTTACTGCACTTCCTGCACATGGACATGTCCGAGACACCCCGTTCCCCTTCCCGGATAAGCACACCCCTGCACTGACCTGTGTACACCGGACCAACACACGCCGCTTGTGCATGCAGGAGGATGCGTGCGTAGCTACATGTCCAGGCTCACTGCCAACGCTGAGGTGACATGGTAACGTCTGCTGAAGACTGCACACTGTGATGTTGCAGGGCCCGGACCCCTCATGGCAACACAATGACCACACGGACACACTTGCTCAGATGCAGGTTCGGGGGCGTTGGCGGTCCTGGGGTTGTTGGGATGAGTGTTGTGGCCCTCATGGGTATCCGTGTATCATGCTCATTGACTATATGGCACCTGTGGGTGTTCCGGTGTGGCTCTTGGCTGTGTTCCCCTTCATGCTGCAGGTAGTCGTCCTGCTTAACACCAGCAGGAAGCAGGTGTAAAATCCCTGGTGCTAACACGGCTTATCGCCGGAATTTGTTTTGCATCGCAGTTTTTGCCTTTCGTTGTGAAAGTTAGGATGTGGTTTTTTTCGTGTACAGAAAAATAAACAAACTGGGCAGTGTATCCCGTCAAGATCCAGCGCCTGACCCACTATTCCCAAACAATGTAAATACAATGAGATTTCTTCATTGAATTTGTGTGTACACTGTAAATGCACCCACTACCACAGTGTAATTCAATGCAGGATTTTAGTATTTAGAATAAATTGCAAAGGTGCCCCTCGTGTGTTTTTTGCACGGGAAACGTCTACTCTGCATCTCATTATCAGCACTTTAATGCAACCAAAGTTGAGATAAATCTAACACGAATAAGAACGAGAAAGAGTCACACAGCACTCAAGTAACAACCAAAAACTTTATTGAAATTTAACAAACTCAACACAAAACAACAAGGCGGAAGACTCCTGTCGTGTCCATCAATGTCGACGACACAGCCTGGAAAATAAAGCACAAAATAAGGACGTATGTAATGCGCATATCAAAGGAGTGAGACACAGAGAAAGAGAGAAGGAAAAAAAAGCCAGGTAGCAAAAGAGAGCGAAGGAAAGGAAGGGAGTGAGAAAGGGAGAAGGGAGAGAGAGTGAGAGAGATAGAAGAAAGGAAGGAAGAGAGTGAGAGAGAGAGTGAAGAGAGGGAAGTGAGAGAGAGAGAGACACCGCCACCCCTGCGCATCCATGGCCAAATAATTACCTGCTGCCACCGGAGTGTCTACCAGTGGGCACTCCACATGCCCGTGAAAGCTCCAGGGCCCGGTCCCGCCACCATGGCTTGGTACACATTATGTGGACCTGCTCTGCGGCCCAGCAGATCCCACATATGTCGCTGAGTCCTGAGTCATCAATGGCGGAGGCCACATCAGCTTCTGGTGCTGCTAACCCTGTGCAACGCAAGTCAGCGCAACGTGGTGGTAGGCCGTTGATGGCCATACAACTTAGGGTGCGACTAACCCTGTGCAACTCAAGTCTGCGTCACATGGTGGTAGGCCCCTGACGGCCACATCAGCTTCGGGTGGCACTAACCCTGTGCAACTCAAGTCCGCCCCACGTGGTGGTAGGCCCGTGACGGCCATACAGATCAGGGTGCGACTAACCCTCTGCGCAACTTTTCATGGACTCTTTATGATTCAGACCCGCGGAGCGTCCGCCATCCAGTCACCACCGGAAATGAAGGATGTGACGTTGCCGATCCATTATATTTGCGTGGTCACATGGCCTGTGACGCATGTGCCGGATGGGTGTGGTGTCTGTGCAAACCTGCCGTCAGGGAGTGGCCGCGACATGTTGACAACTAGACCACTGACATGCACACCAACAGCGAGTATGCCTGCGACAGGTAGCTATGTGGGGCCAACGTCGGAACGTAATCGGAGTGGCATGGCATAGCGTACGACGGAACAGGGCAGGGATAGCCACAATGACTCTGGGGCTCTGGTCATGGTTCAGTACATGTCCGGACAAGGAAGTGACTAATGCATGTGTTCCCATTGTAGTGTTTATGGCACCAGAAACACAATAGGCTATGTAGCATACCGTGACTGGCATCCCATTAGATGAGCATCATTGACGTAAAGTGAATCACTGTCTCTACATTCTTCCACATATTCATACATAAATTAGGTAAGACATAACACAGCAGTGCGTCACTGAATGTTTATTGCACATCCAGTGGAGTTTAGCAGCTGGGGCGGTAGAGGGAAAGGACATGCACACTTCACAATATGAGCTTGTGGAGTGTGAACCAGAGTCCATCCGGGCATGACAGGTACCGCGCGGAACTGGAAGGGTACAGTCCCCAGTGAGGTCGCCGTATCATTGGTCATTGAGGAGGATATGGCAGGCCATGTCGTGGACCAAGGTGAGTGGATGAGAGTGTAATCTGGGACAATGGAAGGTCGTGGGGCCATGTGTGGCACCAAGGATAAACAGGCCAGGTGGCGGAAATTAATGGTAGTGCCTTCTTCTGATCTCAAACCCATCTACATCCTTGTATGTGTGCACTGCCCCACCTGTGGGTTTTTCTGTACCAGCTGCGGGACTGTGTGCCACTGACACATGAGTGGACAAAGGTGGATTGTTTTCCGCACTGTGTGCCACTGACACATCAGTGGATGGTGATGGACTGTCTTCTGCACTGTGTGTCACTGACACTTCAGGGGGCGCAGTGGATACGCCTGCCGCACTGTGAGGCTCTAACATACCAGGGGGCAGAAATGTGAAGGGTGTGGGGGCAGCAGCATTCATCTGCGCCATGCCTTGTGGCAGAAATGCCATGATGAGCATCTGAAGGACATGGTAGATCCCAGCTACATTTCATGTTCGGCGGTGGGTGCCATCCTTTACGCCTCCACCCACAGCATGTCCTCCATGAGCCTCTGCATGTGTGGCAGGTCACGGCATTTTAAAAAAACATTGAAATTCCCTGAAAAAACCATTGGTTTCAGACACGTTATAGTTAGAAATCAGCATTTTAAAAAAACCTTAGAAATTCACTGAAAAAAACATAGGTTTCAGACATGTTATAGTTGGTTAGACATTTCACTCATACAAAGCCATAGAAATTCCCCTGTTATAGTTAGTTCAGCTGACTATAACTCGCGCACCCGCAATGCACTGCTGATTACTTCACATATTACATCATTCATGACATGGTCAGTTACATCACTGATGACATCACTGATGAGAGAGAGAGAGAGAGAGAGGGTGAATAAGTGAGAGGAAACAGAGCGAGATGTGATATGGAGATGTTAGAGTTAATTTGTGAGGTAAGTGAGAGGTAGAGTGAAGAGAGAGAAATACATTTGAGATTGAGATGTATGCAAGTGTTATAAGACAAGCTTTGGAAAAACTATGTGCTGAATGTGTACAGTGTTAGCATTAGTGAACAATGTATTCCACCTGTTATTTACTCAACAAGTTGCACGGCAGTGTTACCTTATGAAGGGCGCTTGTTGAAAACATAGCTGATGTGCGTTTTGATGTTGTCAGTAAGTTTTGGTGCATATAAAGGCACTGTTTACACCCTAACATTGGAAAAGCATTATATTAGAGAAGTGTGCTGCTGTTGTATCTGCAAAAGGAGAAATAATTGCAAAGGTTTTGCATTAATAAGGTATATGCATTTTAGTATATTATTAAAATATTGTGTGGTGTGTTTAATCTGATACATGTTTAGCAGCTATAATGTGGGCCCTAAATGATGCCTAATAAAAATATTGTACCGCAATGCGTGGCTAAAGGATGTTGTATGTAGAAGCAGTAGCTAAAATTGTCCATTTTCCTAACGTACCATTTGTAATGTAAGTATTAGGCATTGTGCATTATGATGGTGCAGTCAGACGTGGGGGTGCATATAGAGTCACCAGAGATATAAAAGTGTATTAATAAACATATGTTAAGATTGGAGAAGTGTGTTTTTGTTGTTCTAGCATGCTATAGGGTATTTCCTCTTTGTGAAGTACTGTAATTCCAAATGGGAAAGTTGTTTTGGGAATAATGAAAAAGTGTTAAGGCTGTATTTATAATGTGTGCCAGATGTAAATGTAATTTAAATTAAAAAAAAAAATGTATGATAGTGTGGAAAGTGAGAGCATATGTGATGCTGCATGTAGACATTGTGGCTAATGTAAAATTAACATAAACTAAAAAGGAAATGCATTAGGTTTGGGATAGAGGGAAAAGCGCATGAAGTGTGTGTTCCAATGGTAACACCAAATATTGTGACACAGTGAAAATGGAAATGAAAAAGAATTACAGTAGGGAGTGTACTTTAAGGCTTAGGGCCTGATTAGGAGTTTGGTGGTGCGGGAGCAGACCTCTACGCTGGTGGCCCTCTCTGGCACCACCATACCTGTGTGCCCACTGCCCACCAGATTATGAGTTTCTTCTTGTCTGGTGGGCTTTTTTTTGCAGTCCCATGTCAATGCCTCTAAAAAAAAGTACGGCAATAGGAATGCTAAGAAAAGTTCCAGTGCTGCATGGACTATAAAGGCAATGCAGTGCAGGAACTGGGGTGCATGCACACAGGGGGGCACATGTGGTACCCCCCTGAATGCATCCCCAAGCAAATGGGTAACAGGGGGCCCTGTAGGCCGGATGTATGACGTTACAACGCACACTTTTACAACGCATGCACTTACAACGCATTTTTTACAACGCATAATCCATTACAACGCATGACTTTACAACGCAGTACACTACAACGCATTTTTTAAAAATACCTTTACAACGCATTACCATTACAACGCATACTACCTTTACAACGCATACCATTACAACGCATAATATTAAATTACATTTAAGGTAAGTATTAGATAGTATAGGGGTAAAAATTACTATTCTAACTCCAGGGGGTGCAACAGTAAGGTAAGTGTTGGATAGTGTAGGGGTAAAAATTACTATTCTAACTCCAGGGGGTGCAACAGTAGGGTAAGTGTTGGATAGTGTAGGGGTAAAAATTACTATTCTAACTCCAGGGGGTGCATCAGTAGGGTAAGTGTTGGATAGTATAGGGGTAAAAATTACTATTCTAACTCCAAGGGGTGCATCAGTAGGGTAAGTGTTGGATAGTATAGGGGTAAAAATTACTATTCTAACTCCAGGGGGTGCATCAGTAGGGTAAGTGTTGGATAGTATAGGGGTAAAAATTACTATTCTAACTCCAGGGGGTGCATCAATAGGGTAAGTGTTGGATAGTATAGGGGTAAAAATTACTATTCTAACTCCAGGGGGTGCATCAGTAGGGTAAGTGTTGGATAGTATAGGGGTAAAAATTACTATTCTAACTCCAGGGGGTGCATCAGTAGGGTAAGTGTTGGATAGTATAGGGGTAAAAATTACTATTCTAACTCCAGGGGGTGCATCAGTAGGGTAAGTGTTGGATAGTATAGGGGTAAAAATTACTATTCTAACTCCAGGGGGTGCATCAGTAGGGTAAGTGTTGGATAGTATAGGGGTAAAAATTACTATTCTAACTCCAGGGGGTGCATCAGTAGGGTAAGTGTTGGATAGTATAGGGGTAAAAATTACTATTCTAACTCCAGGGGGTGCAACATTAGGGTAAGTGTTGGATAGTGTAGGGGTAAAAATTACTATTCTAACTCCAGGGGGTGCATCAGTAGGGTAAGTGTTGGATAGTATAGTGTAATATTATGCGTTGTAATGGTATGCGTTGTAATGGTAGTATGCGTTGTAATGGAATGCGTTGTAAAGGTAGTTTTTAAAAATGCGTTGTAGTGTCATGCGTTGTAATGTCATGCGTTGTAATGGATTATGCGTTGTAAAAAATGCGTTGTAATGGTAGTGCGTTGTAAAAGTTGCGTTGTAAAGGTTGTTCCCCCTGTAGGCCCCCTATGTTTCAGGACCACCAGCCTTTTCATGGAGGAAAGCTCTACATGACACCGCTGGCAGTTCTGAAACTGATATTAGGCCTGGTGGTGACGCAGCATCACCACAAGCATATTAATGTGGCCTTGACTGCTCTACCACCACTAGGTAAAAGAGTCTCCCTGATGGCTGCGATGGTGCAATGGCGGTCCGACTGCCCTACTTGTATTGGGGCAGTTGGACCACCGGTGCAGCGGTATCTGGACTGCCATCGCCGCGCACCCATGATTCTGGTGGTCCTCTGACGACCAGACTTCTCATGAGGCCGTAAGTGTGTTTGTTAAATACATCTGAAATATAAATTAAAAGGTCTAACAGTTGTGGTGGAGGGAGAGCTTGTTATGCAGTATTTAGTGTGTATGGTGTGTGAAATTTGTCCATGTTTTAAAGAATGATGAAAGTAAATGAATGCCTTCTGTTTTGGGTAAGATATTTCAGTAAAAGTTACCACTGACGTAAATTAGAATGTATTAAGGTTGGCAGAGAGTATCATGGTGAAGTGCGACCCTGGTACCTACTGCCAATGCAAAAGAAAATGTAATATTTGAAGGGCGTGGTCATCTCAAAACTCACCGCGCACATAAAAGGAAATAAAAAGATGCAGTGAAATTTCCCAGAATAAAATGACTAAACCTATTAAAGTTGGCACGGAGTGTAACGGCACAGTAGGGCCCATGTTACCCCAAACAATCTACACAAAGTTAAAACAGAAATTATTGCAGTCGTAGTAGCATACAACTAAGTGTGTCAAGGCACACTTGAACCCAAAGTGAAAGAGAACGCTCTAAAAGCGACAAATAATTTTACTTATAAAGCTAATATATTTTATGCCATTTTAAAGTTCAGTGTTGTAGTATCTCAAACATAGAGGATAATGTATGCAAAATAAACATCTTGTAAACGACTATGACAAAAATAAAATCAAAAACATGTGGGCAAACACTTATAAGTGTAAGAGCAGATGAACGCACTGGTACAGGAGCCTGTGACAAAAGGATTTTTTGGGCTGGGACAACTAAAATTTCACACAAACATAACAAATACAATCTGAACTATTTAGGTACCTCAAAAAAGCACTATTCTCCTATGTAATGTATAAATGAAAGTGCTTGTAACAGAAGCGGTAGAAATATATGAAGTGAAGTGATGGGTCGGCTCAAAACTCACTGCGCATATAAAACAAAATAACATTTTAATTAAAATGCACTGAAAAGAGACATTAGACATCAGAGATATTAAAGTTGGTCAAGGATTTAGCCATGCAGTAAAACACAAGCTCCAAACAAAGGACAACAGAAACTGAAAAGAAAAATCTTTGCAGCCGTAACAACGTACAAGAATGTCACACCCCACCTGGATCCAGTAGCCAATGAAAACATGACACAAAGGCAATATTAAAAACATTACATTTGGGGAAGCGTTAAAAACGTATAAACAGAATCTTTTGGACAGCTAAAATCTTACTATACACTTTAAACAAAATCATTATCAGGTGAAACTTACTGCAAAGTCAAAGCTACATTTTGTAACATTGGAAAAGCATGTCACAGTACAGTAAAAGTCAGAATCCGATCGTTAGAACACAGAAGCACAAAATGTAAAAAATGTGGAGAGAAAAACACTAAAGAGTGAAAGAATGAGGAGGAGCAAACAAGGAAAAACAGAGACAAAGGATGAAAGCAGTAATTGTAAGGAACCTTTACAGTGAGATAAAGGAGCTTGGAGAGTCTGGTGTGAATGAAAGAGGCATGAGATGGAATCAAAACTAACCAGCTTGGCATACAGCACCCCTGACATTTAATAGTATCGTCTGTGGCCTTCTGACGAAACTTTTACAAATTAAGAACTCTCTACTAACATCACCACCACCGACTGTTACTCAGCAACAATGTCACACTTATATAACTCGTTTCCAATTCCCTCTCTGGTGCTCAAAACAGGGAATGCTTATCCACACTGATTTCCAGAGTGTCTAATGCTGCTCCTGCCATGGGTGGACAACTCTATTTCATCACAGACACTATGGGGGGATGTTTAAAAGGGGATTGCACCACTGGAACGTCACTTTTGCCGACGTTTCAGTTGAGCAATGCCCTGCACCATATTTACAAAGTAGCATTAAACCACTTTTAGTGGCTTAACACCAGTGACGGCCCGTGTAGGGCGTTTTACCGGGCGGTGACGTGGCGCAGAGGAGGGGCAGGGTGGGGGGTTGCAAAATGCGGCATACGGCCGAGTTCAGGTAAGTTACAAAACAAATGTATAAAACGAATTTCGTTGCGCGCGCTGCATCGCCAAATGCGATGCAGCGCGCAACGAAATTCGTTTTATTAATTTTTTTCGGAACTTACAAGAAATCAGCCGTTTGCCGCATTTTGCAACCCCCCACCCTGCCCCTCCTCTGCGCCACGTTACCGCCCCGGTAAAACGCCCTACACGGGCCGTCACTGCTTAACACCGCTTTGTACATATAGTACCCTTTCATGCAGGTATCTGCGCTAATGTGGCCTGGAATGGGTGTTGCTGTGGGCTTACCACTGCACCACCTAGTACTTTTTGATGCTGCCCCCTAATTGAAAAGGATCTGTAAATCTGAGGCAGAGCCAAAAACTAACGTCATGCAATACAGGGTCGGACTGGCCATAGCTGGCACCTGCCGTTTTTTCCAGTGGGCCGGGAGGGTGGGGGCTGGTTTTGCTACAGTGCTGCAATATAGGCCCCCATGTGACAAAAGCGCAGCAGCAGTGTTTGTGTTTCCCACCAGGACTCATAAAAAGAGTAAAATGCCATTAATTATTGTTTATGTGCAGGAAGGTGTTCCTTCCTGCACATAAACAATCCTTAAATAATGGCGATTTGCTACGTCTACGTGTGCTGCAGAATGCGGTACACTTAGAAGTAGCAAATCGACATTATTGATTGTTTATGGGCAGGAAGGAACACCTTCCTGCACATAGATAATCATTCCCTGATGCAGGCAGCCTTGCACTATGGCGTAAGGGTGTCTCTGTTGGCGCTAGGCAGCTATTTTAACACCAGTGCTAGGGAAAAAACAGGGGTGAATCATATTGTTGTAGATACGGCGCATCCCTACGTTTTGGAAATGGCAGAGCACGACGCTGCAAAATTTGACGCCGCGCTCTGGCATTTTTTTGTGAATATCCCTCTGTGTTTTCAGTCCTCGGCTCTTTACTTACAAATCACTTTTATCGGCTATCTTAGTCTATTGAATATAATATAAGTAAACAAAGACAGCAACCAAGAGACCATTTGTCACATGAAAGCCCAGGACTGGAAACACAGGACACGATTCACAAAAAAGTAGCGCATCTGCACCTATATTGTTACATCTACATGCAGCTGTATTTTTACTGCTTTTTTGGAACTGACAAACATTCCAGAAGTATGTGTGGGAAGTAGCACCAGGCGCATGGTTTTAGACATATTTCTGGGAATGTTATGTGACTATCCCCATGGTATCATACTCCTCGTCTACAGGGTTCTCCAAAGCTGACAAGTCTGAACAGGAGTGAAACCTTTCTCCTGTTCAAACATTTATCCATTATCCATTCTTCTCTGGAAGCAGGTTAACCCAGCCGTGTGCTGGAATAAATCTACTCCCATATCCATGGTGGAAAGGAGTTACATCGAATTATGCACACAAATATACTTAACTGTGGGCCTTCCCAAACTTCAAAAACACAGCTTAAATTAGAAGGCTGGAAGTGAGATTTAGGAATGTGACAATTAAATAAGACGAGTGGGAAGGGGTGTCAAATTGTGTTTTGCCCGGGGCGCCCTTAGAAACTGGGGGACCAGGTTCTAGTCTCCGCGTCCGCTTACTATCCTGTCATTCAGAAAAATAATGTAATTTCCCCGTGCCTAAAAAATAAAGAAGGTTTGCTAGTGTAATGTAACTGCTGCTCGTGTTAAGAGCTCCCATACCTTTAGATGGAGTTCCCTCTATATAAAACTACAAAAAAGAGCTACAATATATGTCAGCGGGATAGACTGCATCTGTGCCTATGCCTCACGGCGGTGACTAATTAAAACATTTTCACACCGTTTCAATCCAAGTCCGAGAAAATATTAATCTGCTTCCTACCTCTCCTATTTCCCTCTCATCCCCATCAACTTGGCAATGGCGTAACTAAGCAGTTAGCTAGTCGGAATATTTGGGGGAGATGCCCAGAAATTTGTGATGAGACGTCAGTCTCTGGTCTGGGTGTGACTGAACCAGGCGCAAAACGTCCATTGGGCTTCAACCCCCCCCCCACCTGTCATGTGGGCAGTTCGGGATGAGACAACTTGCTGGGTACACACACAGCTGCACCCGAGTACTTCACAGGTCTTTAAAAGACCATTTGCTTCTTAATTAGGCTTTGTTGTTTTTTCCCCCCTTCTTGGAGCCCCTGCATCTCTGCTCAGCCTATTGCTGAAAGATTTAGCCCCCCGAAATGTGGCTCTAGTTGCACCTCTGGACTGAACTGTGAACCCAAAATGGACCCCATGCTGCCTAATTTCATTAAACAGCTGCAGCGAGGGCACCAAATTTCTTTTTATCATATGGTAGTTTCATATAGCAGGAACTCGACCCAAAGTTATTCTCGCGGTTTACACGAGCACTAGTTTACAGAAGAACAAACTAATATTTTTTTAGACACAACGAGATCAAGTGTTTTATACCCGGCATCACAGGATGTTGAGCCAATGCCCAAACGGTTCCCCGGTTCCCAAAGTCTCAAACTCTGGCCCTTACGCCACATCCTCTCTCCATCCATGGCACACTCCGAACAAGGGTGCTCTGGAAACTATCTATTTGTCCTGTTTTGACTCCGATTTTGTATTCTTAATATGCCATCCTCGGTGCAGTCCCTCATATACGAAACGGAAAGGTGAACATTATAACATTGTAACGGAACCAAGACCTGACTCGGACACTTCTGATACAACATCACTGCGCAAACGCCCATCTTACAAACAAGTTTTCCTTCTCACATTGTACAATACTAACGTCAAATAGGAAGCACAAATTACAGCACATATTGTTTGTATACTTGGCTCAACTTGCACAATTCTACAGAAACTACATATGTGTCACTAAAGAGCAAGCACGTACCGTTTTCTGTGTAGTCTCTGCTCGGTTTGGTAGTTTTGTAGCTGGAAAGACCTTTTACACTCAAGACACTTTTACTTTCGCTCTACGTAAGCGAAACGGTCAGGTGATTTCCCTTATCGACAAACGTTCCAGATGAATTACAATAATTGATTTGATTTGGAAGCAAACGGTACTGTGCCTTAGCTAGGGTAAACACTAGTAAATCACCCCTAGAAGGTTAACAGGCATTGGCAATGCAATAGGACTCGCATTTACGCGAGTCCTAGTGCATTGCAAACGGAGTGCGTTGTGCAACAAACGAGGGGGGCGGCAGCGAGAAGACATCGGGCTGTTGGAGGAGGGGGGCACGGGAAAAAAGTAGTCTGTCCAGTAAAGGGGTTGGTAGCCCTGGAAGGACACACATGGCAACATGGTTGTCATAAGGAGGGACTTAGAAGCCTACAACCAATAGGAAGGCAGCATTTGAAACACAAGTCAATGAAAAAGATGGGTGGAGAGTGGGCGGAGCTTAAACAAAGCTTCCCTGCTATAGTATGTACTGCATGACTCAATGAGACAGCGCAAGCGCTGCCTAGCCGAGACCTAAAAAGGAAACTGTTATAGTTTTCAGAGGGTGTAACGGTTCAGTAAGACACACCTTCCAATGAAAAATCATCTAAACTGTAAAATGAAATGATTCCAGTAGTAAAAGCGTAAAAGGGTCTCATGGCGCCCTTGGAACAGGTAATCAATCCAAACCTAAAAGAAAGTCAATATTAAAAGCATTACGTTTGGGGTCGTGTTATAAACGTATAAACCTAAGCATTTGTGTGGCTAAATACTGAATGCAAACACCCCAGTAAATAAAATTACTTTAAAGCTCATTGCAAAGTAAAAGCAAAATATCTTAATATTGGAACAGAGTGTCACGCTGCACTGAAAGGCAGGATCCGATCAAAAGGGCACCGAATCACACTGTTATGCCCGCTACAGTCACTACGAAAAATACCTTAATTGTAAAAGTCACCTTAAACATAAAAAATAATTAATTAGGGTCAGTGCGTTTCATGGCAGTATTTAATTTTATGCATACATATCCTCACAGTAAATTTTTCAATTATGTTGGGAGTAATAGGCTTCTGCACAAGTCACCACATACGTAAAAAAAAATAATACATTACGTTCGGGATTTATGAGACTGTGTTATGTTGCATTTAAACTGTTGAAGCAGAAATTTGACTGTTCAGCAGGAAAAGACTGTAGACCACAGCCTGGGATTTTGCAAAGAGCTGTAAAAAGGAACAGCATGTGGTTAAAAGCATGTTCTGTTCAGCCGCGGTCGGTAGTAGGAGTAACTGCAGGGCGGTGACGTGAGGAGGGGGAGGGGCAGGGTGGGGGGTAGTAAACTATGGATTACGGAGGTTTACAGGTAAGTTAAAAACACATTTTGTTGCGTGCACTGCAACCCCAAATGCGATGCAGTGCACGCAACGAAATTCGTTTTATTAATTTATATGTTAACTTACCTGTAAACCTCCGTAATCCATAGTTTACTACCCCGCCCCTCCCCCTCCCCACGTCACTGCCCTGCAGTTACTCCTACTACCGACCGCGGCTGGTTCTGTTTACTGTGTGGGTACTAACCCCAAGTCGACAAAAGAAGGCCGTGCTGATAATCATGAAAGGTTGTCCAACGAGCGTGCCAAACTCAATGCTTAAGGAACTATTTAGCAAAATAAAACAAATAATGCCATGTGTGTGCTGTGACCCAGATTTCCTTCCTGAAGGCCCATGTATTTGTACATGATTTTATTTGAAAAACAGTGTCGCTACACTGTATCACAGTAAAAACAATGTATTAGATTTGGTGAACTGAAGAAGTGCTACTAGGTTGGTGAGTGTATGAAGTGAAGCACTTATAACATAAGTATTATTTACTGTGCACTGTGAGTTTGCAGTCAGACCCTAGTGTAGATGAGAAGTCATCGCGCATACATCCCAAACAATTTTAAATAGTACAATTGGTTTGGGGAAGCTTGTTGCTGTTATGCCTGGAATACCCAAATTAAAACCAAAGGGAGCACTCCAATAGGTAAAAATTAATTTACTTAGAAAGCTAACATAGTTCATATCATTTTAAAGTTGATTTTTTTGCATCTAAGACATAGGGGGATATTCTCAACAACGTGTGATAATTATCGCAAAATTAGCTTAACGCAACTTTGCACATTGCAGTCTATCGCGGTAAAATAACGCCGTGTTAACATTGTATTCTCAACACGACAGTACCATGCGATAGTCTCATGCTAACGCGTCAAATGACCGCGATAAAATTACTGTGACGGCAAAAAATCGCGAAACACGAACGTGAAGAAAGTTGCTATGTGGCCAACCGCGATAAAAAAAATCTGCGCTAACCAGCAACAGGCCTGCAATTCCCACACGTCATGCAGGAAAATGCACTATAAAAGCACCGAAAAACATAAACAAAATATTTTAAACTGCGTAGCACCATGGAGGAAGCCATAGCAAGTACAGAGGACTACCAGAACCCCACAAGCCCCCAGGAGGACCAGCCTGGGACCTCGGGGTCACAGAAGGTCAAGGAGAAGAAGACGAGAAAGACAAGGTTCAGTCCGCAGGAAAACAGGATCATCATCACGGAGGTGATAGAACAACACCAACAACTGTTTGTCACCTCCAACCTGTCATTGGAAAATAAAAATACAATATGGCAGTCCATCCCAGACAAGGTGAATGCATCGGAGTGAGGAGGAGGACAACTGGAGAGGTCAAGAGGCGCTGGAATGATGCGATACGCAAAACCAAGAAGAAACTCGCTGACCACCATCAGGCAGCAATTCAGATTGGAGGTGGCAATCCAACAGAACACCAGGAGCTGGATGAGATGGAGGAAATAGTATCCACAGTCATCAGTGGGGAGACGGTGGCAGAAGTTGGGGGTCCGGACACTGCTCGACATGACCTGACACAACAGCACCAGGGTGAGTACTGAACAGGGACTGGGAGGATGGAGGGAGATGGGCACAATGGCACACATGCAAAATTAAGTAGAGCACGCTTCACACCCACAATGACTCTGGATCATGTCCCTCATTCCCTTGGCACACTGCAGCACACATACAAACAGTAAGAAGGCCCCCGTCCACTATGGGCACAAAGGGATCCCTCCCCACACAGCACCAATCTCACAGTCAACCCATGCACATGTGTTAAAACCAGCAAAGCTGCGTGTCTGTGAGTCACACCGACAATGCAAGTGACACTGCATAATGAATAGCATGGCTGCAGTCCAAAATGGTGCATGCCACGACACTGAGGTAGCTGAGTGTGGAACACATCCGGAATGGAGCAGGTCACACTCTGACACATCCACAATCAACCCCTGTGATCAACAACACATCTGCGGATAAACCATGCCCAAGAGTCCAAAATCCAAACAAGAGCCAATATTTGCCAAGTCTGCAACATCTCAGCACTGTAGAAGCACAGAAGTCAAAGGCACACCACCTCTAAGGGATAAGGGGCACCAAAATCACAGCTGCAGAGGCGACTCTCCAACAATGCAGCACACACACATAGCAATAACAGCACATCAACATTGACGACAATGTGGTAGAAAGAGCAACACTTTCACTACAGAACATAGTACACAACTGGTTCTGCTTGTGCGTAGAAACTGGCCAATCTCATCTGGCATAGCAGGAAACTGTGAGATGATAATGTACGTGTACGACCTCACATCTGTGATGTAGTTCAAATGCCCACTGTCCCGCATCAATTAGTCAGCTCCTCCCAAACAGTCATAATGTACATTGTCATGCAGTCTGTATGTAAACTTGAACAATGCGTCAACATACATGTCAACACAATGTTAAAATGCATCTCCCCTTCACATTGCAGAAGGACAGTCAACACCTCCTGCAGAGCAGACAACTCATCAGTGATGATGAAGAGGACCTCTACACCTTCAACACCGATGCCCTACAAGAGCTCATGGAAGGCTACGGCAACCCACCTCCAGGAGCAGGGCAGCCCAGCTGCATCGAGGAGACCCCACCCCCTGCACAGACCACACAGCAGGAAGCACCCACCACCACGGCTGGCTCCCAGCACCCCACCGAAGAACACATTGCATTCCAGACTGCCAGAAGGAGGTGGCTGAACAGGTGCGGGTGGGGTTCGACCTCATGGCAGCCAAACTAGATGACATGCGTGGGTGTCTAAGTCCCATCAGGGACCACTTACACTCCCTAATGGACACCCACAGTTCGCTCCATGATCTACAGCAATCGATGCCAGATATCGCTGGAGTCATGACTCTGAGAGGAGGACCACTGTCTAGTCAGAGTGGTCTCAGCGATGTCAGCTGAGAGTTGGCACAGATGCTGAGGATAATGGAGAACATGGAGCGGATGCATGTGGAAAGAATGGCTGCCACGGATGCACACCAGCGAAAAGTTGTTGGGATATTCCCTGCCCTGCAGCTCCTCATCATCGCATTGCTGCCACTAAGGCAGTCGCTGAGGAATGCTGCTGGTACTTCTACACACACATCTCCGGCCCCTGATGTGTCAGTGGCACATAGTGCTGTAGACCAAACATCAGCACCCGCATGTCAGACAGATGACATAGAGGATGAAGATGTGGGTGATTCCACCTGTGTACTGAGAAGGAGCCAGTAGCAATCTTCTCTGCCATATGCCCTGTTTCAGCTTGGTTCTGCCCTCTGCATCATGCCCTGTAACAACACCTCCCAGTGTCCCCCAAAACACTCTGTGACACTTACCTTAGACCTCGACATGGACTGGCATATTTTGTTTGCTTACCAATGACACAGCAAACAGACTGCGGACTGTACACTTCCTTTTCCGATGTACTTGTCAATCTCTAAATTACTCTGGCTGGCCCTCCACTGGGCTACAATGTAATGTAGGGTTCACATGGCCATGTACTGCTCCAGCTCCGACACTCCAACGAATGTGAATAAATCATTCAAATTCACACAGATGTGTCATATTCATAATCGATCAGGTATGAAAGTATGGATGAACGTAAGGACATTGATTGCACAAAAAGGTACACCCTGGGAAATGGAAGCAATGCGCATGTTTGACCGTGACACACATAGGCAGTGAGATGACTGGGAATGTGTGCACTAGCTGTGGCCTCATTGCTCTGAAAGAACAATTGCGCACTTTCACAACTTTGCCCCATGCAATGTTAGAAATAGGGCTGTGTATGAAATGTCAAAGTGATTGGCAGGCCTAAAGTAGTGTCCCCATCACATTTGACCACAGAACATCTCTTTGAATACCTACTCACACTCAACTGGGTGGACACAGCCTGTAGTGATGGATCACATTGATCTACATGGCAAGAAATTGGACACCATACTCACATTGCTGAAGACATGTAAGAGCACAGGTCTATCAGCAACTATCCCAACCACAATGTCTGGCTCACAGAGGTGGAGCTGGTAATAAGGACTCACCCCTAAGTGAAATGCGTGAGTCCGTCCCTCCCTGTGTACGGACAATGCTCATTGAGGCACACGATTTGTCATTCTAATCAACACTCATCACAGTTGAACACCAGTGAAGTTGCGTAGACTTTATTAGCATGTGCGTGTCAGTACGGGCAAGACAAGGGCCACAACATGCAGACCAATGCATCAGACACTAACAGGCAGCATTCGGTCACGGTACAGTTCCACGTGACAGGCGTTGTGCATGTGCCCGGGATGTTCTGCCATTGGGTTGGTGGCTCTCGTAGAACCGGCACTCTGCTGACCTGCGACAGTTATGTGGATGACATGCCACAACTCGGAGCAATGAGTCGTATGTGTGTGCAACGTTTGGACTTAT
Source organism: Triturus cristatus (assembly GCF_964204655.1). Lineage (NCBI taxonomy): Eukaryota > Metazoa > Chordata > Amphibia > Caudata > Salamandridae > Triturus > Triturus cristatus. The sequence goes on from NC_140582.1 coordinate 721,417,705, forward strand.
GGGTTGTTGTGTACGTGTCAAGTGCATTCCATGCAAGAGTGCCTCGAGCAAGGACTTCTGTGTGTGGGGTGTGGATACGTTGGTCTTTCATTAGCGCTGTGCATAGTGTGGGAATCGTCATCATCTGCTATGGTATCTCTATCAGGGGGTGCCTGCCGCATGCAAGGCCAAGGTCGGAGGTGCAGATGTCCTTCCGCCTTATGTAATGAGACAAAGGAGCTTTCATCCCTAATGTCAGTCTGACTACTGCTTGCATTCTGGAAATGTGATGTGGCTTTCGTGCTGCAATTGAGGCTATGTGGATGACATGCCACAACTCGGTGCAATGAGCCGTATGTGTGTGCAACGTTTGGACTTATGGGTTGTTGTGTACGTGTCAAGTGCATTCCATGCAAGAGTGCCTCGAGCAAGGACTTCTGTGTGTGGGGTGTGGATACGTTGGTCTTTCATTAGCGCTGTGCATAGTGTGGGAATCGTCATCATCTGCTACAGTAGCTCTATCAGGGGGTGCCTGCCGCATGCAAGGCGAAGGTCGGAGGTGCAGATGTCCTTCCGCCTTATGTAATGAGACAAAGGAGCTTTCATCCCTAATGTCAGTCTGACTACTGCAGCCGGCACAGGTTCCACGTGACAGGCGTTGTGCATGTGCCCGGGATGTTCTGCCATTGCGTTGGTGGCTCTCGTAGAACCGGCACTCTTCTGACCTGCGGCAGTTATGCGGATGATATGCCACAACTTGGAGCAATGAGTCGTATGTGTGTGCAACATTTGGACGTATGGGTTGTTGTGTACGTAAGTGTCAAGGGCATTCCATGCAAGAGTACCTCGAGCAAGGACTTCTGTGTGTGAGGTGTGGATACGTTGGTCTTTCATTAGCACTGTGTGTAGTGTGGGAGTCGTCATTATCTGCTATGGTATCTCTCACAGGGGGTGCCTGCCACATGCAAGGCCAAGGTCGGAGGTGCAGATGTCCTTCCGCCTTATGTATTAAGACAAAGGAGCTTTCATCCCTAATGTCAGACTGCCTACTGCTTGCATTCTGGAAATGTGATGTGGATTTCGTGATGCAATTGAGGCTAGGCCTTAGGCTTATGGTGCACCAATAGCGATACACACACAACAGTTGACATGTATGAGCCAAGAGCCCGACCGGCCTTGCGGTACTTGTACAATCCCTTCATGCGTGGCCACACTCCGGGTGCATGCAACATTGTTGTTTGCTGGCCTTGTTATTATTATTAGTGAGTTTTATAACGCGCCTGGTTACCCTTGGGCATCCCCGCGCTCATCCAGAAAGAAACGCCATGACATGAGGCACCGGTATTAAGCAGGAAACAGGTGAGTTTTTAACAACTTGCGGAAGCGGAGGAAATTTGATTCCAAGCGTAAGTGCAGTGGAAGGGAATTTCACAGAATGGCCACATTGATGGAAAACCTTCTACCCCCAGTTCTTGCCTTCCTAACTCTCATGACCTGCAGCAGATGTTGATGCTCTGAACGAAGGGAACGAGAGGCCTTATAAGGTTGCACCATATCCCGAAGGATAGGAGGGCCTTTCCCCTGCAAGATTTTATGGGCCATGCAGAGTGCCTTAAATTTCACCCTCTCCCTAACGGGAAGCCAGTGCAGCGCCTTCAGCGCAGGACGAGCAGACTGACGCCTGGGGAGATCCATCAGGAGCCTGGCGGCCGCATTCTGCACTTGCTGTAATTTATTTAGGGTAGACTCTGGGGCCCCCAGAAACAGCGCATTACTGAAGTCCAGCCGGGAGATGATAAGTCCCTGAACAAGTAACCTCCTAGAAACCACTGGGAGGAGAGGTAAAATCTTACGGGCTGAACGGAGCAGACCAAAACACACGCCTGCGGTCTTTTTAGCGTGAGTCTTAAAGGTAAGGTCCTGCTCCAACCACACCCCCAGACTCTTGATCTCCTGTTTGGGGGTGGGAGCCGCTCCCAGGCAACTAGGCCAGCTACTCGGAGACAGGGTAGGAGGGGAATTCCCCAATATCATCAATTCCGTTTTGGAGCCGTTAAGCTTGAGTGCTGAGCTACACATCCATTTGAAGATCTTATCCAAGCAGGTATGCAGCTGATCGGGATGGTAAGATGACTGGGGGCGGCCTACCACCAGCTGAGTATCATCAGCATAGCTGATAATCTTGATACCCAGGGGCAGTATCTCATTCTCCAGGGGAGCCATATAAATGTTAAATAAGGTGGGGCTCAGCGATGAGCCCTGTGGCACACCACACTGGAGAGAAACCGATGAAGATTTCGTATGGCCTTCCCACACCTCAAACGTTCGGCCAGCCAAAAAGGAAGAGAACCACTTCAGGGCCAACCCGGAGACCCCCACCCCCGACAGTCGTTGGAGAAGCACTTGATGATCCACAGTGTCAAATGCCGCACTGAGGTCAAGGAGGATCACTGCCACTGATCCCCCTGTGTCCAGAATGCTCCTGGCATTCTCCACGACTGCCAACAGGGCAGTATCGGTCCCCTGACCGGGACGAAAACCCGTTTGGGAGTCACCCAAAAGGGAGTTGGACTCCAGGAAGCCCGAGAGGCGCCGATTGACCAACTTCTCCGCTACCTTGCTAAAGCCGGGGAGCAGGTAGATAGGCCTGAAGCTGGCAAGGTCAGCGGGGTCCAAGTTAGGCTTCTTTAAGAGAGCCTTGACAACCGCTCCCTTCCAGCTTGGGGGCACTATTCCTTGGGCAAAGGATAAATTTATCAAATCCGTCACTGGACCACCGATGATAGAGGCCACCTGCTTAAGATATTTCATTGGTGCAGGATCTTTAGGCGAACCACTTTTCATGGTCGTCAAAACTGTGAGAACTTCTTCCTCAGTGACCGATCCAAGGGAGGCCAACTCCGCTGTCCGCGCCCTGGACAGAAACTCCAACTTACCATCAGAGGAAGTCTCCTCGTCTAACCGAGGGAGTGATGAAAGAATGTTATCTATTTTAGTTTTAAAGAAGGAGGCAAGTTCGGAGCATTTCCCAAGAGGGTCAGCATGGAGGACAGGAGGTTCGGGGGCTTTTAGAAGTTCCTTGATAACCCTAAACGATTCTTTTGAGGAGTTGGCCGCCGAGCCTATTCTCTCCTCAAAGAATACAGATTTAGCCACCCGAATAGCGGATTTATAAGTGCTTAGAGCCGCCCGGTATTCTCTCCGGATTGCTACGCTCCAATCCTTCCTCCAAGATCGTTCCAATCTCTTGCAGCCCCTTCTCAAAGTTCTCAACTCTGATGTGTACCAGGGCGCCGATCCCACTCTCTTACCCATAGAGAGTTGTTTCTTCTTAGGGAGAAGAGCATCAAGCGAGTTGGTCAGCCAGATATTTAGCCTCTCATCGGCGACTAACGGATTAGACCCAAGGGAAGGCCGGGACGCCTCCAAATGGGCCGCCCAGGTATCCACTGAGAGTCTCGACCAAGCTCTTTCCACCGTGTATACCCTGGGAGCCGATATAACTGGAACATCAAACTGCCACTGGGCAGGCACCATAAAATGATCCGTCCAAGGCAAAGCCAGCGCTGGAAAAGCCTTGAGGCAGACCGAGTTCGAAAATATGGGATCCAACAAGTGGCCCTTCCTGTGTGTGGCACCGGAATTAGCCAAGTTAATCCCCAAGGCGTGAAGATCACTTTGTAGGTCTACTCCCTTGTGGTGCCAACACTGCAACAGAGACACGCGCATCAGTTCGTTTCCTGTCCAGCCCAGAAATGAACCAAGCCTAGGGCCCAGGGATAATTATTCACACCCCTACGCTGGCCTGGCGTATGCCAACCCAGCCCACTCGGCTAGGTATAAAGGGGGGGAAGACAACGCTACGTGTCCCAGTTCATCTCCACTGCCGGAGGTGACATGGCTGCGTCCGCCTGGCATATCACGAGACTCAATCAGAAAGAGTCCAAGACTTGCATTGCACAGAGTTGGTGGCACCGGATACACTGCGGCCGGCACGGGCCTACCGCCACGAGACGGTGACTTTTGGTGCCCTGAGGTAGGGGCACCTTAAGTGCTGAGCAGGTGTGCAGCCTGCGATGATGAGCTGTCCTGGCAGTCCGTACTGGTAAGGATTTGTGTGAGTCCTGCTGGACCACAGTGTAGGCCTGAGCCAGCGGGCAGCGCGGGCCTACTACCACGTGGCTTTGCCTCACTGGTTCACAGAGTTAGTGGCATCTATGGAGCTGAGCAGGTGTGCAGCCTGCGATGATGCCGTGTGCACTGATATGATCTCTGCCATTGTGAAATCAAGACCCAGAATCCCATGTGTGAACTGGTGGCCCGTGGTGCAGGGCTGCATGATGTGGAGGCTTCCCAAGGTCGCGGGCCCCGGGCTTGGAGCTTGCACCGGCAGGTGGTGGGCCCTCTTGGAGACACGCTGGTGGTGGAAGGTGAGAAGTGAGGCCTGGGTGCGCAGGGGCGGGCAATCACCGCTGGGCGGCGGGAGGGGCTGGGGTGCAGCAGCCTGTGTGTGCAGGGGCGGGCAAGCGATGATGGCGTGTGCAATGGTATGACCTCTGCCATTCAGAAATCTGGACTCTGTTTCAGATAAGGGACCTGGTGGACTGCAGTGTATACCAGCACATGGTTGGAGACACACCGGTGGCAGCAGGTGAGCAGTGAGGCCTGGGTCCGCAGTGTCGGCATGATCTCTCCCTCTCTTCCTTTCACTGTCTCTCTCTCTCTTCCTCTCTTTCTCTCTCTCTCTCTCTGTCTCTTCCTTTCACTATCTCTCTCTCTCCATCTTACTCTCTCTCCCCTTCTCCTCTCTTCCTTTCACTGTATCCTCTCTCTTCCTCTCTCTCTCTCTCTCCCTCTCTCCCCCTTTCTCTCTCTTCTTCTCTCTCCTCTCTTCTCTCTCTCTCTCTCTCTCTCTCTCCCCTTTCTTTCTCTCTCTCTTTCTCTCTGTCTCTGTCCTTTTATGAGCGCATAACACACCTTCTTATCTTGAATTTTTGTCTTGCAGGTTGTGACTTACAGATTGTCCAGAGAAGACCCATCATGGCTCTTCCAAATAGTTGTTTTGAGTTAAATTTGAATAAAGAAATTTGTTTGGAAATTCAAAGATGAATGAATGATTTTCCTTTTTCTGAACACACACAAGTGTTAATTGTTGTAATTGTGCGACATCAGGCGAATTGTTTTGTTCATGATTTCGTAAAGTTGACGTCAAATATCTTTGTCGGGTGGGTGACCGGGTAGGGCCAGGGGCGGGGGTCCTGGAGGGGGTGGCGGTGGGTGTTGTGCCATTCTTGGGTGTCTGAGCTGCATGATCAGTAGCTCCATGGCATCTGTTGTTCTTGTGTGTGGCTGTGGGCTGGGCTCCCATTTCTGGTGCAGGTTATCATCCGACTTAATACCAGGAAAGAGCAGGTGTTAATTCCCTGCTGCTAACAAGCCTTATCGCATGTTTTGTGATCTTATCGCCAATCTGGCTGGTCGTTGAGATTGTTGCGAAGTTGTGTTGTCGCAGCTTTTTGCCGGAACGCCTACTCTGCATCTCATTAGTGTTAGTTGCCGGTGTCATCCGTGGCAATGTTTTTTGCGGCTGCTATTGCACGAAAACTGGCAATATCGACTGTTAACACCAGCTTGCGAATAGGGCGATAAATCTATCGCCACTTTTGCTGCGATAAAGTGCCGCTAACTCAGCGATAAGTCCTTGAGAATATGCCCCATAGTGTATAAATTGTGTAATGTAAAAGTTTTGTATACCACTATGATGCAAATGAAGTGTCCAACATACGTGGTACAACACTCAAAACTTTACAGGCACTGATACTGGAGAGTATGTCAAAATGCAGTTCTTGGCTGGGACAACAAAAAGTGGACACAAACACAAAAGATAATGGCAAATATTTGGGATCTGAAAAAGCACTACTCCCTTAGCTAATGCATGCTTTAAAGCACTTGTAACGGAATTGGGAGAAACATACAAAGTAAAATGCTTGATGGCTCAAAACCTACCGCACACATGAAAGAAAACGAAAAGTTAGAGTGAAAAGCAGCATACATACAAAACAACCTATTAAAGTTTTCAAAGCATTGAACGGAGCAGTAAGACACGAGTTCCAATAAAAAATAATCAAAACTGTAAAGAGAAATTATTGACAGTAGTAAACGGGTAAACAGTTTGACCTGGTAGCTGATCCTAACAAAGCACAAATACCATATAAAGAGCATTTTGGGAAGTGTTAACAACATATAAACATAGGTAAACGGGCGGCTAAATACTTAATGCACACACCTCAATCAATAAAATGACTTTAAGATGCACCACAAAGTGAATGCAAAATATTTTAACTTTGAAACAGCATGGCACGCTGCAGTGAAAGGCAGGATCCAAACAAAAGGACACGGAAAAACACATTTAAAAACTGTTGTGCCTGCTACAGTAACTACAAAAAAGACATTAATTTACAAGAAAAACAGTATGCACTTCAAAATGAACAGAAACATAATTTACCAAATATTGCTGTCGGTAAACATAAATAACGTGTCACGGTGGACTTACACCCTATGTCCGTAAAAAGATATGGCTAAGACCAAATAAAATCCATTGTAGTAGGTAAAGTGAATATAAAAGATAATCAGAAGCACTTGTAAAAGATGTGAGCCCTTCTGCAGCGTCCTAATGCACTTAGATGTTATGGTGTGCTACAGAAGCAAGAGAGTGTGTAGTGCCTGGTACAGAAAATACAAAGGCACCCTTATTCACACCTCTTAAAAAAACATGAATCCGATATTTTTGGAGTAATATGTTTTTGTAAAAGTCACATTTAACAATAATAATAATTTATTAGGGTCAATGCGTTCCATGATGGTTATAATTGTTTTATACATATCCTTCAAATAAATTAATTGATTATGTTGGGAGTAATAGGTTTCTGTGAAAGTCACCACTAACATAACATAAAAATGATTTGTTTGGTGAATTATGAGAGTGTGCTGTGGTGCACTGTGGGTCCCAGGAAAAAGTTAACAGAAAAACTTTCTTAAGTGCATTTCATTTGTTGAAGCAGAAATAAAGCGTGTTCAGCAGTGTTAGAATGTAGACCAGTGCCGGGGATTCCGGGCTGGACTGGCCATAGCAGGCACTGGACAATACCCCGGTGCGCCACACGGGTGGGTGCCAGTTTTGGGTCCCAGGGGGCCGTTTTTGTCACAGGGCCGTTTTTGCAGCATAGCAATTTGCCAAGGCCGGTTTTGGTTCCCAGTCCGGCCCTGCTGGGATTTCGCAACAAACTGTAAAATGGAACAGCATGCAGTTAAAAGCATGTATTGTTTACTGTCTGGATGCTAATCCCAAGCCTGCAAAAATGGCGGCGCTGATAATGATGAAAATCCTTCCGACAAGAGTGTGAACATCGATGATTAAGGGACTGATTAGGTTTTTGGAATCTTGTTGCTGTTATGTCCGGAACACCCCAATTAAAATGAAAGGGAGCAACCCAAAATGTACAAATAATTTTACTGGCAAAGCTAATATAGTTCATACTATTTTAAAGTTGTAAGGGTTTTTTGCATGTAACACATAGGTCCTCATTTCAATATCGGTCGGAAAGCATTCCGACCGACTTCTTGTCGGAATTGTTTCCGACTGACTTGGGTTCGGGGAGTCAGACCGAATATGATGGTTTCGACTACCTTTCGGTCAGACTCCCATTGACTTTAATGGGAACCTGTGTTCCGACCGACAATACAGACTCCCATTGAAGAAAGGATTGGTTGCGGAAAACCGTGCACCCTGTTGTGGGCCACACTGTGCATGCTTGCAAAGAGAGGTCCCATGGGTACCCCCACAGGGCTCAATCGGAGGGCTCCCGGTGAAAGAGGGCTTGCTATGGGTACCCAAAATCAATTTCCTTTTTGTGTTGGGCAAACAGATTTGGAAAGGCTCTCCGAATCCGACGTAGTAATACACCGGTTGGAAACGCGGTCCATAGAGCTGTACGATTTGGCTCTGACCAACTCAGAGTCTCCGAGTGCCAGTCGGAACCGAGTTGGACAAACCGAATGGTTACCTTTCATCATAATTGTTCGTTCAGAAATGTTTCCGAGTCAGTCGGAAACATTGCTTCCGACTCAGGTTAGGAAAATCCGAAAGCCGTTCGGAGCCTTTCCGACCGACATTGTAATGAAGGCCATAATGTATACATTGTGCAATGTAAACATTTTGTAGATCACTATGACTCAAAAGAAGTGTCCAAAATAGGTTTTGCCACACTTAAAACTTGACACACCGAGAACGCAGTGATATAAGAGAGTATGTCAGAATGCAGTTGTTTGCTGGAGCAGCCAAATGTTCACGCAAAATACAATGCCAACTGTATGAGAAAGCACTACTTCCTTAGTTACTGTATAAATTAAAGCACTTATAACAGAAGCGTGAGAACGTACAATATAAAGTGCTTGGTTGGCTGAAAACATTCCTCACACATGAAAGAAAATGAAAAGTTGCAGTGTTACACACCGTAATTAGATATAAAAACCTATTGAAGTTGGCAGAGTGTGTAACGGTTAGGCCTGGGCAAAAATTTTGTTCCGTTCGCGGAAATTGCGATAATTTGACATTTTTGCGTTCCGCGGAGATCGCGAAAATGTCAAAAATTCCGGTTTCCGCAGCTTGGCGATAATTTGTTTCTTGCTCGCGCTGTAAAATAATACATTCTCGCGTGCACGCGATCGCCTTACCTGAATCCCTGCGTTCGCCGACAAGTTTTCTTGATCCGGTCGCGTTCTCCATGAGATGTTGTATTGTTTTTAGCCATTTGCGCTGTCTCGCGACAGTTCACGCCCGCAGTGACGTCATGCGTCGCGCGATCACGTCTTTCTTCTCGCGATCATGCACCGCGAGACAACTCAAAACAAGATGGCCGCGCCCGCAAGCAACCACATGAGTAAGTTGGCGACCCGCAACCATGCAGAAAATCTCGCGAACATGCCGGAAAAAAATTTCCGCATCTTCGCGATATTTCCGCTTGTTTGCGATAATTTTAAACATTTTCGCAATAATTTGCAAAAGTTAATTTCGCAAATTCCGCCCACCCCTAGTAACGGTGCAGTAAGACACACGTTCAAATTAAAAAAACATCAGGAATGGAAAAAGAATTCTTTACAGAAGTAACAGCTTAAACGCATGTCATGGCACACCTGTACCCGGTAGCCGATCCACACATAACACAGAGACAATATAAAGAGCATTACTTTTGGGGAAGTGTTAAAAACGTATAAACATAAGCATTTGGGTGGCTAAATACTTAACGCACACACCCTAATAAATAACCTTATTGTTAAATTCAATGCAAAGTGAATGGAAAATCTCTTAACCTTGGAACATTGTGTAACACTGCACTGAAAGGCGGGATCTGATCAACAGGGCAAATAAACAAAAAATTAACAACTGCCGTGCCTGCTGCAATAAGTACGAAAAATAAAATAACTAATAAAAAAGTCAATATCCACTTACAAATCCACAAAACACAAATAAAACAACATTGCAGTCTGTAAACCTGATAGCATGTCACTGTGCACTTACACCCAGTGTCCATAAAAAAAGAAAGGCCTAAATGAAATGAAATCCATTGTACTAGGTGAAGTGAATATCAAAATAGAAACAGAAGTCCTTGTAAGAAATGTTAGCTCCTTTGCAGCGTCACAATACTGTGAGACCTTATGGTGGGTGGGGAAGCAAGAAAGCGTGTCCTGACTGATACAGCAACTACAAAGATAACATTAATCACACCTATAAACTAAATTAAACCATTGTGTTTGGAGTCATTTGTCTTGGTAAAAGTTATCTCAAACATAAATAATAATTGATTACGGTGTGTGCCTGCCGGGGGAGTTTTTAATGTATGGCATATATATATGCATAAAATAAATGAATCCATTATGTTGTGAGTGATCGGTTTCTGAGGAAGTCACCACAAACATAAAAAACAAATTATGGTCGATGAATTATGAGAGTGTGCTATGATGCACTATTGGTCCCAGCAAAATGTAACTGAAACACAAAATAGCGTGCAATACAGTTGTTGAAGCAGAAATCGAGCGTGTTCCACTGTGAAAGAATGTGGACCACTACCTGGGATTTTGCAAGACTGTAAAATGTAACAGTATGCGGTTAAAAGGACGCACTGTTTACTCTCTGAGTGCTAATCCCAAATCTACAAAAGATGGCGATGCTGATAATAAGGAAAGGCCTTCCGATGAGTGGCAAACTCAATGTTTAAAGGACTGATTAGCAAAACAAAACAAATGATGGCATGTGTCTGCTGTGACCTATTTTGCCTTTCTGAAAGTTCATGTATAAGCACAGGATTATATTTGGAAAGCAGTGTTGCTACACTGTATCGCAGTAAATAAAATAATGTATTACATTTGGTGAAGTGAAAAAGCGGTACTAGGTTAGTGTGCATTTTGACATTTTAGTTACACCCCAGTGCAGATGATAAGTCACTGCGCACACATCCCAAATAATACAAGTACAATAAGTTTGGGGAAGATTGTTGCTGCTATGTCTGAAACACCCCAATAAAAACAAAAGGGAGCGCTCCCATAGGTAAAAATAATTTTGCTTACAAAACTACTAAAGTTCATACAATTTTAAAGCTATAAGGTTTTTTTGCTTCTAACACATGGGCCCAATTACGATGTCGGGCGGAAAGCGATCCAACACCTTGTGGGAGGCTTTTCACCTGACATTGTAGGTTTCCCTCTGACCGCCGTATTACGATGCCAGCAGTTGGAGGAAAACCCACAGTGGGATTCTGATGCACTTCTGATGAGCTCAAGGAGCCCTTCGGTGAATTGGAAAGCCTCGTAATCTCTAATGATGTTGGAACCAGCCCTGGCTCTGCCGTCGGGATTCTGATGACACTTTCCGACAGTCTTTTCATGTCGGCCTCTCCGACAGAGGAAGGCTGTCGAAAAGTGTTGTTGGGGGTGGCTAGCAGGGCCCCTGTACCTCTGCGGCCTCTGCTATGGTGCCTCACAATTTGGATGTGACCACCTCATGGGAGGACGGAAACTTCAATTTTTTAATGTCAGCTTGTGCTGCGGGCCTTTTTCCAACTGCTGCACAAGCTGACATTGACAAATGGATGTGTACGAACTCCCATAGTGCAGTCGCATCCAAATTGTGAGGTCGGAACCACCAACCTATGGTTTGGCAGTAATGAGCCCCTTAGTGTATAAATAGTGCAATGTAAAAGTTTCGTAGACCACTATGACGTGAAAAGTGACAAAAATATGTGGTCCAACACTTACAATTTTGAACGCTGGGAAAGCAGTGATACAGAACAGGGTGCCAAAATGCAGTTCTTCACTGGGACAACCAAATATTCATGCAAAACCAAAAGACAATGCCAACTTTTTGGGGTCCTCAGTAAGCACTACTCCCTTAGCTAAAGTAAATATTAAAGCACTTGTAACAGAAGTGGGAGGAAAAAAATATAAAATGAAGCGCTTAATTGGCTTAAAACTAACTGCATACAGGAAAGAAAATAAAAAGTTGCATTGAAACGCACCGTGAATTGAAAAAAACAATATTAAAGTTGGCAGAACATTTAACGGTGCAGTAGGATGCAAGTTCTAATAAAAATACAACAGAAACTAAAACCACTAATCAAAGCTTCATAACAGCGTAAAAGCGCATCATGGCACACTTGACCAGGTAGAAGATCAAAACATAATGCAAAGACAAAATGAAAAGCATTAGCTTTAGGGAGGTGGTTAAAATGTAGAAACAGAAGCACTTGGGTGGGTAAATACATAATGCACCCCCCCAAAAAAAATTAATTCACTGTAAAACATAAATAGAAATTGATTAAGGTCGGTGCATCCCGGGCAGGTTTTAATTCTTTGCACACACGTCCGTAAAATAAAATAATTAATTATATTACGAGTAATAGGTTTCTGTAAAAACTCACCACAAACATAATACAAAAAAAATTACCAGTGGTGAATTATGAGTGTGTTATGGTGCACTATGGGTTCTCAATCCTTGCCTGACTCACGCCGGCCTCTGACACGCCACGGATTCCCTCGGGTTGATTCATTCGCCTTCCATACATTACCAATTGATTGGGTTCCTCGCCCCCTACCAATTTAACCATTCACGGACCTCCCTTACTTCCCCGAGGCCGTGTCCCGCTGGTTGAGTCTGTCTTCCGGTTGGCTTCAACACTGCCCCAAGTATGTGTAACCAGTCCTGATGATGGCCTAGATCGCTACAGGCCGAAACGCCGTCGACTTCAACAGCGTTACTTTTGGCGCCCTTTTGGCCATGGGCATTTGCTCTACTGTTTCTTGAAAACCTCCAACATTAATTGTTTGAATGCCCTAAATTCGCCAGATTTAATGTACCATTGTTCTTTCTGTTGCGCCCCTTTTTCACCGCTGTATATACCACTTCATGTGTCACTTGCGCCGTCACAATTTTCACGAGCACTTGTGCACAGTATTTTGTTGGTTACATTGCCAGTAAATGTCACGCAGGGCTTCTTGTCCATATGATATGTACATATGACGTAATATGTCCATCTTGTGTTGAGCATTCTTAAATATATGTATCTCTACACCTTCCGTCTCCCCGTGTCTTCCCTATGTGGATTTATTCCTCTAATAAGTCCTCTATTTTACGGTTTGCTTTTGCATAACTTGTCCTTACAATGAATTCCACATTGAGACACTGTTGTTTGATATTATGTACTGCCCCAGTCTCACTGTGGTTTACGGGCTACCTCCTGTGGTCTGATATTGCACTATGGGTTCCAGCAAAAGTTACCGGAAACACTTATGGTAATTTTATAGTTGTTTAAACACAAATAGACCGTCTTCAGCATCAAAGAATGTAGACCACTGCCTGGTATTTCCCTTTTGGTGGGGTTTTATCAGTTATTATGGGTTTAAACCTAAAACAGGATAACCTGATTATAAACCAAAGACCTTTTAAAAAATGTTACCTCCTCTGCAGCATCCCAATGCAATTAGACCCCAGGGCAGGTTGCAGAAGCAGGAGAGCATGTTGTGCCGGCAACTGCAACTATGAAAAATTCATTACATAACAAAATAGTGCTCACTAACAGTAACTAAAACATACTGAGTAAGAACACATTTAGCAGAGGCAGTCCTCATGGAAGTTTCAATAAGGATAGAAGGTGGTACTAAGGAGGGACTACTAAACAAATAAACCAATGCAATAAAAACAATTCCCAAAAATGTTCAAAGGAGCCAGCGCAAGAGCTGCTTAGGCAAGGCATGAAAAGGTGCAGGGAATGTAAGCAATGCAAGCTTGTCAATGTTAGTGGAGAATGCAGTGTGGTCTTGCTGTTCCCACTTTTCCTATGGAGTGATGTTTTGTATTAATATATGACTTCGCCCTTCTTCGATTCCCCAGCTTTCAGTAGGCCGTCTTTGATAGGCCAGCCAATAGCAAGCTGTTCTTGGTAGCAGTGGCGGCCGGCAATGATCGGGAGTGGGGGGCTAGGGTGGAGGGTGAGGTTGAGGGGTTGGAAAAACAAAATAGAAAAAAAGTACCTGCTTGCGTGTCTCTTGTCATCTCTCTAAGACAGACCAGGAAGGAGGAAGCACAAGGCTCTCCATAGCAAATCACAATGCTGCAATGTAGCGTTGTGATTGGTCTGAGTGCTGTGGTTTGGCGCTCTGACAGGCAGTGGGAGCCTGGGCATGTTCTCCATCCAGGATGTAATTCAGCCTGGGTAGAGAATATGCAAAGTGTGCATGAATGTTTGGCCAGCCGGAGACGGCAGACCAAACCTTTATGCACACTTGGAGTGGGCCAACCACTCCTCCCCCTGCCCCGGTGTGAGCAGTCTGGCCCACCCCACCCACAAAGCAGCCGCAGCAGGAGAACATAGGATGATAATAACATTGAGTTATTAACATTTTATGCTTCCTTTATTTCATTGCTGTGTCGTAGTGGGGCAAAGCTCCTCAGCCTTAGCGGAGGAGCCGCCACAGATTGGTAGGCTGAAAAATGTGGCTCTGTTCTCTTGATACTGGATGTGACCTTTGGAAATTATAAATTCCTGACAGACATCTGGGTATTAATGCAAGCTGATTCCATGGTGCATTATGGGATTGGCTTTATAGCTATTTGGTGTTCTTTGATAAAGGTGCCCTCAGAGATTTCGAGTTTGCCACGTGCATGCATAACTGTATTAACTAATCCAGTAAGGGGTTAATATTTGCATGCTCGGTCCTGAAGACCTGAATTTATAATGTGGTAAATGAAGACTACAAATTCCACAATGCAAAAAAACATTGGACTGGATGAGATACGAAGGCGTGGGTCTGAAATACTTGAGTGTTCTGCTACTAGGGTGGGTTCCAGTGTTAAAAACACCTTTGAGCATCTGACATATTCATTCTGATTTGTTCCAAAAATGTGCCATATTATAAGGTCAATGTTGTTGAGTGTATCACCTAGAGAACACCAATATCTCAAATGGAGCCTGGCCCAGGAGATGAGTCAGGTCCCCAGGAAGCTTGCTGACCACAGAAAAGGTTTGTCTGATTTCGATGAAAGAGAAGGTGGAGAAAGGACAGAATCAAGTTCAGTCATGCAAGTAGTCACAGGTACATTTGATGTGGAAAAGATCCAGAAGCTCTGATTTTATCTTGATACGATCATACCCCCCATGCAATCTAGACGTTTTTTTCAGCTACCCAGCATTCCTAGACACCTACCTCCAACCTAGCACTTACATTGGCTCAGATGTGTATTCGCTTGGAGATAACTCAACTTGATAGAGCTGCACCAGATATTCTGTTTCTGTAAAACAGCAAATTCATCATGGTATGATTGGAAGTGACAACTCAAACCAGAAATAATAATGTCATCACCTTAACACATGAGCACTAATCCATTTTAAGAAAGCGTCCAGAATCATTCACCTCTACTGCCCTCTGGAGATGTTTAAACACAATATATACATTTCAATAATATCACTTCACACAAATGAATAAACCCGCCCACATTGCAAAACTACAGTAAAACGGCCTTGAAATTTCAAGAAGCGGAATGCGTTTGCCGTCAGAGCGATGATGGAGTCAGCGTGAGCACTCGCGCTAATCAGCCGCTCATGCTAGCCGTGTAGTCGATCGGCTAGGTGCCCTGCGATGCTCAGACAGATGCACCGATTGACAGCGTGAGGATTGCTAACGCCCGGCTCGCGGTCTCGAAGAAGTACAGCAACGTTGGCAGTGTGCCTCCTAAACCCCGCGGATCGTCGGGCGCTGTCTGCCTGGAGCCTGCTAGCTCGGCTCTTATGGATTAATTCACTTTTGGCCTTTGATCCGCCAGTATTTACCGCCTCGATCTTCACGACGCTTAGACTTCCAGGACACGAGGGAAATCGCTGGCGGCAGCAGCAGTACCATCGTAGCTCCCTGACCATGAGCTGCAGGGGAGACAAGAAGGGCAATAAATCGAAAGCTGCCACCACTAACATTGAGCCTAGAGATGCGGCTCCTACTGAAAGCACTTCCAGATCCAGACATGAGGTTAGTGGGAATAAATAACTGCTAGGGTGACCAGGGGAAGCTGGGGCATCTAAAGATTCAGCTGGCGCTCAGCCACCGCTTGCAAAAATGTTTTTGTGTGCCAAAGGACAGCCATCCACTGCAAACACCAAGACCCCCTTATATGCCCCCTCCCTCGAGACCGCCCCCCTGGACCCACTAACTTCCCAACCACCCGTATTAAAACAGCATCAAGAGACTGGCTCAGCAGAATCAAACACAGTGGACGTGCCGCAATCTGGCACAGGAATTATTGCGGACTTACAAGGCTCAGACAAGATGCTGAGCAATTCCCTTTGTCTTTCTAAAGTCAATAGTGGCAAAAAGGCACTCGAACTGGAAAACCAGCCAACTTTAGCTGACACAATGTTGAACTCTGAAGGCGGCCCCCATCCGAGTAGTCCTGGTACTCCCTCTATAGCCCCAGAAACCGGTATTGTTAACTACATCCAGGGCCTGGAAGCTGCTGCCGGTGCACAAGCACCTGGGACCCCAGAAACTGGGCCAGAGAACTTCTACTCGGTATCTGACGGTACAGAGACTACCTCCGACGAGGGGGGGACAGACTCAAGCGAAGATGACAGGAATCGATCAAAGACACCGGTACGGTGCAGCGGCCCAAGAGAACAAGAAGCAAGGGCAAGAGACGCAGTCAACTCAAGTGGGATTATTCTGATTCACAGATGTCCTATCCCTTGGATGAAGACGACTCTCACCTAGCAACCTGGGAAAAGACAAAGACAAAGAGTTTACCAACGGTCACCACTGAACCCTCAATAGCATCAATCCTAGACTCAATTAAAGAATTCCAGGAAGAGGTTCGGGCAGACAATCGAGCAGCTAAAGGGGCTGCTAAAAAGTTGCAAGGAGGCTTAAGACGATTGAATAAGACATGCACCGACAACATAAGCAATCGTGTCTCCATGATCGAGGGACGCACCGAATGCTTGGAAATAGAGACCCCGGCTGCTAAAAAACAGAGCGAGACCAATGCCTCCTGTCTAGTGGATATTATGTCGAAAATGGAGGAGCAGGAAAACCGCCAATGCAGGAACAATCTTTGCTTGCTTGGTATTCCAGAAGGGAAGAAGGTGAAGACCCTAGGCGGTTCATTGTAAAACTCCTACAAGAATCTTTCGCTGAACACCCAGGCTGGGACTGGGACAGTGAGGTGCAGAGGGCACATCGCTTCCATTTCAACATAAGGAGACAACGCAATGGCAGCAGCGCAGCAGGTGGACAACCAAGAGTGTTTTTGGTATACTTCGGGAATCTTCCTATTGAGGCAGCTGATTTATGACCAGGCTCGCCCAAACTCTAAGAAGGGGGCCAACGGAATAACCTTTTTTGCAAAACCCCGACTTTTGCCATCAGACAGTGGAGCGTAGATGGCGTTTGAGACAGTTAATCTCCCCATTTCAGCAGTTAGGAGCAGAAGTTTACCGCATGAACCCTGCCAGACTTAAAGTAATCTTTAATGGGGGCTTTAAAATATTTTTGTCCGAAATCAAGGCTGGGGAATACTTGGAGGAGATCAAGTCCAAGAAGGGTCCAAGATAGAGAGTCTACCATGGACACAGGCACAGGCACGGGCACGGGTATGGGTACGGGTACGGGTAATTTGATTTCTGGGGAGCTAGCTCACTGGCCCACTCCAATAATCATTTGCGGTGACTTTAACATTAATTTGCCCTGTGATTGGAAAATAGACAGCAAGTGGAGGTATAAAGGCAGGAAACCCTTAGTGTTTCAAGCAATGATTAATCTAGCCCAAATCCATGGGCTGAGCAGCGTCTGGTCTAAGCTTAACTCCACTCAACCTGGCTATACCTACTTTTCTGCACCGCACCGGTCATTTGCTAGACTAGATTATTTTCTGATTTCATCCTCCCTATTAGGCAAATGCACCATAGACACGGCACCGTGTTTCATGTCAGACCATAATCTGCTTATTTTGAATAAAGGGGGGCTAGAGAATTGGAAAGAAGCACCAAGATGGAGTTTCGAGAAAGCACTTTTGCAAGATGCAGGCTATCGGACTCATATGCAAGCTTGGATTCAGGAGTTTCTGGAAATAAACACTGGAACGGCCTCAACCATGGTAGTCTGGGATACACTAAAAGTGGGTATTCGGGGAGAGACCTTAAGGTTCTCTATTAGGAAAAACAAGAAAGATAAATCACAAATGATCGATCTCCAAGAAAAACTCAAAAATGCAGAAACAAAACTAGTCCAAATGGTTCATACTGGACAGGATGTTGAGAACACACAAAATGAAGTAATACTTATCAAGGCAGAAATAGGGGCGATATTTGTTGAAAAAACTGCAGCCAAGTGGGCGGCAATGCGAGAAATGAACTACGAATGTAGCGATCGCATCGGTCATCACCTTGCTGTCAAAGCCAGACAGCAGGCCACAGACATCGAAATACATGCGATCCAACTGCCAACAGGGATAGAAACCAGTGATCCTATTAAAATACAAAAGGGTTTTCGAGATTATTACGCCAAGCTATACTTAGAGGAGAATAGTAGGTCAGCCGATTCAGGAGAACTTGAAATTACCAAATTTATAAAAGAGGCAGAGCTAAGACAGCTCAACCAGGACAATTGCGAGCAGCTAGAAGTTACCCCGAATTGGGATGACATCTTAGAAGCCCTAACCAGCCTTCCAGATGGGAAAGCCACAGGAATGGATGGCATTCCTGTGGAGTTCTATAAAATATTCACATCCCAAATCAAGTCCATCTTTCTTGCTGTATTAACCGCCACATTCAACTAGGCTTCCCCTTCTGCCTCCTGGTCCAATGCCAAAATTTCTATATTTCTTAAAAAAGGCAAATCACCTTTAGAGATGGGCTCCTACAGGCCAATCACACTCATAAATTGCGATTCCAAAGTCTATTCCAAAATACTTGCAACAAGAATATCTACTGTAGTTGAATCCCTGGTGTCAGAATGGCAACACGGATTCATTCCAAAGAAGGGCACCACTGAACACATTAGGCGGGCCATTACTCTGTTTGACGCAGCAGAGGTGACAGGAGACCCGATGTCTCTGATTCTACTAGACGCTGAAAAAGCATTTGATTGGGTCTCCTGGCGGTTCCTGTGGTGTGTCATGAAGAGAATGGGCTTTGGGCCAAAACTCATGCAGGCTGTATGGCAGCCGCGGTCGGTAGTAGGAGTAACTGCAGGGCGGTGACGTGGGGAGGGGGAGGGGCAGGGTGGGGGGAATTAAACTATGGATTACGGAAGTTTACAGGTAAGTTAACATATAAATTAATAAAACGAATTTCGTTGCGTGCACTGCATCGCATTTGGGGATGCAGTGCACGCAACAAAATTCGTTTTATTCATTTATATATTAACTTACCTGTAAACCTCCGTAATCCATAGTTTACTACCCCCCACCCTGCCCCTCCCCCTCCTCACATCACCGCCCTGCAGTTACTCCTACTACCGACCGCGGCTGCTGTATGGGCTTTGTACCAGATCCCGGCGGCCTGCGTGTCAATTAATGGGAGATTAACCGAGCAATTTAACATCTCTCGGGGCACTAGGCAAGGATGCCCCTGCTCCCCTTTGCTCTTTGCCCTCTACATAGATCCCTAATTAAGAAAATCGAAAAGAATCCAGCAATTCTGGCAGTAAGCATGCAGGGAATCGATACCAAAATTATGGCTTACGCTGACGACCTGGCCATAAGCACTACTGAACCTAAGAGCGCTATTTTGGCATTGGAACTGGAGGCACAAAAATTTGGAAAAATCCAGGGATATGCATTGAACAAAAACAAAACCCAAATAATAACGAATAATGAAGTCAATTGGATTGATAGCCGGATTGTTACGCAGGCCAAATATCTGGGGGTCACTATTACTGCCAACATAGATGAAATTGTAACCAAGAATCTATCACCCCTGATTACCGAAACAAGGAAAGCCCTCAAACAAATTGACAACTTACACCTGACTCTTGTAGGCAGATGCAACGTAATCAAAATGACCTACTTCCCAAAATTGCTCTACTATTTTCGCTCCATCCCACTGGAATTTAGTAAGGCCAAGCTCCAGAAATTTCAACAACTTTTTACGCAATTTATCTGGGCTTACTCACAACCTAGGCGGGCACTAAAGCAACTGTCTCTCCCCCGGGAGCGGGGTGGCTGGGCTTTTCCTAACATAGTACTTTATTATTGGGCCTCAGTTCTGCAATACAGCACTGAATTGGTGAAGGAACACTCCCTCTCTCCCTCAATCGGTCTTCCTTCACCATTTTGGCTTCTATTGGGAGAGGAGACCCGTGGCTGTTTGTTCAGGCAAGTCTCCTTTGGATACTACAAACGCGTTAGGTTCAAGACGCTGATGAACTCCTTTAAGGTCTTTCGTAATATCTGCAGAACCTACGGGCTGGGAACATTCAATTACTATACTCCTATTAGTGAGAACTCCAATCTGCCAGCTATTTTTGGCAGGTTCTATCTATTGGACTGGTACAAGGCCATTATCACTAAGCTAGGAGACCTAATTTCCAGCAAAGGAGTTAAATCCTTTGCAGATCTACAAAGTAAATATGGACTAAAAAATCAAGACACCTTCAAACACCTTACTATTCACGACTTTCTCTCCCGAAGAGCCGGGGGACCTGCAGGGTTTTTGGAGATTGAATTTATCAAAACGCTACGGGCCCCAACGATCCCCAGGATAGGTCTCATTTACTCTGCTTTAAACAGCCAAACCCCAGATGACCTGCCTAGGATAGTAGACATGTGGCTCATAAAACTAGAGGCCCTGCATAGTATGTTCTACAACTCACTGGCACTCTCCCAAAGCGACCTGCTGTCAGCATTATTACAGGCGCAACATTTCAAAACCATCTTTTTTCTGTATATTACACCCAGCAAAATTGCCAAATGGGGAGCAGGCAAAGGGACATTGTGCCCTCGGTGCTCGGAGTTTGGCGTTGATGCAATACATATGTTCGCCGCCTGCCCAAAACTTACTCCAGTTCTTCTCAGAATACAGGACTTTCTTGGGAGGGTCATTACACAGACTATAGCTCTGACTCCCGTAACCATACTGTTGGGGACACAGGAAGAAGTCAACAGGGAAAAAGGTGGAGCGCTTATTTTTGTTGCTATGACAGTATGGAGGATCTGCGTAGCGTCAACATGGATTGAGATCGATCCACCTTCTTTCCCCCAATGGCTGGCTAGGTTAGTTTCAAACTACCATCTCAAAAAGGCTGTGTATGCTAAAAAAGGCCGTAAAGGGCTAAGAAGGGGCTAGATATCTGGGGACCTTTCACCACCTGGCTAGATCAGCCTGAACAGTCTGGACCATACAGCTAATCTGACTTCTTTTTCCTTTTGTCCCTTGCCCTTCTTTTCTTTCTTTTTTTTTTTTCCTTTTATCTCTTTTTTTTGCTCTCTCTTTTACCTTGTAAAATTCTCCTTGGTGATTCTGAACTCAATATTCCCAAATTGTATATTCCTCCGTGTCCTTGAAATTTTGTATCTTTGCAGTAGCAGGGGGTGGGGGGCAAAAAAGTCAAATCTCTGTAGTTTCTGCATTTGTAGATAAAAAAAAGAAATAAAAATACGCATGCTTCAATACCCCGTATTAAACAAGTAACTGTAATCATATCTGTTCATCATTTTTATACTGGATCCAACATAAAAATTATTACTATGCATTATTATTTATTCAGCGAAAATATAGATTTGGAAAAACACTTTCACACCACTAACCTCATACGAACCTGCTCCCCTACTAGGGGGTACCTATTCTTCCTGTCTTATATTGCAAGGGAACAAAATATTCTTCTCCCAACCTTTATCTCTGTGATGCAGCGGTTCTAAAACTCATCCAGTGCCCTACTGGTTTCTGCCCATCTTTCTGAGAACTTGATGAATCTGGTTTTCCAGGTGTCTTCACTGTGCCAGTCTGGCTCCTGTCTGCCTTCCTGGCAAGGGAAGGTGGGCAGGGGTTGCGGGACTGTTTGGAGGCATTCACGTGTGGAGACTGATGGTTCACAAGCCGTGTGTATGCAGGGAATTGTAGGGTTTTGTATGAGAGGTTTGTGTTTCTAGCTTGGAACCATTGCTATCTAGCACGATGCATTATGTCAGATGGAAGAATGGGATTGTAGCAATCACAGCTGTCACCTGGGGCAGGGGCAGGTAGCAACAGTTACCTGAGTCATTATATGGATAGTAGATGGGCTGCATCGGGTGCTGGAGTAGTCAGTGTAGGGGGGTGTGAATGCATGGCCTCAGATGGTGAGTAAATCCCTCATGATAATGCTGCCAGACTCCTGCCAGGGGTAGTTCTTGATCCTGTGAAGAGCAAATGGAGCCACACATTCACTCTTTGGCCTCTCTGGGGCGAGATCAGAGCTCATTCAGAACGCTGCTACGCGCTGGCTTCTCTGATGCCATCGCATCTAAGGGATGAGCGAGGGGAGGCAATGAGTCTGATGGTGCAAGCCACCTTTTCTGACGTAACTTCCTGTTATGACGTCAGAGTCCCCCCCACTTCTTTTTTAGGTCTCGCTGAGCCCAGCGCATGCGCTGGCTCGAAAAGACATTTTGTGTGTGAGTTTTTTAAGTGCTACTGGCTGGCCTAGCGCTTGCGTGCATGTGAGCGTGCACGCCTTTCTGCGTCATCGCGATCACATTTGCTTTCATAGCGATCGTGAGCGCGATGAATTTCGTGGCCAATGCTTGTTAATTAGCCCTCCTCGCGCCCTATTCCCGCTGCAACACACTGACCTCTAATTTATGGTATCCTTAAATATGCTGTGCCCTGGCTTTCCTTCACGGCTCACCCCCTGCTCCCCCTCCCATCACAGAGCGCGTCTCTCGGCTGCACGTCCAACTCCCGCTTCTCCCCCTCCTCCCGCTCCCCCTCTCGCGTCTCGCAGCTGCGCGCGTAGCCAATGCTTGTATTTTGCCTTTGCTCCCTCCTCTTTAATTAGCCCTCCTGCGCCCCATTCCCACTGCAACACACCGAATTATGGTATCCTTATATATGTATTTTTATTTTGCGCCTGTTCCCATCTCTTATTTTCACAAACTTCAACTCAGCAGCATGCATGCGTAGAGTTTAACCCCGCCCTCCAGCGCTCCGATTGGCTCCTCCTCCCTTATGACTCGGCTCATGACTTTCCAAAGTGAAGCGATGTTCGGAAGTATGTGGCTTCCCTGACGCGCACTAATAGGGCAGTGTAGCCACAGAAACTGGCCAGACCGCCAAACACGCACTACCGCGCACTTCCAAGAACAAGCAGGACGGCGTGAAACCAGCATTCTACTCAGTTGGTTCAGTCCACAAATGCTAGGAGTTCCACGCACATACCACGGCCATGACGCCGACATTTCAGACACTATGGAAAGGCAGCAGCGTGAATTGCATTTTCGAAGGCTGCAAACTGCAAAGAGTTGTATTCATTCTGCAGGACGCTTTTAAATCAGGATTTTGTGTTACAACTCAGACTCAAGGAGCTTGTTTTCTCCACCCCGAACACTTTATGCCCGCCTTGCATGTACAGCCCAGCCCCGTGAGACACCCTGGGCGCTCCTGCTGCACACGTCAGGTATGCACAGCCCTGTGACTCCACATGCTCATATACGCTGCATCTGCATGTGCAGCAGCCACGTGCTGGTACAGCCCGTGTGCCCCATGTGGTCTCAGTGCACTGAGAACACGCAGTGTGTGTCTCTTTGCCGCACCATTGTTCCTCGCGGGAAGGTAGCTCAGTGCGTTAACACCCTGCTGCACATGCTGCCAGAATGGCTCAGCTAGTCAAAGGCTCGCCTCTAATCCGTGTGGTGAGATGCTAAGTGTAAAGGACACCCGGCGTTTCGTCCATTGCGCGACAGGAGCCGCGAGGGATTTCTTTGCTGCCGATCACAAGTGCGGCCGTTGACCTTTCACCATCCATGAGGAACGCGGCCGGAGCCGTTAGCCTCAACAGCCTTTTCCTGTTTGCAGTCGCGGCTCACGTTTGCCGCTATAAGGGATTAATCCTCCATGGCCCTGTTTGAGCAGGAGCCATGCGCGCCAGCATTGTTTGTGGTACCGTGGATGCGGTTCCTAGGTTCTGACTCCTCCGCGTCCGCGAGGACAACACTCCTCCGCCGGGTTCGGACAGTTTTGAACCCGGGGTTTAAGGTGAGCGTACACAGGCTAGGGTGGGGGGTTTGGCCCACAGCAAACATCAACCGGCCAGCGCATAGAGTGCGCGGCCTTGGTCCTTTCATACCTCAGTTGGAGGAGGCTGACCACATGGCGGTCCGCCCACCCCCATCAAGTGGGTTGCGACCCGCTGCCAGTTGTGAAGGGCGGTTGCCGAGCGGAGGCATGTGATGTGATGACTTGTGGGGGTTTATTGAGGGTCATGATGTGAGCGTTAGCGCGCGGGGGTCTCATGTTTCGGCGCCTTTCAATTGCCAGTTCCGAGATGCTGGAGGTTTCATCAGCAATGTGAGACTTTGGGCTGAGTCCATGGCCAAGAGAGGGCTCGGTGGGGCTCAAAACATGAGCAGAGTCCCACGGCCTTGTGAGTCAATTTGTGACTAGCTTGTGGGAGGGAGTGGGCTGGCGGAAAAACATGGCCTGAGCCCTCTAAAGCGATGAATCTTATTTTGTTATGCATTGTCAGCTCGCCTGGCATTGTGGTGTTTTCACCCAACGCACTGCAGTAGATTTTGCTCAGCGGTGGCGCTTGGTGCGAGGATTACCGCATTGGGCCGGGGTCTGATTCTTTGTTTTCATGTGTATGCTGCGCAGAGATTAGTTAATATATTGGAGCGCTCGGCCGTCTGGTGTGGCCCGCCACCGCCTCTACCAACTTGCTGCGAGGCCCGGCGCTAGCCTCGCCTGGTGCCATGGGCTAGTTGCACCCGGAGCACCAGGTGGAGGTTGATATGCGGTAGCACGGAGTGTGGCGTGTGCCGGTTGATCCACTGTTACACATGACTGTGGTGCAATTATGACTTCGTATTTCTGGAGGGCGCGTGATACAGGGGAAACGCTCCGCAATTCATCATTCCAGTCAACCAGGGGGCAATGACGCACTCGCCGCGATGGGGATGCCGCGCGGCCGCCAAAGGTGTGGTTTGCAGGTTGCGAACCTCTTAGGCGCGTTCACACCCTGTGATCGTAGGCAAATCACTTATTCTCCCAGTGCCTGTATGGATAAGGTAACTACGGGGCTTTTAAGGCGTTCCACACCCTCGGGGGAACTCGCACCGATTGAAAGTTGTAGGGATGGGGTGCCTAGGCTAGAGTGCCGATTTTGGTGCTGGAACCCAGGGTTCAATCATCCCGGGTCGCATCCACATCCTGTGATTCCGGCCAAATCATTTAAGGTCCCCATGGCTAAATGCGTATTGTAAATACGGTGCGCGTGTATAGCGCTTCAATACCGTCGGGTCGAGCTCGCGCTATATAAATTTGCAGCAATTTTAGCAGCCTTTCAAAGGGGTGCACCTACCGTCCAATGGAGAGTTCATTGGTTGGGAGTGCGGTTAGCATGGGATTTGAACGAGCAGGTCAGGTAGAAAGCTGAAAGGATAGGCCTCGGCTGGACTGATGATTTTGGTGCTGGTAACCAGAGTTCGATCATCTTGGGTCGCGTCCACACCCTGTGAGTCTGGCCAAATGACTTTATCTCCCCGTGCCTGAATGCGGAATGTAAATACGGTGCTCATGTTAAAGCGTTCCAATACCTTCGGGTCGAGTTCGCGCTATATAAATAGGCAACAATTTTCACAACCTTTCAAAGAGGTGCAGTTCCCGTCCAAGGGAAAGTTCACTGGCTTGGGAGTGCAGTTAGCAGGGTTGACTCAAGCGCGCAGGACAGGTAC
Source organism: Triturus cristatus (assembly GCF_964204655.1). Lineage (NCBI taxonomy): Eukaryota > Metazoa > Chordata > Amphibia > Caudata > Salamandridae > Triturus > Triturus cristatus. Next base: position 721,443,146 of record NC_140582.1, read on the forward strand.
ACAAAGTTGTGGCTATAAAAGATAGCCTGGGTTAGTTGTGTATGGCAAGTGGGGATGCACTTTCTTTATCAGGTGCAAAGGCAATTCCGAACCCCGTGTCGCTTCTTCGTGCTTGTTTTAGGGAGAAGGCATTTGCCCCCCCCCCCCTCGGCTGCGCGGCTGCTGGGGGCGCGAGGGGCATGCGGCGGGCCACGTGGTCCTGGCCAATGGATGCGCTGCCACCGAATGCGTGAATGGGTAATGTAAACACTGTACTAGTTAAAGTGCAATGCCTTCCAGACCTCCTCCTGCCCATGCAGCGGCCGCAGCGAGATAGAGGTTGGCGGCCGCATCGAACTAGGGTTCAGGGGGTTTCGCGGGCAAGGTCTAAACCTTCCCCTGCCCAAGCGTCGCCGCAGCGTGATTCAGTGTAGGGTAAAGCGCTCATTACACACTGTATCGATCGGGTGTCCGTCGACCTTGCGCCCGCGGGGCATACTTCTCGATTACTAAAACCCCTGCCCCTCAATGGATAATCTGGTGCGGTGCTCGCGTGATCCGGTACGGGGAGCGTGTAATATGGTACGATTCTCTTAAGCACCCCCTGCTTGAAGGTGTAATGTAATTACGGTGCTCATGTAAAGTCCTCCAATACCTTCCGGTCGAGTTCGCGCTATATAAATATGCAACATGTAATTGCTAGCTTCATATAAGGCAGATACATGACACAAGTACATGCATTGTTCACATTACGCGATTACGGGCATTACTAAACCCCCCCGCACCTCAATGCTTAATCTGGTGCGGTGCTCGCGTGATTTGGCACGGGGATCGTGTTATATGGTACGAATCGCTTACGCTCCCCGTGTCTGCATGGTGTAATGTAAATACGGTGCTCTTGTAAAGCGCTCCAATACCTTTGGCGTTGAGTTCGCGCTATACAAATAGGCAACATGTATTGGGCTGGCTTCCTATAAGGCAGACACTTGATACAAGTGCAGGCATTGTTCACAGGATTTTGCTCCAATACCTTCGGTTCGATTTCACGCTAGATAAATATGCAACATGTATTGGGCTGGCTTCCTATAATGCAGACACATGATACAAGTGCATGTATTTTTCACAAGAATTTGCTCGTGCCCACATTCGCGCGCATCAGGTGATTCCAGGCATTCGACACCCCCTGCACCGGAATGGGTCATTTGGTAGGTGCTCGTGTCCGGCGCTCTAATAATTTCGCGCGCATTACAATTTAATATCCACGTGCCCGTTGATGTATGTGTATACGGTGCTCACGAACTGCGCTCCATTACCTTCGGATCGCGTCGCGCTGCGGTTGTGACACTGGGCAAATCACTGATCACCCCATGCCCAGATATGTATGCGTGCTGCTGGGCCTGGTCTACCTGGGCCCCCGAGGGTCGCGAGTTTTGGCGGCTCATGATCCCACTCCGTGCCCGAATATGTATGTAGATACGGGGCGTACAGACTGCGCTCCATATACCGTCGGGCGAGTCGCGCTGTGACTCCGGGCTGATCACTTTATCTCCCCGTGCCCGATTATGTATGTAAATACGGTGCTCATGAACTGCGCGCCAATACCTTCAGATCGAGTTCACGCTGGGTTTGTGACGCTGGGTAAATCGGTGAATATCGCCGTGCCCGAATATGTATGCGAGCTGCTGGACCTGGTATGCCTGGGTTTCTAAGGGTCACGGATCTGGCAGCTCATGATCTCACTCCCGTCCCCGTATATGTGTGTAAATATGGTGCTCATGCACAGTGCTGCTATACCTTCGGGTCGAGTTCGCGCGATATAAAAGTGCTATTTACAGCAAGGGTCGCGCTGTCCGATCGTGACCACGTGTCCCTCGTCTCCAACCTTTTGCTGAAAGGGGGCTTGGGTCGTTTGTCATTGTTGTAATTGTCTTGACACCCACCCCCATTGCTTACGGTCTCGCGCTCCCAAGTGCATCAGTCCTTGGGCAGGGCAGACCAGAGTGGGGATAGTCCTAACGTAGAACGGTCATTGCCATGTTAGTAACAGTTAAACACGGGTCGCTGCCGACAATCTAAAAGAGGTATGCTTATGCCCCCAACTCTGCCCCGCCAACATGCTTATGTGGCCAGCCTTCAACTGTCACTCATAATGGCACAGATATGGGGCAAATCACACATATCTAAGTGTAACCTAGGCACCCAAGGGGGTGCCTAGTCAGGAAGGGCAACGCAACCGAGATGGAATGGTAGTTATTATCTAAGGATAAGGGAAGCCTGGATTAAGCCACTAGATGGGTGTGGATATGGGTGTAGCTCAGTGCCCCAATCGCATTGAATTCAGGGATGCACTGACATAGCGGCAATAGAATAAGTGGTCACCACATAGCGCCTCACTGGATAGCGTTTAGGGCCTGGGGACATAGATGGGGCCATCTACACCACCAGGGGCTATAACTCACTGGTAGTCTTGTGCCTGTGGTTGTACAGGATCTCACTGGACAAGGGTTTGAGTCCCGCTAGCGCTGTCAAAGTGTCATAAGGTGGCAAAAATTCCACACTCTTCTTCTGCAGGGATGGTTCCTTCCAGCTAGACGCAGGAAGCCCTAGACAGGAGAGGTTGCAAGAAAGACTATAGCGGGTTGGTGGGGGCCCTGGCTGCGACGGTGAGCCGCCTCCAGGGCTGTGGCGGAGTTACAGGGTGATCTGGAAGCAGGCCGGTACAAAGGGTACCTCTCCGCGGCACCATAGGGGGTGCCTGAGCCAATACCGAGGAGCCTCATGGGAGGGTCCCAGAAGCCGTGTCGGCGCCCCGCTAGTCCTGCGGGCGGTTGTGGGCCTGAACAACCGGGGGCTTGCTAAGCGACGCTCTGCCCCCAGAAGGGGGGCGTGAGTAGAAGTACCAACGGCACGTGATCGTAGAAAGAATCACATGGAGGGCAGCAACGGCGGGCATCGATCCCACGCTGCCCGGCTCATCAGGCGGGCAGGCGACCCAGTTGGTTGCCTGCCCTTGGATCGCCTGTAAGATAACCCACCCATTACATATTCTGGAATTATGTAATAAACCTGCAGCATTGTTACCCAACACCAACTGTCTTGTGTGTGTCATTTGGGTAACCTACCATGCGGGAGGGGGGACAGCGGGGTGCCCCTAGGGGTACTATGCCGCTGACCGCGGCCCCCACAGGGGGCCAATCGGCGGTCGGCGCCTTAGTGCCCCCGGGGTACCGGTCACCCCTCCCCACCCCCTCTCACCGGGAGGGGGTGGGGACAACGACCGGAGCCCCCCTGGTCGGGCTGGCCAGACGTGACGCGCAAGGCGTGTCACTTCCTGGCCCTGGTGTGAGGGGGAGGCTATTTAGCCTTCCCCCACCCTCCTGGCGACCTCTTTGTCGCCCACCTCGCCACATCCCTCCCTACCGCTTACCCGGCGTAGGCATTGGGTGGGGGTGGTTTCTGAGCATTGTAATGTTTTCTTTTTTCGTTGCATGCGGAGTTACAGGGCGATCTGGAAGCAGGCCAGTACAAAGGGTACCTCTGCGCGGCACCATAGGGGGTGCCTGAGCCAATACCGAGGAGCCTCATGGGAGGGTCCCGGAAGCCGTGTCGGCGCCCCGCTGGTCCTGCGGGCGGTTGTGGGCCTGAACAACCGGGGGCATGCTAAGCGACGCTCCGCCCCCAGAAGGGGGGCGTGAGTAGCAGTACCAACGGCACGTGATCGTAGAAAGAATCACATGGAGGGCAGCAATGGCGGGCATCGATCCCGCGCTGCCCGGCTCATCAGGCGGGCAGGCGACCCAGTTGGTTGCCTGCCCTTGGATCGCCCGTAAGATAACCCACCCATTACATATTCTGGAATTATGTAATAAACCTGCAGCATTGTTACCCAACACCAACTGTCTTGTGTGTGACATCATTGGGTAACCTACCATGGGGGAAGGGGAACAGCGGGGTGCCCCTGGGGGTACCATGTGTATTCACTTGGCACTGCTTCTGCACTGCACGTGCAGCATCCGAAGAACCCCAGCCCCCCTCCTCCGTCTCTGCAAAGCACTCTCTTTACAGCTGTTACCAGCCAAAGAGGGCCCGTACAGGTCAGGGGCGGCCTGCTCTCCTACCACAACTTCAAAAACACGTTTTCCTCCTCCAGTGCAAATGCCACAACACCCACATGTGTACACATCTTCCGAGACTTCCTTTTACTTTTGGGTGGTCTTGAATTGCCTGATTAAAACATTTAGGGTTTTCACGTAGACATAGACAGTCGCCATTTTTGAGTGGATTAATTTGCCAGCAGCTGTCCATCTGGTACGTTATGTCTTTGCTAGTGTTAAGGACGCTGCGCAGTACAAAGTGCATTTTTTCATTGTAATCTGCAATTGAAGCATTTATAGAAAGGATGCGTAAGCAATTAAAGTCTGTTTCATTTCTTTAACTATTGCAGAGTTCAGACCAAAGCACACACAAAAACGGTCGCCTTGGTTGGACGGGACCTCGATTGTGTTCTGTTGTTGCTCTGAAAAGACTGTTTTCTTTGCGACTTCTATTTCCCACATCTTTACCTTCGCTGAGTTATTTTTTGCTTTTGTTGTTTCCTTTCCAGATGTTTACGTAAGCACATCACCCTCAAGCCAAATTACACTTTCAACAGGTGTCTCCCCTTTTGCTGGCGCGCGCCCTGTCAAGAGGCCTCATGTCGCAGACACCTAAAGCCATGCCTAACGTTTTAACCTCGAGCACTTTGCGTGCTGGGATGTTTGAGTCCAGGCTTGCAAGTGTAAAAGCGAAACTGCAAGCCCCAAAATGCAGTTTGCGGTCGTCTTGAAATCGGGACAGGCTGAGGGTACAGCAGATGGCGCGGGCCACTAGACAGGCATGCTGAATCTAGTGTGCCCGCCTCCCATGGAGGCTGCCATTATTTCTTTCTCTGATGCTCTCGACTCCGTCTGCTCCGTTCTGCCCATTCCTCTGGGTCCTGGCACTCTGCGCACACTTTTACTCTTCCAGTCAGTTGCAGCCGTTGTCCCAGAGCACTCCTGTTTTGAGTGGGTGGTCGGTAAGGTGACGCCCAGTTGTATAGAAGGGACGTGTTAGTAGGCACTCACTCATGTCCTGGAGTTTCATTAACAGAAGCCGAGAGGAGCTCCACACTGCTGTCGCCTCTCAGCTCCTTCTCTCTCTCCTCCGAAGGGGCTTATTAGAGCCAGTCTCTCGCTTTCTTGCCTCGCTTTGAGTTGGCTTGCAACAGGGCAGGGAGGAATGCTAGGGCTTTTGTCGGAGTTGACACTTTGGCAGGCTGCAACAGGGTAAGCGTTTCATTACTTACACCTTAAGGGCAAAATATGAGCAGGGTCGGTTTACCTGGTCTGTGGGGTATGGGTGTGAATTATTTGCCAAGGCAGCCCGGCGGTTTTAAATGAGGAATCACATCTTTATCAATAACACACCTATTTATGCACAAGCAAGTTATCTGTCGCTACGCCAACCTATTTTTGTTTTTAATCCAAAATGCCTTATTTCCGGTGTGTAGCTTCTCAGACAGTAAGTAAGTAAGTTAAGTAAGGTGCGTATACTTTTCAGGGTCTCCGATTTAAAGCTATTATTGGAATACTCTTGTGCGAGTTTACTTTTTCCCTTCAAGATATGAAAGTCTGCCCTCTGATGGAGCGCCTTGATGCGAGAGTCTGGAGAGGGACGTCATGCCTTGCTGCCACTACATTGTCTACACCGCTGAATGTGGCTCTGGGTTAGTTTGGGTGTAAATTGTTTGCTTGGGGTGCAAGGCTTCGCCTGAGGTGTTTCTGTTTAGGTCACAGTACAAGCAGGTCGAGTTGGACTCGGATGTGAATCTCCCAACTCCCAACATGCATTAGGAGTTGGGGATCGGGTATAGAGACCAGGTAGCCTTATTAAATGCGTTACAGAGAAATAGGATGTCTGAATGAGTTCCGTGGCCTTTTCTACATCCTTTGTGTCTATATCTACAGGTCATTGGAGAACCCCAGCGGTACTCCCAATATTCAAGCCGCAGCATTGATGTGCACTGTACCAGCTCTCACTTGCTGGTTGTGAAGTATTTTCTCCATTTTATGTGTTTTCGTGTGGTTCTAATGTGTTTTTGTCCTTTGGAGTGGCTGATAGCTGGCATACAGCTACTCTGTAAAAGCCAACCAGATGTGCATTCCAGTTTTTGCCGGCACACGTAACGCTTTGGAGGCCAAAACAGTTATTGCCTATGAATTTTATTGGAGTGCTGCTCTTATACACATTTTTAGAAGTCCTACCATAGAACCCAGGTGAGCGAATTCCATAATTGTGTGAGTCCCTATACAGTTAGAACCAACGTTTGCAGAAGACACAGATTCCATTGGTGTAATTTACATTCATTTTGGGACGACCTTTCTGTTTTTTTGCACTTATGAAGTCTTGCAAATATCGGGCACCAATTTAAAAAATGCAGTTGTGCCGGTTACCCTTCCTCATTGTTGGTAAACAGCTACTTTGATTGCCAGTCATGCCTATAGGTCTCGCCTTTGGGGCCTTATAAGTGTTTTGCCATGCAACAGTTGTTGTTGCACCAAGGATATTGTGCTGCATAACTAAATACTTATAAGGTCCCAAAAGCGAGACCTATTGGCTATGCCAACGCTTGTTTAGGACTTGCGCCCTGGTCTCGGTCCATCGCTGCCGCCGAGCCTTTGCGTTGCAAGGGGGAGGAGATTTGCTTGTGATGAGATTGTATGTGTGTGTGTCTATAGTGCAAATGGTTGTGTGCTCTCATTGGGGCAGTGGTGACACTCTTTCCTGGTTCTGAGAGGTGGCAGCACAGTTCCATTGTAGGTAGTGTGCTCCTTGCAGCAACAACCCTTATCTCCCAATATGTTTTCCGTCTTGAACTGCAATCGCACAGCTGTCCACCTTTCTTTGCTAGTTTGTTAACTATTGTGGCCTTCTGCACATTTGAGGTCTAGGCTTGATCTCACACTTTGGTTTAATTTGACTTGTTTAGAAGGATGGCCTAAAACACACATGGACTTGAGTGTAGCAGTGACAGGAGCAGGAAACAATTCACAATAGGGTCGGGATAATGGCAGGGTAAGTTTGTGATTTACATTTTGTTGGCATATACCCAGCTGTTTTTCAGATATGTTGTTATACTCCATGGGTGAGGGTGGTGTCATCTTTAATGACTTTGGCTATTAGGGGAAGAGAATGGTGGCATCCAAAGGGTATCTTGAATGATGTGCTACTGTGCACTGCCATTGTAAACTGATAGCACCCTGCCTGCACTTCTATGAGAGATATTTCCTATTTAATCATTGGCTCCTGCTGATAAATACATGCCCAGAGAGGCTGGATTCTTAAACCATGAGCTACAACCTGCTTTTCAGGGATCCACGCTGTGAAATGAAATTGCACTTACCATATGTCATTACATACATATGCTGTTCAGAGTTTCCGTCTTGAAGCCAACCACTCCACCCACACCTATGAAGAACCCCAGTCATGCCTTGAGTCTCTGTCACCATCCCCCACCCCATCGCCACTGGCGGCCGCTCATGGCTGTATTCCAGTCCATTGATTTACGCCCACAATGCCACTGTAGACATAGGTCTGCCTTCTGCCAATCAGTACTAACCCTGCTTTGCATAGGAACAGGTCAGAGGCCATCCGGCCTGGCGGGCGAGTACCCCCCCATAACCCCCCTACCCCTGCCCAAAATGCCCACCAGTAAAACGGTACTGGCCCATTATGTTCTTAAGGTAGTATATTGAAGTAGATAGTTGTATAAACAACACTGGAGCTTTTCCACCATAAACAGGATATTTATTTCTGGAGCATAGACAAAGCGTACACCACACCAGCTGACCGGACACTGCCTCATTTAGAATCCAGCTTAGATTACACGCGAGCACTTAGAACACCACAAGTGTTCCAAAGGAAGAATGGGGAAAGGACACAAAGGAAAGGCTAATACATAACAGGAAGAACGGTAAGTACAATACAGATGATACATGTTTACAACATATATCCATCAGGTTCTGTCATGGAAACAGACTAATGTCAGGGAGGCATCCTTCCAGTCTCATTAATCAGGACATTCTAGTAAGAGTTCTAAGTGACCAGCAAGAAAATTACAAAAGATCTCGCTGTAAAACTAGTACTGTTCGCAAAAGATACAGTGCTGTCAATCCGGCCAATTTGCTACAAATGTAGAAAGCTATGCGCCATAATTTACGTCCTACAATATGTGTAAGTTCTAAGGGGCTTATTTACAAGCCCCTTGCGCCACGTGTGCGTCACTTTTCCCATGTTAAGAATGACGCAAAAGTGGCGCAAGGGCCTTGTAAATCTGCCCCTAAATATTTAACGAATACACTTAAGTTCTCTCTATAGGTGTTTCATTGAGTGTAAGCTGAACTCCGCTACCCAAGTAATATTTACCTTGGAGATTTCATCCACTTCGAGCAGGCAACGTCTCCAGGTGCTGGAAAAACACCGACAATTAGCACAGTAAATCCGATATCCTCATATAATTGCCCAAAGCTCTCAACCTCCACAAACCCCTCCTCTGAAATTGGCGGGAGCCCCTTGTAATCGTCGTTCCGCGGAGGGAAATCTTGAGGATTTTTGTAGACCATTCATAAAGGAGATCTAATACTACACATGGCCATCTAGTAAAATCATTATTTCTGTGGTCCATTCTTGCTCCATCGTTAAATCATGGCTGCAAATAGCTGTGGCATATATAAAACATGTTGTTCTTGACCCAAACCCAATGCCGATCTGGATGTTGCTGTTTTGTAACATATTTTTTTGTCTTGTAGGGTGACTCGGGTGGTCCTTTAGCATGCCGGTCTCAGGACGTGTGGTATTTGGTTGGCATCACCAGCTGGGGTGAAGGATGTGCTCAACAAGAACAGCCTGGGGTTTATACTAAAGTGTCTGAATTCACGGACTGGATTCTGCAAACAATACAGCAGTGTAAGACAATGTTTAAATCTATTTAAGTATTTATGGAGGATAACGTGTGGCGTCATCAGATATTGCATGACATAGTCACAGGCAAATCCGAATTAGCAATCACACGCAAATGGACAGACCTGTGCTCCCGTGCCCAGAGGTAAACCCAGTGGTTGATTTGTTCTACCGGTGCCACCGCGCCACTTTTGTTTTAGGGGTCTGTGACGCGTTAGTTTCCTTTGCTGGTGGTGGAAATGATCAGTTCCATTGAGAACTCTCCTGGGCCAGCTCTGCTGGCGGTGGCCTGCCCATCCCCGAGCCCAGATATTCATGGTGCACTGTTTGTACTCTGTGGTTGTGTCATGATATTTTTGAGGATCAAGATGTGAGAAATAACGTCTCAAGCAAATGCACCTAGATTTTCAAACCGCAAGTGGGTAAGGTTTCTACATACACATGAGAGCTGAGTAAAGAAATGGAATTTAAAACATTCAGTGACACATGAGTAATTTAACATTGTGATGGTTTAGACAAATAAGCTGTTTAATTTATGGCTGATTAGTGGCACTTGATTGACTTTATGATCATGGCAGTTCCCCTTTCATTAAGATTATTGCGAGGGCCTGTTCATCACTCACCTTGGGAAGCATCCCATTGGTTAGCTGCTGCTGGCATGTTTCAGTTGCGGGCGGGTAAGGCATGGGTGTGGGCCATGTGCAGTATGGCTTCAATAAGGTAAGGTCTCAATTCAGTTTTCGTCTGTGGCTGCTATTCCCACACACAAGAAAGCAAAGCCAAATTTCTGAAAAACTTGTCACGCTTTGCTTTTTCAGCACAGATTAGTTGCTTTCAGCCAAGGCTCAGGGAAATGCAGAACGGAGAGCCTGTATAGAGAATATATACACACACATACTCTACATGGAGTAGATTCTTGGTACCTGGGGAGTCATTCCAATGAAATGACAGATGCTGAAAAAAGGCACATGGAAACTAAACAGTCAAACGCTTTCAACAGAATACCATCAGTATCAAATTTAGAAAAGTGACAAAACTTCTCTTGGAAAAACTGTTTTTTAATAATATTGACGAACAAATGTGTTCTACAAACAACTCTGAAGGGTATCAGCGAGTCCACCTCGCATGGTCCTGGTGCAATCAGTGGTCTGGGCTTTATCTGGGGTTGGCACTGTTCTTTACTACTTAAATGTCCAGAGCTACTGCTGCACTCAAACTGGATAACCAAGTTACCCCTCTGTGCACTTGCCTTTTCAAGAGTATGAATTGCAAGCAGTCACGGTATGATCCAGGAGGTGGACGCGGGACCCACATCCTGCAAGACACAAGCCCTTACACTCAATGTACTCAATGTCTACCTAAACTTTTACTTGGAATAAAACATATCTTGAATTTAGCTGTATGGGCAGAGGCCAGTCAAATCTACACACAGCGTGTGCATCCCTAAGCACTGTAATAGTACGTATGGACTATGAACTATATTGCATAATTACATATTACCCTATGGCCAACATTGCCTAATGGGAGAGGGTGTGAGACACTCTTCAGCTTTGGGTTTCTACATATAGAATTATGGATGGGTAACAGTGAATTATGGGGATGTTTTCCACCGGGCGGTTCTAAGTGACGTCAAATAGGCAATGATAGCAAAGCTTGAGTTCCCTATGATGTCACTCAGAACCCATCTATAATCTTAAATTTGGACGTGAAGCTGACCGGTTATATTTCCAATTGCTACTTTCTACAATAAAGACCATTCTTCTCAACTATGATCTGGGAGCATTACTTAACAGTATGGCCCCTAAATCATCCGTCCCTGATTTCAGCTGCTATGCAGTGGCAAAGGAACCATGAGGGAGCCATACATAGCATACCCTCTGTTATGTATTCCTGTCCTTTAAAAACTCACCTGCCATCCTTGACTAAAGCCCATCAGCATCCCTGCTTTCCTTCTCCCTCCTACTGCTGTGTGATCTGCTTTCAGTCAAAGCAGATAAGCAGAGCTGCGCTGAGAGACTCTCAGGAAGGCCTGTCAGCCTGGCCTAGAAGGTCTTTATGACATCACAACAGTGTGTAACCAGTTTTGTTATCAAACGTTGCTATGTCATAGCAGTGGTTTGTGAGAAACAGAAACTGAAATAAATGATCGAGGATCTGTACCAGAGCTCTACATAACAATATGCATTTACATCATCTAGCCAATGGAAAAAATATAGCAGACAGCAAAATACAATGTAAAAAGTTTAACATAAAATGTCTTTCCTCCCTGGTTTCCTAGTGGTGCTGGGTGGAAAGATGGACAGGACAGCTCAGTTGGTTTCAGCAACTTTGAGTTTTTAGGAATGTAGTCCACACTAAAAGAGTCACATTACCCAGAGTAGAACATGGATTCCCACCAGACCCAAAATATATTTTAAGGTGCCAAAGGATTGGTTCAGCAAAGTCAGGGGGCCCGATTCACAGAATTAACTTAAGACAAAATCCTAAACTTACTACTTTTGGTATTCACAGAATGCACTTACTACTTTTGGTATTCACAGAATGCACTTACTACTTTTGGTATTCACAGAATGGATTTACGACTACTAACTTTACGTCCGCACTCGGGCCAGAAATTCCGGCCCGGAGGCGGAGCTTCCAGCCCAGAGGTGGAGATTTCTGCCATGGCTAAATCTCCGCCACCGGCCAAAATCCCCACCTCCGGGCCGGAAGCTCCGCCTCCGGGCCGGAAGCTCCGCCTTCAGGCCAGAAGCTCCGCCTCCGGGCCGGAATTTCCGGCCCGAGTGCGGACGTAAAATTAGTGGCTGGTGGCTCCCTTTGACAGTTGTTTATCAGCTTCTGCTATATTGAAATACCAATTTTTGGCAACTTGGAGGCCTCAGGATTAAACTCTGAGTGGATTCATTGGCCGCCTTCCCCGATTTGTGCTAGTGGGAATTACCATAGCTATTCCCCACAGGTGTGTCTGTCTTGTCCCACACCACTTTTTCATCTTCGCCCTGATGAAGGTGTTGCCCCGGTTGGGGCCTTACACCAAAACGTGTGTTGGCGTTTAACCTATCTCGTGTTTGTGGGCTGTAATTTCTCTTACCACCAGGATGATAAATGAGAATTTGTCATCTGAACACCATTCGGCAGTGTTACCATCTCGATGCATTTGTGATGTCATATATTTGTTTTTTATATAACATGAATGTATGGGCTTATTTGAATGCATGTTAGTTTGATTGATAGTTTTGAGTGAGCTATGTGGGACTTTATGTTTATGTATATAATATTTGTTTAAATATGATATCTTTTATATATCTTGAATAAGTTCAATTATCCTGTTCTCTGATAAAATGAAAATAAAAATGAAAACTATTTGTTATAAAATTATTTGATTGTTGGATCATTAAATATCTGCAATTGTCAGTGCTGGTGCTTTTTGGTTAATGCTTGGGACTCTTTTCTTAGGGCCCTTATGAAAATATTCTATATAGGCGGGTAACCTTCTGTGTATTGGTTCTTTATATTTCCCCTGCCCTTCCTGCCTATTATCAGTTGTCAGGGGTCCCCTTTATGTTGGTTATCTGCCTTGATGAGGACAAGTACCGGACCCGTTTCACTTTAACCCAGAGTGACTCCAAGGGCTTGCCCCCTCTTCTGCAGTCTCAAGGCCATCAAAGACTTCCTTAAACTCTGCAACAGCACCTGTACTCTGACATCTGTGAGTCCTGCCCTGCCAAGTGGTGCTAATCCAGTACTATGCCCTTGAAATGTGGCTTCTGCTGTACAGATCCATCAAACTGAATGCAGTGATGAGTTTGCTCCAACTGGAACTGATGCATTGCCCTTTTACTCCGATAGAGGAGCTGATTGATGGCAATGTTTCGACGGACTGCTCGGCCTGGAAACGACAGACCGCATGGCTCAACGGCCAACTAGTGCCTGCATCATAAAGGGGTTCTTCAACAAAGCTTTCTAACCCTGTGTGAAGTATTTTTGTGGTGTTTTCATTATGTGACTGTATGTCTATGTATTGCACAAATACTTTACACATTGCCTCTTTAGATAAGCCTGTGTGTTGTGTGCCAAGCTACCAGAGGGTGTATGTATCTAGTTTACCCTGCCTAGAGTGGTGGTTCCTGCTTGTACAAGGTGCATACTCTGAAAACCAGAAACTCCAGTTCTAACAGTAATTGTTGTATACATCCTTACTGGCTCCCTTGACTTTCTTCCTGTGGGAGTCAGTCTCCCACAGCGGGCAGGGGTAGAACAGAGCAACTCTTTAAAAATTTTACAAAGTTTCTAAACTTTCTGCTTACCAATTCTGGTTGGAATTTTGATCATTAAGCACTAATTTACAATGTACTTAAAAAGTTATATCTCTGGAATCCTCTGATGGATTTTGCTTGTTTTGAAGTCTAAAAAATAATAAAAATAAGATTTATTTTTATAAATTGGTGTCGGATTGCTTTCTTACTTATTTCAGTGTTTTAGTACTTCTCAATGGTTTACACTTGTTCCCTTGTTTATGCCTTGCTGTTTGAAGCCACAGCTACCCAGGGTTGAGCTAGTGGTTGCACAAATGAGCCTAACTGGACCAAAGATAGCATTGTGAGCGTATTGCATGGTGAGGTCTCACAACCACACCATAAAATACACCACTTTCCTCACAGTCCCATTGTGGGTAGAATTTGATTTTGCAAGGAACCCCCTTGCTTCCAGTTAATCACCTTTCTATTTCATTCTCATTTTCTCTCTCTCTCTCTCTCTTCTGGTAAGTCATTCTATGTCTACCAATGCAGAGAAGAACACAGGTATTTCATCAAATGATTCTGTTAGCCTTTATGCTGAACTGTGGCAAAAGCCTGTGGTATCACACTTCAGGAGGCGAGCACAGAGTTGTCCAGGTGTCATTGACTAGTTCAACACATAGAACTTAAATCATATCACAACAACACATAGAACTTAAATCATATCACAACGTTACAGGATAGTAAATTCTTAGATTGTACCAGCAGCGGCCTGCGCAGGTAAGAGCAGTGGGGCGGTGGGGCCAGGTGGGGGGGGATTTCGGCAGACGGCGATGAGGGAAAATCAATTATTAATTTAATTTTCCCTTGTGGTCATCTGCCAATCCACCCACCCCCCCCAACCCGGCCCCACTTCTCTTACCTGCACGGGCTGTGGCTGGATTGACCAATATCTAATTTTGCTCACCAAAGATGCTGAGTGAAGCAAGGGGTATGAGAAGCATTACATTACCTTCTCTCCTAAGGACCCTTATGAGGCCAATTTCAAGGACCCATCAACCAGTGAAACTTTGATATGTACATAAATCAACTAGTTAAAAAATAGCAATTTTTTAAGCTGTAATTGCGAATGTTGTATTTGCATTATTTAGTCGGTGCACGTGTCAGTACAAAATTTCACTGCACCACTGCAAAGTAGCCATGGTAATAAATGTCATGAAATTTCTATTTTTATTTTGTTTTATTTATCATAACATTCTTCTCTTATGTTGTTTTGTTTTAGAAATATGAAGATGCTGTTAAAAGAAGAAGAGAAAACTATCGGAAAATTCCATTTAAACAATGCATTCTGAGGCCATAAATCATTAGCTGTGCCAGTGTGCAGAACCTGGCTTTTGATTTTCCCACATTGATTCCGAATATCAATAAAACATCATTTTGATACAGAGTCCTATTTTGTTGGCTAACTATGTAATAAATTGGTCGCAAATATATTGATCTGGTCGTCAGTCACACATGACTATGCATGTTGTTTGGACTGTGCTGCTAAGTTCACTCGAGGATTTAGTAAGTTTGTAAGTGAGCTTGCAGTTGGTTCTAGAGAGGAGAAAGTTAGAGCTACTGAAAATGTAAATGCTACTGAAAAAAAAGTGTGCCGAATCCTGCTAAGACGTAGTTAGGTCTGGCCTATAGACAGGTTTAGCTGCCTCGCCAGCCTCATGTAATAAAATAACCTAAATCGAAAATATACACACATACACATATTTATACAGGAGCCTCCTTCCTCCATTGGCATGTACAGTGGTAAGTCACATGTTGCTTCCCTAGCGTACAGCTGGGGACAGTGGGCCTGCCCACTTCATCCGTTGACTCTCGTACACTGTATGTGATGGCACTTTGCCTGATCACATATGCACATCCATTTTAAAAGAAGTGATGTTCATTTCAAGGGATGGTAGGCCAAAACTTCAATTATGCTTCTCTCTTTCCCTTCTGTATACATTGTAGTCGTCCTTATGCATTTATCTAAAGGTTACAATAAATCAAAACCAATAGTGCAGTTTCTTTGCACCAGCATGAATATATTTTCCTGTGATATGCATTAAAACTAAAAAGGGTTTATGCACCAGTTCTAATGACATCTACTGCAAGGATGTGACAGCGGTTTTCTGTTAAAATTACATCAAAGGTTATTTTTTCTACATAATTTTTATTGAAAGCATATGGCTGCCTTTTTGACGTAATGGCATATTTTTTTGAAGTTTTTTGGTCTGGCTTGACAGTGCAGATGTTGCCAGACAATTATGTGTGAACTGCAGTGAGGGGAGTTGGGAGCCAGAAGTAAATGTTTTAATTGGGCAAAAGTTGCATGCTTCCAGACACATTTTATTGATTCTACTGCCTGATTTTGAACTTTAAGGGGCATACACTTGCCATTTCAACACTACTAAAGTGTAGATAACTTAATAATTGATGGTGTTTACTCTTGCAGTAGCACAGATAGGAGGAGGCAGTCATTAACGTACATGGATCTTTAGGTCTGGTTTGACAGTACAATCATAAACCTGACCTATTGGCATTGCCAATGCTTGTTTATACATTTTCTGCTAGAAGCTTGCAATCCAAACCAAAAAAACTATCTGGCCATTGCACATGCTTGTGGGCCAGAACTATTTTTTGTTATGCAGAGGAATAACAGGCTAAAGAGCACCAAGGCTATTCTTCTCATGTTAATGGTAATCTACTGCCCATATCAGGATTGCAATACCACATTCCCGATATTTCTCCCAGATATTTTGTTTGCTAAAAGAAGACAATATATGCAGGTGGGAAACAACTTGAAAATGGGCAGTTATCGTGATAACCAGGTGCGGACACACTGATCTTAAAGTACGTTCCAATTTCTGAGGATTGCCTCCCGGTAAGTGCAATGCTATCTGAATTAAACGCGAGGATAATTTTACGGGGTGCAGTGCTAATTTCAGCTACTTGTTGCAGGTGGGGCTCACCAACACTTGTTTTTGGACATCAGCACTTACTTTTCATGATCAGACTCAAATCCAAAGCAAGAGAGAGAAAAAATCGAAACAGGCGGCAAGAATGAGGGAGAGGAAGACAGAAAAGTTAGAAAAACATTGTCAATGGGAGAAAGCAGGGCGAACACAGACTGCAATATTGAGATACAATGGTAGAGAGTGTTTGGTGATGGATCAAAGAGGCATGAAGTGGAATTGGGATTACACAGCCTTGGCATTTGGCACCGGCTGCTGCACGACCAGTCTCTTCACTGTATATTACTAAATACTCGGTCATTAGTCAAATACGAGTATCAGCTAGAGTGCTTGTTACAGCTTTCCAATCCTGACATAGTGTTCCTGACTGAGACCTGGACTGACGAGTCCTCAGACCCTGACTGGAATATTGCCCCCCTCCCCCCCTATGTAGCGACTCGGAGGGGTAATTGCCATAATTCATCGAGAGCACTTAAAGGTGTGAGTTGAAGCAATTTTACTACTTCCAGCGGAGGTGATACGTTTTTTCTTCAAGTTAAATAATATTTCTACGTTCCAAGGCCTACTTGTCTATTGGCCACATGGGCCGAGAGCGGCTTTCTCCCAAGCCTTCCAGACCCTACTAGAGTCATGTTTAGAATTCCCCTCACTTACTATTCTGGGTGATTTTAATTATCATTTGGAGTTAAGCAATAACTCAGATACTAGCAGACTCTTCGACAATTTAGCAGCATATGGTCTTACCCAAATAGTGTCAGAACCTACTCATCTAGCTGGGCACACGTTGGATGGCATATTCACCAATAATCCAGACATTACTTTGACCAAAACCTCGTCTTTACCCTGGACAGACCATAGGGTGGTCTATTTTGATATATTGGGATAGCACAGCCCACTCACTTGATCCCAAACAGGCCATCCAGGGTAAAAACTTGGCTGTGGAACAAGATACAAGGGAGGGAATTAGAACATGCCCTTAATATGTGTCCCTCCACATTGGTTATGGATAATGATGAAGCAGCTAACCAGTTTGATAACTGGATCCGTACAGTAGTCAACCGTGGAGTGCCTGAAAAAACTATTACGTTAAAAAGAGGTCCGACAACCTCGCCGTGGTATGGACCAGACCTTTATCGCATAAAGGTCAAATGCAGGAGAAGTGAACAAATCTGGAGATCTGATTACAGTAAGGAGCACAAAGTGGCTTACAATTTGGTGTTAGAACAATATAAGGAGGCAATCATTTAAGCCAAAAGTGTATACTTTACTGCTAAAATAGAGGAGACTAGCAACTCCTCCAAGGAACTTTTTAAATCTATCCAACTGTTAGCCAAACCAAAACAGGATAATCGGTTTACACTGGACCAAGCCTTCTGTAACAAGTTGGCGACCGCGAGCAAGCAAAATGACATCCCGGCGAGACTTTTTCCATGTTCGTGATCAGCAACATCAAGTTGGCGATTGCGAGCATGGAAAATAAACCTCCCGGCGAGATTCCCAACGTGAGGAGGTCAGGTTTCTCATTGCGAGTGGTCGCGTATGAGAAACTACCAGTTCGCGCTGAGAAGGCTGCCGCTCGAGTAAAATTCTACTTGAGCAGCAGAAAACTACAGCTCGCACTGTGCAAGATGCCATTTTCAATGATTGCACAGTGCCGGTTGCTTGTCCACACTGTGCAATCAATGAAAACGACATCTGGCACAGTGAGAACAAGGTACTACGCAGTTCGCGAAGTGCTACGCGTAGCTCGCGTAGTGCAATGTGCACTTTGCGTAGCTTCGCGAAGTGCTACTTCGCGAACTACGCCCAGGGTTACAAATTTCTCGAACAGTCTGTCAATAAGGAGTTAACTCAAAATCTTGACTCCAACAATTTGCTTGACTCGACTCAGTAGGGTTTTCATGGAAGCCATTCCACGGAGACACCCTGATCATGGCAATGGAGGAGATACGCAAAGTGATGGACAGGGGGTAGAGCTGTTATTATCCTCCTAGACCTATCGGCAGCATTTGACACTGTGAACCACATGGTGATAGTGCGGCGGGTGAAGGACGTGGGAATTGGGGATACAGCTCTGGCCCTTCTCTCCTCCTTTCTAGCAGCACAAGAACCGAATATACACTGGGACAGCCTACAATCTGACACCTTTCATCTCCCAAACGGAGTGCCGCAGGGTTCAGCCTTGTCACAGACGCTTTTTAACATATATGTCACTCCGTTGGCCAGACTTATTAGAAAACACGGCTTTAAACTGGTCTCATACGCTGATGATTCTCAGCTCACAATATCTGTGTTCAAACAACCAGAGACCGTTGCCAGTGGTTTTCATGCCTGTCTAACTGAGATTATGAGCTGGATGAGCCGCATCTTCCTTAAGATAAACACTGATAAGACAGAGGTGCTGGAGTTTAGCAAGGGCCAATCATTGTGGAACCATACTTGGTGGCCGACAGAGGCAGGTGAATGCCTCTGCCCTAACGCTAAGGTTAAGAACCTAGGTGTGATCTTTGATGATTCGCTCAATCTCTCTGCCCAGGTTAATAGTTTGACTTCCTCCTGTTTCTTCCTATTGAAGAGCTTACGGAAGATCTACCCTTTCATTCTGCTGGAGCTTTGTAAAACTTTAGTAGTAGCTCTTTTTCTTTCAAAATTAGACTACTGCAACGCTCTTTTCATGGGCATCGACAAGTCTCAGAGGATGAAACTACAATCACTGCAAGTAACGATTGTTACTAAATATTCCCAAAGGCTATTCCACCTCGGCAGGCATAAGGGCACTTCACTGGCTCCTGGTCCAGCAACGAGTCGATTTTAAGGCCCGCTGTCTGGTGCACAAGGCACTCTATGGAGGTGGTGCGGTGGAGATGTTCTCATGGTATACCCCCACCAGAATTCTGAGATTTTCTAACACGGGTCGTATCCATACCCCTAAAATTCGTAGTACGAGATAGGGGGGTCGGAGTATATCACACTGTGCAGCCAAGTTATGGAACCAACTGCCTTCTACCATGAGACTTCAACCTAGCTGGCAGATTTTTGGGAAAACACAGCATCTCTCCGTGCACACCTAGCACCAAGACGCCGCGGCATTTGAGCGCTTTAAAAATTACTATCTTATCCTATCGTATCCTATCCCAATCATTGTTTAATGCTGGCCATAGGCCTCTGAGCAAAACTTTGGGCCCCACCACTTATTGTTGTACAAGCTAAGCACTGACGAGGAAGACATACTGGGTGTTGTAAAGGTGATGTGCACTCTCATAAATTCCAAGCCCTGCAAAGTGCATTTTATTCTGATTTTGCTAAGGTTTGTTAATTGTTTAAGAATGGATAAAGACAACAAATTAATTGTAAATGGTATTGTATAGTTTTCAGCATGTGCCAAACAATATACATCATTCAACATTAAACTCAAGATAATGTATTTAAAAAATACAAAAGAATTAAGCCACTTAAGAATTATTACAATCATCAATTCCTTAAAACAAGGATAAAATATAATAAACCAGTCCCAACATCTGCCTACTCTGACATGGTAAAATGGCAAATTTCAGGGCATAAGAACACACTATTGATGCACATTCAATTAAAATAATGACACACTAAGGCCAGCCTGATTTGGGGATGATTTCTTTTCCCCACAAGCACAGTTGCAAAGATCATCAGTATCCTCATTGCCCAATGCACTGTCCCATCTGGCATGGTCTGTTATCAGGAGAAGAGCCCCCAAACAGAACGTATAGCAATCTCCGTACCTCAGGATCTATACTGTCTAAATATTGATCAAATCCAGGATGAACTTTGTTCTTTAAATTTGTGAATTGAGGGTCCATTCATACTAGAGATATAGACATTTTGGGTTTAAAACTGAAAGTAGGCCACCTTGATCTTTGTTACGGTCTCACCATTGATCACAGAGGAATCTGAATAAACACTCTTGAGTATGAGTAATTATAGGTGGTTCAAACATGATCCCTCCAGGGCATCCTAGACATTCCAGGATGACCAGCTACTTCTCTGATGGACTTAACAATTCTATGTAGGTGAACCTCATAGAGTATCAAAGCGAGGGCACTAATGTCCAAGATTGGTGTAATACCCAATTTGAGATTGAGTGCCTCTAGGGGCGTGCACGGTCCCAAGGGCAGTAATGATCTTAGAAACCTGTTCTCAAATTTCTGAATTGTGGACTGTAAGACATTAGGTTACTGGTTGAGTGTGAGGCCTGTGCAAGCAGCAACCACAATTCTTATGAGGGTAAGGCACAAGCAAGCCCCAAATTAACCTGTGCTCAACCCCCTGGTAGTTTGGCACAGAGCAGTCAGGCTTAACTAAGAGTCAATGTATAAAGTATTTGTGCAAAACTTTAAACAGTAATAAAGTATAAATGCCACACAAAAAGGATCCCACACCAAGTTACAACCGAATAGCAGAATTTAATATATAAAACAACCAATACAACAAAAATCCAATCAGTAAATCTGAAGATATGCAATTGTAAAGATTTCAGTGAAAATAGCGCATAATATCACAAAAGCGAACTTGTTTTTAAAAAATAATAATAATTATAATAATAATAAACAATCTTTTTTCGGCAGTAATACCGCCATAAAAGAGATCATGCATTCAAAACAATAACAATTTCACTAAAACATATTTCATCACACAATAAATACACATATTAATATCATTCCATGAGCATCTAAACAATCCTGTTTCTAGCCTTCACTATTAGGAGTGTATCGAGTCAACCCTTAATCATCACATAAATGCCCTATAGCATAAAATGTATCATAACAGTCATCATGTAAACAAAGTTATTCATACTTCCACTGCATTTTAATTCTGTTATCTGGCAAGCCAATTTTGCATCCCTCCTGCGCTCAGTGGAATCTAGATTTTCTTTTAATAAATGTGAAACAACACACAGTGTACGAGCACTCTGCATAAGTTGCAGGTGCAAAAGAGCAACACGTGGCTGTCTAAATCTCATTTCTTTTAAATAAGGTTTAAGAAATTGTTCTCTAGGATGCATGAAATATTTGCATAAAAAGATAAAGTGTAAAATATCCTGTGGAGACCTATTGTCGCAGCCACAGGGCCCTCTATCCGTACTATAAAACCAGGAGGAGCGGCAACTAAGTGATGAAATATATTCAGTCTAAAACGCGTGATTAAAAAATGCTCATAGGGGCATGTTAAAATGGAAGGTAGGGTTCCATGCCTGATTTGCCTGAGAGCATGGGCTCTTGCCATAGGCCTACTAAACTCCCTTCCTTCGCGCTCAGCGCTCCATGATTTGAAAAGTAGGTCTTTGATTATCTTTTTGTCCACCTTCTTTACTGACTCATGATTCATAAAAATATCAGGTCTTCCCAGGGCACTAAATGATACTTTAATGTAACTTTGGCTATTTGGTCATGCCAGACTGGGACAAAGTCACAAGTTAAGGCCGACTGCAATGGGGCATGGGCTGGCTACAAGGACCAAACCAGACCCGCTGAACGATGTACCAGTGTCAGATCCGAGGAAGCTGTGCGGCGAGGCTTTGCAGGGCTTAGTATCGCTTGGTGTCGGTTCCGCTGGAGCTGGCAGCTGGGCAGCCAGTCTTTGTGGGGCCTTTTATGTTCCTTAGGCTCCTGATCAGGAGGCTAGCCAACTAGCCGTTCGAGTCACTATGGATTCTGGGTTTAATAGCAACAAGTCTATTCCTTCTCACCCTTGCATGAGGGCAGCAGGTCAGCACAGCAGGAAGCAGCTCCTTCAGAACAGCAGTCCTTGTAGCAGCACAACAGTCCTTTGTCCGAGCAGAGAATCCACAGGTTCAGAAGTGTACTGAAGATTTGGTGTCTGAGGTCCAGTATTTATACGAAATTATTTCTTTGAAGTGGGGAGAAGCTTCTATAGGCATTCCTTTGAAGTGTACATGTGCCCTGCCTTCCTAGCGATGGCTCCAAACAAACCAGAGGGGGTATGCAGCCCTGTGTGTGGAGACAGGACACAGCTAATTCAAGTGAAAGTGGGATTGAGCCCAGCTCCTCCCTCCCATCCTGCCAGTGATGGCCCATCCAGTCACACCTAAGCTCCCCATTATGTGCAGCTTTCTAGGAGGAATACACAAAGCCCAACTGTCACCCACACCCAATCATGTGACCAAGAGACAGGCTGCAGGCACCAAATGGCTAATGCACAAAAAGTGCAACTTTCTAAAAGCGGCATTTTCAAAATTGCTATTTAAAATCCAACTTCACCATGAGTGAGGATTTTAAATTGTGATTCCAGACACCAAAAATGAACTGGTTACCTATTCCCATTTGGAAATTACACTTATGGAATGTCATAAGCTCCAATGCTATCTTATGGGGGAGGTACGCCTTGCAGTAGTGAAAAATGAATTTAAGAGTTTTTCACAATGAGGACATGTAAAACTTAAAAGTACATGTATTGCTTTTTAAATACACTGCACCCTGCCCTCTGGGTTGCCCATGGCCTACACCAGGGGTGACATATGTATTACAATCATTTGCAACACAGTAGTTCTAGCATTTTTAAAGCTAGAGCTCTTGGTATTGAAAATGACAATGGTTTTTACTTTAGTTTTTTTGTATGTAGTGGAGTAATATTTGCATATTGCTACTAATTAAAGCAATGGGTAGAGGGTGAGGATTTGAAATGTGGAAAGACTCCAACCTACATAAAACGGAGTGGCGGAAACAAGTTGTCTGGGTAACCAGTCAGGGCGACTCAAGAAGATACACTCATCAATCTGAAAATGGACCACATGGGGCCAGGTGATTAATTGTAATAAGAACCCCGATGGAGGCTATCAATGTAGGTGAGCATGGTGAGTCAGGACTGCGAATGCCAGAATCGAGTAGGATAAACGCAGTGAAGGTGTCTCTATTAGTAAAGTTGGGCCTGAATAAGACAGCAAAATAAGCAGAAATCAGTAATTCATATTAATTATTAACCCTAATTAGAAAGTAAGCAGTTCCGCGCTCAAAGCACACAAGCAAGAGTGTATTCTTACTTGTGGAAAAAGATGGGCTTCTCCTTGTCGTACCTGTTTCTACAACCAAAAACAGAGCAGAACTGTATTGTTTTTACGCTGAACACTAAGGGCCCGATTCACAGAACTAACTTAAGACAAAATCCTAAACTTATTACCATTTTCGTATTCACAGAAGGCACTTACTCATTTTGGTATTCACAGAAGACACTTACTCACTTCGGTATTCACAGAAGTTAGGAGTCCTAACTTTAGGACTCCTAAATGCCTTCTGTGAATACCGAAAGTCTTAAAATTAGGATTTTTCTCAGTTTAGGAGTCCTAAAGTTAGGACTCCTAACTTTACTACTACTAAACTGAGTAAAATCCTAATTTTAAGGCTTTCGGTATTCACAGAAGGCATTTAGGAATCCTAAAGTTAGGAGTCCTAACTTTAATACTACTAAATTGAGAAAAATCCTAATTTTAAGACTTTCGGTATTCACAGAAGGCATTTAGGAGTCCTAAAGTTAGGAGTCCTAACTATACTACTACTAAACTGAGAAAAATCCTAATTTTAAGACTTTCGGTATTCACAGAAGGCATTTAGGAGTCCTAAAGTTAGGACTCCTAACTTCTGTGAATACCGAAATGAGTAAGTGCCTTCTGTGAATACCAAAATGAGTAAGTGCCTTCTGAGAATACCAAAATGGTAGTAAGTTTAGGATTTTGTCTTAAATTAGTTCTGTGAATCGGGCCCTAAGACTGTTGTACCTTTTTAAGAGAGGACTAATGACACACATATGTGCCCTGTTTTTGTTTAAGCAAAGAAGTAGTGTTTTGCTACTATTTAATAGCGTCTTAATTAATTGAATTAAGGGAAATAGACATCACTTTTCCAGTCACCAAAATGGCAGAAACAGCTTCATTAGTGAATGTCACTTGATCTAAATAGTTTCTTGCTCCACAGACTGAAGCTATCTCACCATGGCTGTGCTGTGATAGTCTGTTCCCTTCCCTTGATCAAACACGAACTGGAACAGAATTCATTTTGGCCATTGTCAGTGCTGGATATGGAAACTTTTTCATCAGCAGCCCCGAGAGACAAAAACAAGCCCAATCCCCAGTGGCTCCTGCCACCAAATAGCACAGGTCGGGTGGGGGATAGAAAAATAAATTTAAAAAATCACTTACCTTGCTGCCGGACTACTGCCTCGCCTCGCATTGTCCTCTTCTGTTCCTGCTTGAAGGAGGATGCACAAATAGGCTCCCCTAAGCCAATCATAGTGCTGCAATGCAGAGTTGTTGTTGATATGAGCACCATGGATCTGCGCTCAGACAGGCAGGGGGAGCCTGTGCATGTTCCTCACCAGGCTGTGTCTTACAGCCTGGTTGGGAACATGCAAAGTGTGCGTGATTGTTTGGCTAGCCCAAGAGGGCTGGCCAAACCATCATACTCACTTAAGTGCCTACCACTCCTCCCCTTGCTGGCTGTGACGACAGCCAAGCCCTGCCCCATAAACCCGAATGACAATGGAAAAATAAAATATTAACATTGTGTTATTATCATTTTATTTGTCCTTTTTCCACTGCTCTAAATGCAGCGGGGCAATGCTCCTCTGCCTTAGTGGAGGAATCAACACTGCCAATCCCCCTTAAAAAGAAGCCCAAACAAAGTAATATCCTACCAAAAAAAGTCTAACTGATGGTCAACATCGAAAATTGCAGAAAGGCTAAACAAATACAACCAACAGATTGGGAGGCATGGTGTGGGAGGCAGCACTAACACAACTGTAGCATTAAGAGGATTTGGGAGGTAGAAATTCTATAGTTATATCTCAGCAGCTATGGCACCAAAGCTGAACACAGGCAACAGTAACAGAGCAGGAAACCAAGAAAAAATTGTCTCCGAAAGAACAGATAAAGAACTATAGCATAATGAGACAGTACTTAGTCACTGCTGCTTGGGAGGAGCAGTAGATCAAAAGGATGGACAAAGAGGCAGGACTGACCACTGGCAAGCAAGGATTTTAAAAGGACACTGAAACAAATAAATCAAAAGCAGGTGGATGACTTCAAGCCCACAAGAGAAGTTACAACAGGTCCCGAATGCTGAGGCTAAAAAAGGAAGATTTGGTCCGGGACAAATTTTTACTTTAATGGAAGTATTGATAGAATGCACTCCAAATACCAACAAACAATATTAAAACTTCCCTTTTTTATGTATGAACAAATAAATGAAGATTTAAGTGTGCACCACAGGTGCATGCTCTACCTAACACACACATGGAAAACAATTGCAATAGCTAATTATTTTAAACATTGTTGATTTTGTTTAAACTATGGTAGCCTGTGGGATGCAAAATTGTGCGCATTGGTGATGGTTGCCATTCGGTTATCAGCTATAGCAAAAGGTTTACTTTGCCAGGTCAAAATGACAGTTTAAAACTGCAGACTCACAGTCTTGCAATGGCAGGTCTGAGTCATTTTTAAAGTGCTACCTAAGAGGGTGGCACAATCTGTGATGCAGGCCCACAAGTAGCATTCAATTTACAGGCGCAGTTAGAGCCACTTTACTAGAGATTTACAAGTAAATTAAATATGTCAATTGGGTATTAGCCAATCTAACATGTTCAAGGGAGAGAACGAAAGCACTTTAGCACGGGATAGCAATGGTAAAGTGTG
Organism: Triturus cristatus; assembly: GCF_964204655.1. NCBI lineage: Eukaryota > Metazoa > Chordata > Amphibia > Caudata > Salamandridae > Triturus > Triturus cristatus. The sequence continues at coordinate 721,469,026 of NC_140582.1, forward strand.
CAGTGTCATATGTCCAGCAAAAACAGGAGGTCCAAGGCAAAATATTAAAGGGAAAACCACTCCAAGGATGCCAGATCTAGCATGTGTTCCCCGCCAGCTGAAAGTGGGGAGAACTACCCAAGCCCTGGGTAGTTTTCTCCACTAACCAAAAGAATCTTGAGAGACCATTAGCATTGGCGTGGCCGGTTCCAGGACGGTGTCCCACCATAAACTCCATTCCATATAGAGAGATGGACCACCAACTGAACAGTTTGGTGTTCTCACCCCTCATCCGCATTAACCATCTGAGGGGTCTGTGGCCTGTCTGAACCCAGAAGGGACCATATAACAGGTATAGTCTTAGCTTCTTCAGACCACTGCAAAGACCTCCCTCTCTATTGCACTCCACCTCTTGTCCCGGAGAAGTTACCTCAAACTAATAAAGGCCACAGGTTGATGCAGCCCATCTTTGTTTAGCTGTGAGTTAACAGCCCCTATGTGATGCAGTGAGGCGTCCATCTGGGCCGTGAACTCTTTGGAGAAGCAGGGACCTTAAGCATGGGTTCTGTGCACATGGCCTCCTTCAGGGTGTCAAAAGCAGTCTTGCACGCCTCTGTCCAGATCATCTGATGTGGCTACTTCTTAGAAGTCAGATCTGTCAAGGGTGCAACAATGGTGCTATACCTCTTGACAAATCTCCTGTAATAACCAGTGAGGCCTAAGAAGGCTCTCCCTTCTGTCTTTGCCATGGGGGGAGGGGGGTCCCAAGCTAGGATGGTTTCAATCTTGACCCAGAGGGCTGCACCTTGTCTCCTACCACTTTGTGTCCTAAGTAGACCACCGAACCATGCCCTATCTGGCACTAACTGGGTTTGATAGCCCTGCCCTTTGGAGAACCTGAAATCACTTCTTTGAGTTGGCACAAATGGTCCTTTCAGCTCTAATTGAAGACCATAATATTGCCTAGCTAGACAGCACGAAGGTTCTCCTACCAACCAGAACCTTGCTGACCAACCCCTGGTAATCCACACAGAACCTAAGTTCTGAGGTGGCACCTGGAGGAGCAGCCTTGGGGGCTAATGCTGGTGCTCACCTTGTTTGATAAATGGTAGATTTTACTCTTCAACGGTCTGCTGTCTCTAGTGCCAATATCATGGGTCCACCATGTAGTGAGTCCATGGGGTAAGGGTGAATAATGACACAATTGTACCAACAACTGGTGGCAGTCTCTCTGTTGTTCTAGGGTAGGCGCCTCCAACGAATAGCCCATGAGCTACCACTAGCCCTTCAGCTCCGTGTGAGTAGCTCTCCTGTGTGCTCTCCTGTGTGCAGTCACCTCCTGCCATAGAGACAATAGAAAGGTTTGCTTAGTTTTTGGTTGGATTATTATTTGTATGCCAAAATTAAAAAGCATATCTTCGAGATAAAAATGTGCGTGTTTCCAAAATTCATTAGCTGTTGACTGGGGAATTATGTTTTGAATTTTCAAAATGTATTTAAAGCTATTTTTTGAGCTGGAGAGATTTATCACTTCCAATATTACCTTGGTGCAAGGGGGTTCAGCTATGGCTACAAATTATTACCCATGAAGAGGTGAATACTGCTGGTAACCCTGCCTAATGCACTGATGTGATCACTGCTGACAATCGTGTTTGGGTAGACCACTACTACATCACCAATATTAGTAGCTCAGGGTGATTTTCATTGAACATAATTAGCTCTTTTTCTGTTCTAGGGTCAGTGTAGGGGAGAGGCTGACACCCTTCACTGAACCATACTGCTCTGTGGAAGAAAGGAGGTCAGGGAGAGGTTCACTTTCCTCTTCCACCACATCATCTGTGACCAGGAGCATGGGTAACTGAAACGTCTCGAACGGGATTTTGAGGCCATTGAGGTGCAGAACCCTTTAAGGGCTCCTGGGAGTTTTGAGGTCCACCTGGTAGATGACCTCACTCTTGCACTCCTTCACCTCATAGGGTCCAGACCATTGGTCCAAAAGCTCCACAGACTGGATCACCCACACTTTTTAGCCACGCTGAAACTCAAGTTGCTTGGCCTTCTGGTCATTCCACTGTTTCGTGACCTCCTGGCTAGCTTCTAGATTCGCATTAGCGTGCTTCCACAAGTGCTTCTTGTGGGTCCAGAGTGCCAGTATGTAGCTGACCACATCCCTGTGGGTCTTCATGGAGGCTTGCTCTCCCCTCTACTTGACCAGGCTGAGAGGTCCTCGCACCAGGTGCCCATACAGGAGCTCAAAAGGGGCTGAAGCCAACCCTCTTCGGAGGCACCTCCCGGTATGCAAACAATAGGCATGACAAGAGTACATCTCACTTTCATGCCAAGGGCTCTAACAGGCCCACGATCATACCTTTGGGGGTCTTGTTGAACCTCCCAACAAGCCCATTGGTTTGAGGGTGGTAAGGAGTGGAGAACTTGTAGGTTATCCCACACTCCTTCCACCTGGCCTTCATGTACAGCAACATGAAAATGAGGACACCACCTTCTTGGGGAATCCCACACTGGTAAATATCCCCAATAGTGCCCTGGCCACTGCGGGTGCAGTCACCATTCTCAGAGGGTAATCTGCAGGTACTGGTTGGTATGTTTCACCAAGACTAGGGTGAACCTCTTGCCTATGGCTGTCTTGTGGTCCAAGGGCCCAACAATGTCAATGTCCACCCTTCAAAGTGGGTGCAAACAACACAAAATGGTTGCAGGGAAGCCTTACACTTCCCTCTTGACTTGCCATTGGACTGGCAGGTAGGACAGGGCCAGGAGAAAGCATCTAAAGCCTTCCTCATCCTAGGCCACTAGAAGTGGGTGACAAGCCTGTCAAAGGTCCTGTCCTGCAAATGACTTGCCACTGGCACGTCATGAGCAATTTCCAGTAGAAAGGCCATGTGAAACACTGGGGGACCACCAACACACAAATTGCCCCAGGCTCAGAGACCTTAGGCTTGCTCTACAGGAGATCATTCTCCTAGTAGATCAGATGAACACCAGACGTGTTGCCAGGTATCTGGGCCTCAGCCTGCTGCTGTAGGCCCAGAAGAGTTGGGCACACCATCTGTGCCTTGTAGAACGCTTCCCTGGTGGGACCTCCTTCCTGCTGCCAGTTGGCCAGCTCAAGCAGGTTTCCCAAGGTGGCACATGTAGGCTGTGAGGTGTCCCCCTAAGCTTCAGCCACTTCCCAGACCCTGGGAGGTTCAGGAGCAGGTTTCCTGCACCCCTTGCCCTTTCTCTTTTTGGCAGGCACATGGGACATTCTTCCAGGCTCCAGGTCCTCCTGACTACCCTCTTGGGTGGCCATGGACCATGTGGCACTCAGGCAACCCTAACATCTCCCAGTGCCAACTGAGCACCACCTCCTTCCAGGTGGTGTGCACCAGGTCATTGCCAAGCAGAAAATCCCCAGGCATGGACAGAGATACATCTACCCTCAAGAAACCTGAACCCCCCCCCCCTCCCCAATCAAAGAAAACCTGAGCCGCTGAGTAGTTACTCTCAAGGCAGTCAGCTGAAACAACTTGGTGGAATACATTAGAGGCTACCAGATCTGAGATCACCAGATGCTATCTGACAGTTGCCATGCTGACTTCAGTGTCTCAGAGCCTCCACAATCTGCCCATCTGGAATGCAATAGGCCTCGCATTTGCAAGAGTTTAAGATATTAGCATTGTAAATTATAATGCCTTTTATTTATGTTTTATAAACCAAAACCTAAATAAAAGGCATTGTCATGTACAATGCCAATAGCTCAAACTCACATAAATGCAAGACCTATTGCATTGCAAATGCTTGTTTACAAACTTTTTTTAGACATCAACCATTGTTTTGCCTTTAGAGTTAAGAATATGATTTATAGGACACGATAGGAATCCGTCTCAATATACTTTTTTTCAAAATTACTATCGGGTTAGACACCCGGTCCTCTTACGCGCTCTACTTTAGGGTACCTGCTTTTCTATTTTCCATTTCGAGCACTGAGTAGAGCAATAGGTGAAGTACGTGCTCTCCTAACAAGAATGCTATTTAGAATGGGCAAACTGAAAACACAATGCACAAATTACAAAAAATGCCCTGTACAAAGTGGAAATTAACATGGCACACACTTCGAAAGAGTGATTCGATGCCTCGTCAGGGGTTGTAAGTGCTGTATAAATGCAATTACAATTACTAAAAATCAGATGTAATATGCTAGCCGGCAGTTTCTTAGAAAAAAAGAGTAACCACAAAGGGCACATTGCAATTTCGATGAGATCCAAGCTAACTCAAAAAACAAGAACATAGAAGGTCCCCAAACCAGTGCTTAGCAAGTACAAGGAGCACAGTGCAGGGACAGAAGAGACCCAGAACCAAAGCAACAAAGTACCAATCAACCAGCACAGAACTAGAAACGAACAAGTATAGGACCAGGTCAGCGACAGAACCAGTGTGAGAATGGGCACAGTGAGAGTCGGGGGACAAAACGAACACGGAGCAGGTCCCCGAACCGACACTGCGGCAATTTCTCGTTCAAATAGTGTAGCGTCCTACTCATGTAGGCAACCGCGAAGTAGCACTTCGCGAAGCTACGCAAAGTGAAGTTCGCACTACGCGAGCTACGCGTAGCACTTCGCGAACTGCGTAGTACCTTGTTCGCACTGTGCCAGATGTCGTTTTCAATGATTGCACAGTGCGGACAAGCAACCGGCACTGTGCAATCATTGAAAATGGCATCTTGCACAGTGCGAGCTGTAGTTTTCTGCTGCTCGAGTAGATTTTTACTCGAGCTTCAACTTTCTCAACGCGAACTGGTAGTTTCTCATCGCGAGCAGTCGCGAGCATACGCGAACACTCGCAAAGAGAAACCTGACCTCCTCGCGTTGGGAATCTCGCCGGGAGGTTTATTTTCCATGCTCGCGATCGCCAACTTGAAGTTGCTGATCGCGAACAAGGAAAAAGTCTCGCCGGGATGTCATTTTGCTTGATCGCGGTCGCCAACTTGACGTTGAGGACCGCGAGCAAGCAAAAAATGACCGCAGCACTACGCAACACTACGCTACGCGTGTTCGCACTGTGCTACGTGCAGTTCGCGTAGTGCGAAGTAGCGCGAACTTCGCAAACTACGCGAGCGTAGCGTAGTGCTTTGCCCAGGCTTAGTTAGGTCCCACATAGGGGTAGTAAGCGCTGAATAAATACTGCAATACAAACGCAGAACTAGGTCTGCCGCCCTCAAAGTACCAGGTTAGAGACGCAATCGGAGACAGCGGAGTGCCAGGCTCAGAGCCTGCGCAGTTCTGAAGTGCAATGTCAGCCTCGGGATAGAAACTGCACGGTGCTAGGTCCAAATCAGTAGAGAACGAGGTCCGGAACCGAGTCAGTGTATGACCGAACAGAGCTGAAATATTGTCAAGACTCAGACCAGCGAAAGTGCAGTTGAAATAGCAGCAGAGCCTATACAGGCCCCTAGCACATCTGGGACAGAGTCCAGAAGGAGGCAGTGCCCGGACAGGACTCAAACCGCTGCAGAATCCTGACGGACCCTGAGCACAGACAGTTCTTAATTAGTGTCAGAACCGGAACAGACCCGGCGTGAAGCAGAAGTATTTGCGGAACCGACCAGAATTAACACTCAACAAGAACCAACTCCCAGAAACAAAAGAAAGTGGGTATAATCTGTTGAACGGCGACTGAACCCAGGAGTCTCCCTCAACCCCTCTTTTGGAGAGATTAAATAATGAGTCCGATTTTTTTCTTAGTTAATTTAACACAAGCATGTGCAATGCATTTATGTGAGAAATATTGCATTGCAAATGGTAGTCATCACGGACAACGGGAGGGTGGGGGGGAGAAGGCACAGACAATGCGCGGGCAGGGGCGGGAAGGCACGGACAACGGCAGAACAGGTGGGGAGAGGAGAAGAAAAAGGCATAGACAACGGGAGGGAGGGGGAAGTAAAGAAGGCAGTAGGAGAACCTCATTAAAGAAAATAGGGGCAAATTATCAAGGACGGCATTAAAATTATCGCCGGTTTAGCGGCAGAAAACTGCAGCTAAAACGGCGATAATGGGCTTGATAATATGCCCTGGAGAATTCCAATTGAAGCCCATTGTAGATGTCCTTCACATCTAACATGGGCTTCAATTGGAATTCCATAGAGCATATTATCAAGCCCATTATCGCCGCTTTAGCGGCAGTTTTCTGCGGCTAAAGTGGTGATAATTTTATCGCCTGTCTTGATAATATGCCCCATAGTGCTCACAGTCTAAATAACATGTACCATGTAACACTCGAAGTAAACGGGCCAGTCGCCATGGGAGGTGACAAATGAAGAGGTCGCGGTACTAAGGAAGGACTAACAAGCCTATTGATGAATCAGAAGCCACCATGTATGACAGACAATGACACAAGCCAATGGCAAACATGGGTGTAGAGTGGGCGGGGCTTCTATTCGCTACTCATCTACAATAAGTCTCGCAGAGCAGGCAAACGTGCTGGCTCAGGCATGACCTAATAAATCGTCCACACTGTGAGAACGAACTACTGGAGTGCAGTAAAATAATTCATAACATTGTTAAGGTATGTATCATTAATTCATTAATCAGACATCAAGAAAAATCGCAAAAAGGGGTTTGAGATGGATGAGAAGATAAATCGTACTTTAAAGTACTTCTTAAGTTTTAAAGTAAACCCCTGGCATTACTTGCACTGATCAGGCTGAGAACGTCTTCTAAAGCCACTGCAACTGTAGTCTCTATTCTTTCCTACGCTTACGATCATGTCTTAATATTTTGTGTCTGAATTTACAAGGGTCTCATTGATGGGGGTATAGTCACCCGTTCTTCATGTCAGAGTAATACACAAATTCTAATGTTGTTACTCTTAAAAGATATATTCAGCGTGTCTCTTTTTCCACTGAAGAGGGGGTCTTAATTAGCCCTACAGAATTACCTATGGAATGCACATTTAAAGCTTAACAGTGGTGACTTCCCGGGGGGTAAGTGGAGGCCGATGATATTGATTTTCCCTGTCAATTCTAAACTTGAATGACCATCTAAAGCCTAATCAAAAGAGAATGCGGCTAATGAAGACTCGGCTAAATAAACTGACCGGCTGGCAGTATGACTTCCTTGCACTCCCCGCTGGGCACAGGCAGCAGCTTGTGTTAAGCATGAGGCTGCACATGTTTGCTGTGCTTTTGAGAGCGGTTGCATCTTGAAGGCGAGGATCTCAGTACATAACTGACCGGCTGCAAGGAGTCTGAAAGCCTACCAAGCTCCAGGCGGGGTCAGGCAAGCCAACAGCGTTAAAGCGCACTGCAAATGAAAAAGTGTAATATTAAAACATACTATTCAAATGAAGGGCCAGGCTGCATCAGTACAAGGAACCAAGGGGCATATTATCAAGGACCGCATTAAAAATTATCGCCGGTTTAGCGGCAGAAAACTGCCTTTAAAGCGGTGATAATGGGCATGATAATATGCCCTTGAGAATTCCAATAGAAGTCCATGTTCTGGTGTGAACATGGGCTTCTATTGGAATTCTCTCCGGCATATTATCAAGCCCATTATCGCCGCTTTAGCGGCAGTTTTCTGCCACTAAACCTGCAATCATTTTAACCCCCTCCTTGATAATATGCCCCCAAGTAAATAAAACAAACAATATATATATATATATATATTTTTAAATGGACATGAAGTTAAAGTACTCTTCCAGCAGGGGCACAAATACAGGGCAGTGACAGAGTCAGTCAAGCACGATTTAGTACTAAAGTGTAACAGCGAATGCCCTTTCGATCATGCCCTAACATGCTCAAAAGAGTATCTGGACAGCATTCACCATATTAAAGACCAGTATTGTGCTGTACTATCAATCCGTACCAAAGTAAATGATGGACAGAGTGTTGAACATTGCAAGCACTCACCCCCAGTCAACTGATCTGGTTTTAATCCATCACCGTTCTTTAGCCCACTCTGCCACCCCAGTTCAGACATGGCCATATGCAAATCAGTCTGACCCTGTGCCTCATGGGAAGTCAAGCCCAAACTGCCAAGCCATGTCTACCCTGGACCGGAAACAAGCTTCCTAGGACCGGTTTCTGGCATTTCAGCCGTCTTAAGCCAGGCTTGCTTGAATCCAGTGGCAAAGTGAGCAAGGGACTCACGTCTGAGTATACCCTGCCAACTTATGGCGAACAAAGCAAAACCAAAGGAAATTATGGACGGAGTGTTGAACATTGCAAGCACTCACCCCCAGTCAACTGATCTGGGTTTAATCCATCACCGTTCTTTAGCCCACTCTGCCACCCCAGTTCAGACATGGCCATATGAAAATCAATCTGACCCTGTGCCTCATTGGAACAGTCCAGCCCGAACTGCCAAGCCATGTCTTCCCTGGACCGGAAACAAGCTTCCTAGGACCTGGAAGAACATCTGTAAGAAGAAGAAGATTCTGTCCTCTTTGTACAACAGGAACACAAAAGGCAGAAGAGAGCTCTCTGCTCTGAAAAGAACCCAGCTGACCAGCTGTGAGTTTCATTGAAAGTGCCCTGCCTGGAGAGAGACCTGGGGGCATATTATCAAGACAGGCGATAAAATATTGCCGCTTTAGCGGCAGAAAACTGCAGCTAAAACGGCGATAATGGGCTTGATAATATGCTCTATGGAATTCCAATTGAAGCCCATGTTAGATGTGAAGGACATCTAGTCTGAGCTTCAATTGGAATTCCATAGAGCCTATTATCAAGCCCATTATCGCAGTTTTAGCGGTACTTTTCTGCCGCTAAAGCGGCGATAATTTAATCGCCTGTCTTGATAATATGCCCCCTGGTGCCTAGAAGCTTGTCCTGAGGACCTAACCCATCCAAATTCAAGGGATCCGTGCCTGCTTCAGAAACTTGCCTTGCCAAACAGGTGTACAGTGAGTACCAGAAAAATAAGAGTAGCAAACTCCCAATGTACACATTTTGATACATGTGACCTGCTAGACTTACCTGACCCCCTTTCCATCATAGTTTTCCCAAAATTGGGTCTTGATCCCGGTCTAAGTCGAGCATTGACTCTTATTGGTGCATGCTGTTTCTTTGTACTTTTGCCATAAACGTTTATAAATATATTTCTCTGGTTCCTCTTACCTGGTTTCAATCATTTTTGCATGTTTTGCTCATTATTGTTTCTTGATTTAGGGGTTTTATTGTCTTGTATTCTTAATTTATATGTTATTTGGTTGTGCTTGAACTTAACTCACATAACGGTTTGCCTCACCTTAAATTAATAAGCCATTGTTTTTTTAATTTTTAATATGCCAATAGTACATTGTATGCTTATTCCTAGCAAAATAATCATAACAGCCCCAAAGCATTTCAAAGTCTGAGAGGGGAGAGCAATACAAGGAATATACAAAATACTATCAGCATTATTATAAAGACCCTTTAAGTTCAACGTACATAACAGTTCATTCCTATGATACAAACAGAAATAACACCATATGAGAATAGTAGGTAGAAACATCATACATCCATTTACCCAGCAATATAAACTATGACCTATAAACGAAACCCTGGTCTCTGCCAAACGGTCAATTATTGGGCCCCATATTTCCATTCCCAATCTCCTTGAGAGCGTACAAACTGTACTCTAAATTACAGATAAAGTATAGCTTTCTTCTCCACATTTCAAATGGCGGTGGTTCTTTCTGTCGCCATAGTGTGGTTATACACAATGGAGCCACCGTGACCTCTATGAATATCAAATACCTAAATTTATACATTTCACCCCTAGCCATAGAGTCTTCCAAAACCCCCAATAGCAAAACAGTATGGGTAATCTGCATCTGTTCTCCTGTGACCGCCGTTAAAAAGGCCTCTATCTTCCCGATCAAAAATTTCAACTCTGGGCAGGTGAAAAACATGTGTAGGCTATCAGCCTGATCTTCCCCACACCGTGTACATTTATCCGTATTCAACCCGCCCCAGCGTGCTATTTTGCCGGGGTATAATATAAATTAAATATGGTCTAATAATGTTGCGTCTGAAGGCTAGATGATACCAGGAACTTTCCAGCTAAAACAATCGAGTCATGTAATAAATCCCCTTCCTGCGATAATCTAGTGTTCCATTTTAAATTCTGCACCTCCAAATCATCAGAATGCACATCAATAAGAAGTTGATATAGGGTACCAATCTTCCCCCACATTAAGGTGGATAAGGAATGTTGTGGACTGCTATTACCTATCGCTGGTCCGTGGCTCCGTTTGCTCGTTTGTTTTGGCTCTGCCCTCGTGGTCCCGAACGAAGCCTCTATCGATTCCTGGCTGAGAGAGCGACTACTACCGTGGTTGTGGTCGCTATGCCGCCGAAAACTATCCGGGGAGCTAAGACCCATGCTGCAGGGGACTCCCTCGCTCTTGCGAAGGTCCCGCAAACAGCCCAAGGCAGTGGCGTCACTAGGGTTGGTGTCACCCGGTGCGGGTAACTCATGGTGTCACCCCCTCACGACTTACCGCATGGACCTCCTCCGCTCCGAGTCCGCCAGTGGACACAGTTGGCAAATAACGAGACCATACAGAATCCTTAGTAATGTTTGTAATTGTAGGTCCTATATTTACAAAATGTGCCTGTTAACAACAGTGTGATAATGACTCAAATCAGGTTGTACAGTGGGCTACCTGCTAGTCAACAGTTTATTGGAATTTATAATATCATAGGTATGGTACGTTTTACTGGTGTGGTGTTCCCACTATCCAGCAACACGATATATCAGTGGTCGAAGTGGGGGAAAAAAAGTAGGGGAACTGTGGGAGGAGAATCAGAGGGCGGGAATAACCCAAGGATTGGATCAGTGGGCAGAGCCAGAGGCGTGGCCAGAATGCGCAAGCATCCCAAAATTTTTGTATTTGTTTGGTTTCACTGCCCAGTTTTATCAACCAATGGATACACATGATTATTTAAGGTTATAATGAGTTATTGACAGTAAAATGTATTCACAAAGTGGGATATGCTTCTAATCACAGAATGTCCCCAAATACGATAAAATGTGGAAGCACAAGCCATTTGTCTCCGAGCCATGGAGTTTCTGTCATCAGCACTTCTCCCTTTTCCAAAACAGCAGTTCAAACATGAATGGCTAAAAATCCTAGTTTGCAAATGTTTCTAAATAATAATGGCTTTGCCATATTTGACTCATAATGCAAGATCTGCAGCATGATCTGACCATTTAAACTAATAAATTGTTTGTAGCTCAAACGTATCAAAAGTTAATAAAAAATGTGACTTGTGTTGCTGAGGAGTAGATGACAGTTAATAGCTCACTGTTCTATGTTAGGATTTTAACTTATAAACTGCAAGTAACAAAAGGATCTCTCTGACAAAAGCAGTAGCCCACTGGCCTATTTACATTATGTGCACTTTGTGATCTGCATGGTACATGTTCTTTCCAGCAGGTACATTAACCCTCTGAGCTACCGTTCCATGAGTCAAATCTTCCATTAGACAAAATTCCGATCTCTCTCTAGGAAGAACATTAATCATCAGAGTCATCATGACATTTTTATTGTTACCAAAAATTACTGGAGGCCAGGAAGGAGGCAGCAAGTGCTTTTAAAACCATAATATACTTGCAAAAATGATGCCTCCACCTAAAGTCAGCACCTGGTGCGGTCACACTGGTTGCACCGCCCTAGAGCTGGCCCTTCTCAAGGGCCCTGTGATCTCAGTGACAGGGTTACTGTTGTTCTAGGGTGTACTGCTTCATAGGCCTGCCCGCAAGACTGGAGGTGAACTTCAGTATGAATAGTGGTGGACAAGCCTTGAAGGTTAACCTACAGTTGTCATGCTAGGGTCCACCTGCTGGTGCTACGACACCGGGCTTCTAAGGTCTTGCGAAGCCTTCTAAGGTCTAGCATGAGATAGTGATCTCTCAGGAGAGTGGTCTGGCAGACTGGTTATTAAGGCTGAACCTGGTTCCCCAGTTCCAAATTCAGCAGCTCTGGCCATAGTGCCACATCCTCTCCCCCACTGAACACCATACTGCCCCACTAAGAAAAACTCAGACTGCCTTCAACTACAACCCAATTGTTGCCGGCTATAAACACCTGGATGCGGCTCAATTTAAATTACGCACTGGGCAAGAGCAATATGTGGCCTACAAAAATAAGTGACAGCATCCTGGAAAAAGCAAACAATTATAGGGAATGCAAAATGTTGCAAACCATGTGAAATGTAAGCAGGAAAAACATGGTTACCTTAACGCTTTTACAATCACTGTTCAGAAATCAGTGAGTGTTTTTGCCTGAAAAGTTAAGGACATGACAACAGGGCCCTGAATGGACCCATTTCGATGGCCATTGCTTATATCCTTACAAAACATAAGCAGTATGGTAAAAAAAGACAACATCCCTAGATACAGAGCAGCAGTACAAATTTTGTTTTTCAATCCTCACATTGCAGTACCTCCAGGATTGGTGCACTAGTTCCAAGCCCAGGGAAAACAAAGCCAAGACAACAAAAATAGCGCTTCACTGGCAAACTCTGTAAAAGTGGCGCTAATGTGTTTGGGTGTGAATAAACTCAATCTGGCCAGTTTGCTACCACTCTGTCTTACTTTATCTAGTTATTTATTTTTCATATTTTTAAACTTTTATTTCAGATGCTGCACTTTGGAATTAAATGTCAGAAAAATACGACATTGATTTCCGGCAAAAGTGATTTTCTTTTTTGGATCCATTTCACAGGAAGGAGAGAAAGGAGAGGAGAAAGGAGAGAAGACAGTGCGTGCTGCGCACAGGCACCTCCTCCTCCTGAAAGGTTAGGTTGCTAGGCGCACACCGGCCCTGTTGGTGTCACCCCATGTGAGGGTGTCACCCGGTGCGGTCCGCACCCCCCGCACCCCCATAGTGACGCTGCTGGCCCAAGGCAAGCAACGATGTGGAGCAGTTGCTAACACCGACGGTGCTTCGAGTCATGAGATCATACAGGCTGTTGGGAAGAAGACCACTACCACTCCTGCAATCGTCTTGCCACAGAGGAAAGGAAAAAACACCAAAGTAGAGGGCGGTCTATTGGAGAAAGAAGCTCTTGGTGCCAAAGTGGATAAGGTGAGCTTTGTTAATGTGGTGGATTTTGGACTGGAAGCTGAGACTGGGGCAATATTGGGTGAGCAAGGGGATATAATTGCAAATGCTGGGGAGCAAGCACAGCAAACATTGGTAGGAGCCACTAATCATACCCAGCTGCCAGATTGAATCAGGGGGAACTTTATATGTTGGATCCGCATGACCCCTCGGCGCCACCTGAGGCTGACATAGGCAACACAGGCGAGCACTTCTTTTCTTTATCGGCTCAATCTAATTCATCAGGCGATGAGTCATTGCCGATGATGGAAATACCTTCAAGTGGGGGTCTCCCAATGGCCACTGGAGTGAGACTAGTAGTACACAGTAGGATGAGGAGGGGCAGGGAACTCGAATTATGGCACTGGAAATGGGGACCGTCTGGAAAAAGGTCTTGTCAACCGCTCTCGGAGAACTGGCAGACTCTGCCACACCATCATCTCGGGAGTTTTCCCCCTCACTTAATCTGGGAGAAGAGCCAGAGTGAGCAATGGTACAAGGGCAATATAATACAGATATACAATCAGAAAATATCTCTCTGGCTGTCATCTATGAGTGTATTATGACATTGAGGGACGAGACTCGTGCAGAAAGTCAAAAAACACGAAACACCTGTCGTAAGCTACAAACCTCACTCCCCCGTGATGCTAAATCCTGTTCTGAGAGGAGTACCGAAGCAGAAAATCGGCTTTCTACCCTCGAGGATGAGATGACCACTTAGAAGGCTGTCACAGAGACCCTGGTATCGCAGAAGAATGATATAGCTTGGTATCTGGAGGACATGGAAAATAGTTTTCGGCGTAATAACTTAAGAGTTGTTGGTGTGCCGCAGGTTCAGACCCTCAAAAATGTATTGCTGAACTTTTCACTAAAGCATTTCCAGAATTGACACAGTGGTCGTGGGACATGGTGGTACAACAGGCACATTGGTTTCCTTTTCGACAGAATAGCCATTCAGGGTCTGGACAATCCACTCCTCAACCGAGAGCAATTTTGATCTGCTTGTCTGATTTCTTGTCTAGGCAAGCTTTATACGATTTGGCGAGGCCTGATAGAAAGAGAAAAGGAAATGGATTTGAGTTTTTTGTGCGACCAGATTACTGTCATTCTACTGTGGAAAAAAGGTGGCAACTCCAACAGTTAATTGATCCTTTCCAGAGCAAAAATGCTCAAGTGTTTCTTCTCAACCCTGCCAAACTTAAAGTTATATATAAAGACAAAACAAGTTTTTTAACCTCTGAGGTTAAGACTAGGGAATTCTTACAAGGCATCAAAATGTAGGAAACGGGTTGATGTATGGTAGAAATAGGTGGGGGTTGTAACCTACCTGAAGATAGCCATGTTAAAAAATGTGGTTCACTTTATATTTTTGTTCTTTTTTGGTTGGGCGGGCCGAATTTGGGATGGGGTGGGGGGGGGGGTCGAGGACGCTGCGAGGCTTTCCATCACTCTAGACCTATGGGTCTGTTAGCCTCCTCTTTTGGGGTGTTAGGGGATGCTTCTGCTAGCAGAGGAAACATAGGGGTGGGTTCAGGGGTAGTGTTTGGGAGTGGGGGGCAGCCTGTGGGTCACGGGGGGTAAAAATTTGAAATGAGCTGTGATGTTGAAGAGGGAGAGTGCTCTCAAGTATGCTTTAAGATGGGGGAATGATGGCTAGATTGTCTATTTGCTCCTTCAACGTATGGTGTTTTAATGGTAGAGATAAGAGGCAGAGGGTGGCCCAGGAAATCAGGAAAATGCGCCCGATGTGTCTGCCTACAAGAGACACATGTACCGTGGGGTAGGCGCAAGTTTTACTGAATTAGGGTATAACCTTTTGGTATGTACGTCACAGGGAACTACTATAAGAGGTGTGGCTATTCTTGCCAAGTCTAACATTCTATCCTGCAATAGGACTTTGGCGGACAAACGTGGGCACTGGGTGATAGCAGAATGCTCATCTGGCAACACCAAATTCACAATATGTTTTGTGTATGGTTCGAACTTTGATGAGGCTCAGATATTGAAATACTTAAATATAGAACTGGCCTCTTGGGCATCTCGTTTAATATTGTGTGGGGATTCTAATGTTCAATTGGAGGGAGGTATACAATCTCCTGTTGGCAATAAATATGGTGGATGGAAGCCTAAGGTTTACATAGCCCTTCGACAGTTATTGGATGAACATTGTTTAGTAGACGTATGGCCTAGGTTAAAATATACTGATTGGGGTTTACACACTATTCTTGTCTGCATCAAAAACTAGCCAGATTAGATTATTTTTTCATAACAAAGAATCATCTAGCAGAGGCGCAGATACAAATTTACCCCAGGGTCACCTCAGATCACAACCCATTGTTAATTAAACTGGCAGTACAGGGCTTGGTTTGGAGCCATGGGACATTCTCATTTGATAGAAAATTACTTTTCAATGATCAATTTATTTCTCATATTCAGCAATGGTTGAACCAATTGCTGTCTATTAATCGTAATTCTATCAATCATGACATGGTTGGTGATGCTTTAAAGGCAGGGCTCCTGGGGGTAAATCCTGAGCTTTGGACTATATGTTCAGAATCAACAGAGGCAGGTTTTAGAGGAATTATATGCAGACCTTCAGAATGCAGAGTATGTGCCTATTGAAGCCTTGCAGGCCAACCTCGATATTACCCAGGTGTTAACAGAGGTAGCTTGCCGCAAGGCAAGGATTAATTCTCCTTGGTCAAAAGAGAATGCTAAGAAGTATTGTCTTTTTAGGAAGGATTGTTACGAATATGGTGAGGTAACAGGCAAATACTTGGCAAGAAAAATCAGATGTAAGGAGGTAAAGTCCACAATTACTGCAATAGAAGACTCAGTCAGGAGATTAGTTGAAAACCCCACTGAAATACTCACACTTTTTAGGATCTTTTATGAGGAATTGTATAAGGAGGAACCAAGAAGCCAGGTGCAAACTCAATCTTTTTTTAAAGACCCTTTTAGAAAGATGCTTTGTTTAGATAACCAGCAATATCTGGAAGGGCCTATAACACTAGACGAGCTAGTGGAGGCTGTTGGCTCCCTAGCATCAGGTAAGGCTGCAGGGCCGGACAAACTTCTGTTAGAATTATACAATGTTTTTTTGCCGGAATTAAAATTAGATATGTTTAATGTCTTTTTGGAAGCACAGAAAGGGGATGCCCCGACATCATGGGACGTAGCTAACATTGTTATTTTTAAGAAGAAAGACAACCACCCACACTACCCGGGTCGTATAGGCCAATCTCACTTTTAAATTGTGATGGGAAAATATATGCGAAGATCCTTGCTACGTGACTTTCCAGAGTGATTACTCCCTTAGTCTTGGTGCGTCAACATGGCTTTATCCGAGGAAGAGGCACGGTCAACCACATTAGCAGGGTGGTTACCCAGCTGGTATATGCGTTTGCTTACCAAGCTCCGTGTGGAATAATTTTACTAGATGCAGAGAAAGCGTTTGATCGTGTCTCCTGGGAATTTTTATGGGCAACTATGCAGTGGCAAAGGTTTGGCGCCGGTTTTATTAGGGCAATAAGAACTATGTACAAGTCACCTGCAGCTCTAGTATGTGCAATGTGGCTTGAATCTGACCGGGTGCCTATTTTTAGAGGTACTGGACAAGGTTGTCCGTGTTCCCGTTTACTCTTTGCTCTTTACATCAATCTCTTTATAAATTTATTGGAAAATAAATAAAATATCCCAGCTGTGAGGATTGGGAAAGAGTATATCAAAACACTAGCATATGCTGATGACATTGCTGTAGCTTTGCCGGATCCAGCTAAGGCCGTGGAAGAGATTGAGCAGTTAGCAACCTTATTTGGCCAAAACTCAGTTTATAAATTAAACACAGCTAAGACACACATATTTTGCACAAAGCAAGCACTATTTACCGATTGTAGGGTCACTGAAGAGGCAAATTACTTAGGGACTTGCGTTAATGTCTCTTTCGACAAAATTCTATTTTCTAACTGGTACCCTATGGTGCGTAAAATTAAAAAGGAGCTTGATAGGATGGAAGGTCTACACCTCTCACTGGTGGGTATGTGTAATGTCCTAAAAATGAATATTCTCCCCAAAGTTTTATATTATTTTAGGTCTGTACCCTTCAAACTTACCAAAAAGCAACTTCAGAAACTACAGTCTATTTGTAGCAGTTTTATGTGGGCTCAAGGTAAACCTCGTCGAGCAATGAAATATCTAAATTTACCACGATCTCGAGGGGGTTGGTCAGTACCCAACTTTATTTTTTATTATTGAGCATGTTTACTTCAGCATATGGGAATATTTTTGTTGGGGGAAGGACAAGCTGTAGCAGCGGAACTACCTCATATATTTCAAATGCTTTAGGGCTTGGAGGCAGAGAGGGCGTTCGTCTCAAATTTAGAGCCTAGTTATTATAAGAAAACATGTTTTAAGATGGTGTCTGCTGCCTACAAGGTGTGGCTTCAGGTGCGACGGTATATGCAGATAGGGAGGATTCATTTCTATGCACCCACATATCATCGGCACTGTTGCCATGTATTTGTTCAGACACCACAATGGCTAGATGGAGACGGAAGGGTATTGGAACTCTGGGAGGCCTAGTGGACAAAACTGGTATACGGTCCTATTCCATCCTGGTTTCTGAATTTGATTTGTCTAAAGCGGACTTTTTTAAGTACTTGCAAATTCGGGATTATTTGGTAAAGAAGACAAATGTAGGATTATTACCTCAGAAAAATAACCCATTGTTTTGTTGTCTTGAACAAAATCAGTACAGATGCTTGAACAAAAACAGATATAGGACCACCTATATAGCCTGTGCCAGTGTTGCTGGAACAGTTTTCTGACTGGGGGTGCTGGCCAGGAGCTTCCGCTAACTAAAGTTATAAGACTGCATACAATCATGGTATTACTGAGTTAGCACTTGCAACAAATAATGAGTGACTGTTTGGGTGAATGAAGGAGGTGGATGAGATAATAGACAAAGACCTTTTTGTAAATATGTGGTTCAAAGGTATTTTATGAAGTAATATTCTTAAATATATAGATACATTGTGTCAATGTTTATACAAAAAAGGAGTTAATTTAAATAAATCATCAATATATCATAGTGGGTTTAGTAAATAAAACAAATGTGTATCGGTTTGTTTTCTCACCCGACTTTGAAACTTGCCAACCATCACATTCCAAATAAACCTACTTTTAAATATCTGCAAACTTGTAAAAACAACCAGTTCCAAATGGCCATTGAGACAGCAGTCTCAAAGGCCATTGGGGACAATGGGTTCGCCTCTCATGCTCATTGGCTCTGTTCACTTTGAGTGACTGCAGAAACATTGTTCACATCCGCTTAAAAATGGTTCCTCTCTGTACAGTTGTGACGCTTGTCCAAAATGTGTACTTTAGTTCAGTTGTCTTTTAAATTAAATGTATATACTCATTTATTCATTTTGTATGCAATTCATTTTGAAGTTTATGTTATAAATTAAGTGACATTGTAACATTATAGATCCCTATGATCTGAGTGCTGTGTTAGATGATAATTCATTCTTGTCTCCTTCCCAAATAATAAACAAATGTGCGGCGAAACGGAAAAAGGTCGCTGTTTTAAACATCCCAGGTAAAACAGTTGCATCAGGGAATATTTTTAACTGTCAATTTTTATTGCAAGCTTAACGTAAACATGTTTAGGCAGCAGCATATTTTCTTTTTTTCCTTTTTTATTTATGTGTGATATATTTGGAATAAATGTTTTTTTCTTTTTGTTTTTTGAAATAGTTAACAATGGTACCATAGTGTCAGGCCTACTGGTTTTGCAAAGGATTGTTTCACATTAGTACGTTGACATGTCTCATTCCTGCCTCTGTCGGACGTGATCACAAGTGTGACCAAAGTTTGTAAGCTAATGCCCTGCCTTTAAAGGCAAATAATATAAACATAGAAGTACATAATGTTAGATTTGGGGGTCTCTAGTTGGCATAGGTAGGTACCTGTGACAAATAGGGACCCTTGCGTCTATTTAGAGTAAGGGGCTACACTCATAAAATAACCCCTGCTCACCCCCTTGGTAGCTTGGCATGAGCAGGCAGGCTTATCTCAGAGGCAGTGTGTAAAGCATTTGTGAACACATACAGTAATACAGTGACAACACTACAAATGGACACCACACAGGTTGTATTATAAAAATAAGTATTTTTATATAAACTTAACAGAAGACCAGAAGACAAAAATCCACAATACTGTATTCAAAAATAGTCTCTCAAATGTTATAAAATAGCTCAGTTCTCTCAAGTTGTAAATGCAACACTTTACTCTCAATGTCCCTTAGATGCGTAGCACAAAGAAAACAAAAGGGTTGCAGGGAAGGTGATGCGTCGGTTCCTTACACGAAGGGAGTGCATGCATCGGTTCTTACTGCTGTGCAGGGGAGTTGATGCTCGCTTCCTTACTGTGTGGGGAGTAGATGTGTCGGTTTCTTACTGCTCTCCGGTGCAATGCGACACGCTGGCACCTCGATGCGATACTCTTCTCCGGTGCAATGTGACAAAATGGCGTCTTGGTTGCAATGCGACAAAGTTGGTGTGATGCGACACGCCCGACGGCCGTGCATCGACTCGAAGATCTTTGGAGCCGCGACAGGCCCTGCGACGCGCTTCTCCGGTGATGCGACGATGACCTCTGTGGCACCGTCCCGCTTCTCCGGCGATGCGCCGCGCTTCGGCGATGAAATGAGGACAGCGGTAGCGGCGGCTCGCTTCCTCGGCGATGCGATGACAGCGGCTGCGGCGGCGACACGCTTCTCGTTGTTGCGTTGCGCTTCCAGCTCCCAGCGACACGCAGTCTCTCAAAAGGCCTAGCACAACAGCAGGCACTTCAGTTTCCAGCAAGGTTATTCAGGGGGGAGCTGGTTGGTGAAGTCTTGTATCCCTGAGACTTCAGACAGGAGGCAAGCTCTAGTTCAAGCCCTTGGAGATTCTTCTTCAAGTTGATAGAAAGCACACTCAGTCCTTTCCTCCTCTCTTTGGCAATGAAGCAACCACTGCAGGCCAACCCCCAAACACACAGCACAGGAGCAGTCTCCTCCTTCAGCTTCCTGGTTCTTCTCCTCAGCAAAGGTTTGTCTTGATTCCCAGAAGTGATCTAAAGTTCTTGGGTCTGGGTCCCAATCATTATACTCCTTTTCCCTTTGTTCTCTGAAGGCAGAGAGGCCTTTGCCTAGTTCTAACCAGTTCTGGAGCACTTTGTTGACATGTCTCCTTCTTTCCTTTCACAGTGCAGGGCAGAGACATCAGACACACCACAGGAGGTGGAGCCAGCATTGTGGAGGGAAGGCCCAGCCCTATTCAGGTCCCAGGTGCAACTCCTCCCTCCCATCTAGATGCAGATCTCTCTATTCACCACTGGGCTGACCCACCCTGTTTCCTGGAATCCCCCAGCCCTGTCACTCAAACTCCAGACAAGGAATACACAACCTAGCAGAGGCAGGTTTGGATGGTTAGACAAGAAAATGCCTACTTTCTAAAAGTGGCATTTTCAAACAGAGAATGTTAAAACCAACTTCACTAAAATATGTATTTTATCATTCTGAGTTCAGGCATACTAAACTCGAATTTCTACCATGTTCCCTGAGTCAGTTAGGATTATAAAATGTAATAACCAAACTGCCCATTCTGGCCTATGGAGAACAGGTAGCCTTGCAATAGTGAAAAACGAAAATGGCTGTAATTCTCTATTAGGACATGCCACACACACCAGGGCATGCCCTATCTTTTACCTACAATTCACCCTGCCCTTGGGCCTACCATTGGGGTGACTAATATGTATAAAAGGGAAGGTTTATGGACTGGCAAGTGGGTGCACTTGCCCAGTCAGCATGGCAGTACCAGACTGCACACAGGCTCTGCAATGGCAGACCTGAGACACACTTTACAAGCTGCTCTGGTGGGTGGAACAATCAGTGCTGCAAGCCCACCAGCAGCTTTGGTTACAAGCCCTGGGCACACGCAGTGCACTGTACTAGGGTCTGACAAGTAAACCAATCAAGCCAATCATGGAGTCACTAATCCATATATAAATTTACTATAGGAAGCACTTGCACTGTGGCACTGAACAGAGAGGCACAGTGCCCAAAGCATCTATAACCAGCAAAAACACATGAGGCAACAGCAAAAAATGGAAGGGAGACCCACGCCAATGGTGCCAAGTCTAACACGTGTCCCCTCCAGCTGAAATGTGGGGAGTTCTCATCACTAAGGCGGAAAAATCTGGACAGACCATCAGCGTTGGTGTGTTCTGTACCAGGGCAGTGTTCCACCGTGAAATCCATTCCCTGTAGGGAAATGGACCTCCTCAATAGCTTTGGATTCTCACCCCTCATCTGCATCAACCATCTGAAGGGCCTGTGGTCTGTCTGAACCCGGAAGTGAGTCCCAAACAAGTATGGTCTCAAATTCTTCAGAGCCCAGTCCACAGCAAATGCCTCACGCTCAATTGCACTCTGTTCCCGTGGAAGTAACCTCCTACTGATGAAGGCTACAGGTTGATTTAGGCCCCCTTAATTAATCTGTGATAGAACAGACCCCACACCATGCTCTGAAGCGTCTGTTTGCACAATAAGCTCTTTTGTGAAGTTGGGTACCAGGAGCACGGGCGCCGTGCACATATCAGTCTTCAGGGCATCAAAAGCTCTCCAAATCACTCTCTTGGGCTGCTTCCTGGAAGTCAGCTCTGTCAAGGGTGCAACAATGCTGCCATACCCCTTGACAAACCTTCTGTAATACCCATTGAGTCCTAAAACAGCTCTCACCTCTGTCTGGGTCTTGGGGGGCTCCCAAGCCAGGATGGTTTCAATCTTGGGCTGTGGGGGCGCCACCTGGCTGCTCCCAACCTGGTGTCCCAAGTACACCACGGAACCCTGTCCGAACTGGCACTTACTCAGCTTGATCGTGAGGCCTGCTCTCCACAGCGCCATCAACACTTCCCAGAGGTGGCGCAGATGTTCTTCCCAACTGGCACTGAACACTGCGATGTCATCCAGATAGGTGGCACTGAACTCATCCAGTCCAACCAACACCTGGTTGACCAACCTCTGAAAGGTGGCAGGGGCATTCTTCATCCCAAAGGGCATAACCCGGAATTGGTAGTGCCCATCTGGTGTGGAGAATGTTGACCTCTCTCTTGCCCCATCAGTCAAGGCAATCTCCCAGTACCCAGACGTTACGTCAAACATGCTGAGGTACTGGGCAGCCCCTAACCGATCAATGAGCTCATCAGCTCTGGGGATGGGGTGCGCATCAGTCCTGGTGACTGAATTGAGCCCTCGGTAGTCCACACGAACCGCAGTTCTGGCGCAACACCCGGTGTGGCATCCTTTGGGACCAAGACCACTGGGCTGGCCCAAGGACTGCTAAAGGACTCAATCACCCCCAACGCAAGCATCTTGGAGACCTCCTCCTTGATGCAAGCTCTCACCCTGTCAGTCACTCTGTAAGTTTTGTGCTTGACAGGAGGACTGTCCCCGGTGTCTACATCATGGACGCACCAATCAGTGACACTGGGAATAAGGGAGAACAGGTCAGAAAACTGTCCCAGCAACTGGTGACAGTCATTCTGTTGCTCAGGGGTCAGGGTGGCAGAGAGATTTACTCCATCCACTGACCCATCTTGCTCTGTTGCAGACAGGAGGTCAGGAAGAGGCCCAGTCTCCTCTTCCATTCCAGCATCTGTTGCTAGGAGCATGCCCACTTCTGACCGCCCTGAGTGGAGCTTCAGGCGGTTGACATGCAGGACCCGCAAGGGGTTCCTGGGAGACCGCAAGTCCACCAAATAGGTAACCGGACTCTTGCAATCCACCACCTCAAATGATCCGGTCCACTTATCCTGGAGCGCACAGGGCTCCACGAGGGCCATGACCCACACTCTCTGACCAGGCTGAAGCTCTACCAGAGTGGCATTCTGGTCATACTACCGCTTCATCTCCTCCTGGCTGGCTTCCAGATTCGCCTCAGCGAGTTTTCTGAAAAGACTAGTTTGGTTCCTGAAGGCCAGCATGTAGCTATATACATCCTGGGGAGGTTTCCTGGGAGATTGCTCCCAGCCTTCCTTGACCAAACTCAAAGGTCCTCTCACTGGGTGTCCATAGAGAAGCTCAAAGGGACTGAACTCTAGAGATTTCTGTGGCACCTCACGGTATGCAAAGAGAAGGCATGGTAAGAGGACGTCCCATTTATGCCTCATAGGTTCCTCAAGACCCATGATGCCTTTAAGGGTTTGGTTGAACCTTTCAACCAACCCATTTCCTTGGTGGGTGGTAAGGAGTGGTGAATTTGTAGGTTACACCACACTCCTGCCACAGGGACTTCATATACCTAGAAATTAAGTTGGTACCTCTGTCAGATACCACCTCTCTAGGGAATCCTACTCGTGAGAAAATTCCCATCAGTTCCCGTCCCACCACGGGGGCCGTCACTGTCCTCAGAGGTATGGCTTCCGGGTACCGGGTGGCATGGTCAACCAAGACCAGGATGAACCTGTTGCCCATGGCTGTCTTGGGGTCCAGTGTCCCCACAAGGTCAATACCCACCCATTCAAAGGGGGTGCTGACCACAGGGAATGGCTGGAGAGGAGCCGTGTGCTTCCTCTCGCTCTTTCCACTTGCCTAGCAAGTCTGACAGGTCCTGCAATGAGTGTCCGAACTCTTGCGCATTTGGGGCCGAATAAAATGGGTGACAAGCCTTTCAAAGGTCTTGTCCTGCCCCAAATGTCCTGCTAAAGGCACATCATGAGCCAGCCCCAGTATGAAGGCTCTGAAGCGCTAGGGTACCACCAGCACACGGGCTGACCCAGGCTCAGCAACCTTAGGCTCACTATACAGGAGACCATTCTCCCAGTAGATCCAATGTGATCCAGAATGATCACCTGGTGCCTGGTTTGCAGCCTGCTGCCGCAAACCCGCAAGAGAAGGGCACTTGTTCTGCTCCTCACAGAACTCCTCCCTGGAGGGACCTCCTTCCTGCTGCCAATGGGTCAGCTCAGGCAGGTCTCCCAGTTCAGCAATCTCTTCCCCGGTAGGCTCCAGGGCATCCCCCTCAGGCTCCGCCTCCTCCTGGGCCGTGGGAATCTCAGCGGTCGGTTTTCCGCACCCCCTACCTCTTCTATTAAAGGCAGGCACCTGGGCATTTTCTCAGTCTCCAGGTCCTCTTGAACACCCTTACTGGCTGCCATAGACCAAGTGGTCATGTAGACCCACTCAGGCAAACCCAACATCTCTAAATGAGCTTTCTGCTCCACCTTAGCCCAAGGGGAGCTCTCCAGATTGTTACCAAACAGACATTCAACAGGCATGGCTGGCCTCACAGCTACTTGAAGAATCCCTGAGACCCCCCCCCCCTACTCAAAGGGAACCTGTACCACCTTGGAGTGGCTCTCTGTGTTGTCAGTGGCAACAACTGGGTAGAATGCATTTGGGACTACCTGCTCTTCAGACACCAGCCGACAACTGACAGCTGTCACACTGGCTCCGGTGTCTTGAAGAGCTTCCACCCTCTTGCCATTTATGGTCACCCACTGCCTGTATTTCTTAGTGTTATCAGGCAGCTGGGTCCTGGGGACCACTTCACAGTCTCCTAAAGAGACTAGGGACATCTCTGCGGGACCCCACCCACCTTGGGCACCCATCTCTTCCCCCAGGGCTACACTAGCCAACTGCCGGGGTGGTGCACCAATGGGTGCTGTTTTCCCATACAAGGGACATCTAGCATCATAAGAACAGTGGCCTATCTGACCACACTTAAAACAGGTCTTGGGCCCCTTGTGATCAGGTTTATCTGTCGGGGCCACTGCCTTCTTCTCAGGGGGAGGCTGGAAACCTTTCCCTTGGTTCCTTTGGGGATTACTTTGGAGCCCTTTCTGGAACTCCCTCTGTTTACCCTTGTCACCTCCACTCTTCTACTGGGGACCCTGCCCACCTTTGGCGAAGTCTCCCACATGACCCTTCTGGACCTGGGTGCTCACCCAGTGGTCCGCCTCCTCAGCAAGCTTCCTAGGGTTAGTTAGCTTGCTATAAGATGCTGGCGTAGCTCTGGAAAACAGTTATTAGACAAGTGCTCCCATGCTAACAAATCATAGAGCGCTTTAAACTTATCCACTTTGCTACTCTTCACCCAACCATCCAATGCTCTCCAAAAGAAAGACTCATATTCCACCCAAGTGGTAGACTTCAGTTTTCTGCAATTTCTAAACCTTTGCCTGTATAACTCTGGGGTCAAACCAAATCTGGACATTAGGGCTCCCTTCATGTGGGTATAGGACATCTGCTCCTCTGTAGGCAAGTCCAACAAAGTGTCCCTCCCATCATTAACAAAGTGTCGCCACAACCCCGCTCCCCAATCCTTCTCAGGGACCCGGTGGGCCAACATTGCTGCTTCATAAGCCCTAAACCATTGACCAATATCCTCATTCTTGTGGAAATCTTTCACTACACCTTTGGGGATGTAAGCTCTTGCTTCTACAAGCACTGGCGGTTTGCTGCCACCAGAGGGAGGAACCTCTAAACTTTTGGCCTTGAGTTCCAATTCCCTCAATCCTCTCTCATGCTCAAAATGCATCCTCTTTTCCTCTAAGGCTAACTTCTTCATTTCTGCTTCCATCTCAAACTCTATGTTCTTGCTCTCTATGTCTTTCTGCCCATTCATTTTGAGCCTAGCCAGCTCCAACTTATGAATCCTTTCCTTTGCTCTGTCATCATGCTCTCCTGGGGACAATCCTTTGGAAGAAACACTGCTGCCCGCCCCTGAAGGTGCTTTCCCTCCAGCTAGGCCCACTGGCCTCTCAAGCTGCTCATTTGAATCCTCTACCTCCACTGTTGGCTCTTCAGGATGCTCAGGGGCATTCCTAGATTCCACCCAGGCCCTCAGCACCTTTTGGAGTTCCTCCTTCTTGGTGAGGCCCTTCACAGAGATTTTAAATTTCTTGCACAAAGCTCTGAGTGTAGGCACAGTGTAACTATCAATTCTCTCTTCTTCCAACACAATTCAATTTCTACAGATACTATGGATGCTGACTTGCTCATGGTAGCAAAAAGACTGGCCGTTATAAGGAATCAAAAATAGAAAAGAAGTTTCAAGGAAGCATTCTCTCAAAGTATGTGGTTGCGTTATGGTCTGCACTCACTAGTAGTGTACACCAATCACTGTATATGAATCACAAATGCAAGTCCAAATCCTCACCACTGACCACCAATGTTAGATTTGGGGTCTCTAGGTGGCATAGGTAGGTACCTGTGACAAATAGGGACCCTTGCGTCTAGTCAGGGTAAGGGCCTACACTCCTAAAATAAGCCCTGCTCACCCCCTTGGTAGCTTGGCACGAGCAGGCAGGCTTATCTCAGAGGCAGTGTGTAAAGCATTTGTGAACACACAGTAATACAGTGACAACACTACAAATGGACACCACACAGGTTGTATTATAAAAATAAGTATTTTTATATAGACTTAACACAAGACCAGACGACAAAAATCCACAATACTGTACTCAAAAATAGTCTCTCAAATGTTATAAAATAGCTCAGTTCTCTCAAGTTGTAAATGCAACACTTTACTCTCAATGTACCTTAGATGCGTAGCGCAAAGAAAACAAATGGGTTGCAGGGAAGGTGATGCGTCGGTTACTTACACGCAGGGGAGTGGATGCCTCGGTTCCTTACTGCTGCGCAGGGGAGTTGATGCTCGCTTCCTTACTGTTTGGGGAGTTGATGCGTCGGTTTCTTACTGCTCTCCGGTGCGATGTGACACGCTGGCACCTCGATGCCATACAGACAAGGAATACACAACCTAGCAGAGGCAGGTTTGGATGGTTAGACAAGAAAATGCCTACTTTCTAAAAGTGGCATTTTCAAACACAGAATATTAAAGCCAACTTCACTAAAAGATGTATTTTATCATTCTGAGTTCAGGCATACAAAACTCGAAATTCTACCATGTTCCCTAAGTCAGTTAGGATTATAAAATGTAATAAACCAAACTGCCCATTCTGGCCTATGGAGAACAGGTAGCCTTGCAATAGTGAAAAACGAAAATGGCTGCAATTCACTATTAGGACATGCCACACGCACCAGGGCGTGTCCTACCTTTTACCTACAATGCACCCAGCCCTTGGGCCTACCAAAGGGGTGACTAATATGTATAAAAGGAAGGTTTAGGGACTGGCAAGTGGGTGCACTTGGCCAGTCAGCATGGCAGTACCAGACTGCACACAGGCTCTGCAACGGCAGACCTGAGACACACTTTACAAGCTGCTCCGGTGGGTGGCACAATCAGTGCTGCAAGCCCACTAGCAGCATTGGTTACAAGCCCTGGGCACACGCAGTGCACTGTACTAGGGTCTGACAAGCAAACCAACCAAGCCAATCATGGAGTCACTAATCCATACATCAATTTACTATAGGAAGCACTTGCACTGTGGCACTGAACAGCAGTGGCACAGTGCCCAAAGCATCTATAACCAGCAAAAACACATGAAGCAACAGCAAAAAATGGAAGGGAGACCCACACCAATGGTGCCAGGTCTAACACATGACAATTGAATGTACAATAGTTTATTAAAAGTTATTCTTTTGGCTCTTATTAACTATCACTGCATTTGAACAAAATGCTAATACTGCAAAGAGAAAATGGATTAAAAAGCCTAATTGTTCTCCATGATCTTTCTGAATTGCCATCATGCTTGGGGCCTCTTTGGCATCTCCTGCACCCCTAGTTCCACCGTCCCTGCCTGGGACCACATCATGATCCATTAATGAGTGCTGAGCAGAACCAGACCGAATCACTGTATTGTTTTTAATTGTAAATTTGGATGTCTGCAACTCATACATTAACTCAGAAAAACTGCAAGTTAATGAATGAGTTGCACAGAACACAATTCAAAAATACAGAAGGGCGATTACAGCTCTGTGTGAAGCTCTGCATTAGCTAGAGGGTTTCTGAGTTAATGTATACTCTATTGATGCTGCAATCTCAGGTAAAACAAATGCATGCACCTAATCTGCTCCTGCGCAGCGCTCATCGTATAGCCCCTGGAAATTATGGCTTCTGCTGTGTTATAGCAGGCCAGGCAGGTGGATGTGGACAATGTTGTGCAAGTGCTATGGCATACGATAATCAAAAGGAGTGTCAAATTAAATAAAAGATTGCCCATTCATAAATCACAGATGAATATACTTTTCTCCAGCAATAGGTCAAATAATCATCACACGGTATTTAGTAGTTATTCAGGAGTCCTACGAGTATCTTAGAATCCAATTTTATTCAACAAATGCAAACTGGCAGAAACAGTCCATTCAGCCCAGCCAACGCATTTTGTCCCATTTGGTACTTCATGAGGGCTGAAAATGAAAACATAGATATCACAACTGGTGTCTCATATAATCATAATATCTTACATTCACATCTAAACCTGTCATTCACCTGCTTGAAAAATGAACCTTAAAACACAACCCATTAAGACTCCCTACCTTTATACATATGGCATCCGATTAAACCTATTCAGTCTCATCGGGCCCCATGTTCATGATTACAGCCTTTTGTTTTGCACCAGCCACCATGTCTGATGTCCCAATGTAAAATACATGCATGCCTCTGTGTTTATGGTCTGGTGCTTGCAGCCTGAGGTGTTATGGTACAAAGCTATCTTTCAACAGTAACAGTTCTCGGATGTTGGGCCAGATTTATCAATCCTTCTCTCAGTGCAACACAGTAAGCCACCTTGCTGTGCAAAAGGGCAGGAATGCACCGTATTTAACATTATATGGCACATTCCTCTCCTTTCCTAGCACTCGTTCACTTTTGACTGCCTGCGCCAACGCCAGCACCATTGCGTCATTTAGCAAGCGGACCGCATTGTAGGCCGAATTGTTTTTGTACAGATGTTAGATAAAAAAATTATGCCTCCGTATTGTTTCATATGAGTTAGCATTTGTGGCGCCATTTTGTGTACCAGCACCATTTCATATTATAATCAAAACTAACTCTTTGCCTTTTCTCGGAAATGGCCTTCTCTTGGTTATGTTTCTTTGGAGCCAAGTTTTGCTACACTAATGAATGTACTGTTCTTATTAGTGCATACCCTTCTTCTGTGTGTAACCCTCTCCCACTTGTCTCGTGGCAATCACAGAGAGAGTAACCCTGAAGGATAGATAATGTGTGCCTGGTCTCAGAATCAAACCTAACTCCTTTGTAATTTACTGTCCAGCTGCGTCTCTGGAAAATCCCATGGTGGCGGGTTTTCATTGGTTCTGAAATGTACATAATGTATCGTTATGCTTGTTGAAGTCAGACTCTCTCTGCAGCACTCTTAGCGACTGAGCAGACAGGGCTCCGCTCCGAGTGAGCTTTGAATAAACTGTTATTGGTTTGTATTCTCTACTATATTACCGACTCTTCATTTCGTAGAAGCCAGAGAGGTGGTCATGAATGGGCTGGGTGACTCGAATCGGGCCATTTCCTTCAGTTGGCGCCTGAACAGGAACTCCATCGGGTGAGTGGCCCATCCCCTCCTGAGGACGGTTGGTGAGGTCGAGGCTGCCGTCAGGTTGGGCGGAGTGATCAGGGATCCCTGCACAAGAAAATTCCTGAACTCGCAGCTTCACTTTCTGTGCCGCCAGGCGGTGCTGCGACCAACGGTCATCCCGACTGGAGTCTTGAATCTGACCGTTTGGTCCGAAGAGTCAGCGGTGGAGAATAAATTTGTTTGACCTGTGTGAACCAGGTGAGTTTGTTTTGGTTCTTTGTGGATATAGTACCATTTTGGTTGTATTTGGCATGTTCTTTTGGTACAAAGTGTTTGCGAACAGTTTGCCAGGCAACATAATGAATTTGGCTCACTTTTGAAAATGCCTGGATTTAGCCGATTCTTGGTTTCTTGTTGTTGTTGTTGCTCTGCAGATGCTCGATTGGAAGAAAGTCAGCCGGAGTCCTAAATGCACTCCGAACGTTGATATGGATGTGAAGCATGGCTTTGGCCCTATTATGTTTAGCACGCTATGGCGCAAATATACGAGGGACAATGCCGAGTTGCAGTGGCTGTTGACGGGCACTTTTGATGAACAAATAATTGGGTTTTTACAGGAGAAGTTGTTTGCAAATAGAAGTAGGTAGTCTATGTTTGATTCTCTGGCAAAAGGAGGCTAAACAGAGGCGAATGAAAGCAGAGAAAGAGGCCTGGAAGGGCAGAATGCAAACATTTATTTCTTTATTTAATTATTTATATAGCGCTCTGTTACCCGGAGGCGTCTAGGCGCTTATGAAGGTAGTCCGTGGTGCACTGCGCGTAGGAGCTAATGCGAGCCCAGTTACATTGTGTAGAGCCATGCTTTCAGTCTTTTCCTGAAGGATAAGAGGTCAGTGGAGTTTCTTAAATGATAAGGTAATTTGTTCCACCATCTAGAGGTGACAATGAAGAAGCTTTGGCCACCCCACCTTTGGAGTCTGGGAGATGGTACCCTCACAAGCTTTAGGGAGGCCAAGCGGAGTTCGTGGGCAGGCAAATACCATTGAAAATGGTTAATTATGAACTCGGGACCTGAGTTCTGTAGGGCCTTAAAAGCAACACACAATGCTTTAAACCTGATTTTCTTCTCGGTCGGCAGCCAGTGCAGTGTGTTGAGGGCCTGTTTGGCTGATAAATATTTGGACAGATCCAAAGAAAAGTCGGGTCGTGCACAGACCAGGCGGGTGGTAAAAATGAAAAATTTGTTGGGTGCCACTGAGGTATCACTCTCGTAACCCTGGGAGTGTACAAAAACAATGAAATTCTCATGCGCTGGCTGATCACAGGCAACGTCCCTCTGGGCACACCATTTCAAGCATATGCTGAAAACGTTTTAAACAGTCTGAACGCTACATTGAGTAGGGATGCAGTGGATATTTAGAGTCACAATTTATTGAGCGAAGATTTCTTTTCAAAATGCTTCAAGCGCTTTAGATACAATGATGATGATATTATATACACTCCATATCATCTGGTAAACATGCTCCCAATGCATTTCGGGCCCATCTGGCCCTTCATCAGGGGATTCTAAACAAAGAAATGCAAATATGTAACTAAACATTTACAATGAATGATTATGCCATCAAACAAAAGCCGAAAGAGGACCTTGCCAGTCGAATAACAATCAATGCCAAGATACTAAAGTGGCCACATTGTCATGTGCTGAGAAGGATAAACACAATCGATAACGGAAGAAAAACGTGCCGTGTATAACAGGAGTGAATTACTCGAGTTGCAGTGATTAAAAGACAATGAAAAGTGAATTGCCGATGGTGGGAGAGAAAATATCAGTGATCAAAAAACAGAACCGTGTTCAGTGATCCTTTAAAATACCGAAAAGACAAGGAAAAGTGTTTGCAATGTCTACGTGTTTATGTGCAAGTTATTCATATAAAAACTAAGGGTGAAAAGTGAAACAAGTGCTGTTAGCAATTCGTAGCGCGTAGACAACAGTGAACGGACAAGTTAAAACATGCATTTACCTCGTGTTGATAGTCCAGCGTTACGTGCTGTTTAGTACAGCAGTGCCGACCAACGGTCTCGTGTTGAGTGTGTTAATACTCGAAATAAAGCACGTATTTAAAAAAAGGAAAAGAACCCGTACGGACCGCAAGTGAAAATGTTAGACCGCTTAGATGTCTTGCAACAGCGGTGAATTATCGGCGCCATGTTGCAAAGGATGGTAAAGGAGCGATGTTAATAGGAAAAAGAAGCTAAATATATTTCGTGAACATGGTCCCACCATACTTAAAAAATGATACGAGAAAAAAATATAAAAAAAGATGAAAAAGGAAAAAAAGAAAAGGTATAGGGAAAAGATAAACAATAAAGATGAAAAGTAATGAAGTGAAAAAACGCAAACATGCACATGATAGTATCCAAATTCATAGGTAGCAAGCGAATTCCAAGCGGTCATTGAGACCCTTGGGTTTCAGAGAATCCAGTTTGTAAATCCAATAGTTCTCACGCTGTAGTAAGAATGTGTCGTTATCTCTGCCTTCCATCTTTGCCGCAATTTCCAGGACCAAAAATTTCAATTGCGCAATGTTATGCTGTTCTTCAAGAAAATGAGAAGCCACTGTTGATTTCAAATTGCCAATACGTATGTTGCTTTTGTGCTCAAGTATACGTGTCTTAATCTCTCTTATGGTTTTGCCAACATATACCAGGCCACAAGGGCATTTCAGTAAATAGATGACGTTGTTGGTGTCACAAGTGGCGTTGACGTGTAATTTAATCGGAGTACCCCTCATTGGATGTGCAACTGAGTTGCCCTTGATGATATTGTTGCAGTTACTGTAGTTTAGGCAGGGGACTGTTCCCCGAAAAGGTGTGATGGGTGCTTCAATCTTAGGTCGGATTAATTCTTGAATGTTTTTACTCCTGGTATATGCAAACATCGGTGGATTGCTGAAAATGCCATTAAAATCAGTTTCAAAAGTCAACATTGGCCAATGTTTTCTAATGGATTGTTTGAACTTTTGGCTCATGGTGGAAAACCGGGAGACCATTACCATGCGATGTTGTTTTTTACGTACAGTAGGTTGTAACAACCTCCCACGTGGTGTGTTGGCCACTTTGGTGATGGCGTTAGAGACTACCTCCTGGGGATACCCACGAGTGGAGAAACGGCGTGCCATGGCCTGAATTTGATCTTGTGATTCTGAGTGGTCTGACACAATTCTTTTCACCCAAAGTAGTTGTGAGAATGGTAGGTGATTCTTCAATGCCGGTTGGTGAAAACTGGTGTAATGTAAGAGGTTGTTACGATCGGTGTTTTTTTCCTGAACAGAGTAGTGGTAAGTTGATTGTCTCGTATTGTCAGCTGGACATCCAAATATGTTATAGATGTATCATGGAAATTGAAAGTAAATTGAATGCGATCATTGATCTGATTTAAGTTTGTCAAGGCTGTTTTGAGAGAATCTAGTGTGCCGAACCATAAGACAAAAATGTCATCAATGTAACGCAAAAACAGGCGTGCATGTTCCTTCCATGTATCCAAACTTAAAATGAATTTGCTTTCAAATGAATGCATGAACAAATTTGCGTAGGTAGGCGCGGCACAATTGCCCATCGATGTACCAGTAAGTTGTAAATAAAAATTGTTATTCCATCTGAAATAACTCTGATACAGCGTAAAGGTGAGAAGTTCCATTAAGAACACTTGCAAATCATGATTTAGATCAGAATGGAGTAGTACCTCTTCAATTGCTTCAATCCCTAGATCACGAGGAATTGTGGTGTAGAGTGATTTGACATCAATTGTGCATAGCCACACTTCTTCATCGTTGGGTAGTGTGACCTGATTCATCTTGATTAGAAAATCTGTGGTGTCCTTAACGTATGTGATCATACGTGAGACAAACTGTTGAAGATGGACGTCCAAGAACTTACCAATTGTTTCGTGTATACTACCTCTTGTGGATACTATTGGGCGTAGTGGGGGATTCATGAGGTCCTTATGAATCTTAGGTAGCATGTACAGGGTGGGTGTTCTAGGGTGCTTGGTGATCAAAAATCTCTTGGTTTTCTCGTCGATGGTCCCGTTTTCCACAGCCTTATCCACAATGGTTTGTAGTAGATTAGAAAAGCTGACTGTAGGATCTTGAGATAAAATCATATATGTGTTGCTGTCATTCACATGTAGATCTACTTGAGTCTGATAGAAGGTAGTGTCCATTATGTCTAGGGCTCCGCCCTTGTCGGACTTTTGACAGGTAATATTCCGATTACTGGCCAAATTATCCAAGATTGCTCGCTCCTTATTGGTGAGATTTTGGAGTTTGGAACGTTTCCTAAAGTTAAAGGAAAGTATGTCATTTTTTACCAAGTTCTCAAAAAGGTCCAAAGTCTTATGAGAGATTGGTGCTTGGAAAGTGCTCTTGGGGCGAAGATGTTTAAGTAAATGAGATTCAGACTTCTGCTCAGGTTGTACCACATTTTCAAAAAAATGTCGCAGCCGAAAGATTAAGACACATATACTTGAGCACAAAAGCAACATACGTATTGGCAATTTGAAATCAACAGTGGCTTCTCATTTTCTTGAAAAACAGCATAACATTGCGCAATTGAAATTTTTGGTCCTGGAAATTGCGGCAAAGATGGAAGGCAGAGATAACGACACGTTCTTACTACAGCGTGAGAACTATTGGATTTACAAACTGGATTCTCTGAAACCCAAGGGTCTCAATGACCGCTTGGAATTTGCTTGCTACCTATGAATTTGGATACTATCATGTGCATGTTTGCATTTTTTCACTTCATTACTTTTCATCTTTATTGTTTATCTTTTCCCTATACCTTTTCTTTTTTTCCTTTTTCATCTTTTTTTATATTTTTTTCTCGTATCATTTTTTAAGTATGGTGGGACCATGTTCACGAAATATATTTAGCTTCTTTTTCCTATTAACATCGCTCCTTTACCATCCTTTGCAACATGGCGCCGATAATTCACCGCTGTTGCAAGACGTCTGAGCGGTCTAACATTTTCACTTCCGGTCCGTACGGGTTCTTTTCCTTTTTTTAAATACGTGCTTTATTTTGAGTATTAACACACTCAACACGAGACCGTTGGTCAGCACTGCTGTACTAAACAGCACGTAACGCTGGACTATCAGCACGAGGTAAATGCATGTTTTAACGTGTCCGTTCACTGTTGTCTACGCGCTACGAATTGCTAACAGCACTTGTTTCACTTTTCACCCTTAGTTTTTATATGAATAACTTGCACATAAACGCGTAGACGTTGCAAACACTTTTCCTTGTCTTTTCGGTATTTTAAAGGATCACTGAACACGGTTCTG
Source organism: Triturus cristatus (assembly GCF_964204655.1). Lineage (NCBI taxonomy): Eukaryota > Metazoa > Chordata > Amphibia > Caudata > Salamandridae > Triturus > Triturus cristatus. Next base: position 721,503,921 of record NC_140582.1, read on the forward strand.
TTTTTTGATCACTGATATTTTCTCTCCCACCATCGGCAATTCACTTTTCATTGTCTTTTAATCACTGCAACTCGAGTAATTCACTCCTGTTCTACACGGCACGTTTTTCTTCCGTTATCGATTGTGTTTATCTTTCTCAGCACATGACAATGTGTCCACTTTAGTATCTTGGCATTGATTGTTATTCGACTGGCAAGGTCCTCTTTCGGCTTTTGTTTGATGGCATAATCATTCATTGTAAATGTTTAGTTACATATTTGCATTTCTATGTTTAGAAACCCCTGATGAAGGGCCAGATGGGCCCGAAATGCATTGGTAGCATGTTTACCAGATGATATGGAGTTTATATAATATCATCATCATTGTATCTAAAGCGCTTGAAGCATTTTGAAAAGAAATCTTCGCTCAATAAATTGTGACTCTAAATATCCACTGCATCCCTACTCAATGTAGCGTTCAGACTGTTTAAAACGTTTGCAGCATATGCTTGAAATGGTGTGCCCAGAGGGACGTTGCCTGTGATCAGCCAGCGCATGAGAAATATTTGGACAGGCCAAAGAGCAGTCTAGCAGTGGAATTCTGGATAACATTGACTCAGAAAGCAGTTGCACATGATAGAGAGAAGCAAGAGATAGGAATTGAACGTGAAGATAGGAGGTTTCAATTGAATATTGATAAATCTTACGTGACCCAAGAAGAAAATGTTATGTTTGTAGAACAATTGTTAAATACTCGACCCCCACCCCCATATGCCCCGCAGAGGATATATACCGCTCTTCCCTCACAGGCCCAGCTGCCCGGTTCTTCTGTCTCTGCTGTTTCTGCTTCTGTAACTGTTGCTCGGACAGCCTTGGCCACGGCACCTCCTGTCCTTTCTTTGTCCTCGCCGTCTGTGGCAACTATGACTTACTACTCCTGCAACACCTATTGCTTTGGCGTCTCTTTTGTCAACTCTTACACCTGTGGTGCAGCGGGCAGCGACGTTAGTGCCTGCTACTTCTGTTGCTACTCCCACTGTGTTCTCCCATCCCTGACATTGCAGAGTAGTGGGACACCAGTACATGGATTCGAGGATAGAGACTGGACAAAGTTTAAAGAGCGTTGGGTCTGTATGTGCGATCGGAGATGGGAGATGCAGAGAAAAAGGTAGTGGATAATCAGGCTACGCAGTGGGCCCAAAACCCCATTTATAGTGTGAAAGATGTGTGGAGTGTGATGAAAGATTATGAACCTTTTGTACAACAGCATGCCCTTAAGCATATGTCCCTACTTTGATCGGTCTTTGGGAGCAGTGTTTCAATGATGCAGCACCCCAGATTCTATATGATATTAAGGATCATGTATACGTTACGGATATAGTGCCTGGTCAAGTTTTTGGTAATGTTTCAACATTGGTTGCTTATTGGGGTATACTGCTTGAGAAGAGCCCCACCCCGGTATCTCAGTTTCCAATGTGGGAGGTTCATCCTATCTACCACCCTGAAATACCAGAGCTAAGGGATCAGCACAATGTTGTTACAAGACCAGGAGCAGCGGCCTGTTTCCAAGAGCAATGAGTTTATACTCCATTGAAAAGGAGTGAAGTCTTGTCTCTTAAGACTCAGTTACCTCATCCTAGGAAGAATCCAACTGCTTATTATAAAGGAGTTACTGAAGCAGCCTCTTCAACAGTGATGACACTTGCTGATATTGAAATTTTCTTTGGCTTACTAGTTCCAGGTGTATATTTGGAGACAAGTACACACACAGGATCATGCGGTGGAATTGGGTGGTACCTGGGATCAAATTAAAGTATGGGATCAGGAACAGAAGCCAGGTGATAAGCCTAGAGCAGAGATACTTGCTTTGCCCGACCATATCATCACGTATATGCATTCTCCTATCCCTCCGTGGAAAATTGATTGGGACATGTTATCAGCTTGTTGTCAAAAGAAAGATGAGAGTGTGTCTGATTTTTTCACTCAGTTTGAAGATGTGTTTCTAGCTTATAGTGGACAGGATTTGTCGATCAAAGGTGGTGTTTGATTGTTCGTTAACATATTTGTTTCCAATTTGGTTCCTGAGATTGCAAACAGATTGCAGACTTCCGAGAGCACCTGGTCCACATCTTCCCCTTCTGGTTTTTTGAATATGGCGCAGTATTATGAACTCAGTGAAAATGAGGATAAGGAGAGGACGGAGAAGAAGCACAAGGATTTGAAGATGATTGTTGCTGCAACAGGCTTCTAGGGGGAATGGTAAGCGACATGGTGGATCGGCCCGATAGGTTCCATGCACGCCTTTAGGGCCAAACCAGTGTGTGTATTGTAAAGAGGAGGGACATTGGCTCTGCTCTGCTCTTCTGCAGAAGGTTGCTGTCTCAAGAGGATGAAGTTCTCATGGATGGGGTAGTGGGGCTGGTGTCCAGGACAGGGCCCAGAATGCTGTGGCCTCGCAGTTTCGTTCTGATCAAAATTATTTTGATGAGCCTCGAGGAGGACAGTATTATCATGATGATTATGACATGAATGAGGTGACAGGGATGTTTTACAGCTAGGACAGCCAGGGACAGAGTGAGGGACCAGTTTCGATACCTGTAGATCAACGCAGTCCGTATGTTAGTGCAGATGTGATTGGCTCAGCTAAGGAGTTTTGGGTGAATACAGGTGCAACAAACAGTTCTATTTCTCGTTCCTTAGTCCCTGGGGCGGCTCTGTCTGGCCATAATAATGTTTTGGTAGGTTTTTTGGTGAGCCCCATTTCAAAACCCCTTGCGTTGACTATTGGTCCTTTCTCTGTGGATTCACCATTTTTGTTGACGTCTAATTGTGGAGAAAATGTGATGGGTTTGGACTTGTTAAAGAAACTGCATGCTACAATTTACTACTCCCCGGCAGGTGTTTACATGAGAATGGGTCCAGAAATAGTATGCGCTATGCAGTGCCTATCCAAAGATGCGCCTCTTCCTGCAGAGTTTAAAGACGTACCCTCTGGTTAACAGGTGACACAGATGTGGGACTGTTACAGATACCGCCAGTTTCGATTCAAGTTAAAGACAATGCTATTTTACACCACATCCCTCAGTATAAACTACCGCAGGCAGGTGAGCAAACTTTATTACAAACTGTACAGGACTTAATTGACAAAGGAGGGGTTGAGGAGATGACTGCTAATGTTTGTAATAGCCCTATTCTTCCCATTCTCAAATGGACACCTTCGGGTTCCTCTGATGATCATGCAGACGTTTATCGCTTTGTGATTGACTTGCGTGAAGTTAATAAAATAGTGATTCCCCAGTTTCCGGTGGTTCTTGACATAACCACTCCTTTGAGAACGATTCCTTCTTTTGCTACATACTTTTCTGTCATTGATTTGAAAAACACGTTCTTCATTATTCCCATTCACCTTGACAGCAGGTATTTGTTTGGGTTTACTCTACCTGTTAAAAACTTTAGGTTCTTCGCGCTCCTCAAGGCTATACGGAGAGCCCAAGTATTTATAGTCAGGCATTAAAGAGCCAATTGGATTCTCTTTCACTTCCCCCAGGTAATGTATTCGGGCAGTATGTTGATGACTTTCTCATCGCTTCTGACACAGAGCAAGGTTGTAGGGACAGTACAGTTCAGATATTGTTGCATTTGGCACATCATGGACATAAAGTATCCCTTTCCAAATTTCAGTATTGTCGACAGGAGGTTACCTGCTGTCGAAGGAGGGTAGGAGATTGACCCCTGAGCGTATTAGAACCATTGTTAAAATGCCTGTTCCGCAAACTCAAACAGATGTACGCGCTTTCATAGGTATCATTTCCTATTGCAGGCATTGGATACCTACCTATTCGCTGTTAATCAAGCCCCTCGGTGATCTAACACTAAAAGATGTGCATGAACCCCTGCCCTGGATGCCTGAATGTCAGCAGTCTTTTGAGAAACTGAAAACTGCGCTTTGTTTGTCTCCAGTACTCGGCAGCCCCGACTATACTAAACAGTTTGCGTTGTACGTCTCGAGATGGCTGGTTACACGCTTTCTGTTTTAACACAAAAATTTGGAGCTGTGTGCTTACTTCTCTGCTGTGCTTGACCCAGTTGCACGAGCCCTACCGAGCTGTCTTAGAGCGGTTGCACCCATGGCTGTATCGATAAGACAATCGGTTGGACTCGTACTTGATACTGACCTCACAGTCATGCTGTGGTTACACTTTTGAATAAGACAAAGACACAGAACCTCACCAGTGCACATCTGACAAGTTATGAATTAACGCTGTTTGCTAGACATATTACGATCAAACGATGTGCCACTCTGAACCCAGCCACGTTACTACCCCTCCCTTCTGAGAATGAGGAGATTGACATACATGATTGTATCTTCCTGATGGAAGAAGAGACGAAAGGACGGGTAGACTTGACTGATGTTCCCTTATCTGATCCCCAAGGGGAACTATATGTCAATGGCTCTTGCTTTAAATTACCAGATGGCACTACAACTGCTGCATATGCTATTACTATGCTGCGTACGGTAGTTGAGACATCACAAGTTCCCTCTCAGTTGGCCCAAGCTGCAGAGCTCGTTGCCCTTATTCGAGCCTGTGAATTGAGTGAGGGACTGGTTTATAATATTCATTCTGACAGCCAGCACGCCTTTTGAGTCGCCCATAATTTCGGGTGACTCTGGACAGAGAGAGGGTTCCTTACTTCCCATGGTACAAAGATCCAGCATGGTCATCTTATATATAGGCTTGTGTCTGCTTTGACACTCCCTAAGAAATTGGCAATAATAAAGTGTAGCACCCATAGGACAATTACTGACGATGTGGGTAAAGGGAACGCTTTTGCAGATCAGACAGCTAAGGAAACAGCCCGGACTAGTATGAAAAGAATGTTCGTAGCAGGTCCAGATTGGTGGGTGCCCGAGGTGACCATGCTTGAGGATACACTTGAGAATGTGAAGGAAATACAAAGTGAGGCCACCGTTGAGGAATTAGCGGTGTGGCAAGAAAGTACAGCACAGTTAAACGTGGAGAGATGTTGGATTGATAAGTCAGGGAAGCTGAGATGGATGCTGCCAGATGCATATGTTCTTCCTGTGGTCACGATGGCTCATGGCCCAGCCCATATTAGTACAACGGGTATTTGAAAGTTTTTAGACCCTGTATAGCAGAATGATAACATCTTGAAAACTGCTGCACATTTAGTGAAGTACTGCATGGTGTGCATGATGCACAATCCTGGGAAAGGTACCCTTACTCAAAAACAAGGAGAGAGCAAAGGAAGAAAGGAAGGGGTTGCGTCTGTATCCCCTATATAATGTATGAATCAACAATGAAGGACAAACCCAAGTATGTGAGGTACAGTCACTGATAGGCAGTGTTTGGGGACCCACTGGGTTAGTTAAAAGACCCCTCACACACCAACCTGGTTGGTGTCATGCTTCATCATTGGGGTCCCAACCGGGTGGCCGAATGCCCCCCGGTTGTGCTACGACGCCTGGTTACAGCGGAGCTGGTGTGGGGCAGTAGTGTGATGTGATGTGGGTTTATTTATTTCAGACAATTAACTTCTGTTTTTAGTTGCACCACTAAGAATTTGTAATCATATCCTGAGCCGCCATTAATAAAAATAGAAAGGCAAGGATTCTCAGAGATATTTTTAAACCCACATCACACTACCGCACCACACCAGTTCCACTGTAACCAGGTGTCGTAGCACAACCGCGGGGCATTCGGCCACCCGGTTGGGACCCCAATGATGAAGCATGACACCAACCATGTTGGCGTGTGAGGGGTCTTTTAACTAACCCAGTGGGTCCCCAAAGGTACCCTTACACCTCCTGGTAATTTTGTGCAACCCACTTTCCCTTTTGAGGTCCTCCAGATGGACTACATTGAACTGGAGAGGGTCAATAACTTGAAGTATGTGTTGGTGGTTGTTTGTGCATTCAGCAAATGGGTTATCACTTATTGCGACTGCAAAGGTGCTCCTGAAGGAGTTCTTTCCTCGTTTTGGCTTGCCCTGTTTGATCTGGAGTGATAACGGAAGTCCCTTTAATGCCAAGGTCATTCAGTTAATTTGTGATGGTTTGCACGTAAAACAGAAGTTTCATGCTGCAATCCACCCACAGTCAGCAGGTTTGGCTGAGAAGCACAATGGTACTCTCAAACTGAAATTGGCAAAGATTCAGGAGACAACAGGGTTAAAAAGGACAGATGCTTTACCACTTGCTCTTTTGTCGACAAGAGCAACAGAACATTCTAGAACAGGACTGTCACCCTGTAAGGTCGTGTTTGGGCAAATGTCTGGGGCTTCCCGCTCCCTCGTAGGTTCTCAGATATTGAGTATCCATTGTTGACAGACTATCTTTGCCAGTTAACTGTAAATTGGCGTTCTATTCACCAATGGGTCCGCGAGTCCCTTCCACCCACACCAGAGGGATCCGGACACGATATTCGGCCTGGAGACTTTGTTCTAGTGAAGAACTTAAAGCGGAAGAAGAGCTTGGAGCCCCACTGGAAGGGACCTGAACAGGTCCTCCTGGCCTCTCGAACTGCTGTGGAGGTCGCCGACCGAAAGAACTGGATTCATGCCAGTCATTGCCACAGGATACCCTTCCCCTTGCCATATGATCAATGGGTGAGGGATGGCATAGGGGATGCTGAGTGTGAGAAGGTGCCTCAGTTCGTCCCCTTTAGCGATGCAAAGTTGACATGGACCTTAATGGATGCGGATAATGGTGAAGTGATAAATGCAGCGGTCCATCTGGAAATTCGAGCCATTAAGGAGGCGCTGTTTGTTGACCCCTTTGTGCCTGGAGTCACCAGGTACAATTTGCGTCCTCTGCTGAGGAATAGTGCACCAAAGGAGAAGTCAGATTAGCCAGGGATGGACTGTGTAAGTTAGGGTGTACTTTGCTATAGTACCAACGGTGTTAGTTTAGGGTGGTGTGAGATTGGTGAACTGTTCTGACATTGGACAGGATAGATCAAATGTACTCCCCAGGAGGGGGGTACATTATCCTGTGCGACGTGTGATTCATCGTGAGCTTAGGACTGAGCAAGCTCCACCACCGGTGCTCAAGAGCGCCAACATTGATGAACAATTGGAGCCTGTACCAGTGAGTCTCTGATGGGCACTGGGAACTTGCATACTTCTTTTGCTGGAGATTTGCCCATTTGTTTTATTATTCGTTATGCACCCCTTTGGTAGAAGAGCAGCCAGTGGTTCCCCTTGCTTATACACGTGAATTTAGGTCGAATAAGCAAAAAACACTATGTGCTGTTCTTGAGTTATTGTTGCTGTTGGTCCTGGGCGGGGTGTCCTGGGTTTTGGAATGTGATCAGAATGCACCATCATGTACTAAACACCAGATTGTTTCTCAAATTTGTACGAAAAGGGCAGCCTTGAGTAATGTGTTTCTTGACACACATATAAGGTTTTTTGGAGAAGGTACTGCTTACTATCCTACTGAGTCTGTTACTAGTTTATGGACTGCATATCCGTTATCACTTAGTAATTACACTTATACTCAGCCCCCTGATTTCGTAGAGGTACAAGGAGTATTTGGATTGGGTTACCCAGGCCCATGTTTGTATCATTGAAAGCCTCGAGGTACAGGATATCCAGGATGTAACAACAACACTTATTGTGATAATTTCTATATGGAGAAGTAGAATGTCACACTGGTGGGTTGGCAGTACAATGAATTGACAGTTCCCTGAGAGGCTGGTTAATTCCTTGCATGTTGCCCAATTGTCAATTACACTGACCTTATTTTGTATGCGAATTGCTCAGGAATAATCTTACATAAGGGTAAGTACTCTATGGTAGATCCAAAAGACTCTCATTCAGTTGGGTGGAATTCAAGGTATGCTGTTGTAGACTCCCATTTATGCACATCCCGGGGTTTTCTTCCTGTCAAATGGAACTTATTATAACATTCATAATGGTCCAGATTATGTGGCCCTTGGGATGGTGTTGCCTTTAAGTGTACCATGCAAACATGCAAAGCCAAAGGTCAGATGGGTGAAAAGAACACCATCAGACAAAGGAGTTTTGTGAAGGGGTGATAGACCTGAAAGTTAATAACTATAGCAAAGGTATCACCTTTGGGTATATTATTTGCTCCTTTATTACATTTGGTGGTACCGCTATGGCTAGGGAAGAAAGGGCCAGAGAATATTTTGGATGTAAACTGCAGATACTATCTAATTCCAGAGTAGCAGCTCTGCGTGATATCACCCAATTGGAAGCATGCAGATATATTCCGGGCAAACTAGATATTCTGTTGATTTCATCCTAGCTAAAAGCGGCGGTGTGTGCACAGTAGTAGGAGACCAGTGTGTAGTTGGGATCACTAATATGGAAAAGAACATTACCCAGCACATTTCAGATTTCTTGGAAAATGTCAAGGGAATGGAGAGTGGAAATTGGAGTTGGTCCCTCTTTGGTGGATGGGGTTGGATCCTTGAGAGGGTGATCTATTTTATTGTGATTCTGATTGCTTGCTGTGTTCTAGTACAGTGTCTTCCCTTACGCTGTTCTTACTGCACCACCCTTTCACCCCTAAGAGAGTATTAATTCATGATACCAATGCAACAATTATGATACAAAAAGAGGTCAGCTATCTCATGCAGATCGACTAGGATATTTTTGAGACTTCTTCCCTCCTTATTGATTTGCTCTCTGAAGCCAAAGACATGAAGTGTTCCTAAAGATCAAAATATTCTGTTTTATTGTATAACATGTCGTTTTCCCTTTTTGTTATTATGATGTGTTTGCTTGGCTCATGCTAAAAGGAGGGTCTGTTAGATAAAAAAATTATGTCTCGGTATTGTTTCACATAAGTTAGCATTCGCAGCGCCATTTTGTGCACCGGCGCCATTTCATATTATAATCAAAACTAACTCTTTGCCTTTTCTCAGAAATGCCCTTCTCGAGGTTATGTTTCTTTGGAGCCGAGTTTTGCTACACTAATGAATGTACTGTTCTTGTTAGTGCATACCTTTCTTCTGTGTGTAACCCTCTTCCATTTGTCTAGTGGCGGGCACAGGCAGAGTAACCTTGAAGGATAGATAATTGGGGGAGAGGAGTTGGCCTAACGGTTAGGGCTCTCAACCTCGGACCTTGGGAACTGGGTTTGAGTCTCGGTAATGAGGCTGAACATCCTGTGATTCTGGGCAAATCACTTAATCTCCCCGTGCCTAACAAAAAATGAATGTGTGTCCTCATGTAACATAACTGGTGCTATGTAAAGTGCTCTGATACCTGATTCGGATTTGGGTCAAGTTTGCGCTATATAAAATTCTGCAAAAAAATAAAAATGTGTGCCCGGTTTTAGAATTGAAACTTACTCCTTTGTAATTTACTGTCCAGCTGCGCCCCTCTAGAAAATCCCATGGAGGGCGGGTTTTCATTGGTTCTGAAATGTACATAATATATTGTTATGCTTGTTGAAGTCAGACTCTCTCTGCAGCACACTTAGCGACAGGGCAGACAGGGCTCCGCTCTGAGTGAATTTTGACTAAACTAGAGAGGTGGTCATGAGTGGCCCGGGTGACCCGAATTGGGCCATTTCCTTCACAGAAAGGGACACCTTGCTGCACAAAAACAATTCTGAGAGGCTTTGTCTTCTTTCTATGCGTGCTGCAGAATGAAGCACATGTGGAAAGAGGAAAAAACAAGGAGAAATAAAGATATTCCTCACCTTGGGAGGCATAGCATTTTGACTCATTCCCAGGTCCACCACTAATGGTAAATCCATGAGTGGATCAGTGGGAACGCCCACACTCCACCCACATAAAGCGTACCTGACACAGTGTAACACAAGGCAGTGATTTCTGCTGCCTTGCGTTACTTTAGATATATCAAGCCATGCAGGACCACAAAAGGTGTCCTTGCGTGGATTGATAAATCTCACTTAAGTTTTGTGTCACCCTCGCCCTCCATGTGTGGCACAAGAGCGACGCAAAACCTTGATAAATTTGAGTGTTTATCAGGGTTAAGCTACATATAAGCAGAAACTATTTGATGTCCATTATCTCAATAAATTACAAGGGCCCCAGGTAATCTAGTTAAAGTGTACTGGTACTCCATTAAAAATCAGGACAGTATATTGGATGAGCATCACTTACAAAAGAATGCAGACTGTTAAGCACGCCAGCCTAAAGGTAGCTAGCGAGTCTTGATTTGTTTTTCCACTTTCTTCCATGTAGCACGCACAAAGCCAGAAAACAGTCAGAATGCACATTTACTCCTTTTCATCACGGAGAATTGCTTTCTACCGCTAGATGGCGATATAGGCCCATTTTTATCATAGACAAGTCCAAATATTTCAGTTTACTAGAGCTACGCCGTTTTGGATAACTCTTCATTTAAATTATTTTGTGCGTCTTGATGAACAAAGAGTTTTAATCACTCACTCAATAGGACTAAACTCATTTTGTGGTGGACACTGTCTGAGTCAAGATCAGCCAAACAAAATAAATTTAGAGCGCGGATATAAGAAAAAACTGTCCATTTTTATTATTATAACAGCATTAGTGATCTTTATTGGGAGATTCGTTAAGAATAAAGTTAAAAAATGTGTTTTACTGCGCATGTGCCGTGTGACAGCAACTGCGTAGAGAAAGTGGTGGATTTCTGCTGTTTAGTTTGGGCTGTGGAGCTCATTGCTGCTCACTAGTTTTACAGTTGTCCTCCATTTGTGGGTGACATTTTTTCTCAGCAATTGGATACCTATCCATCCATGACACGCCTGCAAAATGAAAAAAAAAAAACAAGCTGCTCACAATGTACTGGCCATACAAGCCAGAAATGTTTTTTCGATTGTTTTGCAAATTGCCACAAGACTAGCTGAAAATGTTAATGTTGATGGAATAATTTACCAAAAAAGCTGGCAGTGAAGAACTGCATGAACGAAACAAGCATTTGCAATGCAATAGGTCTCGCATTTATGCGAGCTTGAGCTATTGGCATTGTAAATGAAAATGCCTTTTTTTAAGTTTTGGTTTTTAAAACGTACCTAAAAGGCATTGTTATTTACAATGCCAATAGCTTAAACTCGCGTAAATGCGAGACCTATTGACGTGCCGTCTCATCTCTTACCACTTCAGCAAGCCATACTACCCTTTTCCACCCATACGTACCCCTCCTATCAAGCGTGCGAGCTCTTTGCTGACTTGCATACCCACCTTTTTATGGGTATGTAGGTTGTGTGCTCAGAAAGTTCTCCTTGGAGCCAGAAAATGCAAATTAAACCACGTTATGAGCCGTCTTCTTTCCAGACACAGGACTGACGTGTCTTGTACTCCATAATTGTTTGCCTTTGTACATTGTTTTATCACCATAGTTTTCCCATTCCAAACAGCTGTTATTATTATCTGCCGCTATTACACAACTCAAAGGTACCCAATGTATCGATATCAGCAAGATGAATATCTGAGCAGGGCTATCGCTTGACCTCAGTATAAATACAAAAAAGACCTGGTCTGTGAAGGTGCCTCTCTTCAGGCTGAAAAAACCTATATATAAGTAGAGGTAGGGATTCACAATACTTTTATTCCCATATACGCCTCCTTTTTCATTAACGAGATAGTAACCTCCTACTTTTTACCTTCAAATTAAAAAAAAGGTTTATTTTACAATTGGAAGTCCCCGTATTCTATTACCCCTGACCAACATACAAGGGGAATAATGTGAAAGATGCAATCAAAAAATTGTGAAAAGGCAAGATGACCCCTCACGTGCGCACCACCAATCGGGCTCACTGGTTGGTACTCACCAGCTGTGCCCACTTTTATCATCATTGGCAGTCATCTTGCCTTATGAAATAATAAATGTAGTGTCCAAACCAAACAAAGAAAGTTAGTGCAGTAAAAAGGGTGAAAAAATCACATCCCATGATGCGACCTTGTGAATCTAAAATTGAAGAAAGTTGCACTTTTCTCGATACCAACTTCATTATTACTTGTACACTTTATTCAAATTAAAAACCGGTTGCTTCTCATGCATACCGCAATACTGAGCCAACATGTTTCATTGCCACAATGCTTTAGGGCAATTTCTTCAGGGCAAACGAGGTCGCCTGGCACCAGTAATGCACACTTCAATGTCTTTTTTCCGGGGACTGCCAAGTGTAAAAACAAAGGAAACACACACAACAAACCGTTATTCCCATCTAATCTTTTCCTTAAAAGGGGTTTGCAAACATATCACTCACAACACAAGAGTATGTATATTACCCCAATCGAGCCAAAGTCCTTCGTACCAGCTCTTTTCCATAGGTCACGCAAGAGACTCCACCTGTGAGTCCTCTCGGTGGATTAACACTCAACTGTTATGTCAATCTATAAGGTGATACAAAAACCTTATAAATCACATGTGCACTTGAATAGTTCACAACGTGGTCCTTTCTCACATGGGACCCTCGTATAAGCGTGGCAAAGAACAAAAATGGATATCCACACATGCTCACAAGGTCACAATCCTCGCATAGACCTCTTCAGAAGGTAATTACAACACTCCTACGCAGTTCACTGCCCTTCAATGTCACCATTTTGCCGGCGTGTCTCCGTTTTAAAATGTATGACAGGATTCACGCTCTTCACCTCGTATGGAACCCTAGTAAATGCATGGTAGAAAACGTAAATCAGAATTCAGACACGCTCCAAAGGTTGCAATCCCCGTATGCACCTCCTCAAAAGGTATTTTCAACACTCACACGCAGACCACTGCCTTTCCCTATTATCGTATTGCCAGCGTATCTCCACTTTTTAAAAAAAAACAACCAAACAAAACAGTGTGTCTCCGCTTTTAAACACAATAAGGGTTTCCAGCTCTTGTCTTACAGCACGCATACCCTTACCACCCGGGGCCTCACGGAGCACTTCGTCTCATCTGTTCAATTCTCCCAGCCGGACGCCTCGTATTTCATACTCTCGCGAGGCAGTCCGGTCACGGGTGACGGCTGCAACAGGCGCCGCCATCTTAGATAGGGATTATTACAAATACAGATTTCAGTTGTTATACTATGTAATGGTGAGAACGATTGAGCAAACATCTTTATATATATCGTTTTATATGCAGCAAATTCATGCATACAATATATTACCAATATATGTAGTTCTTTTTTATGTATACTTCTTTTTCTTTTTTTCATTTTCAAACCACAACTTTATCAGCGTCCCTATAAGTCTTGTAACCCCAATTCACAAAAACAGCTTCTTCTTCTTTGCTCCTATCACTGGAGCACAATAACCCAGCAAATCCTCAATCTTAAAGGAATATCAAGTGCATCTTCTCTTTTTTTGCAAGATTAGGATGCTGTCCTCCTTAATTTTGACAGACTTCCTATTTCTCATTTAGTAGGGAATTTGCTACATGGAACATCATATACAATATAATACCTGGTGCATAGCACTCACTATACTCACAGTCAAACCTCATATCATATAATCGAGAGTCATTTCCCATATTACACTCACGGACATCAAAGCCTGATCCTACTGCCCGGTGTATAATACAACAGCACTCATTATTTAACCTTGTTCCATTCAATAAATTCATTGAGCCCAATTTGGTCACTTCTCTCTTGAAAAATCCAATGTGTCAGGTTGGAGCTCCTCAGGGTCCGGTTGATGTTAAATATGTCCACCTCCCGATATCCCCGGACTCCAACCAAAAGGTCACGGAGCCCAGAGGCGATCAGGCGAGGGAAGGAAAGGGGAAGGGTCAGCAGGGAAAGGGTTCTGAAATGACAAAGCAAATGAATACAAACCAAACACAATACAGTACAGTCTACTCTCAGTAGGTCTCACTAACGAGAGGTGTTTACTATGTCCCACACCTTCAAACATAAACAACCAAGAAATCAGCCTAACCAGGCCATAACAACCACAGTGCTTTTTAACGCCCTATCCATGTCTCAAACTAAAGCACACCTCTGCTAGCGGATTATAGGCAATACCGGCTTCCACGGTGAAAGCACCGACGCCAAGGAGTCCGGCGTTGTAGCGCTCCTTCACACAGTGAATATCAACACGCTAGGGTTCTACTCGTCACACCTAGCCTTCATACCCACGTAAGTCCCAAAGTCTCGCTATTACTTATGGTAAAGCTCCTCCGAGCTTATGATATAGTTGCGCCTCCTTGGGCGCTAACAAAACGCAAGTGAGCTCCTCCGAGCTCGTAGGTTTGGATGCTATCCAAACTCTGACAGCACGACTAAGCCAAGCCGCTGTCTGGCTAGAAAGGTCAGAAACGCGGGAGTGCCGCGGTAACGATATGGGGCGGAGGGTATGTGAGCTCAGCCGAGCTCGGCCCACCGCGCTCACCTGCTACCCCTGGCTTCGCTCTGACTCCTCCTCCAACTCCCGCCGGGACGCCTAGCTCCGAACGACGGGGGCTGGACAAGGTCGTCGCGTCTCTCGCCTCTTTCCTCGGAAGGCACCTCCCGCCTGGACGCCAAGCTCCGATGGACGGGGGATGCAGATTCGGATTCAAAATAACGCACGCCTTCTGCCGTGCGCGACGTCCTCTATATAGACGCCTACTTCCTGGTGCTAGGGCTGCTGGGATTCGTAGTTTTTAGACGCTAGGCAGGCGCCAGGGTCCGCGATTCCTCACAGTATGTCCCCTCCCCAAGCGCCTCCTAGATCCTGGCTTCATCGGATTCCTCACGTAGAACCTCCTCACCGCCGCCGGAGCATGAACCGCTTCCGAAGGTTCCCACGAGTCCTCTTCCGCGGAATATCCCTTCCAGGACAACAGGAACCACAACTTGCCACCACGATATCTAGCGTCGCGGATGCTCCGGACTTCATATTCCAAGCCACCATCCACCCAAACCGGAGGAGGCACCCTTCGTGCGGCAGACACCGCTGGTTTCAGCAAACTGCAGTGAAAAACCGGGTAGATCCGCAGGGAACTCGGCAACCGGAGTTTGTATGCCACGGGATTAATTCTTCTGGCGATCCGGTAAGGCCCAATGAACCTAGGGTGGAAGACACTACGCCACTTCAACCGTATATACCTGGTGGATAGCCAAACTCTATCTCCCACCGCATATGATGGGCCATCGATTCTCCTACGGTCCTCCCATCGTTTATATTTGTGCTTCGCAGCCTGTAGCGCCCGTTGCGTTTTCCTGTGAAGAGAACGCAAGGTCCTCAACCGGGACTGAACGGCAGGTTGATTGCCAACCCCCTCTGGTAAGGACACCGGTAGTGTTTTCGCGTCGTACCCGAAGTTGGCCCTGAACGGTGACACCCCAATCGAACTGTGCCATGCTCCGTTGTACGCCAGTTCGGCCATCCACAGCATAGACACCCACGACTTTTGTGACTGTGACACGTAACATCTCAGATATTGTTTTAGCGTTTGGTTGAGACGCTCAGTTTGGCCATCGGATTGAGGATGGAAGCTGGTGGATGTTGCTGACTCAATCTGTAACGCCTTGCACCACGTTTTCCAGAAGCTGGCTACGAATTGGGG
Source organism: Triturus cristatus (assembly GCF_964204655.1). Classification (NCBI taxonomy): domain Eukaryota; kingdom Metazoa; phylum Chordata; class Amphibia; order Caudata; family Salamandridae; genus Triturus; species Triturus cristatus. Next base: position 721,519,382 of record NC_140582.1, read on the forward strand.
GCCCCTATCCGACACAATGACCGCCGGCAATCCGTGCAGTCGTACCACGTGTGTTAACAACAGTTGTGCCGTCTGTCCCGCTGTGGGGAGATTGTGACACGGAATAAAATGCCCCATTTTGGTCAGGCTGTCCACCACCACCAGGATGGCCGAATATCCATCTTCAGCTGGTAATCCTGTGATGAAATCCAGGCTTATATTCCTCCACGGCTGCTGCGGCGTGGGTAATGGGAGCAGCTTCCCTTTTCTTTTACCTCGCTCGCTCTTGTGGCGTGCACACCCCTCGCAAGCGTTGACCCATGGACGGACGTCTTTGTTCATCATTTCCCACCAGAAATGCCTGGTCAACGCCTCAGTGGTCTTGCGAATCCCTGGGTGACCCGCCAAAGGTGAGACGTGGCACCACTGAAAGGCCTTCTTTCTAAGAGCCTTGGTGGGAACGAACAACCTCTGCCTGTACAAGGGGAGCCCTTCTTGGATGGAGCGTACCCCCTCCTTGGCGCCCCACCTTTTCCACTCGTCCACAGAGCGACTACTTCGTATCTCTTCCAAGAACTCGTCCGCTCTCACGATACAGATCACCTTGGCGGGATCGATGATCGCCAGGGGGGCCGGTGTACCGCTCCCGTCCTTCAGCGCCTGTCTAGATAAGGCGTCGGCCTTCCTATTGTCGATGCCAGGCCGGAACGTAATGCTGAAGTCGAATTCCGCAAAAAAGAGTGTCCATCTCATTTGGCGCGGGGTTAAGTGCCGTGCGGTCTTCATATACAGCAGATTGCGGTGGTCCGAATACACCACTACCGGATGTTGAGCCCCCCACAGGTAGTGTCGCCATTCCTGAAAGGCCGTCTTTATTGCCAGGAGCTCTTTTTCGGCAATGGTGTAATTCACCTCTGCCTTGTCTAATTTCTTTGACAAATAGGCCACGGGGTGCAGCCGTCCTGTAAGTTTGTCTCTTTGCGACAGCACTGCCCCTATTGCCTCCTCTGACGCATCCGCCTCCACTATAAACGGAACGTCGGTCTGTGGATGTCGGAGTATTGGTGCTGTGGTGAACGTAGTTTTCAAGTGTTCGAAAGCTGCTGTTGCTTCCGTTGTCCAGATGAAAGATACTCCTTTCCGTAGCAATCGTGTTATGGGTACCGCGATGTGTGAGAAATCCTGGATGAACCTGCGATAGTAATTTGCGAAGCCCAAAAAGCATTGTACATCCCGCACTGACTTAGGAGTGGGCCACTCACGTATTGCCAGTACCTTTCTGTCGGACATGCTCAACCCTTCTGGCTTCAGGATCACCCCCAAGAACTCTACTGTGGTTACCCCAAACTCACATTTACTGAGTTTACAGTATAGCTGATTAGCTCTTAACTTTTCCAACACCAGCCTGACCTGCCGCGTGTGATCTTCCCCTGCCGCCGAGTAGATTAAAATATCATCTATGTATACCACTACAAAGATGTCCATGTACTCGCGCAGCACCTCATTTAGAAAGAACTGGAAAGCCGCCGGGGCGTTACAGAGCCCGAACGGCATTACCAAGTACTCGTATAGGCCAAACCTGGTTTTAAAAGCGGTTTTCCACTCGTCCCCTCGTTTGACCCTCACCAAATGGTACGCCCCACGAAGGTCCAACCTGGTATAGATCACTGCCTCCCGCACTTGATCCAACAGGACGCTGATCAGGGGCAATGGGTACCGGTTCCTTACTGTGTTTTTGTTCAACATCCTATAATCACAACAGGCCCTCAATTCCCCGTTGGCCTTAACTATAAAAAAGAGGGGCGACGCCGCAGGGGAGCGAGAAGGCCTGATGAATCCCAATGCCAGGTACCGATCAAGATAGTCTCGTAAGTGACGGGTTTCGGGCTCGGATAAAGCATACACCCTACATGATGGGACCACCGCCTCGTCCACCAAATCAATTCTACAATCAAAAGGCCTATGCGGGGGAAGCCCCTCAGCCTGTTGTTTATTGAATACCTCAGCGTAATCTGCCAACGCCTCTGGTAATTCCACGTCTTTTTCTGCTGCAGTGGCCAGACAGAAGGGAACTGCTAGGGCACGTGAGCGAGGGACCTGCATACACTGTTCTGCACAACCCTCCGACAAGAACCGTACTGTACGCTCCTGCCAATTTACTGTTGGATTATGTAGTACAAACCAAGGCATCCCCAGGATTAGGTCATATTGTGGAGCAGCTATAATGTTGAATTCGATCTCCTCCTGATGTTGTCTGTCACCTTCTAATAAGGTCATCTTTAGAATCTTAGTGTGGAGAGTGATTCGTCCTGATTTCAACGGTTCACCATCCACCGCTAATACTTCCTCTGGGGATTCCCGAGGCGCTACGTCTATGGACAGCGAGCTTACCAATCCGCTGTCGATGAAGTTGCCTGTTGCTCCTGAGTCCAACATGGCTCGTACCTGATGCTCCTGGACCCCTATTTCCAAGACAATATGTGCTGCGGTGTCCGTAGACTTGGTATGAGTGAGGGAAGGTATCTGCCAGACCGTATCCTCCGGTATCCTCCGGTCGTGTTGGGGCGCGCAACTCAGGGTTACTTGTGTCCGTCGCCATGGCCGATACTGCGGCCTTCTTGCCTCTATACGGCATTGCAGGGTTCTTGGGCTTAGAAGGGCATTCCCGTACGAAATGCCCTTTTTTCCCACAATACATACAGAGCCCCAAGGCGCGGCGACTCTCTCTTTCAGACCGAGATAGGGCGGGTCTTACGGCCCCAACCTCCATGGGTTCATGAGCTATGGAAACCGGGTTCTGCTCTTTCCGGTGGCATCCCCCCGTAGCACCACTACCCTTGTATCTGTCTACTCCTCTTTCCGCCATGCGGCCGTCCAATCTCAAGACCAAATTCATTAGGGCAGCGCAGGTAGTCGGCTGCGGATCTATCTGTGCCACCACATCTTTTAGGTCTTCACTTAGTCCTTGATAGAACAAGGACATTCTTTTTTCCTCCGGCCAGGAGGCCTCGGCTACTAACCGGGTGAAGGACGTGAGGTAGGTCACCAAGTCACTCTTTCCTTGCCTCAAGGATAGCAACTCCTTGTCGGTACTAAACGTGGTGGTTCTTCTATCGAACACACCTTCTAACGCGGCTCTGAAGGCTTCCCAGTCTGATAGGATGGCATCGTTATTCCGAACCAGAGGGACCGCCCATGACGCCGCGTCACCCACTAGATAAGAGATAGCGAAAGCCACTCTAGAGTGGTTGGAATGAAAGGACGATGGTTTGCACGAAAAATGCAACATTATTTGAGTCAGGAAGATCTGGATCTTCTGCGGGTCTCCCGCATATCTCTCAGGACTAGCCAAAGGGATAGGTGGGGGTACCGTCACATGTACTTGTTGTCCACTAGAGGACGCTACGTCAAAAGGGTTACGGGACAACTTATCCACTCTGTCTCGCAGCGCTGTGGATTCTAATCGTGAAGCTATCAGTTCCTGCTGAACTAAGGCCAAAGCCTGCACTACGTCTTCTAAGGACGTCATACCCAACACCCACCCCGGACCGGGAGGAGCACCTAACTTGGGTGCGTTATTCTGTCAGGTTGGAGCTCCTCAGGGTCCGGTTGATGTTAAATATGTCCACCTCCCGATATCCCCGGACTCCAACCAAAAGGTCACGGAGCCCAGAGGCGATCAGGCGAGGGAAGGAAAGGGGAAGGGTCAGCAGGGAAAGGGTTCTGAAATGACAAAGCAAATGAATACAAACCAAACACAATACAGTACAGTCTACTCTCAGTAGGTCTCACTAACGAGAGGTGTTTACTATGTCCCACACCTTCAAACATAAACAACCAAGAAATCAGCCTAACCAGGCCATAACAACCACAGTGCTTTTTAACGCCCTATCCATGTCTCAAACTAAAGCACACCTCTGCTAGCGGATTATAGGCAATACCGGCTTCCACGGTGAAAGCACCGACGCCAAGGAGTCCGGCGTTGTAGAGCTCCTTCACACAGTGAATATCAACACGCTAGGGTTCTACTCGTCACACCTAGCCTTCATACCCACGTAAGTCCCAAAGTCTCGCTATTACTTATGGTAAAGCTCCTCCGAGCTTATGATATAGTTGCGCCTCCTTGGGCGCTAACAAAACGCAAGTGAGCTCCTCCGAGCTCGTAGGTTTGGATGCTATCCAAACTCTGACAGCACGACTAAGCCAAGCCGCTGTCTGGCTAGAAAGGTCAGAAACGCGGGAGTGCCGCGGTAACGATATGGGGGCGGAGGGTATGTGAGCTCAGCCGAGCTCGGCCCACCGCGCTCACCTGCTACCCCTGGCTTCGCTCTGACTCCTCCTCCAACTCCCGCCGGGACGCCTAGCTCCGAACGACGGGGGCTGGACAAGGTCGTCGCGTCTCTCGCCTCTTTCCTCGGAAGGCACCTCCCGCCTGGACGCCAAGCTCCGATGGACGGGGGATGCAGATTCGGATTCAAAATAACGCACGCCTTCTGCCGTGCGCGACGTCCTCTATATAGACGCCTACTTCCTGGTGCTAGGGCTGCTGGGATTCGTAGTTTTTAGACGCTAGGCAGGCGCCAGGGTCCGCGATTCCTCACACAATGAGCCTCTTTTGAAGCAATTAGACCCTCAATGTTCTGGGGATCCCCCACTATTTTCTCTAGTACTACCCAGGTGAAGGTATGTTTCTGCTCGTAACAATGTTGTACTAGTTTGGTGGTTCATTTCCCTGTTCTAATAGTGCTAAGGTGTTCCTGCACTCTGACTTTGATCTTTCTGGTGGTGAGTCCTATATATTGCAGACCACATTGGCATGTCAACCTATAGCAAATTCCCCACTAAATGAGAAATAGGAAGTCTGTCAAAATTAAGGAGGTCAGCATCCTAATCTTGCAAAAAAAGTGAGTGGATACAGGACCCAAGATGATGCACTTGATATTCCTTTAAGATTGAGGATTTGCTGGGTTATTGTGCTCCAGTGATAGGAGCAGAGACGAAGAAGCTGTGTTTGTGAATTGGGGTTACAAGACTTATTGGGACGCTGATAAAGTTGTGGTTTGAAAATGAAAAAAAGAAAAAGAAGTATACATAAAAAAGAACTACATATATTGGTAATATATTATATGCATGAATTTGCTGCATCTAAAACGATATATATAAAGATGTTTGCTCAATCGTTCTCACCATTACATAGTATAACAACTGAAATCTGTATTTGTAATAATCCCTATCTAAGATGGCGTCGCCTGTTTCAGTTGTCCCACGTGACCGGACTGCCTCGCGAGAGTATGAAATACGAGGCATCTGGCCGGGAGAATTGAACGGCTGAGACGAAGTGCTCCATGAGGCCCCAGGCGGTAAGGGTATACGTGCTGTAAGACAAGAGCTGGAAACCCTTATTGTGTTTAAAAGCGGAGACACACTGTTTTGTTTGGCTGGTTTTTTTTTAAAAGCGGAGATACGCTGGCAATACGATAAAAGGGAAAGGCAGCGGTCCGCGTGTGAGTGTTGAAAATACCTTTTGAGGAGGTGCATACGGGGATTGCAACCTTTGGAGTTTGTCTGAATTCTGATATACGTTTTCTACCATGCATTTACTAGGGTTCCATTTGAGGTGAAGAGCGTGAATCCTGTCATACATTTTTAAACGGAGACATGCCGGCAAAATGGTGACATTGAAGGGCAGTGAACTGCGTAGGAGTGTTGTAATTACCTTCTGAAGAGGTCTATGCGAGGATTGTGACCTTGTGAGCATGTGTGGATATCGATTTTTGTTCTTTACCACGCTTATACGAGGGTCCCATGTGAGAAAGGACCACGTTGTGAACTATTCAAGTGCACATGTGATTAATAAGGTTTTTTTTCACCTTATTGATTGACATAACAGTTGAGTGTTAATCCAACGAGAGGACTCACAGGTGGAGTCTCTTGTGTGACCTATGGAAAAGAGCTGGTACGAAGGACTTTGGCTCGAGTAGGGTAATATACATACTCTTGTGTTGTGAGTGATATGTTTGCAAACCCCTTTTAAGGAAAAGATTAGATGAGAATAACGGTTTGTTGTGTGTGTTTCCTTTGTTTTTACACTTGGCAGTCCCCGGAAAAAAGACATTGAAGTGTGCATTACTGGTGCCAGGCGACCTCGTTTGCCCTGAAGAAATTGCCCTAAAGCATTGTGGCAATGAAACATGTTGGCTCAGTATTACGGTATGCATGAGAAGCAACCGGTTTTTAATTTGAATAAAGTGCACAAGGAATAATAAAGTTTGTATCGAGAAAAGTGCAACTCTCTTCAATTTTAGATTCACAAGGTCGCATCGAGGGATGTGATTTTTTCACCCTTTTTACTGCACTAACTTACTTTGTTTGGTTTGGACACTACAGTTATTATTTCATAAGACAAGATTACTGCCAATGATGATAAAAGTGGGCACAGCTGGTGAGTACCAACCAGTGAGCCCGATTGGTGGTGCGCACATGAGGGGTCATCTTGCCTTTTCACAATTTTTTGATCGCGATGTTTAAATTTGTTGCACCTTTCACATTATTCCCCTTGTATATTGGTCAGGGGTAATAGAATACGGGGACTTCTAATTGTAAAATAAACCTTTTTTTTAAATTGAAGGAAAAAAGTAGGAGGTTACTATGTCGTTAATGAAAAAAGAGGCATATATGGGAATAAAAGTATTGTGAATCCCTACCTCTACTTATATATATTTTTTTTCAGCCTGAAGAGAGGCACCTTCACAGACCAGGTCTTTTTTGTATTTATACTGATTATTGAGTGGAGGGCGATCTGGTCTGTTTCCCCTCTTAAGCTCCTTGTTGTGTGCCTATCGCTTGACCTGTCAGGTTTCAGAAGCGGGGGTTTAAAATGCCTAGCCATCCTGATAGCTTATTCCAGCACAGCGTGATGTTACTAGGATATCACAGTATTTACAGGGGACAGAACAGCAAATTCATAGGAAGAGCAGAGCCAGAGCCGAGCGCCATAAGACCCAAGGAGCCACTGAAAGAATGGGCATGTAAATATCAGAAGAGTCAACTTATTTGCATTTGCAAATGCTTCAGTTTTATTTGTTGAATTAATCAGTTCTTAAGATATATTTAGAAAGATTCAAGACCTTGAGTGATCCAAAAAGCAATTCCATTTTAACGAGCACGGTTTCAACGGCCAAATAAGTTGGGTCTTTAAAACATGTTCAAGTGAATTTTTTTGTCTTTTTGTAGTTCTAGGCGTTTTATAATTTGGCAGTGAAGAAAAATGAGACAAAGAGAAGCAAAGTGGTTCACTAGGATCACACCATGTGGTTAAGTGAGGTAGCCAGGATCAGCATGGCTTCCCCTGGGTGGCATGGCCTCTTCGCCCCAGCTATGCACAGAGCAATGCTTAGGACTTCCTGGTGTTTCAAGAGCTAAATCAGTCATTGCTGTAAGTACAGGGGACAATGCAACACACACGCTTAACATGACACACAACTTACACCGTTTAAGGAATCTCTCCAACCGGCCACAGCTCAGCCACAAAGGGGGGCAGGAGAATGAATGTATACAGCAAGCCAGAAAACGATCCACAGTAAAAACACATCGGCTTCAAAGTAAGCGTGAGCACCGGGTTTACACTGTCCGAGGCTGACTCAAACAGAAATATTTTTAGAGACTGAAATACATCAGCAAGAAAGACAATGAGGTTAGAGGTCACCTGCAGCTTGTTAATAAAGTAGAGGGCTTTTGTTCGCCTTCTCTTTATCTGCAGATACAGCCTCGCCGCTTTCTTCTGCATTTAAACAGTGACGTCAATGAGGGCACTTCAGGGCACACACACGGCCTAGGTTCAGACCCGTACTGTCCCGCCCCTTTAGCACAACGCTAAAGAAGGGGGAGGGCAGTCCCCAGGGTGCTGGGCTCAGCTCACCAGCCCAGTGGGCGAGTCCCCTGACCTGAGACAGGCCCGTTCCTTGTCGCTCACATCCCTAAACTTGAAAGTACAATTTTTTTCTGCTCTTGACCAAAGAAGCAGATTTTAAAAAAACATTCTAATATTCAGTAATCTTCAGAGTCAAATGTATACCATTTCTTAAAAACATTGAATTTGCGTAAACGTGCTTGAAATCGTTATGAACAGTACAATGTTTGCCCAGACCTTGTTAAACAGAAAAACAGATAAAATACAGTATTTGGTGTTTAAAATGTCAACTTACCACTAAAAGGTCTACGGAACGGCAATTTCATGTGCAGAGGTGTCAAGAAGATTTCTGTTCGCCTCTTCATAAGCACACCCTGCTTTCAATCGCCTGTTTGAGGAGACGATTACAAATGTCTTCGTGCTCCAAAATAAAGTATTGTGAAAAACAAATAGTCCCTACTGACTAATTAAGGAGACAGTGTAATGCCGCATGCAAATGATCGAGTCTGGATGGGCCGTCCGAGAAGGAGACAGGGCGGTAACAAAGAAGCCTCATTCACAATCACGACCCAGCGTGTAGCATAAATTGTGACGCCAGCCAATCAAAATGATGGCCGTGGCTTCAAGTCCCCTTCTGAAATTTTATCAATTACTATACACCTCGCAGAGCATGTGCATTCTAAAGCTAGGCGAGACTTAAAAACTGAGCAGTTCCATATTTATTATACATTGTATGATTATGATGTCATCAGCTGCGATCAAGATAAATAATTTCATACTAGCACTATGCTAAAGAGAGCAGCGTCTTCCATGAGATTTGTACTCAAGGCACAATCTTTAGAACATTTCTGTGTGCAGACAGCATCTCATAGTTAAGCCACATTAGAGTTATACACAATAATCAGCTCAACCATTGTTTGCACCATGATTCAAATGGCGTGAGGATTTATTGCAAAGCTAGGTTATGATGCTTTAATTGATCTGACTTTGCGTGGAATCTCACAGTAGCTTGCGCTGCATCTGCCCGTTTAACCAACTATGCATGGGCAGTGGCGGCTCCTCCGCTAAGGCGGAGGAGCGTCGCCCACTGCTTTTAAGCAGTGCGAAGTAGAAACTTGGGACCAGATTTACTACCAAAAAACAGCGCCTAGCAAATTGCGAGTTTTTTGCGAGGCGCTATTTCCTATGTACAACAGTTTATTTCACACTGTTTGCGATTCCCAATGGGGTCGCACATTGAGAGGCTTATGAATAATAATAATGAGCCTCTCGCAATTTGCGACCCCATTGGGAATGGCAGGCCCTCCCAGGTATGGTGGCCTGCTCAGCAGACCACCATGTCTGGGACTGCTTTTAAATAAAGCAGTTGTTTTTATTGCAGCCCGTTTTCCTTAAAAGAAAACGGGATGCATTTAAGAAAAAAAAATGAAACGTTTTCGTTTCAGTTTTTAAGGGCAGATAGTTGTCCCTGGGGCCACTGCCTGCCCTTAAAACATATTTTCCCCTGTGTTTGCAAAGGGGAAGGGGTCCCCTGGGACCCTTTCCCTTTCTGCCAGTGCATTATCACCCTCTTGAAGAGGGTGGTAATTTACGAGTGTTTTGCACCCGTAATTGCGGATGCAAATATTCATACATGGGCTTACGCTCGCTATTAGGAAGGGAACGCTCCCTCCTAATAGAGACTCGCAAAACACTATTTTGCAACTCGTAATTTTTTGCGAGTCGTACAATAGGCTTTGTACATGGCCCATGCTGTTTTTGCATGCACAAACGGGTCCCATAAAATGATAACTTCAAGTTATTATCATTTTATGCTTCCTGCTGCTTTTCGGGCAGGTGGGTGGGCAAGGCTGCTCTGCTCTCGGAGCAGGGCAGGGTAGAGTGCTTTGCCCACTCCAAAGTGCACATCACTGGTTTGCCGGCCCTCTTGGGCCACTCAAAACAGTCATGCGCACTCTCCCTGTTCTCCATTCAGGCTGCCTATGTGGAGAACATGCCCATGCCACCATTCCCGAGCTGAACGTCCAACCAGGATGCTCAGATGGTCGGGGAGCCTTGGTGCTTATCAATCACAACGCTGCAGTTGTGAATGGTCAGTGTTGCCTGCTTTCTGTTCCTTGAGTTCCATGAGGAGAGCAGGAGCAGAGACGTGGGACCTGGCGGCAAGGTACGTTTTAAAAAAAAAATGTTTTTTTTTAATTTGCACCTTGCGCAACCCTCCCATTTGACCCCCCGCACTCCACCCACATGCGACCAACTCGCGCTCCTCACCACCCATGAGTCATGCCGGCCGCCACTGTGCATGGGGCCTCATTTACAGAGAACTTGCAAAGGGCAGCGCCGCAAGTCATTTTGCTGCGCAGCCCTACACCAATTCGAAAGGGCAGAAATACACCGTATTAACAAGATAGGGTGCATTCCTGTCTTTTCAGCCAGCACATCGGCACAAAGACAATAACGAGAGACGTTTTACTTTTTGTATGGGCCTAATTTGAAATATTTTGCATTTGGGCAGCGCTGCAAGCCTTCATGCTGCGCTACCCTACTGCAGAACAAAAGGGCAGGAATGCACCATATATTACATACAGCACATTCCTGTCCTCTTTCCCTGCACTGGTGCTCAATTGACTGCCATGCACCCATGCAGGCACCATTGCACCTGTGTGCAAAGGTGTATTCGTTGTGGGAATGATTTTTTTTTAGCAGGAAGGGATACCTTCCTGCACAAAAACAATCAATGGAGGTGACTTCCTCCTTCTATGTGTGCTGTGCAGCATACATAGAAAGAGGATAAAACTCAATTAAATAAAGGTATTTTTCCTTGTTGCGCCTCCCTAATGCATCCTCTCGGGAGGCGTAGGCTTGTGACACATTCCCAGGTTTATAGAACATTGTAAATCTGGGAATGTATCAAATGCCATGGGTGTTACATGGGAACACACACTGTAACACCCACGGCCTGCCTATGTGCATCAAGGCTATCTGTATTACAGAAGTGGGCACACAAACATCTACAGCTTCTTTTTGCTAATGCTACAGAGACCTGAGAGTGCAAAAAACAGGCAAACAAGGCTGTTGCATCCAGGGGGCACTGTTCGCAATATGGCACCTGATATCAAAGCAAATTCAGCAAACAATCCTATCTTGCACACATTAAAGCATGCTAATGCTCCAATGTTGGGATCAATTTAAAGGGTGAGGAGAACAGAGAGTCTTCTCTCTCTGATGAAACATCTGGTGTTAAAGCCTCAGTCGAGTTATGAATGGACCTGCCTTTGCCATCCTCCACCAAATTATCTATTCCTCCTATCTTGTGATAAACTCAAGAGCAAACAAAATATAAAGTACTTTTTATAAGCTGAAACTACAAGCACCAAGGGGCATATTTACAAGGCGGCGATAATAAATTATCGCCACTTTTGCGGCCGTTTTCGGCCAAAAAGCGGCGATAATTTTATCGCCTAATTAGCAAGGCCACGCTAACGTGTGAAACCTTGCTTTAGCGCCGGAATTCTTAACGCCCAGCTTTGCATCTCTAATGAGATGCAAAGTGGGCGTTCCTGACATGACAGGAGAAATGTCGCTAAGCGACATTTGTCCTATCATCAAGCCCCACGCTATGAAGCATAGCGGCAGGAAAAGTAGCGATAACCCCTGTTATCGCTACTTTTCTTACGCCTGCTTCAGTACTGACTTAGCCATGATATCCTATGGAAGGTGGATATCATGGCTAAGTTTGTGAGTCCCTATCAACAAGCTAACGCCACATTTTGTGAGATTATCGCTGGGTTTCCAGCGATAATCTCACGTTAGGCAGTTAGCGTTAGGATTTTTATTGCTTTTGAGATAAGCAATAAAAATCCGTGTTAGCCCGCGATAATTATCCTAGCGCTAAGTGCGCTTAGCGATAATTATCGCCGGTTGTTGCTGATATGCCCCCAAAGCCTTAAGTAACCTGAACGGTATCAATAAAATAAAAGGTGGCCGAAATATGGTCTGACAAAAATATACGCCCTCATTACAAGTTAGCCATTATTAGATGTAACAATAGTCTTATCCAATGAAACACCAACACTGATAGGTTTGATATTTTTCAGGTCTGATAATTATTGCACATCACACATTTTTGGGATATAACGTGGACTTCTGTGCAAAGTGCACCTAAATCTGCATTTTAAATACCAGGCATCCCCCGTCAAGTAAATTCTGGCAGCATTAACCTGTCAATATTTGTTGCAAAACTCATAAGTGCGATATATGCAACAGGAGTTGACACACATATCAGAACATATCGGTCCCCTCGTAAAGAGCGGACTTTGGAGGAATATTCGCGTATCAATATTTGCTTTTTAGTAACATGCAATCACAGGAGTTGAATTCTATGTCTTAGGAAGTTAGCATCACAAATTTGTTTTAATTGACGTGTTTGTTAACAACAGTGGGTGGGCGGGATATTTGAATATTTGAGAGGTGCCTAGGCAGGGCGTGGTAGTGGAAAGTGGCTCAATAGAACATCACACCAGGGTCAATTAGGCATTCATTGCAATGCCTTATGGGACTTGTAGTACTGAAGGTTGGGAGATAATGAGATTGCGCGATAGGATTGGCCATTGTTGAAGGGGTGGAGTCACGTCATATAAGTTGAAAGGGAAATATGAGTAAGGAGTTGATACTTTGTAATGAAAGGAATACGCGGAGAAGGAGATTATGCTTTGACATGAAGATAGTATGGGGTAAGTTCTCGCAGTTCTGTTGATGGGTACGGGTGAATGTTAAGCAGATTTTCCAACTAGGAGATGGGGAAACGTAATAGTGGGGTTTGAATTGGGAAAAGACTTGAACACGTGAGAGGAATGGGGGTTCGTGGAAATGTGGAGAAAGTTGTAGTTGTGGTTACTTACGATGAAAGAAGCTGTGCATCCGGCGGTGGAGTGCAATTTCGCTCCAGCTCCTGTTGCCCTCGTAAAGAGGGCCATAGTGCCCTAAACATAAATTGCTAAAATATCACCCATGGATTTTAATAATAGAAACTGTACACCCAATGTAGCAATAGTTTTTGTAGAGGATATTCTTTTCTTTTCGGAATTCTGACATACAATTATGGGAAAGATGTATAGTGTTCCTTATATGATCAAAGGTCACAGAAGCCTGTGTTACATCACACTAGATATTCCTGCCTACCTTCACGATAATGGAGGGATCATTCACTGTCATGATCTCATCAGGTGTGAATATATCACAGTATGGTTACTGTAGCATAAAGTGCATGCTGCTAACGCTTCATACGGTCTTATTGTCCCACTCACCTGGCCTGCTAGCCCCCCCCCCCCTCAGACAGAGCATCCGATGAAAATCAAGCGCCGATCAAGTGTAGGACAAATGTAGTGTGCTGTCTGTAAGAGGTACTCTTATACATAAGGGAAATTAGAGCCAAATAATGACCCACAGTGTTCCCCATGTTCTGTGGGATAAAATACACAGCTAAGAAGGTTTAAGCAAGCTGTGTCTCACCACATCAAACATTTCTTACTACACTCCTTAGAACCGTCTCCTGTAAATCTCATGATTAAAAGGATGTTGAAGCTAGAGCCTCTCCTATGATCAAGTGGTGCCTTGGAGCCAAGTCAAAAGCAACCTGTGCTATATCACACAAATCAGACTGCCTGCTCTGCCTCTATCTAGACCAAGCCTGAAGAGCAGCGAGGAAATGGCAAGGCACCTCCGACTAGGGGGCATCACGCCTATGGCGGGATGCCAGTGTCTGGCCGTGGGGCTATCATTTGTCGCCAAGCGTGCAGCAACTCAGAAGTGGTTAAATGCTTCTGGGTCCCCTTAGAACTGGTTAGCGCTGGACCATGTCCCTTTAAAAGGACTGTGGAGCGGCGAATAATAAGTCTCCATCTCTGCTCACCGCTCCGGAGCCAGGATACTGCCAGCTGCCCCCACAGGGCATATTTAATTCCTTTTTTTGTTTTTTTTCCCCCCACAAACATACTACGCTCTGCATTTTGGCTATCGTATCTTTGGACAGCTGATCAGGTAATCGGGCCAGCTGGGAGCTGCACAGGCTTGAGTTTTTTCACTCGCCTCACCCATGGTGTCCAACACGCGTGGCGACTCCAGCATGGAGGCCCATGTTAGGGTGAGTTGTTTCGCAGCCATTAGGTGGTGTGACTGGTGGGGGCAGTTCGATGTTTGGCATTAAGTGTGCTTTAATGGTCCCTGGGGTTTTTGTAGGCAGCACTCTTGTTTGCTGACTGGTCAGTGCTCAGTTGTTTTTGGTGCGGTGTCCTTCTAATGTGGTCTTGCATTAGATATGCTTTGTAGGACCATTCAGTGACCACAGTCAATGGTGTGCTGGGGTTTTTCTGTTGGCAGCATTTCTTGTTTGCTCACTGGTCATTAGTTGGTTGTGTTTGGAGTTGAGGCTTACCTGGTGGTTTCGCACCAGACATGTCTTGCAGGATCCATTTAGTGCAGATAGTTGTGCAGGGACGCAAGTGACGGCACAGAAGGGTGCAAAGTGCACGCACCTGGAGGAGCTTATGAAAGCTATGATGCGCAGGATGGATGCCATGGACCAGTCCCTGTCTTAGTCAAAGGACTTACTTCCTGCGGGGGGTAAGGATGAGGTGGGGGAGGCAGGGGAAAGGCCCAGGAGGGTGGGAGTGGCCCTTAAAGCAGCATTCCCCCATACCTAAGAGAGCTAAAAGGCAGCCCAATAGTAAGAGGCCCCCTGAGGCCAGGCCTCAGGAGGAGGTGCCAGATCCATCACGGCTGGGCAGAGGGGGACCAGTGGAGGAAGGTCCGACAAGTGCACCCGTGGGGGCGGGTGCCCGGGGATCGGTGATGGCACAAGGTGGTGTGTCTGGGGCACACAGCCAGCCTGATTTAGTGGCCAATCTAGCCACTGTTTTACTGTGGCTTTCTAAATTCAGATGTTATCCATTCCTTCTTGGGGTGGGGCCATGGCTACAGAAGTTGGCGTCTTGGAGAAGGCCAGGAGATTAGTGCCGCACCTAGAAGGGGCCGGGCAGCACGGGGTCCAGCCAGGGCCAGCCGTGACATCAGAGGTAGCTGGTGCTATGTCACGGTGGAGTCAAGTCTCAATGACTAATTGAGTTGTAGCCCAGGGGTGGTGTGACAGAGGTGGGGGACTGCCCCCATGGCCTAAGATTCCACGAATGCAGGTATGACAACCCTGCTACCAAGTATAGGTTTGAGGGAGAACCGGTCAGGCTGGGATCAGTTGGACAGGCATATTGCAGCTGAAATGATCTGGATTCTGGACAAGCCTGATAGGGAGGATTCAAAAAGGTGTAAAGAGTGTGCGTATTCCAGGGGATGTGGCTAATGGCCTTACAAGATGAGGGTGGAGGAAATGTTAGTCAATTGGTTTAAGGGGTTTTCCATTTGTCAGGCAATCTTAACTAAGTGTTTCAACGGTTTGGGCCCCCAACTGGCATGCTACCAGAACAGGATTGCATGCATTGTATGATTAGTATGGCGGTGTGGGGTGGAAAGAATACAACGAAGAGTTTAGGAGGATTAAGGTCACTAACCCTGTTTTGGAGTGGGATCATCGTTTTATGGTTACGTCATATGAAGCACCCGCGCCATGACTCTCCCCCAGTCAGCCCTTTCGGTCAGGTTTCTCCAGCAGCCCAGGAGAAGGGGTAGAAGAGAGCATGCTGGGATTTCATTAAATGTTCTGTACCAGGCCTCCAGGGTCATGTCAATGCCTGCTCATTGTGCTGTTTGCCTTCACATCCTAAATCAAAGTGTTTCAAGAAATCTAAGGATCGAGAGGGCAAGTAGCAGGATTGATGAACTCCTAATCAAGGCCCCGTCCCCAGTGAACTTGATGGCAATTATCCCATGGCTTAATAGGTAAAGTAGCCTGAACGCAGCCCAGGTTCTTTTTGAAGGTTTCACCGAAGTTTCAGGATACCAGCCCCAGAATATATATGGGTTTTCCCCATTGCAAGAACTAGCAGTCCCTGAGGTACATCCGGGCAGTGACTGCAGAAAAAATTGACAGAAAAGTGTGTTTGGGAAGGGTGGCCGGCCCATTTGAGTCAGTACCCCTTAAAGGTTTTGTCTGCTCCCTCTTGGAGGTGGAGCCCAAGAATAATCCATGCGAATTTAGGTTAATACATAATCTCTCTCTGCTCTAAGGGGTCAATCTCTGAATGAGGCAATTGATGTGACCTTATGCTCTGTTAAGTATACTTCCTTAGACCAGGCGATTGCTATGCTCCGGGAGTTGGGGCGGGGTACCCTCCTTGTGAAGTTAGACATAGAATCAGCCTTCCAGCTTCTCCCCGTGCACCCTCGAGATTTTCATCTGTTTTTGGTTTGAGGGGAAATACTATCTTGATAAGCGCATGCCAGTGGGTTGCTCGGTCTCATGCTCCTACCTCGAGACATTCAGTTCTTTCCTCAAGTGGGTGTTCAGGCAGAGAGAAAGACATCGGTGGGTGCTGCAATATATGGATGACTTTCTGTTCCTGGGTATACCTGGTTCGCCAGAGTACAGCAATGCATTGCAGTCTTTCTGCACATAATGAGGGAAATTGGAAGAGTCCTTGTCCGACTTAATGAACTCCTTCCTTATCCATGATGTGCGCCTGACTCACTAAAAATAGGCCATGGCTAGCCCCACCTCAAAAACATGGCAGTGATCCAGCAGATCCCAACAACTATTGACCCATCAGATGCTTGCCTTTATGGCCTAAACTTGTAAAAGCATGGCTACTTAACTAAGGAATTATGTCTCAGACTATACCTTTTAATACCTGTTTCCTAGTTTGGTTCATTGACAGCACTGAAACTTCCACTCTACGTTATCACCATGCAATGTTTATACAGGAGTTCATAACATCCTTCTTTAACCCTACACTACAGCCTTGCAACATGGCACAGAGCTGAGTGTGTACTGGTTAGACTAGGATTTGTCTTGGAAGCATACCCTTCTAGTACAAATTCCCATGCCTGGACAACATCAGGAAGGCCCCACACATTTGATGTGTGCTGTTTGTTCACTGCAGCACAAATGCAGTGCATTGGATATTTGGAGAAGTGAACACATTTTCCTTTGTTTATGCCTGCTTCTAGTAGGCATTATCATTTGATGCAAAAGCCGGAGTGGCAGTAGATTGGGCTTTGAGTCAAAATCTATCAGTCTTTTCAATCATACGTCCCGCTAATGTCTCATTGATGTGAAACAGAGCAAAGTGGTTTGTACTGAGAAAAGGGCACCTTTACAGCTCTAAACACTTTTGTGCTGAATAGTAAATACCATTCAAGACTTCACGTTGTATTCAGTTGGCCCACAGCCTTAGTAAGTCTGGAGCTCATTTTTGCTTAACTACTAGAAAGTGCATCTGAAAGAGCTAAACCGCCCTCACATTGCATCTCTTTTTTCTCCTTTCCCTCGGCCTTGGGCTCTGATTTGGCTCCGATCTGGCAGCATTGCTCTCTCACGGTGCGATTGCAGTAGAGGAGGCACAAGCCATGAGCCATAAGCATTACCATTTGCTGCCTTTTGTCCATGAGGGCCTGCAGCATGCCAGCAATGCTTCTCCCCCACTCCAAAGCAGATTCAACATTGTCTCCTGGCCAGTTCCTTTGTAAAATGGAGAATTAAAGAGTGGAGAGCTGCAGCAGTTGGTACACATGCACACAAAAAGGTACAGAAGGGCACAAGCATGACTGACTGCTTTGCAACATAAAGCGAGAGTAAAGACATTATTGTGACTTTTGAACGAGTGAGCTAGACAAATTCTAATATCATTGTGAATGGAAGCTAAACTCTTTATGAAAGATTTCCAGTTCAAGAAGCTTTGCTTAGGGGGCCAAGCATCAGCCGTACTCGGTCCACAGCAATGAAAGTCTCTATCGCTTCATCTGTTGCAAATATTAAAGTAACTTGCCTTCAGGAATGCTCTCAAAACATTGTTTCTTAGTCCTGCAAGGAGTCATGGCTCCACGAAGCACCTGGGAGTTTGTGAAATTTACAAATAATCAATAATATCAACAAAACATCCAGTCTGGGTGGGAATGTCCCCCGCATGGTGTGCAGTCACTTTCTCCTGCCCTGAGTACCTGCCTGCTAGGATCTGGTATCCTGGATTTTGATTTCGGCTTCAGTCTCACAGTAATCTAGTCTGTGCGCATAGGCCTTGGCGTGTCGCTTGACATGAGTGAGGCCCTGGACTGGAAGGTGCTTACCAACTCTGCCCTTATTGGTTTCACAATGGACTGCCGACCCTGTCATGAGTGTAGAGTGGTGGGGACAGCGTGCCATCTTTTTGTGTAATAGTAGTTGTGACCTGACCGTTCTTATATGTGTCACTGGAGTGGAATCCCACGCACGCTTGTTTAAAGTTCTCCATATGTATCCATATTCATGCTGCCTGTGTGCATTGCGTGTATGTTGACCTAGAATAATGGAAGTCTGTAGGTTCCACATTGGAAACCTCAGGCTTGTCCATGTGCACAAGATAGAGGTGAGGTTGTTTTCTCAGATAGTACATGTGTATTGCTGACATTCCTGAATCTGGAGGGAGTGGGCAGAGGGACATACACAATGAAGTGTGGAAGAGGAGCTCTCTTTAGAAACAGCCCACACTCAGCACCTCACCCAAGTGACATTCAGCCGTTTGTCAGAATACTTTTTTTTTCACTCTATCGCTGATGGTGTACGTTTTTCAAGTTACAGCAATGTCTGTGACTTCCGCAGCCTCATTCGATGTGTGCATTGTGTTGTACCATATAGAAAAGAGAAGGTAACAAAGGTAAAAAGCTGGTGTGCTAAGTGCCAGGGCCGCAAGTCTCAGACACTTTTACCCATGGACGTTGAGTCACCTAAATGCCAGGGGTAGCAGAAGTGACACCACATACCCTTTGACTTTTATGATGTCACAGAAAGTGACATCATATGACCTTTGACCCTGAATTGTCCCAAGAAGTGATGTCAGAGTACTTTAACCCTGATGACATTACAAATAATTAATATTGCAAAAGTTACATAATACATGCATAATTAATAATCTCTATTCTTCTAGAGGAAAATGGAAGTTGTTGGGGTTTCTCTCTGAGAATAAGTTGATAGAATGGGCTTTGCTAGTGTATTTTAATGCACAATCTTCACATACATCTGCAAAAAAGCTATAGGCACTGAAAAGACACTCCCCAAATATTCAACCTTCCCTGGTGTGCCAAACTAATGGAACCTGACAGTCCCCGTGAGTAAACCAAATTATGGCACAATGCTGAAAGCGATTACAATAAAAGAAAGAAAGAATGAAGCATAAAGAATATTGATTGAGGCGTCAACGTTTTAATGTAATCAAAAAACGGAAAATCATAATGTGAAATAGGGGAGGAAACCTGAATTACGACATATTCTGAATTAACATTCACACACAGTGCAGCACTCAGGAATGCTCCTCGGGAAGCAAACCTATGACAGAGGGTTACCTGAAATAAAGAAAGGTTCATGGGAATATTCCTGCTGTGTGGGATTGTGCAGCTGCAGAAAGCAAGTCTCAGCGGGAGAAGATGTAGTCCGTAATTGGCCTAGTTTTTTTGTAATCTTCATTCTGTTCGAGGATTTGTCATTTGGTAATTCTACAAAAGCATTAAGGAGCCGTAGAGCGCCTGACACTGAAGGTAAGGAACAGTCTGCCGCCGGCGCTTTCCTGTTCGGTGCCGTCATTCATCACAGATACATTTTTGTAATTTGCCATTCCATGCCGGAAGCCATTTCATGACACAATACGCATATTATACCGTCGTGATGAATTATAAAACCTTAACTACAAATCGGCACACTGCCAGTTCAGTGACTGACAGTCTGTAGGAGGCCGTTGAGATCTGTACTGATTTGTAAGCAGGTGCCCCCTGACCCCTAGGACTGACATTTGCCAGGCCCTTCGGACCCCGCACTGCGCTCCCTGTAATTTTTGTACCTACCTTTTTTAAAAACAAATTCCCTGCCCTTTTTGTGCTTACCGTTTTTTAAAAAAAAATCCTGTCATTATAGTAAGATTAAAAATGCTGCCTGCCGGACGCTCGCTCAGTTAGAGCCAGGCACTTTCAGGAGGTTCACTGCTATGTTAGAACTTGGGCTTGAGGCTGCATGGAATGTCGATAGGGCTTGCCTACCCGTAGCCCTTGTATTTCACCTCCGATCAGGTGTCAACATTTCCATTTCTCCTCTTTCAAGTGGCTGAGATAAAAGCGGGCATTGAAAATGCAATCCGTCTCGCATTTGTTGGAGTTAGAGCTATTGGCATTGTAAATGGCAATGTATTTTACCTATGTGTCATGGGAGTGGATGTATGTGGTGTGTAGTGGAAGTATATGGGTTGGTTTGAATTAGTTAGTTGTGTAATTGGTTGGCATGGGATTTTGTGGTGTGGATTTGTGTTTTGGAATTATGTGACATGGTGTGCTATGGAAATATGTGGACAGTAGTTACGTGGTATTGAGTGGAGTTGAAGGTATTCTCAGTGAGATTGTGTGTTATGGGGTATCATTATGTGGAATGTTATTTTGTGTTGTGGAGTGTTATGCAGTGGAGTTTAAATATGTGGTATGCTGTAGAGTTTTGTGGTATGATGTGTGATTATGTGGTGTGTATTGGATGTATGTGGTGTGTTATGTAATTGTGTTGTTGATTAGAATTGTTTATTGTCAAAATATGTGGTGTGAAATGTAAATGTGTTGAGTTGAATTTTGTGGCGTGGAACTGTGTGGCATGGAGTGAAAATATGCTGATGAAATTATGTGGCATGGTACAAAGTGTTTTTATGTGGATTGTTGCCTATGTGGTATAGTTTGCTTTAATGTTGTGTGTAATTAGGTAGAGCTGAGTGGTATTATGTGGAGTGTAAATTTGCTGGATGGTGTTGATTTATGTGTTGGCGGATCTCAATGAAATCGAGCATTAGGGTGGCATCACCAGTGCAATGGTATTTACAAAAGCACAACCGCCCGCGGTCCGGCTCTGCCTCTTCAAGCCTCATTTAGACTCCTGCTCTAAATATGTGGCAAAACCCAGTATGATGCTTACAGGTCCACAATAGGACATACAGAATTATGAATAATTAGGGCATTCTTCACATGCATTGGGAAGAACTTGCTCAAATGACTTTAACTACTAATTTTACACAGGACCAGAGAGAACAGAACAGTAACATGTTTGCATTTTTGTTGCAGTAAGTGCAGTATTCTAATCCAGCAGAATTTGATGCTAGAGCAGTACTCCAATTAACCCTAGCTTTCCTGAATATTTCCAGAACGCTACATGAGTGTTTTTGGTCATAGGTGTCTAGATGCATTTCTTGTCTCCACTCACGCCTGCGCATAAAACACAAGCACTGAGAGAGACACGGGGTGGACTGAGGGTAAAAGCAGTTGGAGGCAGACTTAGGCTGCTATACAGAATGCAAAAAGCAAACACAACACATATTTCAAAATAAATTCCTGAACTGAATTATTTGAACACACAAATGTGATTAAAAAAGATAAGTGATGTGTTGAACATGCATTTGCCCTGAATATGTTTATAAGCAGTCTCTGCTCTGTGAAAGGCCAACCAAATGCTAAAATCCTGGGTATTGTACCCAAGCTAGAGATAGCCACGCCTTGACTCTGGCGTAGGGACCCACCCCCTAGTGTCACCACTCCTGAATGCACTTCCTCCCTGCCCTCCGGTGACCTTTTACTCTTCACTGACAAACTGTGGTGCTTGCAATGAAAGGGAAACGCCGAGAACCCCTGCCTTTAGCCAGCACGTGTTACACCCCGTATGTGTGTGGTGTTGCTTTAAAGGGGTGCGATCAGAATGACAATAGGGAGGGTAGTGGAAATATTGGGTAGGAGGGTGCTGGCGGAATGCAGAAGGAGAAGAGGACCTCTAAAGGACCAGATGGGAGAGCAGAAAGAGGCTGTAAATTAAGAAACAAGTGGGACTGCTGTGTGGGGGGAGCATGGCCTTGCAGCAGTAGGCAGGGTTGCCCACCGCAGTAGTGAGATAGGGTGGGGAGGCAGCTCTAAATGATAGACCCTACCTTACTGCAGCTAAGAAGAGCATTTTACTGAAGAAGTGAAAGTTCGAGAGAGAGGAAAAAGAGCAACCCCAGCATCTCCTGCGGGAGAAAGGGCAACCACCCTCCTTTCTCTAGCAACTAATAAGGTATTATTAGACTAATGGAAGGTCTCTTAGGCTTGCATGGGGGACCCCATACCTTATAGATCAGCTTAGTGGAATCACATCACAGGATCAGCTAGGCTCTCTCCTGCAACAGCTCTTCGTTTCGAATGTAACAGAAAACATGCTGCTCTGTAATATTAAAAGGCTCGTCTTTCAGGTATTGGCAGCTGTATGTATGTTATGGCTAAGAAGTGGTACGATCAACCTGAACACAACAACCTGCCCCGTCTAGTGACCCAGACTCGTTCCTTACACGGTGTACAGACCAAGGTCACTACTCGCTGTTAAAGATGTTAAACAACAGACGGTTCTCATGTGAAGCAAAGTCGAGTCAGAAGTTCTCGAATGAATAACATGTAACAACAGTGTCGCGTGCAAAAGCAGCAGAAGCAGCAAGCTGGCTTTCTAACAGCCATCGAGGTTATGCTAACTTAGCGTTGTACAGAGGGCGTGGTTAACCCAAGAGTTCAAGTTAGAAAGAACGGAACGAGAGGAAATGAACTATAAGTCCATATAAGGTAAGTGTAAAGTTCGAAAAAGGAAAAAAAAAATTTAAAAACAGAAAAAGATGTCGTCAGGGAGAAAAAAAACATAAAAAAATTGGGGAAAAAACGACATCGATCGATACATCAAGGGTCGATCAAGATAAAAAGTCAATCCATAAAAGTATAGGCACAATAAGTTGCAACTGCCTCCAAGAGGATATCATTGGAGCGTTCCGCAAAAGTATCTGCCATCCAGTTTAACAGCGGAAAGGAACACACGTGGGACAACAGGAAGGTTCCTCGATATAACTTCGTTCCAGAAAGTCAATCGCAGCCTCTTCGATGGCCCAATTACCAAGGACTCCATGTGCCGCACCCAAGGCCATAAACCCAACACCAGAACATTCATACTCATGAGCCGTTAAGGGGCCCATCAGTTGACCAAAATCCGGTACAGGTGACACCGAGGTTGAAAGGCACAAATCCAGAGCCCACTGGAATGGACAATCCAGGCAGTGAAAGACAGGTTGCACACATGTAAAGAAGGGAAACTGGAAGGATAATCCATACGCGACACTTAAAGTCGCCAGGGGCAACGTGCCATAGTTTTCAAGCATCCGGTTGCGCAGATGAAACAGCCGGGGCATGTTGTCTCTGTACGCAAGTTGCGCAGCCATTGCGTAGGACGCAAACCAGCAAAAGTATTCCAGCAATAAGGGCAAGAAGCAAAGGAAGACCTCTGAAGACGCTGGAAAAAATAGAATGAAAAAATGCGGGAATCACACCAAAAATAGTCTGAAAGGAGGTCACGAGGCCGGAGCCCACTAGTTTAAAAAAATTAACTATGCCGGTCGTAGACGAGGCATTAAAGATAGTCTGTATCAATGTTCCAAAATGGAAGGGGAGGTCAGTATTCAAAAGCGCCTGCACCTCCGTGCGGGTGTTTGCCACGTGAAGAAGAAAGGTTTCACGGGATGAAGTTAAAGCGACCTCCCTTTGAGACAAAAGAGCCCTTATTCTGCTCATCTGGTTGAACTCTGCGCTCAAGGTTGGAATCGAAGGCCAGATAGAAACATCGAGCCGGCCATGCGGGGGTGGGAAAAGGACATTATTACAGCAAACTACACGCTTTGAAACAGTGACTATGTACGGAATGCCCTTTAGCATCCCACAGCAATTGTCATTATTTAAAAGCAAATAACTACCATTAGCAAGCAATGTGAATGAAGGGGTTATAACTGGCACAGGTACACCTTTCAAAACTCAAGCTAAATTAGGAGCGTGTACATTGCAAGCACCATGTAATTGTATGTGTCTACACACCACAGAATGATCAGGAGCAGAAGTGCATTCCTCACCCTTCAGATAAACCTCTGTGCCCTCCCGCATGCATCTATATGTGAACGGGAGCGACCAAACTTCGTGCAGGAATGCGCTTCCAAGTTGTTCATATCTGCCAAGAGCATAATGTTTCATACATGAACTAAATTTAAAAAGCAAAAAAGGTAAAGTGATTACGCCGTGGATAAGCCACACGCCCGAATTTAACTCCGCAATAGAAAAAGGCAATGGTTCTAATTTTTCGATGTGCAGTAAAGAATAAGTCGCATCCTTCATAGACATAAACTGTTGTTTGTCAGTTAAATTAAAAGGGAGGAACCAAGAGGAAACATTCATGTAATCCCATGGGACCTTCCCTGCCTTTAACTTTAGTAAAGTCCATGCAAATTGCATAACAGAACGCAACTGATTCTGGCCATGGTACAACATAGACAAATCATCCTGCACAATATCTACGACAGCTGAAACCATATTATCTAAAGTGTAAATTCTCGAAGACAAGGTATTTATACTATTATCAATCACAGCCAACACTTTTTCCATATTGGCCTGGTCAATAGCACGTAATCTGGAGGCAGCCTCAATTTGCGACAATTTCCAAACTTCGTTGTAAATAGCATATACCCATCTTTTGGACCTGCCTATTGCAGGACCTTTGATAAAATCATTCAAATCAATTTTGTCGTTTAAATGTGACAAATGAAGTTTAACAGACGCTAATGTGGAATGTTGCAGCCACGACTGGCATAACTTAACCACAGAGTAGGTAGTCACAGTGTGTGAAGATTCAAAACGAGGATCTACCCTGACTTGACTGTACCCAGGTGCCAGTGCTAAAAATCGACGTTGACAAGAATCTGAACCAGTTTGCCAAACCAACCAACCCTCCGGATTAAATGCCGAAACATTAAAGGTGGTGTTGGAAATAAGGGACTGCAACGTAGTAAGGGAAAGATCTGTGTAATTACCCCAGCCGGGATAAACACCCAGATCCGGGATCGTGGGGGAATTCATTCTTTTAGACGTAGACAAGCCAAAACAAGTTGTCTGAAAAATAGATGAATTCAAAAATAAAATATGGTTAGGGATAAGACCGGCACGATGCAAAGCTTCTGTTCCCTGAACCTGCCACGGTTTAGTACCCCAAACCGACTTAAGATCGATAGTAGCTTTCTATAGCTCATAGCCTCCGACAGCCAATTCGTCCATAAAGGACTTGGAATACAATAATTTGGTATGTGTCAGCCTTGCCTTCGAGGCGGTTTCAGGCGCCATCTTAAAGTAAAAGGAGGCCGGTTTTGACGCACTGAAATCCGAAAAGTATGTGAACTTGTTCACTAACGTTTTAGAACTGCCCTGATGAGGGGCTGGACAATGTTCCCATTGAGTGTAATTAACAAAATTTCGAAAGGTATTTGCTCTGTGTAGGAAATGTGTGCCATAATGTTGATAACAAAACTGTTCACCATAATTAGCAGAATTTAAATACAAATCTTCAGCATCAAATGCAGCATAATATTTTAGATCAGAAAATAGTGCTTCTATTGCTTGTACATCCCAATCATCAGATCTGATATTCTGTTTAACTACATCACCCATAGAAACACGAATTAGGCACATTAATCACTTGGGTAGGTCCATGAATTTGAAATTTAACAGCATCCCAAGCGATCCCATCACGCACAGGCCAGGCAGTAATGTTCACAAAAGTCTGGTCCCTTTTCATAATGTGGGATGAGGAATGGGGGGCCAAAGTTCCATCAATTGATCCAATTGTAGGTCGTTCAGTAAGGTAGTGTCCATTTATAATTTTAAAAAACACCACCACAAAGCCAATTGTCATGAACAAAAAAATACATATTAGCACCAGCCAGATGTAAGTCCATGGTGCGACTAAAAAATGTCTCTTGAACCAGGCAAAAAATATAGCAATTTTGGAAGGGGCAGTGGAAGTCATTGATTCAGTGTCAAAGGAAGAACGGGACTGGTTAATCGCTGTTGAATGTAAAAGAGGCAACGGGACACTTGCAGGATAAGCATACTCAGGATCATCAAGCAAACGACCATCAACAGGCGGTATTGGAGGGGAAGCAACAGCATGCATCTCAACTGCAACCTCAGGCATGATGATCGAGGGCGGCATCACAACAGAATTTCGCAGCATGGAGGGGCAAGAAACTGAAGGTGTCATACTATGAAGTATCGGCCACTCGCTGTAGCTTGACATTGTCAATCGAGATGTACCTGTTTTTCTTGCGACCAGGAAGTGGTGGTAAATTGACTGTACGTGTACCCTGGACTCCAAGCACCGGCACTGGTGCACGATAAGAGGGGCCAAACTCTTTCTTGTTCTCCACCTTCTCACGGACCAGATCACCAACTCGAGGTAGCCAGCCGACTACCAGAATCTGGAGCTCAGCTTCGCATGTAGAGGGTACGTGTTCCTTCGCCAGAGTGTCTCTTGCTTCTTGTAGATTCTGCAATACAGCACAGTGATCATCTAGGTCAAAAGGCGCGGCAGCCGCCACCATGTCTAGACCCTCAAGGTCCGGAACAAACATTCTTACTCCAAAGAGCATCATGTATGGGGTTCGCCCACCCAGAGACCTTCTAGGGAGATTATTAAGTGCACGTTGCACGTCATACAAGTGGGTCAGCCAGCTTCGGCCTGTACCTAAAACCCTTGCTGTCAAAGATTGCTTTAGGTCACGGTTCATTCGCTCCACAACACTATTGCCCTCAGGCCGGTATGGAGACGAAAATTTGACTTGGACCCCCAAACTTCTCATGGCTTCTTTGTAAGCCCTAGAGGCAAACGCAGGGCCCTGGTCAGAATGAAGGGTACCACATGCAAAACTCCCAATAAAGACACGCAAATTCTTGATGACCGTCCGGGCATCAGTACTCCTTTGCGGCCACACCCACAGAAAACATGTGCACGAATCCACTGCAACCAAGATGTACTTGTACGCAGTATCAGAGGAAAAAGGACCGCAGTGATCTAAATAAACACACGCAAGTGGTTGATTAGATATAAACAGCTGCGTATGTGGTGGACGCGCGACAGTAGAAGGTTTAATCTGCTGGCAAATGTCACATAAAAGGACATAAGCTTGCGCCTGTTTGTACAAACCGTACCACCAGTAACGTTGCTGTAAAAGAGATACAATCGCCGAAACTCCGGCGTGCGCGGACGCAACACCTTCGTCGGCAGCCGTAATCAGAGATGGTCTGCAGTCCGCGTTGGGAATCAATCTGTCACCAACGTCGTTAATCCTCACTAACGGGACGTTATCAGGACTTAAACGATAATGGTAGCGGAAAGGGAATCCTTTCGGAAATCCCGTCCCTGTCTCGGACGCAGCAATAGCTGCCAAGATGTCATCATCAATCCTAGTTTTGGATCTTGTAACTGCTGCTACTAAATATGTTGCCACTGCGGTTTTTGCTGCCTCGTCAGCCAAACTGTTACCGACAGCATGGACACCAACACGCTGGTGACCAAGAGTGTGAATTACATTCACGAGGGGCAGCCCTTCTTTAAGTTCTGCCACTCGAACCCAAAGCGTTTTGTGCTTTACTGTGCTACCTTTCGAATCACGATAGTCATTGTGACTCCAAAAGTGTAGATTCTCGTTGCATGATTGAACACAATAAAACGAGTCACTCACTACAAGAGTGGTGCCCCGAGGATCAGCAAACTCCAGTGCAAGCACCAGAGCTTTCAGCTCTGCCAACTGCGCGGTACAATCACCCAATGACTGCGTATGCACGACATCAGACTGGAACTCACCGTTCACGAAAGTACCTACTACAACTGCGCAGGCCCCTGAATAGGCATGCTTTGATCCAGTTGCGGGTTGCGCAGACCCATCAGTGTATATGACACAATGGTACTCCTCGAGCGGGCGCAAAGTCAGAGGAGCCGGATGAACAAATTCATACTCCAAGAACTCCTGTGTCTGTAATGCCGCGTCAAAGATATATGTGACGTCCGGCGAGGTCAAGGAGGTTGCCCATTGTATCCACCTTGGATGCAAAGCCTTAGAATTAGGTACACTGGCTTTAGTGACCGCCAGCATGTGCTTTCCCTGTGATAGCGCTCGCTCTTTCAGGATTGCCATTTGGACTGCTGTCAGTACTTTCTCGACAGCGGAGAAGCGCAGCTCAGCCGAAGTGTACAGATGAGATTTGTATGCAATGGGGACGGTGTCGCCCTCATTGAACGTCAAGTAGGTGAAACCCACTGCACCCGGTACGATTCTAATGACCAGGTTAGTGTGGTTATCACGAGTTTGTAAAAACTTTGAAGCTAGAAGATCAGACTGCAACTACTGCAATGCAGCCGAATGCTCAGGCAGCCAGCAAGATTTGGTAAAAGTAGGTTGTACCAAGGCATAAAGCGACTTGATACGCTGGGCATAATCAGGAATGTAGGTACGACCGAAATTCAGAAAACCCAGCAAAGATTGCAATTTCTTCAGTGTCGTTGGGGTACTGAGGCGTGCGCATTTCTCAAGGAACTGCGGAGCCAAGCCTCGACCCTCATGATTGAGTTCGTACCCCAAGAACAACACTGTGAACTCGGCAATGTGGGACTTGGCAAAGTTGAACTTGTAACCATAGTCAGCAAACATAGTTATTATGTTATCCACACGAGCAAGGTGTGGAAGCAACTCGTCGTCCGTCAGGTAGATATCATCTACATACGAATATGCTTCCGGGTCAGTCATCTCCAAAAGTGAGACCACACGAGCAGCAAAGACCCCGGGGCTGTTTTTATAGCCCATGGGGAGCCTTTTAAACCATTTTTGGTTGCCACCCGAGGTAAACGCCGTCCACTCATAGCTATGAGGAGACAGGTTATGGCTGTAAAAGCCGTTGGAGATGTCAAGAGTAGTTTTAAAACGTTTTCTCACAAGACTATCGACGAGAGCCGAACTGTGTGTATTCTGTACCGCACATGTCCGGCAGTGTGAATGTAAGTGCCAGTAATCCAAAACTAGGCGGTACGATCCATCAGGCTTCGTCACAGTTAATTAAAGGATTATTCATGGGTGACACACATGTTTCAATTACTCCCTGATATTCCAATTGCTCAAGGATAGACGCGACGTGAGACCGAGCTTCGCGACGCATGGGGTATTGGGGTTGTGGCTGGGGTTCCGACCGCAACGGAATCGTATGGTTGGGAGAAAATTTGTCCCAGCCCACCCGAGTACGGTACAACGCAGGCGCGAGCACCTGCCCCCACTCCCCGGCTAACCTATTAGAATGTTCCAATGGCTCTGTGTGCCCAAAGGACGGGAGGATTACCACCTCACCTCTAGGAGCCTCTAACACGAAAGCCAATCTGTCTCCGCCAAAAGTATATCATAGGTGGAGGTTAGATTATCCCAAAATACCACTTTAATTTTACGTTGTATGTCACCCTCAATTAAAAGGTCAATTTTAAACATTCTTTCAGGGGGAGCTACGCGAGTATCAGCAGTTTCAACACTTACAAATGTATCAGTTGCTGTCGCCACCAGAAACGGACGCAGCGCTTGTCGCACTACTGTAACTTCCGCCGCGCTGTCTAGCAGCGTTAGCGCCCATGTCTGGTTCAGAAGCTGTGTCCGTACCATCTGAGGCATATCTCGCAGTCAGAGCAGCAACTTTCTTCTTTTGAAACGGGGGTCTTTGACGTGCAGACTCGTCCTGTTTGCCTTTACCGTCAGTCTGACGGGGCTGCTCACGACCTTGAGCACCCTTTCCCTTCCCACGATCTCCGCCACCGGATTGATAAGCCGATGCTTGCTGTGAAGAACGAGGAGAGCGTTGTTCAGGAACCTGAAATCTATCAGGTGACTTAATATTAGAACGATCGCGCAAATCATGAGTGCGTTCACTTTGTGTCTGCACCGGTGATGCAGAACGAGACCTCCGTTTCTCTTGCTGCTTCCCCTGTTTCTTAGCTCGCCAACTTTGTTTCGGGAAGTTGGGCTTTTCGTCTTTGGTAGACGAACTCACTTTAGGCTGCTGCACTGCAGTCGGAATGATCACGGCGGGTTTCACACCCAAGGCGCTACGACCCACCATTCTGTAGGCTTTCGCTATAATTTTAGCGAATTCCTTTGGCCTGTCGCCCGGATCCACAAGTGCCAACATATTGCACACCTGGAATTGCATGGCATCTCCTTTGAGGTTGCCCATAACCATGGAAATAAACCACATCGAAGCTATCGACAAGCCTCAATCCCAACTCAATTGCTGCCTCGGCACCATGATTGTCTTGGACCTTCTTGATGACCGAGGGCAGTACAGACATAGACGGAGTGCCGTAGCACTTCGCATAGGTCGCAGCAAAGACCTTGCACCAATTGTCACAGTCGACAATATCCGGGACTAGATCCTTAGGCAATGTTATAGTGAGGATCCTGTGTTTATCCACAGGAGAAGTATTGGGAAACACGGCTTCAAATTGATTACATTTTTCAGCAAGCCAGTAAGGGAATTCATCCCTATTTTGGGGGCGTCTGCCGACAACCGAATTAACCATAACTGGACTGATGACTGTCGCATTATGGTCAGTCGTGTGGCCCGCAAC
This sequence comes from Triturus cristatus, assembly GCF_964204655.1. Taxonomy (NCBI): domain Eukaryota; kingdom Metazoa; phylum Chordata; class Amphibia; order Caudata; family Salamandridae; genus Triturus; species Triturus cristatus. The sequence continues at coordinate 721,549,909 of NC_140582.1, forward strand.
CGCAGGTGCCCCCACCTGCACATTGCGAGACACGTACTGCACTAATGGACTATGGACCGTAACCAGGGCAGTGTGTAGCACACATAACTCCGCCACCACCACAGTCATGTAGCGGGGATGGGGTGTATAACCGGCCAGCACCGGCCATGTGGCCCCTGCAATTGACAACGGGCCCATTCTCGCCGGCGCTACTGCATGGGGAAGGGCGCCATTAAACCAAATAGTATGCTGCCAGGCACTAAGGGGAATTTCAAGTGTCCGATAAGGGGCATAGGCAGCAGGCATCGCGGTGTGAGTATATTCGTGGAACAAATTGTCATTTGCATCCACTTTGTCAAACGTCACCCAAGAGTAAAACAACTCATAGGGGAACGCCGCATCAGCGCCTACTACTAAAATAACAGCCAAGCCATCATCCTGGACCCCATAGACCCTCAAATGTGCGGTCAGGAGAACCCTACTATGCGTGGCAACATTGACCGCCATCAGGACACTTTCAAGAACAATGAAAAGCTATACTGTAGCACTGGGGTTCAGTAAAAGAAAACCTTTTTAATTATCAAGCTTGAAAGAACCTTTAGTCGAAACCTAGGTGGGTTAAGCCGTCACTCACGTTATCCGGAAACTAGAGTGAGGGCGCTGTGGACTAATAAAAGCACTACTAAGGCGTTTCAGATCAAAAGACCAAACGTTAGGTGCGCCATGTTGCAGGGATTCTGCTTATGCACAGAACTATGCGCAGGAAACCAGGACCTCAGAGAATTGTGGTGTACCAGAAACTCCCCTCAGAACTAAGAACCCCTATCCGACTAGCTTAGTGTCACATTCGTTATCCGAGATTTAGCTCGGCGGTCCCAATGTATAGACAACCCAGAACAAGCGACTTAGATACTCTCAGGAGTGGTGGGAATCCGAAATACTCGTTGGTAACTATATATCAGTCCACAACAGAATAACAAAGACTCGGTAAAAGTTTAAAGAGTTTATTTTATAAACCTCGCGTCCTAAGATGCAGTACTTTGGCTAACACAAGCAGACAAATGGTTAGGATCAGCACCATCAGCATTGTTACAATACCATAGAAAATGAAAGGAGCAATCATAATAATAATGACAGTGGAAAGTAACCCCCCTCCTTTCTCTAGCAACTAATAAGGTATTATTAGACTAATAGAAGGTCTCTTAGGCTTGCATGGGGGACCCCATACCTTATAGATCAGCTTAGTGGAATCACATCACAGGATCAGCTAGGCTCTCTCCTGCAACAGCTCTTCGTTTCGAATGTAACAGAAAACATGCTGCTCTGTAATATTAAAGGGCTCGTCTTTCAGGTATTGGCAGCTGTATGTATGTTATGGCTAAGAAGTGGTACGATCAACCTGAACACAACAACCTGCCCCGTCTAGTGACCCAGACTCGTTCCTTACACGGTGTACAGACCAAGGTCACTACTCGCTGTTAAAGATGTTAAACAACAGACGGTTCTCATGTGAAGCAAAGTCGAGTCAGCAGTTCTCGAATGAATAACATGTAACAACAGTGTCGCGTGCAAAAGCAGCAGAAGCAGCAAGCTGGCTTTCTAACCGCCATCGAGGTTATGCTAACTTAGCGTTGTACATAGGGCGTGGTTAACCCACACTACATAACATCATAAACTGGTTTGTCAATGGTGTCAGTGATGCAGTGAATGCTCTGTGAAAACAATTCCTCATCCTCGATCATGTTAACTTTACCAGACCTACATATGCAGGTATAGTGACCTTTTTTCCCCACAATTATTGCAATTTGTGCTTCTGGCAAAACAGTTTGGGTAGTTGGGACCATGGTTGATACTTCCACATCTCTGGCATTTTGTCTCACCATCTTTGTTCCAACTCGAGACAAATTTTTATTTATCAGCTTTGCCTATCCCCTTTTCAACTTTCACAGTGGCTTTGGATACAGCAGCAATTGCAGTTTCTCCATAAGAATTGTTGGAATCACCTCTAATAGAGTTAGTGCTGTTATCTACGGTTGCACTAGGATTACGAATTTCCTTCACCCAGTGGGAAGTATATTCTATGCTTTTCACAATGGTGATTGCCTCCCTAAGATTGGGATTCTTTGCCAGCAGATTTGGTTGCACTTTCGGGTCATTTGTGCATCGCACCAATTGGTCACAAATGAGAGAATCTGTCAACAGTTCAAAGTCACAAGTCTGTGCGAGTGATTTTTAATGCAGTTCCATAGTTACAACGGAGGTCATACTGTTTGGTAATACCTCTAACTTTTGGACCCCTGCCTGTTGGCCCAACTCCATGGGCACCCTCCCAATTCCAGCCAGAAAGATGAAAAACCTTGGCATGATACTGGACGATAAACTCACCATGGAGCACCAAATAAAAGTATTAACATCTAAAACTTGGTATCCCATCGGAATGATGAGAAAAGTGCTACCCTTGCTCCCTCGAGATAGTAGGCATACGGTGGTAAGGGCCCTGGTAACAACGAGACTGGATTATTGTAACGGGCTGTATCTGAACGTGCAGCAAAGCATACTGAACAGACTACAGATTTTGCAGGATGCAGCAGTCCATTTACTTACAGGTTCTTCCAGATTCTCCTCAGTTTCTCTGGAAAGAAGAACTCTACATTGGCTCCCCATAAAAAGCCGTATACGTTTTACGCCGCTGCCCATGACATTTAAGGCCTTGCATGGACTTGACCCTGAATTTTTAAAGCAGCGTATACAATGGTATGTTCCGGGAAGAAGCCTTCGATCTAAAGGAACAAAACAGGCTCAAGTCCCTCGTATCAGGAAAGCCCGATGGTGACCGACTAGAACTTACCTGTGCCAGGCAAGGCCCTTTTGGACATCGCTCCTATGCACCTGAGGCTCCTGCCATGCTCATCTCTCTCTCTCTCTCTCTCTCTTTCTCTTTCTCTTTCTCTCTTTGCCACTGCTATCCTGTTTTCATCTTACTCATTACTCGCTCTTCTCTGTGCTCTTTCTCTTTCTCTTTCTCTCTTTGCCACTGCTATCCTGTTTTCATCTTACTCATTACTCGCTCTTTCTCTCTTTGCCACTGCTATCCTGTTTTCATCTTACTCATTACTCTCTCTTCTCTGTGCTCTTTCTCTTTCTCTTTCTCTCTTTGCCACTGCTATCCTGTTTTCATCTTACTCATTACTCGCTCTTCTCTGTTCTCTTTCTCTTTCTCTCTTTGCCACTGCTATCCTGTTTTCATCTTACTCATTACTCGCTCTTCTCTGTGCTCTTTCTCTTTCTCTTTCTCTCTTTGCCACTGCTATCCTGTTTTCATCTTACTCATTACTCGCTCTTCTCTGTGCTCTTTCTCTTTCTCTTTCTCTCTTTGCCACTGCTATACTGTTTTCATCTTACTCATTACTCGCTCTTCTCTGTGCTCTTTCTCTTTCTCTTTCTCTCTTTGCCACTGCTATCCTGTTTTCATCTTACTCATTACTCGCTCTTCTCTGTGCTCTTTCTCTTTTACTTTCCCGTTCGCTCATCTCTGCTTGGCCTCTCTCCACTCACCTCTACTGCACCAACAGCACCCGGCACCCTACTCTCTTACCCTTTCACTGACTAGCCACCACCCACACAAAACCCGGAACTCTGACTCAAATCAACTGCACAACAACCTACAACACTAAAGGAGCAAGTTCTTATACACCCTCTCTTGCCCTCCACTCACCTTTCTCACACCAACAGCACCCCCACTCTATCACCCTCACACAGACCACCTGCCACCCACACAACACCCTGTAATTTCACTCAAATTAATAGCATTCAACACCCCACTAACAACACCCAATGCCCCACTCTCTCACCTACACACAGGCCAGCCACCACCCACACAACACTCCAATTTCTCTTGGATCCTGCCTGGCCAACCCTCACTCACTCACCAACCAAATGCCCCATCAGAGATTTGGGACCTGCTAATGACCTCACGCTGTTCAGGCTATTCCTCTGAGAAACCTGACTGAATCCTGCATCAGCCACTGACATCGCCACAGCCATCCTCCATGACTATAAGATCACCAGGCAGGAGCATCAACACAAGCCCAGAGGAGGATTTCACTTCACCTTGAAGAATACTTTCAGCTGCACCATATTCACAAACACACCCACCAGCTACATGGAACACCTCACATTCAAACTTCACATCACTGCCAACTCCACCCTGAGTGGTACCCTCATCTACAGGCTGCCAGAACCACGTAGCAATGTCGACAATGACATGAAAACCTCATTGCGCCCCTCATCCTCAACTTCAGCAATTTCATCCTCCTCAGGGACCTGAACTTACACCTGGAAGATCATGCTGACCTGAACTCAATGACTCCACTTGGAAACCTCAGCCTCACACCCTGCAGGAGCCTCCTGAAACCAATCTTCATCTCCTTCAACAGCATTTCAGTCAAAAAGTCCTTGCCGATCTCCTGGGCAGACCACATTCTTGTCGGATTCAGCATCCCCATCGCACACCACCAGAGCCTTAGCACTGCTTGACCTGCCGACTGGATCTGAAACAACATCCCAAAGGAGGACTGGACCACTTCACTTTTTGCAAATTGACCTGAACATATCACCTGCCTGCCCAAATCTATCAACAACTTTAACGACTGGATCACTACCTGTGACAATACGCTGGTCCCCTTCAAACACAGCAAAGCCACCGGATCCAGACCTCAAGCCAGCTGGTACATGGAGGAACTGAAGCATCACTGCAAACAACTAGAGCACAAGTGGAGAATGAGAAAAGACATCACAGACAAAAACACCAACAAATCTGTCCTGATTCTGTACCACCAACAAGTCTAGAACACCATGTACACAGTACTTGCAGACCACATCGATGCCTGCAGCAACAGCATTAAAGAAATTTTTGCCTTCGTGAAAGACTTCGCCTCACCAGTATCACACCCTCACAGGATCTCTTCAACAAGCTCTAGCAATTATTCTGCAGAAAGATTCCATCCCTATACAGCAACTTCGACCCTCAAATGGATTCCGCAAACCTTCCAACTCAGTTCCCCACAGCTACCATGAAATCTATCCACTCTGGAGCCGCCTCAGACCCCCTGCTACCAATGCCTCTACATCAAAGAAGGGCAACCCATCAGCGAAGTGTTTTCACCATCATTGCCCCACACTCTTCAGCCACCTTCTTAGGCACATGGGAACATGCTAATACCCTTCTACTAATCAAGAAACCCTCCATGGATCCATCTACATTTGCCAATGACAGTCCAATCTCTGTGCTTCTGTACCCAGCTAAAGTCCTGGAGAAACTTATCAACAGACACCCCACCAACTATCTCAGCAACCACCAACTCCACAGATTCATTCAGTCTGGATTTAGATCCAACCACAGCACATAAACAGCCCTGATCATCGCCACAGACAACATCCACATGATCCTTGACAGAGCACACACACACACACACACACACACACAACCCTCATCCTCCTGTACCTCTCTGCAGCATTTTAATTGGTCTCCCACCCTATCCTTATCTGATGCCTCCACGACATTGGAATCCAAGGAACCACCCTCCTTCGGATGTGCTCCTTCCTGATTGTTAGGACACAAGCAATCAGCCTGAACCCTTATGCTTCAGACACCCGCAACCTCCTCAAGGTTTGCCACTCAGCCCAATAATCTTCAGTTTGTATACGATCCTCCTGTCCAGTGTCATCCTCATCCACAACATTGATATAATCTCCAATGTCGATTACAACTCATACTCTCTCTTGGATAAGACTCGCAACACCTGAAAATAGTGCATCAGAAACAACCTCAACCTCCCTCACAGCATCCCCATCACACTGCACCTCAAGGATGTCCATTGACTCCTTATATACAAGCTCACCCTATTCAAACTCCTTACCCACACCTTCAAAGCACTACATATTTGCCCTGCTGACCTCAACAGTTGCTTTTACAAACCTTCCAGAAAGCCTGGAGAACAGAGCTGGCTCTATCAGGGGGCCCTTGAAAGGCTGGGGCCCATGGCCAGAACCAACTTTGCCCATGCATTAATAAAAAGTCTCTGCCTAGTGCACTACCACATCACTCTTTAAAGTCTCCAGGGTGCAGCAGAAAATGTTCTTCCAGGCCAAGGGCTTTGAGCTTTTGATAGTGGAAATGGAAATAACTATTTGGGCCAACCAGCCCATCCCTTGCTGCACCTAAGGGGTTTGGAGAATGTTGTGACAGTGCACGAGAGGAATAAAGGGGAGGCAGAAGCTATAGATTCTTGGGGCCAGATTTATAACAGAATTGCAGAGTGTGGTGTTATGCCATAATTGGTAACGCCACACTCCAACATTCTGAAAATGCAGGGATGCCTTGTATTTACAATAATACGTCGCACCCCTGTGTTTCCCCTAGTGCTGGCGCTAAGTTTAGCTGCCTAGCACAAATGCATGCAACCTTTCATCCCAATGCCCCTTCCTGCACATGAACAATCACTAATGGAGAATTGTAACTTCTATGTGTGCTGCATAATGCAGCACCTATATCAGTTGCAACTCGTCAATATCTAATGATTGTTCATGTGCAGGTAGGGACACCTTTCTGCACATGAACAATCACTGATGGCAATTTGTTCTTTCTAAATACTGCACACACAAACAGCAAAACCAAGGAAAAATTAAGCATTTCTCCAAGTTGTGCCAGTGTAAGACCAGGTTTTTCCTGGTCTTATTTTTGGCGCTGCCTCATATTTACTCCAGCCTTGAAAATTGGGGGCAGCATTCCAAAAACAATGGGTGTTGTGGCAGAACGCCCACTGCAACGCCCATTGCCTGCCCCCTTCATGCTAAATGCTGCGGCAGCCGCCTTGTAAATAAGGCAAAGGGGTTGTCAGCACCAGAACATCAAAAAAGTGATGTTCTAGTGGTCATAATCCCCTGTATACATGCCCCTTGGTTCTTCTTGCTTTCGTCTTGAAAACTACAGGGTGATTTCCAGCTGAGAGAGAGCTGGAAATCTTGCTCAAGCCAGGATTGAATTTTCAGTGTCCTGTACACCTCAACCGGCACAGCCTAATCCCTGCACAGATGTAGTTCACCCCCTGTGGTACTTACACTACCCATATGCAGAGTTGCAATACAGACATTGCACTTCATTCATGAGACCAACAATGGCTTTATGTGATGTACTAAAGAGAAAGCTAAATGAGCAGCTGAAGAAGCTTTATTGAATAACTGCAAAAACCATAAACTAGTTCTCCCTGCTAATGTTGCTTCATATGATGGCGTGGGCTCAGGTAGAAAGGCACAAAGATTAGTTTGAAAGGAATGACATCTGTTCACATGTCCAGCCTTTGCAACAAATGAATAACGAGCATGTAAAAAGGTGAACGTGCGTGGTTAATATATTAATTGCACAAGTAGCCCTATTTTGGACCTTTGACTGACAACCTCTTCCATGTGTGTATTGTCCTTTCATTTTTAGACCTGCTGTAATCACTATACAGAGTGTAATTCCAACTGCTGCTTGGGATTGGCGTCCCTCTTGTTTGCTGGCTGCTCATTGGTTGGTGCTCCAGGTACATCACTTCCGTTTATCGGCCAGGCGCACGACTACAGTTTCTTATGCTGTGAGTGTTTATATGTTATTTTGGGGTGTACTTCTTTTATTTACTGTTTGTGTTTCACTGTGGGTGCTTACTGTGGTGCTTATTTCTATTACTGTGTGCTGCCATTTATTTAATCATCACGGCGCTGGCTTCACGGGCCCAGCGTAACTTTTATCTACACGGGCACCACACTTTATGTTTCAGCATGGCTCTCGGGTTTATATTTCTTTTTTATGCGTCCACTCCACTCCAACACCCCCCCTGTGCATTCCAAATAAATTGCACGTTTTCCCTTGCAGTTATTATATTTACACGTGGCATGCTTTCTTCCCTCCTTAACCAACCACACCGCCGTGACTATCCTAAACCCGGAGAAGGGTTCCAGGAATGTAGGTGGCAGAGAAGCATGAGGCACAATAACACGGGGCATTTTTATTTGTATTAGCCTTGTGTATTACTTCTAGTAAGCTACATCGGCAACATGAATTTACTGCCAATCATCACATGAGGCTCCCAATCTCGGCTTGGCTGCCCTGCAAGTCATTAACTTTGTTGTGTGTGGCTGCGACTGCCGCTTGCACTTTCCCATAGCCCCCTCTCTCACCCCCAGTAATTGCCTTTGCTGAAGGGGGAACAAGGCCCGTCCAATCAATGGACACCCTGCAGCAGCAGGGCCCTCAGTAGTATCCCATGCTGTCTGCAGACTCCTGCCCGATGCTGCCTCGATTCAGGCTCAATGAGAGGTGCCTACACACATCAGGGCTCCAGCCTCAGCAATTTTCTAGCTGTGCCATAAGACCCCAGGCAACAAAGCAGCTCCACCCCAATCAGGGACACTTCAGACAGCCTTAAGGCCAGGAAGGAAGCAAGACCAGAGCACCCAACCCAGCTCGCAGGGGGGGCTCCCGCAGCAGCCGCCAGCCACCTCACTCCATTCGCAGCATACTCGCAGCACTGCAAAACACCTTAACGGGAAGGGGCCCAGCGGTACCACAAATGAGAATATTGCCTTGTGGCCCGTCGATTCAGCCACAGTGCAGGCCGCTACTACCAGGGAACAGCACCGCACTTGGTGAGCTCCCCGCCAGACTTCTGTCTGCACTCTTCGACTTCGGCTGGTACAGACCGTGCGCTGCTGCCTAAGGCCTGCTCAAGTGAGGCCCGCTTGATTGACAGTGTCCTCACCTCGCTGCAGACTCCCAAACAAACTCAGAGGGGGTCTCCATTGGCCGCAGTAAGCTACAGCACAGCACAGTACAACAGAGGGTCAGTCATCATAGCATTGGCAGGATGCGGCAGCATTAATTTGCAGGGCTGGGAACACTTGTCTAGAGCTGCTGGTCAGCCATCTTGCTGGCCACTCCCTAAAGTTAGGGTTAAATGAGACTACAAGGCCCAGGATTCTAAGACACAAATTGCACTTTTGCTATAAAATGTGTAATTTGTACTGTCTTCTGTACTAGAAAATGAGCTGAATGCAAATTCATCAGATTACCTCATTACCATGGGTGTAATGCGTTTGTCCTTTCTTTTGCACTTTATTCTATTGAGGTACTATTTTAGGTGAAGTGAATCAGAACTACAATACCCAGAAAGCATTGAGCTGTAAACATCTGGCACCGAAGAACTGTGCACAGTATTCTGCTAATTTTGCTTACATACAGAGTATGTGCAGGTATGATACAGTCACCACCGTTCTTGCTGCACTCTCTCCTCATGCAATGCTCGGTGTGCTGCAGCTTTGCCCAACAAGTATACCATACACAGCCCAGCAGCATATACAGAACTGCATATTGTGCACACAGAAGAGTGCGCTTTTCCTGACAAGTACTAATGGGCCAAAACTTCAGCCCAACCTGTGATTCCATGCTACTTTACAATAAGTCAAAACTGCAACCAGACTAAATGATGGTCTCACTAGTAGGAACATTAATCACCAGAGTTATCTTGATATATTTATTGTTGCTTGAAAACTACCTGTTGCACAAGGGCGTTGATATGCTTTTAAACCAAACATTATTTTTAAACACAGCCCCCCTACCAAAGTTAACACCTGATGCAGCTGCACCAGTCACACCGCCCTACTGTCAAGAATTCCTGTCATACGAGGGGAGGAAAACGGTAACCAGCGAAAACGGACTACATCTCCCAGGATGCTTAGCGGTTGAGAGGTTATGTAAACAGGAGAGCTGTTACATAACTCAAGGGAAACACGCCCTTATGTAAACAGGAGAGCTGTTACATAACTCAAGGGAAACACGCCCTTATGTAAACAGGAGAGCTGTGACATAACTCAAGGGAAACACGCCCTTATGTAAACAGGAGAGCTGTTACATAACTCAAGGAAAACACGCCCTATAAAGGGAGGAACCGGGAGGTACAAGGCTGTCGGATATTCTGTTTACACCGACGTACCTGCTTCGTGAAGAGCAGTGTTCCGGAGTGGTGCTCCAGTTAGGCAAGAACGGAGGTAGGTCGAGTCGTTACTCCCTGGGCCGTGTCTTGCCCCATCGTCACCTGTGAAGGACCCGGAAGCTCTACCGGTCAACCATTGAGCTTCGCTTTTTGACTCGGCTGAGTCCAAGCGCAGTGGCGCTTTCGCTGGTTACCGTTTTCCTCCCCTCGTATGACAGGAATTCTTGACAGTACATCCTCCCTCTCAGCGGCTCCCCACGGGTCCAGCGCTGGCAGGAAAACGCCGATGGAACAAGGAGACCAAGCGCGGAGCATGAACCCCTTCAGCCGGTTCCCATGAATGCTCCTCCGGGCCATAGCCTTTCCACGCAACCAGGTACCACAGCTTCCCCCTGCGCCATTTGGACGCCCGTATGCCCGACACCTGTTTATCACGGTGCACGTGGGAGTGCATGACCAGTGGATACCCGTTGTGGCCATGGTGGATTCAGGGGCCACTGGCATGTTTATGGACCACAACGTGGCATGCAGGCTAGGGCTAGTGCTTCTTCCCAAAGCAGTACCCGAAGACGTCTATGCGGTAGACGGAAGGCGATTGGTGACGGGGCCCATCGGACAGCACACGGGGGTCCTTCCGATGAGATATGGGAGGAACCATTTGGAACAAATCGATTTTAACATCATCCGAGCTCCCCAATATGGCGTCATATTGGGATTGCCGTGGCTACAGAAACACAACCCCTTTGTGGATTGGCCAACACATCGCATCGAAATGACGTCACCGTATTGCATCCTGCATTGTGGAATAAGAACGGAATCCCTTGACGCAGATGAGAGCGGGAGTCAGACGGTGGCTACAGCGGCAGAAAAAGATGTGGCTCTCCCCCAGGCTTATCACAGTTTTGAGGATGTATTTGATGAGGTGAAGGCGGAAGTGCTACCACCACATAGACAGTTTGACTGCCAGATCGACCTGGTGCCAGGGGCCAGCGTTCCCAGCGGCAGGCTGTATGCCCTGACGGAGCCTGAAAACGTGCATCTCCGGGGGTACCTGGATAAACTCCTCAAGCTAGGATTCATCCGCCCGTCCAAGTCTCCGGCCGCCTCGCCACTCTTCTTCATCCCGAAGGCTAATGGGGAGCTGAGAGCCTGTGTGGACTTTAGGGCATTGAATGCGATAACCATAAAAAATCGGTACCCCTTGCCTCTCATCAGTGTACTTCTGGAACAGGTCAAGAAAGCTCGTATCTACACCAAGTTGGATTTGAAAGGGGCATACCATCTGGTGCGCATGAGGGACGGAGACGAGTGGAAGACCGCCTTTAAGACCAGGTTCGGCCTTTTTGAGTACCTCGTCATGCCGTTCGGTCTGTGCAACGCCCCGGCAGCCTTTCAGTACTTTTTGAATGAGGTATTCAGAGAGGAGTTGGATATCTACGTGGTCGTATATATCGACGACATCCTCATCTATTCGTCCAGTGTGGAGGAGCACGTACACCACGTCAAAGCTGTGCTCCAAAAGCTGAGGGAAAACATGCTGTTTTGTAAACTCAGCAAGTGTGACTTCCACGTCACATCCGTGGAATTCCTCGGAGTGATGCTGAGTCCAGAGGGACAGGAGATGGCAGAACGAAAGATCAAGGCGGTGAAAGAATGGCCGGTGCCCCAAAGCGTGAAGGACGTCCAAAGTTTCATTGGCTTCGCCAACTTTTACAGGCGGTTTATAGATGGATTTTCAGGAGTGGTGGCCCCAATCACACAGCTACTGAGGAAGTCCAAGGAGTTTGTCTGGTCCCCTGAAGCGAACAAAGCCTTTGAGGCCCTGAAAAGCGCCTTTGGTAAGGCGCCGGTGTTGGCTCACCCCGATCCGGATCTCCCCTACGTGGTGGAAGCGGACGCGTCGGATGTGGCGCTGGGGGCTATCTTGTCCCAACGCAACCACGACACAGGGGTGCTTCATCCCGTTGCGTACATGTCCCGCAAACTCAACGACGCCGAACGCAACTACCATATTGCGGAGAAGGAGCTTCTCGCAATCAAGGACGCCTTCACCGAATGGAGGCATTGGTTGATGGGGGCAAGACATGTGGTATCGGTGTACACGGACCATCGGAACCTACAGTTCATGACGGCCACTAGACACCTTTCTCCCAGGCAGCTGCGGTGGATGATCTTCTTTGCGGGGTTCAACTTCCGCATCACATATCGGCCGGGGACGGAAAACCGGAAGGCGGACGCCCTGTCCCGTCAATCTGCAGTTAAGGAACCATTGCCTGCAACCGAGCGTTCCATCATTTCCCCGAGGATGGTATTGGGGGTTATCCAACCGGATACTTTCCTGAGGGGAATAAAGAGAGGGATCAGGTCATTCGCATGGCGGAGGTGGCTCCTCAGTCACAGAGAATGGCAGCTGAAGGACGGGATACCCCTGAAGGGCAGGTGCCTATTGATACCCACGCCTAGGCTAAGGAAACAAGCATTCATCTGGTGCCATGACTCTCCATGCGCAGGTCATTTGGGCTTTGAAGAAACAGTATCTGCGATGTTTTGTGGACCAGGGCAGGGAAGAATGGGTCGACTTGCTATGGGTTGCAGAGATAGCCTATAACAACGCCACTCACAGCTCCACACAGTCATCTCCGTTCTATAGCAACTATGGCCAACATCCCAGGTTCTTGCCATTTCTACATCCGTTCAGAGAGGACAGGATTCCCGCCACAGCGGACAAGGTGGCACACATAAAAGACACGTTGATGCGCTCAAGGGCTGTCCTAATAGAGGCCAAGAGAAGATACAAGGCTGCGGCAGATAGGAAGAGAAGGCCCGGGCCACTGTACCGCACTGGAGACTACGTCTGGATATCCACAAGAAACATGAGGTTTCGAAAGAACAGTGTGTTCCATCCCAAGTACATGGGCCCCTATCGAATTACCAAGTGTATGGGTCCCGTGAACGTGAAGGTGTGCTTGCCCCAGTCATTGCGGATACACCCTGTCTTTCATGTATCATTGCTCAAACCAGCACCCTCCAAGCCGTCTGGGACACCTAGGCCGGTATGCGTGGAGTCGGAGGTGGAGTATGAAGTGTCGGGCATACGGGCGTCCAAATGGCGCAGGGGGAAGCTGTGGTACCTGGTTGCGTGGAAAGGCTATGGCCCGGAGGAGCATTCATGGGAACCGGCTGAAGGGGTTCATGCTCTGCGCTTGGTCTCCTTGTTCCATCGGCGTTTTCCTGCCAGCGCTGGACCCGTGGGGAGCCGCTGAGAGGGAGGATGTACTGTCAAGAATTCCTGTCATACGAGGGGAGGAAAACGGTAACCAGCGAAAACGGACTACATCTCCCAGGATGCTTAGCGGTTGAGAGGTTATGTAAACAGGAGAGCTGTTACATAACTCAAGGGAAACACGCCCTTATGTAAACAGGAGAGCTGTTACATAACTCAAGGGAAACACGCCCTTATGTAAACAGGAGAGCTGTGACATAACTCAAGGGAAACACGCCCTTATGTAAACAGAGCTGTTACATAACTCAAGGAAAACACGCCCTATAAAGGGAGGAACCGGGAGGTACAAGGCTGTCGGATATTGTGTTTACACCGACGTACCTGCTTCGTGAAGAGCAGTGTTCCGGAGTGGTGCTCCAGTAAGGCAAGAACGGAGGTAGGTCGAGTCGTTACTCCCTGGGCCGTGTCTTGCCCCATCGTCACCTGTGAAGGACCCGGAAGCTCTACCGGTCAACCATTGAGCTTCGCTTTTTGACTCGGCTGAGTCCAAGCGCAGTGGCGCTTTTGCTGGTTGGAGTCGTAACTCCCAGCCCGACCAGAGACACAGGGACTGCCAGCTGTAACGCACACCAGGAGGTGTTTGCCGCGTTACAGACTCGGAAGTCCACAGGATCGATCGAGCGGCTGCTCTCGGTTCAGTCTTCTTGCTTGTGATTGGGGTATCGGTGACGCATCACCAGGAGGTGACTCCGCGTCCCGGTGCAGTCTGAGGAAGAGGTTGAGCGGCTGCTCCCTTCAGGTAGAGACCCCAGCTGGGTGTTTCCCTGACTCCTCGATTCTCCCCAACACTCTTTGTGCCCTTCACAGCCTACCGATTGGCATTGTCGGCCATTTCATTTCTGCCCTCTGTTGGCATACGCCGGGATCGGCGTATATGCAGAGGACGGTTAGGACCATCCGTGCTGTGGGCTGGTAACGTACTTAGCCTGGAGGATTCCAGTGACTATAACTTTTGTTTGTTCTTTGTATTTTATTTGCCTTCATTAAAAGAACTAACCCTTCACAAGTGGTTGCGTCCTCATTGTCGTGTCTGTTAAACGATCCTGAGACGTTCAGGGCGTTACACCTACAGCCAGTCCTGCTCCCAGCAATGGAGCAGAACAAGCATTTTCAGAAACTGGGTGAGAGCTAACCTCATATCCATTATATAAGGGAAATGATCTATGTAAGCGGTTGGGTGTGATACTTCCCCCAAATTCCGGCAAGCAAAACAGGTTAACAGATTTCTTCTAGATGATTTAATGGAGAGCAGACTTCTCCAATCAAATTTGTTTTGAACTTTTGAGATCAAATTTGCTAAAATGCCACAGACCCTTATGGGCATTCATTAAATATTCCAGTACTTTCATAGTGCACCAGAAAAGCCTGGCCTTTCCTAGGAGAAGATCTTGTTTTTATGTTGAACGTAAGCGTACCACCTTGTGTATACTTTAGTATACATCTCTTTGGGCTTAAAGCCATCCCTCTGGTTCTTATTTGTTTGTTTCAGTGTTTTTTTTTTTATAATTGCTAGCTTTTAAGTGGTTAATGTTTGCTCTTTGCCTTAACTTTGGTCATTTGTTTACTCCCACGGAGCAGGGCCATCATTCCTGTACTGCTCCACTTGTCCCATTATGGTAACTGTAAAGGGACCACTTATTTATTTGTCCAACAGCAATGCATCCGAGCCCTCGATCTTTCCATTCACTCCAAACTCAAAATCAGAAAACAGTACATGCCACGCTTTTTACTTCAGCATGAAGGGACCTAACTTTTATCTACATGGTAATTACTTGCGCCTGATTCAAGGTCACTGGGTTTCTTTTTTTAGGGTTAGGACCCATCACGAAACAAAGAAACACACAACTGCACATCTATGTGCATCAGCAAGTTTTCTGGCAGATGTGGGCCATTGTAACATCAGGCAAATACGTTATTTCTGTATCCTCCTAATTGCCATTCACTGGTATTGACAAATAGGTATTCAGAAGTTTTCATCTGTTCGTGTACTCCATTGTTCAGTGCTCTGCTGCTTCTGCCTGTTCTCGCCAAGAAAAGGGTTCTGTTTTAGCCTAGGCAGCACGCATGCACTATCTGGAAGACCTGCTGTAATCATTATACAGAGTATAATCCTTCCTGCTGCTTGCTATTGGTTAACTCCTGCTATTCTTTGCTGGCTCCTCATTAGTTAGCGCCCCCATTACATCACTTCCGATTTTCGCTCCGGTGCACCGGTCAACTACAGTTTCCTTACTCTGTATGTGTTTATATATTTCCTTTGTGGACTACTTGTATTACTACCTGCTCAGTTACATTGTGGGTGCCTATTCCTAGTACGTGCGGGTAAATAACAGGGGAATGATTCAATTCAGGAAGAACAGAGGTCGGAATCCTAATACATGAGAAAAAAACAGAATACCTCTGACACCATAAATCAAGAATCACTTTTTTCCCAAAAGGATTTTTTAATTATCCCTGGGTTATAGTTGTGTGTATGTGTGTATATATATATATATTATCTACTGGCGGTCGCCAGTAGATAGTTATAGTTAGGACCACGTTTCCATAGGAAATCCGCAACATTCTATTTTGAATAACTTTGGCGCCGGTTGACGAATCCTCGCGAATTTTTCAAAATAGGTGGGGCGCTACGCTCCGCTCCTACCCTGAAAGTCTCGGGGGGATTCGTCAAGCGGGGGCTGAGATAAAAGGGGGGTCCCAAAACGCGTTTTTCCCATGCATTTTTCCATAGGACCTTTAGACACAGCTACAGCCCGAACGGCTGAACAGAATTACTTGAAATTTGGCAGAGAGGTAGTCCTCAGGTCAAGGAAGTGCCTTTTGTAGGTTTGGTGTAAATCTGTTCAGTAGATCCTGAGAAAATAGCATTTAAAAGCATATATATATATGGGCGGAGCCTAACCACACATCTCATCCTGAGATCTGATTGGCTGTCAGCACTTCATCCAAGAAGTGTTGGCAGCCATCTTGGGACCAATATACATGATAGCACCTCATTAAAAAGCATTGCAGTTAATAGAAGGTTTTAAGACTTTAGTTACATTATAAATCATTTGTTGATGGTACCATACTCATTTTTGGAATTGTGGTATGTTCTAAGGTGATTTCACCATGTGAAAAAGCCTTCTGCTGGGATATCATGATTGAGAGAAAAATATTTTCTCATGCTTTTACCACAGAGGTTTGGAAGGTGATCTATAGGCTAAACTGAGAGCTTATTTTCTGTAAATTCACATTATCTTTCTCAGTCATGTGAGAATGAAGTCTGACATTCTCAGTAAAACATGTACATCCAACAAGGGCAGAGACTGTCAGTTGATTCCTTTGTGTTCTACTGCAGCTTCCCAGAGTGTTCCAAAGAACTACTAGAGCGCTAACAGTCCTACTTATGATAAACGTATGGCACACCTGAAGCCATCTTGCTTGGATTAAAGTGGTAACTCTTAAAACATTTAATTTAAAAAGGAACAAAATGAGGGGGTTCATTTTTCAATAAAAAGTATGATTAGTGCTGCAGAAATAAAAATTAGGGCACATTTTGAGTGACTTCTCAAATCCTCTTCTATTTCATTAAAAAATTCTGACATGCAGACTGAAACATGCACTTTCAATACCAGCAGCAGTTTTCCCTGGTGAGCAGTAGCTTTACTACAGTGATCTAATGAGCAAAAAGAGTGCTAACATTCTGAATTTATGGCAAATGTGTGACACATCTGAATGCCTTCTTGATGGAATCAAAGTAAAAAACTGAAAGTATTTCCTACTGAGGAGACTGCAGTAAATGAGGAAATTAGGAAACTTCATAACAAATAAGTCTCCCAAGATGGCCACCAGAGACAAAAGAGCCCAAATGTAGCCCAAATATCACCCAGATGTAGCCCAAGTATAGCCCAATGACAGAATGTCCCAGAATGTTCTTAAAAACAACTAGAGCGCTTACTGTCTTCATTATGACAAAAGTATGGCACACCTGAAGCCATCTTGATTGGAATAAACTGGTAACACTTAAAACATTTAATTTAAAAAGGAACACAATGAGGAGGTTCATTTTGCCATAGAAATTATGATTAATGCTGAAGAAAGAAAATGAGGGCACATTTTGAGTGACTTCTCAAATCCTCTTCTATTTCATTAAAAAAATTCTGACATGCAGACTGAAACATGCACTTTTAATACCAGGAGCAGACTTCCATGGTGCAGTAGTTTTACTACAATGATCTAATGAGCAACTAGAGTGCTAACATTCAGAATTTATGGCAAATGTGTGACATATCTGAATACCTTCATGATGGAATCAAAGTAAAAAACTGAAAGCATTTCCTACTGAGGAGACTGCAGTACATGAGGAAATTAGGAAACTTCATAACAAATAAATCTCCCAAGATGGCCACCGGAGACAAAAGAGCCCAAATGTAGCCCAAAATCACCCAGATGTAGCCCAAATATAGCCCAATGACAGAAGTGTGCAAAACACTTATTATTTTGTGTTTTTGCAGTGTTATATAGTGCAGACTTGTCAGGTATTGGAGTGCTTTACATGAGCATTGGTTACATCACACAAGAACACATTCATTTTGGTTGTAGACATGGGGAGACTCAGTGATTTGACCAGAATCACAGAATGTCGAGCTGAAGCAGAAACTTCAACCTGGTTCCCCAGTTGCAAAGTCTGCAGTTCTGGAAGTAACACCACATCATCTCCCCTAAGTGCAACATTTAATCAAGTGGTCAACTGGATAAAAAACATAAAGATAACAAATAATTTAAAAGTGCTTTGTCGCTATTTGAAAACTCAGAAAATATGTCCTTATTTTAGCCTTTTAGAGCACTAACCATAATTTTGATGCCAATAAGACCCTCTCATATATGTAATTTCTAAAGGAAATGCTCTAGGTATTACAGTTTTGATTACATCAAGATGATGTCAGGCGTTCCACACTTTTGTAATAAATATAGAATGTTAGCAATCTAGTTGTTCATTAGGATACTGTTGAGAGGCAGAGGCCAGGGGCACGGACTCTGAAAATTGAAGGCAGGTAGGAGGGTGCAAAGGCAACAATTTAACCACACTGAGCAGGCAGGAAGGGCCGTGGAAGCACAACAGACTATGGAGGGCAGTGGAAAGGGGGGCAGGGGCAACAAACCAACAATACAGGACTTGCAAGAGAGGCTGTTGGAGGCAAGATCTATTACGGGTCAAGGAAGCTAGGGGCGGTCCCCAGATCCCCGGGAGCCACCACAGAACTGAGCAGGAGAGTGAGTCAGGGACAAAAGGGGCACCTTAATTTGAGCCGGGGTGCCTAGGAACGCTTGCTCCAAAAATGAAGAAAACAGACATATGAGACATGGAATTGGAGGCAGAATACAATGGCAGTTTAATGAGAAGATGCAACTTCAAAGAAACCGCAGAATAGAGACACAAAGTACAAAATACAGAATCCAGATAATCATACAGCTGTCATGATATTCTCTGTATCTCAATTAATGTACTGACAGAGAGAGAGAGAAAACACATCTATAAATGCATCATGAGAAACAAGTTACACCAAGGAAAATGTTACCTAGGAACACTCACGTTTACTCTTAGAGCAAGCATTCCTGCAATTACAATACAAAATCTTTTAAATGCAAAAGTAAAGAGAACAATGGTTAAACATAACATGACCTTTCATATAGGTAAAATAGAATAAGATACTTCAAGCAGAGCAAGACATTTTAAGCAAAGGAAGACAAGAGCTCCCAGCTCTTGGGGAAAACCTGCACTGCCTGTTAACCTACATACAGACGGCGAGGTAGTCCGTCGATATCTGTGGGTGCTCCCTTTTTATATCATTTTGTGGGCTCCTTTGCACGCTACATCTACCTACGTATGCTACCCAAAAGCTTCGTCTGCAGATTTTACCAGACATTTCGTCATTTACCCACTTAATGCTGACAATGGACTGGGTGAAAAGGTCAGTCTCTCAGGCCAATCGCTTATCGTAAGTTCCATAGAGCAAGCAGAAAATAATGGGTATTGTACGGGAATTCAATATATTCATGTATAAAATCTCCTCAGTTCTCCTAACTTGACGCTCTGCGGTTGCCACTTCCTTAAAAGCGGGAAACCTGCCCAGGAAGCAAGTACCAGTCCAGGATGCAGCCTACTGTATGTCGACAGCTTCAGGGGGATGTTGAACTTTGATACCGAGCACGGAGCACTCGGGTAGGGTGGGAGCTACTGGTTTGGAGCAGAAGGCCTCGCAGACCTGCCTTCAGACTGCTATACACTAAAATTGCAGAGCTATGGTCAATTTAACAAAGAGGCCTACATATTGAACAGAAGGGCCTACACAGGGGTTTTATACTGGCTGAGTGGTAAGGATGTCTCAGGATAATTATATAGCAACACAGGACCCGCTGGTCAATTTAATACGGCCTACAAATGCAGCTGGCAGGGCAAGGACAAGGGTCTCATACTTCAGGTGTGGACAGAACGGGCCAGGGGCCCCCTGTGATACAAAATCTACCCTCCTTCAAGCCTGTGGCAATGTAATAGACCATTGTGGGCAGAAGGAAGAGGCAATGGTAGTACAACCATACATGCCAACAGACCCGATTCAGCCAGGAAACGTCCAATGTTTTTAAGCTCAAATGGGCTTTATTTGATCTGTCTCCTGTCTACAATATCCTCTTTTTCAATGTAACTCAAAGGGGAAAATCAATACCCCAGTTTTTTTTCAAAATCTCCCTCTTACCAAGTTCAAAATGTTCGCAAGTATGGTACATTGGATCATGGAAGGAAATGGGATAGGGACATGGACTTGGATAACAGAGGACAGGAGGGACATGGAGAGGTGCACCAAACTGACCCTGCAGGGCAGGCATCAGGGTTTGCAGCAGCACAATACACCACACGGGAGTGCAGCACAACAATCCATAGAAAGCAAGAGGGAGGGGACAGGACCATGCACATGGACAACAGAGAACAGAGGGGCAAGAGGCAATGGTAGCTAGCTGACCATAATGGACAGACAGGAGAGAAAGCTGCAGCATAACAGACCATAAAGGGCAGGAGGGACGGATCAGGGGCATTACAATGGAACAGACAAGCCAGGAGGGAGGGAGTAGGGCTGGGGGCAAGGGGGCAGGGCAGGAGCAGCAAGATAGCCATGGAGGTCAGGCAGGATGGGCACTAGAAGCAAGACACACCATGAAGAGCAACAGTGAGACTGTGATGGCATACACACAGACCATGGAGGGAAGGTGGGAGGGGGTCAGGGGCAGCTAACTGACCACACAGGGAAGGTGGGAGGGGCCATGGCAGCACAGAAGACCATGCATGGCAAGTGGGAGGGTTAGTGGCAGCACAATGGCTATGATGGGCAAGAAGGAGGGTGGAGGGGCATGCACAAAGGACGATGGAGGATAGAAGGGAGGGTCAGGACCTGTGCACAGACAAGAAAGTTCAGGGGAAGGGACCTCACAACAGACCACACGGGGCAGGCAGGAGGAGCAGCTGCAGCACAACAGACCAGGGAGGGCAGAAGGGTGTGGCAGTACAATGGACCATGTAGGACAGGAGGAAGAGGATAGGGGCATGGCATGTGGACAGGCAGGGTGGAGGTGACAGGGACAGGTTACAGTCATCTGACAATGCTAGGCAGGTGGGAGGGGAGTGGCAGCTCAACAGAACACTCAGAGTAGATAGGAGTGGCAGGTCCATGGGACATGGTGGGCAAAAAGGATGGAGCAGGGGCATGCACAAAGACATCGGAGGGCAGGGGGAAGGAGAATAGGGGCAGCAAGCTAAGCACAGAGTTTAAGCAGGAGGTCAATGATGGGGCATAGAATTGGGCAATGGAGGGCAGGAGGAGTGGACTGGTGCATCATACTGAGGGCAGTGGCAGCACATCAGACCATGCATGGCAGGAGGGAGGAGGCTAGTCCATGGATTCACACAACAGAGGATAGGGAGGAAGGGGATGGGGCAGCAAGCTAACTGTTCAGAGAAGGCGGGTATTAGGAACTTTATTGTTTTTAAAACATTGTGTCTGTGCGAACTACTTAAAATATGAACAAGTATGCAGCATAATCTCACTTTTATTCAGGAAGAAGAGGACGTTTGTGACTGTGACTCCGGGCTCACTTGGCAGAAACACCCCCTGACCCTCCACCCCCTATCGCAAAATGTAATGCCCGTGAAAAGGGTAGGTGAACACAGTGTTATATAGAACATAGTCCTGAGAGCACGATTGAAAATGAAAACTAGATATAGTGTATGGTATAAACTATGCACCAAAAAGTGTGATATAAGATGAACCGGGCGTGAAATATAATATGCAATACATTGTGCGCAATGACAGATTCATTGGAGAGCGCGAGATAGCACAGGCACTAGCGCGTGCTATGCGATATGCGCCTTGGAGTGTAATATGCACAGGGCAGTGTTGTGTAACCTAACTAGTCTCTAAAGTTGTAATATAAAATATGTGCTGGGGAGTGTAAGGTTGCATATGCACTGTGACAAAGATATGGATCCCAGATTGTAATATGTATGGCATAGCACTGTGCGTTATAACATAGGCATCGAGAAAGGCACGTTAGATGGGGCAATATAACCCGTGCGAAGACAAGTGTGGCATGACATATTCACGGGGTGGTGTTACAGTGCACATGGGCTAGAGAGTGTCATAGCATATGCACTAGCTAGTGGAATACAACACAGAGGTGTGTGGCACACGGCAGGCAATGGTGGGTGTAAGACAGCATTGGGCTCTGTCAGGAGCGCGCTGTGACTCTCAAGTGATGTTCGTCCCCTTTCCAGAGAGTAAAATAAAAAGTATTACACATCCGGCAGTGGATGTGTGTTTTATTAACCGTGAGGGGGGTTTCTTGCATAGTTTTGGTCGAATTTTTGTCGAATCCCCTTTGAATGGCTTGGTGTGCATGTGTATTAAATGTGCCCGTCAATAGCTACCCAAGTTTGTATAAATAAACGACAAGGGTGTCTACCGGGATTAGGCACGGTAGGGCATCAGACATGTCAGAGCTTCACTAGTGGTGTAAATACATTCCACGTGGATTCATTGCATGCATAGTCGCCTTTTAATGAATATCACGCAAATCGTCATGGTGATAGGTACGTACGGTTTGTCCAGCATGTCCTAGGTGTGTCTATAAATAAATATTTTTTAAAAATAATAAAAAACAGTGGCCGGCCCTGGGGATTGGGGTCAAAAAAATATAATTAGGAGACTGGCCCTGGGGGATGGGGTCATCAGGGCCAATAAATTAGAATAAGAAGGGGAACCAAACAGCCCCCCTTCTTAAAAAACTAAAATAAATAAAAGACTGGCATCGTGCAGGAGGCCATGCCCCCTCCGTGCAGCACTCTGCAAACGCGCCCCCAACAGGTATCTCCAGTATGCGCCAGGGAGCTGCGCTGCAGCCAGGTGTTCTGAGGCCAAGCCCCTTTTTACACCTCTCTGCAACGCAGCTCTGTGGCGCTTACTGGAGGTACCTAGTGGTCTAGTTTGACCCTAGGGACCCTTAGGATTCAAGGGGACTTAATCTCTCAACTTAGAACAGCCACAGGGCGCGTTTACACAGTGGTAAAGGGAGGGGACGGGGCCTGAGGTGACGTGTGCAAACACGCACTATGGCACGTTTTAAATTGGGGATATAATTTCCCTTCAATACTGAGGGCCCCTGGGGGCTAACTAGCCCACCAAGTGCTTCCAGTAAGCGCCACTGAGCTGCATTGCAGAGAGGTGGTCCAGGCCGTGCCACTTTTTACACCTCTCTGCAACGCAGCTCTGTGGCACTTACTGGAGGTACCTAGTGGGCTAGTTGGACCCCAGGGACCCTCAGGATTCAAATGAACTTAAAATGGACACAGGGCGTGTTTACACAGTGGTGAAGGGAGGGGACGGGGCCTGAGTTAACGTGTGCAAAAACGCCCTGTGGCCTGTTTTAAGAGGTAGTTTTAATCCCCATGCCCTCTTATATACTAGGGGCTTACAGAGGAGGTCTTGCTAATCACAGGGGGACCCCAACGCATAATGTTCCCTAGTGTATGTAGGTGTTTTCACTGTATTCTAAGTGTCTTAACATAGCACTGGCTCTAGGACTGGTTAGTCAGGCTCAGTTACCACCAGTATCCGTCTGAAAAAG